>NC_133403.1:5088013-5713013 GCF_047511655.1 Castor canadensis | reverse complement strand
AAGGCACACGCCACAGTGGGGACCAGGGGCTAGGCCTCATTAGTGGCATCAGGCCTTAGAGAGGGTCCACAAGCCCCCAGCATCTAGACTGAGGGTCAAAATACCCATCCAGGTTTGGAAGGCCACATAGTAGGCTCAGGAACTTGGCTGGGGCTATAACCCCAGTCTCTGAAGACTCAAGTGGCAGAAAGGGGGTCTTTCTCACTTTTGGCTGCAGCTTTCTGATCTGGTGGGCCATCAATATATAGGAACACAGCTCATACTGGGAAAGGAGGACCAGAACCTGGCCCTCCAAGGATGGTCACCAGAAAAGAACAGAGTCATCTGTGCTTAGACCCCATTACAGTATGGCCAAATGTCTTGACCATCTTCTTCAAAGGGCATATTAGACTTAGAAGAGGGATGAGGGAGGAGATGGGGGTTTTTCCTGACTGCCAGGTAAAACCAGGAGTTGACAGAGGCTGCTGAGGAGGGAAGGAGGCTGCTGTGTTCTGTAGTCTAGGGGAAGGAAACCCACGAACAAACAAAGCAAAGTTGCTTGTAATCAGACCAGTGGATATAGGAGAAAAAAAAGAACTTTGGAGTACCCCCTGCTTGTCTGGATGAACTCAGTACTCACCAGGAAGCTCAGTGGATGGGGTGGAGCCCAGGATCTAGTCCCTCCCATGCAGTGGCGTAGACTCAAGGCTTCTCCCCACACACCCCAAGATCATCATGAAAGTCTCAGTGAGGACCTCCAGTTCAAAGAGGAGGCTCTGAATACTGGAAGAATGAAATGAAATGGGGCCTGGGCTGGGATAGGTACTCAGGAGGTCAGAGCCTGATTCCAAACTCAGATTCCACAGGTCAGGGAGAAAGGAGCACCTGCAGTCATAGTGATAATGGGGAAACTAAGTCTACGAAAAGAAGATCTGGGGAGAGCTTGGAAAGGGTTTCTAGGAAGGTGTATGGCTTTCTGTTCTCCAGGGTACTCAAGTGGACAGAGGAAAAAGAGGAGAGAAGGAGGGTCCTCAAGTGGACAAAATGACCATGTAGAAATTTTGCAGAAAGTTTAGATGGAGGTGCCTCCGCAATATCTAGACTCTCCTAGAACAACTCTCACCTCCTCCTCTGTCCACACAGGTCAGCCCAAGACTGCCTCCTAAGTCTCCCTGCTCCCAGCATCCTCTGAGGAGCTCCAGGCCAACAAGAGCCAGTGTTACTCTGATGAATGATTTGTACAGAGACAACATGATAGCGCTTGCAAGGCAGATGGCACATCGTCAGATAGGATGTGGAAACCATTTAGCTCTCCAAGCAGAGATACTCTAGGAACACTGCCAACAGTTACTGACCCTAACTCCCAACTAGTTGAAACTAGAGCAGCAGCAGCTGCCAGCACATGGAAGAAGGGAGTAACAGGGAGAAGAATTCATGCCCTGCAGAGTGTTCCTAGGTCTCTAACCCTTACCCCACCCTCTGGGTCTCAGGGACCTAGAGCTGAAGGGCCTAGAGAGGGGTTTCTTCTCTTACTTCTAACCATCCCAGCTCTTTTCCCTGAATTCAATAAAGGCTCAATAAAATATACACTGTTAATCATAAATTCTGCTCTACCTCATTGTTCTTATCTCATTTCATTTGCAACCCCTAGGAGTTTCAGGGTAGAGTAGGAGAATCATGGTGTTCAGTGGGAAAGTAGCCTGAGCATCCTGGAAAATAATCTGGTTGCAAGGACTTCAACCTCTCTCTCTTCCCTTTCCCTTCCATCTCCCAGTACAAAGTTCCCTACTTCCTGCCTCCTTTCTAGATGGAGCTGACCAGACACCTCCTCTGCCCACCTTGGTGTGAAGAGAAACGTTTTGGTTTAGAGACCTTAGGAAATTGTCCAGGTCACACCCTACTCAGGATCAGATCCAGGACTGAAACCCAAGTGCTGGGTTCAATCCTTCAAATAGAGCTGCCAGTCACCAAAGTTTTGTGCTTCTCATAATTTGGATTTACCTACCCAACCAGGTCCCCAACAGTCTACTCATTTATCACCCATTCATCATCAAACCCTCCACCTATCTACCCATGATCACCTTCTAACATCCACCTACCCACACATCCCTCAGTCATCCACCTCTTTTCTCATCTGTTTACCCACCCACCCAGCTATTCATCCACCCATCCATCCAACCATCCATCCTTCTATCCATCATTTATCATCCATCAGCCCATCAAGGTATCCATCCACACATTCTTTCTTCTTTCTTCTTTCCTTCCTCCCTTTCCCCTTCTCTCTCTCCCTCCCTCCCTCCTTTCTTCACCCCTCATTCAAACTATTTATTAGGCCACTTGTATGCACCAGGCATTGGGCAGCAAATGAGATGAGATCATATGAGATGAGATGAAGAGTCTGGAGACCCAGGAATAGGCTGCATTTCTGGGGGCTAACAGTTTTTCTTTGGTCAATGTAGATTCTTAAAGGGATGGGTGAGGTCCCTCCATGTCAGGACATCAAGGGCCTCAGATGAGACTTGGGGAGGGTATAGAGAGGCAGCCAGGGGTTTAGCATCAAACTTGGGTCTGGAACTGAGAGAGGACCAGGGTATAAGGGGAGGGCTCTGTTGCTCCCACCTGAAAGTTGCTGCATAAACATTGGCTCTAGTCCCACAATCACCCATCCCTGTCCCCAGCCTCATGTATCCTATTTGTGGTGAGTCCCACACACACTGGCTACAGGTTTGGTTTCTCTTCTTCTATTCCTTGTAATCCTCAGTTCTGGTTTAGGTCAACATTCAGTCTAACTTTAGCCTGGAAATTACTAGGGTGGCCAGTTTCAACCAGGGCCTCATTCTAGCCCTTCTCCCCTGCGCCAGCCTGGCTCCCACTCAATGCCTTCCTTAGACCTCACTGCCCCTCTAGCCTTGGCTTGTCAATCCTTTTATCCAGCAATTATTCACTTTCCATGTGGCTGGCCTGAGGGACCCCTCACCGAGCTCTTCATTGTACAGACAGGAAGACTGAGGTTTTGAGAGGGAATTTACTTGCTCAGCATCACAAACATCAGAGGTAGGCCTAGTAAAGTGATCAGGAAATGACAGCAGTGCCTGGGGGTTAGTGAGTGTCCCCATTGGTCAGGCATACTGCAGGTATCATTTCAAATAATCCCAAAGTCACCCTGAGAGGGAGAGATTGTTTTCATCTCCTTGTACAGATGAGAAAACTGAGACCCAAAGAGGGGAAGAGAATTGACCAGAATCAAGGGCTGATGATTTGTCATGTAGACGTTGGCCACAGGAATCCTTGATCACCATCTCTGGCTTCCAGGCTGAGGACAACACACTTTCTGCTGGTGGACTCCATCTGCACCCCACCCTGCTCCCTTTGTATTTCCCTTTCCTAACTTTTAATAAACCCCATTTATTTATCTTGCTGGAACACAAGAACCAAGGTCTTCTGAAAACATTGCTTTGCCATCAATATTGACAATTCAGTTAAAAATCTCTAAATTTCAATTCTTTGTATAGCAAAATGAGGACTTCAGTCCCTGCTCTCCCCATTTTCGGGATTGGTTTGTGGTCCCATTACAATGCATGTATTATTCATAAGCTGCAGATGACTGATATTAAAGCTCACCTGTATTTAATTATTTTTAGACTTATGACATAACAAAGGTCATGTTAATATTTCCACATCTCCAAGAAGGGAAACTGAGGCACAGAGTGGTCCATTTACTGTACCTACCTAAGTTAGATTTGACCGAAGGCCATTAGAACCAAACCTCTTAGTTTTTGATCACTATTCTCCACGTAGTATCTGTCCAGTGGGAGGGGAGAGTGGGAAAGGAGAGGCTGATTGGGGTAAACATTATAGAAATATATGTATGGAGGAAAATAACATGAAACCCACCAAAAATGGGGAGGGGCTGGAGTGTAAAGCAATGTTAAGAAAGAGTCATTTAAGTGTGGCGAATTTGATCAAAGTAAATATGCATGTTGTAAATACCACAATTAATTCCCTGTGTGCAAGTAACATATGCTAGTTAAAAAGAAAAAGAGAGATCATGTCAGTGAAGACATTTGACTAAAAAAAAAATTCTTTATGGGTCTAAAAACCACACCACACTGCAGCATATCCCTAAAACTCAGGAGACCTCAAGTTGTTATGCCACTTAGTGTTTGAAAAGACTATCAAAAGCTCAAAGTGAGAGAATGTTCTAAATAATCTTCTCTGTTTTGAAGTGTGCATTGCATTGTCCCTAAGTATATTCACTGTCTGTTGTCCCTAGCCTGAGCCTCCTCAGCTGCTGTTTTAATTAAAATGACAGATTGGAAGAGCTGGAAAGATTACCTTGCTCATGACTTCAGAAGAGACCAAACTTTTCTTTCTGGAAATGCCTCCTTGGCATGTATCTTGGGCATGCCTCCTAGAAACCCACTGACTGCTCGACCCCTAAAATGAACAGGCAGCATGAACAGTGAACCACTGGGTTGGAAGATGTTAAGAGATGACCCTGCACTCCACTGTTTAGGCCTGCAGGGATATGTGGTGTTGACAAGACAGAAGAGGCTCCTTGTCCAAAGGCAGTCTCAAAAACTGCCTGACCTAGCTTTGATTTCCTGTGCATGCTTCAGGAGACCCTGGTATCTACTGGAGACACTATAGAATCTACAAGCAGTTTGCATTTGCCCAAGTACTGGTGTTCCCAGACTCTTTGGAGTCCTGTGGGGTTCTTGAGTCACCTCAGGGCACCATTTCTCTACTTGAGGTTTTTGGGTTTTGGTGTATTTTGTAGGTTTTTTATGATTTTTTTGTATATAAATCAAATTCGAACTCAACACATGCCTATAGGCAATGCAATGCTCATGGGGGAAGAGATAAGGGAGACTGTGATTTTCTTCTACTCCTTTTATTCATTATCTGATGTTTATTTAAATGATAAAAATTAAGTGATTTCATTGGACTTTAAAAAGCATTGTCTTTGGGTCACACAATAAGGGGAGATTACACACAGGATAAGGAAAGGGAAGAAAACCAAAAACTTGAATGTGGTTGATAATGTTTACTGTATAAGACTGAATATAGTAATCTTAAACAGGCAGAGGCCACTGTGGGAAGGGGACTAGGAAGTAGGGAAGAGGTCCGGTAGAGATGGACCAATTTGGGTTGTAATATACTTATGCATGGAAAGAACACAAGGAATCTCCCTGTATAGCTATCTTCAACTCAAACTAGCAAAATGCCATGTTTTTTCTTATTATCGTTTACGTTTTTTCTTCAAAAAAATCAGAGAACAAGAGGGCAGAACAAGTTCTGCCCAGAGGCAGGCAGGGGTGAGGGGTGATGCAGGTGGCTCAAATAATGTATACACATGTAAGTAAATGTAAAAATGATCAAATAAAAAAAAAAATAAAAAGCATTGTCTTAAGTTGGAGAACAGGAGGGTGGAATAGGTCCTGTCTTGGGAGTTGGTAGCAATGGGCTGGAGAAGATGTAGGGAAAGAGTGTAGGAAGGTGAATATGGTGCAAACACTGTGTAAACATTTTGTAAATGGAAAAATGAGACCTGTTGAAACTATTCTAGGAATGCAGGAGAGGGTGGATAAAGGAGAATTATGGAGGGGGTGACTCAAGTATGTTATATTTGATATATTGTAAGAACTTTTGTAAATGACACAATGTATACCTCCAGCACAGCAAAAAAAAAAATTAAAATAAATAAAATTTAAAAAGACTTGTCTTCTGTAATCCTTTTCATGTTAGATCATTTAAAGTGAAAAATAGTTTAAACCACACCAAATGACTTTTTAAAATTAAAAAGCACATAGTTTGAAGGGAGTGTTAGAAAGAAAAAGTACTCCCATTTCAGGGAAAACATCACGAGCTCCAGGAAGGTTGCCCTGCTTAAATGCAGTCTCCTGATGTATACTACAGAGGGAGCAGTCTCCAGCAGATCATGGCTCCAACCTCTCATCAGATCACTGCTCCTCAGTGTGTCCCCAATGGGTAGAACACAGCTTTTCATCCTGAGGCTGGTGAAATTCCTATTCTTCTGCGTCTGGTCCTCTGCAGGGGAGCAGTCCCCCAAATCTGCCCAGTTGAATGACCAGGGCATTCTCACCTGGGGCAGACAGCACCCTCAACAGAGTAAAGAAGGCAATTCTCAGGGTTCTTTGATCTTAGCTCTGAGGAGGTCTAAGGTAACCTTCCAGGGCCTGTAGAACTTGGGGGTACTTCCCACCCTCCTAATGAGCCTCGCTCCCTCATGTCTGCTTCTCCTTAGTGACCTCAAGCCTGTGTCTTATTGCAGATTTTCATACTCCTACCTTGACAAGAAGTGACCTGGTCTCCTAGGGATCAGAAGACCTTGAACTCTTCCAGAATAATATGAAGCTCAGTCAGCACATGCCATCAAGGAAAAAATAGCCATATATGGACATTGTCACATCCTTTTACTTATGGAAAATTGATGTTACTTTTATGTTAAACAATATATTAGCTGTACTGATTATAGATAGTTCTCTTTTTTGTTTTTTTCAGTATTTGGGCTTGAACTCAGGGCTTACACCTTGAACCACTCCACCAGCCCTTTTTTATGATGGGTTTTTTCAAGATAGGGCTTTGCAAACTATTTTCCAGGGCTGGCTTCGAGCTGTGATCCTCCTGATCTCTGCCTCCTGAGTAGCTAGGATTGCAGGAGTGAGCCACCAGCGCCCAGCTAGGATAGTTTTTATACTTTATTATGAATGTTATTGTATTCATATGTACTTTGCCCACTAACATTTGTAATGAAGTGACATTATTTTAATTAGTTTAATTGTATAGATTAAGGTAAAATTCGACATATTTTTGAAAATTATTATATGAAATAGTAGTTACTTGCTATCAGTTGCTCAAAAATTTGTTTTCTGTAAAATGAAACTCATCATAAGTAAACATCCTAAATAGAGGTGAAACCTAACGGATCATAAAGCAGATAACCTATTGACTCCCTACCTTATCTCTCTCTGTCCTATTTCCATTATTTTAATTTAGTTTAGCACATTAAGTGCCAAGTTAGAACTTACCATTTGTCCTTATGTACATGTCTTTATAGAGATTTTGTTGACTGACTTCTGTTTGTTCCTCTGGATGGGAACTTGGGAATAGTGACAAATAAAGATTTTGGTGAGGACTTAATATCAGTGTCTTTATATCTAAAAGCCACCTTGCCCTGTGTCACATGCATGATCCCATGCCTCTCCTTGCAGTTTTTCAATGTACTTCTCTATTTTTAGCAGGAAGAGAGGGTTTTCTCTAAAAGGTGGAGGAGATTCTGATATTCATTATCCTATGTGTCATCTCCTCTTTTTTAGGTATTGACAGCATTGTTCTTTTACTTCAAAGTCCAGAGGTTTTTCTAAAATATCACTTGCTATTCATTTTGCTAAGTCAAGGGCAGGCAGTTTTCCTAGATCCAGTATCCATTTCTGTCTCTCTTTCTTCTTAATGCTAGAATATGAACCAAGGGTCTTTTGCATGCTAGGCAAGTATTGTACCACTCACCTATATCCTCAACCACTCAGTATTACCTTGGAAAGACAATTAAAATATTATTTAATTTCTAAAACTTTTGAAATCTTTGCTTATGGGTTTCTCTTTCAGGTACCTCAGTATTTCATTGCTCAGTTGTCCTACAGTTATCTTCAATATTGGACATTTCTCTCAGATCTTTACCATGTCTTCGTCTACATTCTATTTGAAAATATTTCCCTCTATTTCTTCTGTTTCTTCTAGGGCAGAGCTCTTCACTATGTTTCTTCTACTTTACATTTCAAGGCCAAAGTGGTTTGTTTGTTTTTTTCAGTGATTTTTTTATTCTGTCCTGAGTTCTGCCCTTTTTCTTAGTTTTTTTTAACTCATTATGGTGGCATTCCCTGATTAGTGTCATTTCTCTTAGTGACTATGATATTTGTGAAAAAGTATCTTGTCCAGCAAATTAAATAATCCCATGAAGATTGACATCTTTTTATCCTTACTGGCATTTGTTGGTACTTTTTCCTCTTTCCTTTTTCCTCTACCTTTGCATGGAAATTGTAGAAGTATTTTCTTGTTGCTCATTTTTGTGTGAAATTTTTATTCATGTGTTTTTATAAGGGTCAGATTCTGCCAGCTCTTTTACAGTATCAGAGAATCTTTCTGACATTTCTGTACAATGCTTGCAAAAATGACGTCTTCTAACCTAATGTTTGTCACTCTGTACATCTCACATTCTTTGCTTTGAGTTTTCTCTCTTATCATCTCCCTGTACTTGTCCTCCTCTATTGTGACTCTCCATTATATTATTTCTCCTCTAAGTGAGGCCTGCCTCTTTTCTAAACCTATAGGCATTCCTTTTATTTTATTTTTTATTGTTTTTATGTTGATTCATATGTGTATACATTGTTTGGGTCAAATTTCCCCCTGACGCCCCCCTGCCTCCCTCCCCCCACCCTCACTCCTCTCACTTCCAGGCAGAATCTGTTCTGCCCTCTTGTTCTGCAATTTTATTGAAGAGAAAACATAAGAAATAATAAGAAAGACATAGCATTTTTGCTAGTTAGAGATAGAGAAAGCTATACAAAGAGATCCCTAGCATTGCTTCCATGCACATGTGTATTGGAGCCCACATTGATTCATTTCTACCAGACCTCTTGACTACTTCCTGATCACCTTCCCATAGTGGCCTCTGTCAGTTTAAGATTATTTTATTAGCTCCTCTACAGTAGGCTCATCAAACACTTTCAAGTTTTAGGTTTCTTTGCCTTTCCCCATTCCTCCTGTATGGGTTCTCCCCTTAGTGTGTGACCCATTCCACATTCTTGCCCTGAAGTAGAACCAAGTTCTTTCTGAAGTAGAGCCAGTCCTATGTGGGATCGGCTTATCATCCAGCTGTCATTTATTCAGATGATTAGCTTTTCCTTCAGAGCTCTCAGAGCCTCAGGTTGAGGGCGTATTCCTGAAATTGCATCACTTTTATTACTGTGACTTCAAAGAGATTAACTATGTTATTTGTGCACTCAAGTTCATTGACATAAAGTTATTTACAATAATTACACATAAAGTGTAAAAAATTGTATTTTTCTAATTATGGTCTCCCCCTCAATTAAATATATACCTTTCCCGCCCTTGACAGAGATTTCTCTAAATAATTATGCTTGGAAGGAACTGTTTAATTTCTCTCTGTAATAAATTTGAGAACATTATTTTCTCTTTTGACTTGCATCAGTACACTTAATATTCAAAGTCCTTAATATTTTATTTCCACTCTCATTATTTAGTAAGCATATTTAAAATTCTGTTCAAATCTCACATACCATATGATAAAGTCTGGACTCCTCTTTAAGAGGAAAAATGCCATCAGCTTATGTGAGAATCAAAGGAATAAGTAGAAAGTGGTTTCAAAGGAAAGTATTTTCTTCTTTTCCTCAGTGTATTTTGTTATGAGAGTAAAAAGGAGATATGAGGAAATAGCAATAAGAGAAACCAGGAATTTTATTTGGTATAGAAGCCAAAGTTGAATGGAACAAAGGATAGACGTGTTCATGGATGATAGGCAATGGTACGCTACATGGGTGCTTCCACAGAATGCTAAGTACCATTGCCACTGTTGACTTGGAGGGCCCACCTTCAAATCTCTACTATATTAATGAATTCAATCCAGCCCCTGGGATCAGTTTAGTCAATGAAGCTACCTTTGGTTGTTCATGCACAGATTGCTTCTTTGAGAAATGTTGTCCTGCTGAAGCTGGAGTTGCTTTGATTTATAATAAGAACCAACAAATTAGACTCCCATTCATGACTGCAACTCAACATGCCAATGTGGACCTGATTGTTCCAATACAATTGTACAAAAAAGCACACAATATTCCCTTTGCATCTTTTGAACAGCAATGGCTGTGCGTGAGGTGTAAAAATGCTTGTGAATATTACAAGAATGAGTTTTATCATGGAATATGTTGGAGAGGTAATCACAAGTGAAGAAGCTGAAAGATGGGGACAATTATATGACAACAAAGGAATCACATATCTCTTTGATCTGGTCTATGAATCTGATGAATTAAAGATGGATGTGGCTTGATATGGAAATGTTTCTCATTCTGTGAATCATAGTTGTGACCCAAATCTTCAGGTGTTCAATGTTTTCAGTGATAACCTTGACACTTGTCTTCCCTGACTAGCGTTATTTTCCGCAAGGACCATACACACTGGAGAAGAGCTGAACTTTGATTATCAAATGAAAGGCTCTGGTATCTTCAGATTCTATTGACCTGAGTCCTGCCACAGAGAGGGGTCAGAAATGTGTGCAAATGTGGAACAATGACTTGCAGAGGTTACCCTAACTGAATTTTCAGGAAATGTGCTGCTGATAATAATTTTGTTCTTTCCTAATGTTAACATTTTAAACAGTATTTGGGACTCATATTATTAAGATTATACATGTTTATGTACAATTTATGTTTCAAGACATTTGCCAAATATATTACTGATACTTCTGAAGAGGACAAAGGGTCACATAGACTAATTTGAAGTGTGCATACTTGGTGGTTAGTTACCAAATATGGAAGACAAACTTTATGGATCAACATAAGGCATACTTAAGAAGTCTCTGAGAATAGGGAAGTGCCCCCTTCAGTGTTTGAAAAGTGTTAATCTGAGGAGGTAATAGTTGCTTAGATGAAATAGTCACCCTGATTTCAAAGAAAGAGTTAATTCATTTCATGCAAATAGACAAGTTCTATTTTTATTACTGTCTCATACTGTTATTCCTGTTTAATAGTCTCTGATCTTGTATCTGATCTAATAGGTGATATTGAATTTTTTACACTATTTTATACATTTTCATAAAAACATTGGTATCATAATGGTATACTTAAGTGGTATAAAATTTAATTTCAGTTTGATTTCATATTTTGAAGCAATCTACATGATTAGGAAGGTTGTGTATCTGAACCTATAATTCTTACAGTTTTAATCCTATAAAAAATCTCTAAAATGCCCTTCATGAAAGTTCAGAATGACTAGCTGTGAGGCTTCTTTGAAAGGACAGGGCAGTGGGACCAGGAGAACTCTTTTGGAGTAGCAGGCAGAGGAAATGGAGCACTTAAACGGTGTTAGCATGAACTAGGAGATCCATGTTGAGGACCTCTGGTCTAAAGAGAGGAAGAAGATATCTGGGGAGCAGCTGTACCTAATGACAATGTAATGGACACTAACATTACATTCTCTCAGTTTCAGGCAGTTTTATTTAATTGTTTTTATATATCCTGCAGACTTTTCTTAAAAAGTAATTTATACTTGAAATGAAACTTGTTTTATACCAGAATTTTTTTTAGATATTTCAAAGCTAAATTTGTCCAAAGTGTGTGCCTGAATATTAATTGACTTATAAAGATTGAAATGGAATTTTTCACCCTGTGCAGTAAGACCTCAATCAGGAAAAAACTATTTTCTTCTCGTTTTGATTGTGGAATTTGTAATCATGGTGACCAATATGAAGATAAATGTAGCAAGTAAATCTAGCTTTCAATATTCCTTAAAAAAAAGTTTCAGAGAAAGAAATTCTTCAACACTTGTTTTACACAGCCAGATGTCCCCTCCCATTGCAGTCATCAGCTTTGCTAACATCCTCTGGAAACACTATGGGATACCATGCATTGAGTATTTTTAACTCAGAGTACCAATGTGAACTTGATGTTCAAAGTTGTCTGAGAAGTCTAGTCATTTAAGCAGCTGACTAGCTGCATAGCTGACTTTTATTTAAACTGAACTGGCAATATCACCTTTTCCTTTTGCAAATTCTCTAAAGTAAATTACTAAAATTTTCACTATTATATATATGATATATGTTAAAGTTATTAGCTTCTTTGGTTGGTCATGATATATTCCTTTGACTCATTCAAAACACTCAGATACGATTAAGACCATCTATCATGAAAATGGAAATTCAGACAGTTGTTGAAAATTTCAACAAAAACTATAATAATACCATAAACAAGAATGAGCAACAAGAGACGAGCAATGTTTGTGAGTCAATCTGGTAAATAGAGTGGAAATATCATCAAGCTAAATCAGCTTTTATTTGTTAAACTGTTTGGAGACCAAACACCTAGAGGAAAAAGAACTCTAGGTGGAGCTGTGGATCTTCTTGGAGGATGTAAGGAAGCTTAAGCCAGTTGCTCACTGGCCCATGTACAGTGCTAGAGCAGGTGTTTCCTCCCAAAAGACATAACAGCCCCAGGTCTATCTTTGACAAAGTAGTTGCTCTGAGGGGAAAGTCCAAGGGTACAAAGAGATAATAAAGAATGATAATTGCATATTTCAGTACAAAAATACACCCCTTTCATACAGTGTCCTCAGTAGGAAATAAAAGGTCATCAGAAGGAAGAGCTAAAATTTGAGGGCAGGGGTTCCTTCCAAAATCTACACCATGGCACATATTACTGTCATCTTTTTTGTTTGTTCAGTTTCTCCTCACTTGCTGTCCAGGTTTAAATGGATTTTATATTTCAACCTTTGGAGAGATCTCTCTGTCTTTATTATTCATCCTAACACCCTTTTGCTTTTTTGATTCAGGATCCAGTTTTCAGGCCATGGCAACTTAGGATCCCTCTTTGACAGTGTCCCCAGGAGGGACAGTCACCCTCACCTGTTGCTCTAGCACTGGAGCTGTCACAAATGACAGGATTCTGATTTATAACACAAACTACAGACACTCCTGGATCCCTTCTTGGGGGCAAAGTTGTCCTGATCCTCTCAGGGGCCCAGCCTAAGGATGAGCCCAAGTACTACTGTTGCCTGGTGCAAAGTGGAGAACCACACAGTGACAGTCACACGAGGAACCATGACATAAACCAGCCCTATGTCCACAGTGAGGCTATTACTCATCTTATGAACTGAGGGTCAAATGATCCCTCTTCTTAGCTCCCAGGCAGTCTACAGGAGAGAGATGAAGGGAGACATTCAAATGATTACTACCTACTTTAAGTCATCAAGTGGAGGAGATCACAGTGGTTGATTTATGAGGAGATCTTCTACTGACGCCAGACACCGCATTTTATAATTCACAGCCAACAGTATAATCTGGATCAGCTGAATGGGCTGGTGTGTTACATTTTTCTTTCTTTTTTTTTCATCAGGAAGAAAAGGAATTAACAGTGGAATTACCAGCTTGAAACAATGAAAGGACACCTTTATCCACTGTGTAAGAAGTAACATTTTCATTCTATGATTTCAATAAATGGCATTTTGTCTCATTGGATCTAGGTAGTGTGCATGTTACCTGTGCTTTTTGGGGGACAGTTTATGCCTTAATATTCCATGTACACTTTTAGTGCATTCTTTCTCAGTCATTTTCACCACTAGTCCATCATGCTATGTTTACCAATCCCATAGCTGTGATTAGAGGAATATGCCACCACATCCTCTTGTTCTTTGAGATCAGGTCTCACTAACCATTTTTTGTTTGTTTTGGTTTTTAGCCAAGCCTGCCCTTCCACTGTGATCTTCTTATTTCAACCTCAAAAGTCGTTTTGATGAGTTCCTATATCCAGGTCAGGGATATTTTATTGCATTGGTTTATGTATGAAAAATATATTAACTAACCTTAAGAAGGAATTTATGAACTATAAACAAAAAAACAGGGAGTATGGCTACTCTTTGAACAAGGTTGGCACTACTTGAAATACCCTAATTCTTACCACTTGTAAGAATGGCTCAGAGATTGCTTGATTTAAATACCTCACAGCATTTATCAATACTATCTCTGGGATCCATTCACATTTCAAATGTTTGAGCCAATAGAAAAGTTGAAGACAAAAATAAAATATATAAAAGAAAGGAGTGGGACATGGGGAGTCCATAAGTGGTGCTAAAGACTTTTGACATATCCCTGTATATTAAAAGTCTGCTTTCTCAGTGCTGTTGACACACCTAGATAAGAAGAACAAAGGCCATAAGCTGTCTCCTCTGAATGAAATTGAACAGAATCGTAGGATGAAGTTAAGGATATACTACCCAGTTGTAGGGTGAAGGAGACTTGAGGTTGTACCTCAACCCACACAGAGAACTTGTGGCATAGGCTGAGTAATGTATTACCTCCATGCTTTTAAGTAAATCTCTCTAATATGTAGGTAAGTCTTGGAGGCCTGTGAATTCATCTTCAGGTATTTAGGAGGTGATGTGGAGCATGTGTTACCATTTTTCAGAGGTGACGGAAATTTTGCTTCTTGAAGTTTAGAGCTGTGACCTCTGTAAGTCACTTGAACTGTATGACCTCATACCCGAGTTTGCTTTACTGCTTCCATCTAGGGGCCCCAGGTGTAGATCTCTTCTCTGGCTTTTCCACCTGATCAGATATTCCAGGCTATGGTGCTCATGACACCCTGTCATCATCTTCTTCATTGCCAAAGGGACCCAGAGGAGAAAACCTAAGTAGATCCCCAGGAAGAGAGAGAAGAGAAGGAAGAGAGGAAGAAGGGAAGTGCAGGGCTATATGGAAAGTTGTCACCCTAGTAATGGAGAAGTAGCACCATTCAGGCCCCTGGATGATCTATAAGACCTCACTTTCGTGGGGCACTGGCTGGGCCCCAAGAGGTGAATCTTCATCCCATTGACTTTGCAAACACATTGAATGAGGAAATTCCTTTATCTATGATGAGCTCCTACTCTGATGGCCATAAAATCCCCAGTTTGTACAGGTCTGCTAGAGGATTTCTGATACTTGGACAGCCTGAAACAGAGGGGACAGTGCTTCCTGATCCAGTCCCAGACTGCTCCAAACTGCCAAAGAAGTTTTCCAAGGCAATGCTGGATGAAGACCATCTGCCAGCTCATCAGACCCCCAGAGGTCAGGGAGAAGGAGCACAGAGAAAAGCCCTCTGCTAGTCCATCATTGAGTCACACAGCTGCAGTTCATAGTCCCACAAAAGAAAAACATGCACACCACTGTCACTGAGCTTTTGCAAAGGATTCCAAGTATTTGTAGAATCTGGCTATCTTTTCCATTTTACAAGAAAATATTCCATATCGTTTACTACCCTGTAGTCACACAAGTATTCCATCTCATAAATGTTTAGATTCCTTTTGGTGATTCCAATCAATTTACGTGTGAGCTTTTCCTTTCTGCATAATTCCTGAAGAGTATCAAGTGAAATTAAGCAAGGCACACACCAAGCTCTTTGCGCCTCAGCCTACCACCATCTTGTGGAGATTTCATTCAAGCTCGTCGGGTTTAATGGAACCCCTCTTAAATTTGTAAGAGTTGTTTTCTAGCCTGACACATGATCCATACTGGGAATAGCTCAGGTCACTTGATAAAAAAGTGTCTTGGCTCATGTGGGTAAGGTGGAGTGATTATCTGGGAAGCACTTTCATCAGTGAGGACACTGCTCACTCCCCAGAGCAGTTTAGCAGTCCAGACTTTTGCACTTGCATCTAACCCTGAGGCAGGATCAAAGACTGGAACTCTTAAGTTTATATAATGTAACCTAGGGCATTTTAGATTAGACAATCTTTCACCCCCTTTGAGCCTCTCTTTCAATTGCAAAAATTTTAGCAATCCTAAGCTCCTTTTCAGTTGCAAATCCTCTGCTAACTGCACAGCTAGGCATAAAACTGTGAAAGCTTTCATCCAGGTGAAGTTAGGATGCCTAAGAATTAGCATAAGTGAATGCACAGACTGATCTATCACCCTAGTGATATGGAGGAGGGGGGTGAAGGTAGGGGAATCCCTGGCCTCTGCTGGTACAAATTCATGCTTTTCTCAGGAATGCTGATGTTTCTTTTCGGGGTGCAGATGAGTGTGAATTTTTCTCTCAGGTTCATGGAGAAAGAAGGTGACTAAATCAGCACACACTGAGAAAGGCAACCTGCAAAGACAGGGATGAGAAAAGAGTGGAGACAACTCTCCCAGGGCTTGAGTCAGAAGAGATAGGAACAGGATGGATGCTGCCCTAGGATTATGAGGCCTGTCCCACCTGTCCGGGCCATGGTGGACACAGAACACTGAGCCAGACATGAGACTGGGCTGCTCCAGGCCTCCTTTTCTTTCCCACCATCTGAAGGGGGGGCTGTTCATGCCGTTGTGTTTCCATTATAACTTTCCATCCCTTCTGTGCACCCTTGTGCTGAATCTCAGCTCACATTACAGAGTAGGGAGGATGAAAATTTGTTTTTCCTTTAGGCAGTCTGATAGGAAGCACCTCCTGAAATAAGATAAAGGTCTTTGTTCAGGGTACTGTGTCAGGACTGACTGGATAACACCCTGAGTACCATCAATTAGAACAAGATTCATTCTCTTGAATCCCCTGTATGTTGATAGTCCATACTGACCAGCTCTGTAGGGATCAGGGTGCAAATCCCACAACCCCCTCTTCTTGTCAGAGGACACCTCCCCATAACCCAGAGATCACTGTTTAGCCTGTTTCTGTAGTTGGCCAGGTCACTATCTCTACTTAGACATCCATGGCCTGATTCCTTAGTGCCTTGCTTTCTCATTTTGGGCATGAGTATAAAATTTTTCACTCAGCAAGGGAGTCCTTGCTAGCATGTATATATGTGAAAATTCATGTTGTAAATACTCAGAATTACAGACAAGATAAATGTAAATGAGCACGGGCATGCAGCCTAGTGTTCAAACTTGTGCTTAGAATGAATCAGGCCTTGTACTCAGTCCCCAGGAGAGAGATAGATGGGGGGAAGAGATGGGAGAGAGAGAGAGAAAGAGAAGGAGACAGAGAGAGAGAGAGAGAGATTGAACCCAGTTACTGAAGCTAACCACTATTTCTATCACTGAGCTAACCCACAAGTCCTGCTATATTGATTATTAAAAATTAAGCAGGAGCTGGGTGCTGAAGGCTCATGCCTATATTCCCAGCTACTCAGGTGGAAGAGATCAAGAGGATCTCGGTTTGAGGCCAGCTGGGGCAAATAGTTTGTGAGACTTTATCTCAAAAAAAAAAAAAGACAAAAAAAAAAAAAAAAACATCACAAACAAAGGGCTGGTGGAGTGGCTCAAGGTATAGGCCCTGAGCTCAAACCCCAGTCTGGAAAAAAAAAATAAAAGCAAATGCAACAGCTTAGTTACATGTCACACCATGGGTGATCATCACTGAGAGTCTTATGCTAAGTGAAAGAAAGAAAGAAGCCAACCACCAAACTCCACATATTACATGATTCTATTTACACAAAATGTCCAAAGAAGGACATTCCTTCTTTGCTTTCCTTTCTTTGAAATGTCCTAGCATTTCTAGCCCTGAAATGCTAGGGCTGGGAATCCAAAAGGAACTCAAAACAGCTAGGAGGCAAGAGAAGAGCTGGTGGAGGACAGTAGGCTGTGAGACTGGGAGCCACCTAGGTGTCCTGGCAGTAGCCATGGGGCCTCTCATGTGACAGGATGGCCTGGGCTTTGTCCTCCTTCTAGTTCCCTGGAACAACCCAGGGGCCAGCACTGGAGCAACAGCAGCAGATGTGGAGGCCCCAGTGCATCTCTCTCTCTCCCTCAACCTTAGCCAGGGGAGGCCAGGTGGCCCAGGAGGTTGGAAGGGGTCCACTTCCAGAAAATGGAAATTCTCTTCACCAGGATATGAAGATTGCTCCATCACCAGAAGCATAAAGTTATCATGGTTTAACAGGACAATGCAGGAAAAATTACCAAGTTGCTATGAATGAAGTTATGTACACATCCCCCCATAATAGAAAGTAAACTAGAACAGACAGTGATTAATAATACATGTTTCCTAAGATGGGATATTGGTGACCAAAAATTTCTTCATTCTCTATGGAATATTCACTATACTAACACAGAGTTTGTAATGATTGTTGTAATTATAATACACACAAATATTCACACGAATCCCCCTATCTTTCTCTGATGGTCAATTTACTTGATTCAGAAGTTCTCATTCTGTATGCACAGTATGTTCGAGATTTTAACTCTTCTCTGTGGATTCCTTACTGAGTAAATGGAGGAGCAGCATGTCCTGCACGTTTTTATTCACCTGAACCCCTGGAAACCGAGTCACATTTGAACACTTTCTATGTCTGCAACGATTGAAATGTGTATGTACACTGTGAAAAGTGGGATGCCTTCTGGACGGTTGTGCCTATTCCCTATGAAATTGATCCTAAGAACAAGTATGGACCCTCAAAAAATAATGATAGATATTCCATCAGAACTTCCCCCCTGTATGTGAATAAATTCTCTTTGTAGGAATGTGGTGGGGGCCTTTCACAGTACAGACATTCTCACACTCTCCCATCCTCTTGTGTGTGTGTATTCTCTCTCTCTCTCTCTCCTCTCTCTCTCTCTCTCTCACACACACACACACACACACACACACACACACCCTTCCTTTTTTTTGCACATGGAGGTGATGATGGGAGGTGAGTGAAAGCTGACTATTTGTGTGTACTTGTGACCCCATGGGTAGGAGACAAATTTTGGAATCTCCAGTGACATATGCAGTATGGCACACTCACAGTGTAGAATGTGTACCAAAGGAACAAAAATGGTGATATGGGCATTGTATTATGTATGTGTCTCTAAAATTTTCTATGAATCCTATGCCAAATTCCACTATGATGTTGCTGAGTCTGAATAACCACAAATGTCCACTGGAAACTCAAATATTCCAAATGCACCTGAAGAAATATATTCACTCAGGGAACATTAAATGTGAGTGATATTATGTACCACATAGCTGGGAAGTAAAATAATCTCAGACAAGGTCAGGAACTTCCCTATTATTGGGAATCAGGTTTGGGGAGGGAAGTGAGCCCAGGGCAGATCAGCCAGGAGGTTTTTGTCTCACTTCCCCTCTGCCTGTGTCACTGTGGTTACACGTAGCTGCTTCCACTGCCATGATCTGCCCCGCAGTGGTAGACACTCTCATCCTCTGCCTGGATGTTCTGGATGGTCAGATACCGATCCAGCCCAGAGCCTGAGCCTGAAAAGCGATCAGGGATCCCGGCACCCTTGTTTCCCACTATGCCACTAGAGCCGACTAGCATCACAAACCGGGGGCTCTTCCCCGGGCTCTGCTGGTACCAGCCCACCACATAATTACTGTAGCCACTGCTCAGGGTGCAGGAGAGTTTGGCCGTTTGTCCCAGAGAGGTTGATGCTGATGGTGACTGTGTCAGCACAGGCTGGGAGAGGGACCCTAGAAAGAGAGATCACCATTAAAAATAATTTAGGGATACAAGAAAAAGAACTGTTTAAAGGAAAGGACAAAGTTAACATGTAGGGTGGAGCATTGGGATCTCTGTGGAGGATTTGACCATAGTCTACATCTGACCTGTGAAGAGAGGGAGGACCATGAGGAGAAGAGGAACCCAGGCCATGATGGAGGTGACCCAATGCTGACTCCTTGAGGCATCAGTTGAGCTGGACTTCCAAGCCTCTTATCCCCTCAGCTTATCTCTAGGCTCTAGGCCCTCCCATGCAAATCTGCTCCCCCTCAAGGGTGGTGTATAGTAAGAGTGGGGACGCAGAGAGAAATTTCAATTGTATTTGTTTTCAGATGTTTGCCTCCCCCTGGCGGCCAGACATTTACCACACCCTCAGGACTCAGTTTGTTGCATGGAACCCAGTTGCATGTCCTACAAATCCTCAGGCTCCCATTGTTTTTTGTTTTGTTTTGTTCTTTTCAAGCTCATCATTTTCCCCCTTTATTGTTGTGCTGGGTAGGGGTACATTGTGGCATTTACACATGTTCTTACAGTGTATCAAACATATCATACACGAATTCTCCCCCTCTACTGTTCTCCTTTATCCAGCCTTCCCTGATTCCTGGAGTAGTTTCAGCAGGTATCCTTTTTTCATTTACATACATGTATACACATTTTTTGCACCATATTCACCCTCCTCCCCCCTGTGGTGGACAGGACCTATTTCGCCTTCCTGTTCTCTGATTTTGTAAAAGAAAAAGATAAAAGATAGAAAAATATGACATTTTAGCTTATTTGAGATAAAGGTAGCTAGCTAAATAGGGAGTTTCCTTGTGGTATTTCCATGTATATATGTATTATAAGTGCAATCGGTTTATCTCCTCTAATTTTCTTCATTCTACCTTAGTCCCTTTCTTATGGTGGCTTCAACTGGTTTAAGATTTCTATATTCATTTTTGTACAGAGAGTATATCAACTATATTCAAGTTCATAGTTTTCCTACCCCTGCTGTGCATGACCTCCCCATAGTGTGACCAGTGTTTCATAATACAGCTACATTCCTAGTAGGTCTGTATTCCACACATGACAGAGAACATGTAGCTTTTGGTCTTAAGATGATGTTCTCCAGTTCCATCCATTTACCTGTGAATGATAAAATTTCATTCTTCTTTGTGTTCAGGCTCCCATTGTCTCAGAAAATCTCCACAGTGATTCTGCTTATCTGTTTGACTCATTGGGATTCAACTGCTGCTACATGATCTTATCCTGGAGTCTGTAAGAGCCACCTGTCCTGACTCACATTTCAATGGCAGAGTCCTCTAACTCCTTAACAAACACTAATATTGTGCCCACCTCAGCCCACAGCCTGTCCTTGGCTCTGGGGAGAGAACAAGAGAAGCAGACCCATCCACTTCCTGCTGGTTATTTGGTCCTTCAAAGGTGACATCCTGCCCCAAACTACCATGGCTGAGTGATGCATGGAGACTCTGACTGCTTCACTGGGTGATAACTGGCTCCTAACCAATGGGGAAGGTGACCTAATATTTCCTAGTTCTAATTTAACTCTGAACTCTACTGGTGATATTAGTCTTCAGAAGAAATTGTATTAAAGAGATACAGATTTTAAGAAGGAGATGCTTTTGCTTCCTTTGGGTTCCATTCTCCAAACTTGAATTTACTTTGATGAGATCTTTAATATCTAAGTCACTGTAGTAAACTCACTTAAATTATGCAGAATAAATATTAAGTCTTATAATTCTAATCTATTTAAATTGATTTTTGATCTCTTCTTCAGTATTTATATCAGATTTGAGCTAACTGTAGTATGAATAAAAACAATAAGAAAATAACAACGTAGCTTAAGGATCTTGGCAGAATTCATTTTTTTACCCAATATGTGAAGTTGATCTGCAGACTCATTGAACATGCGTGTTCTTTCACCTAGTCCTCTCCTGTAAAATGAGTTAAATATTGCCTCATCATCCCTGATGCCATTTGATAGCACTGCAGCCACAGCAGGACTGCACCATGTTTGCAGACAGTGTCTATTCACAAGGTTGAGCCAGGTTTGTCTGGGTAGTGACTACCCACCTGAAATGTTAGGATGCTGTAGAAGAATGGTGATGGATGAGCTCTACTGTTATACTATTGGATAGCTTTCATTCTCTATGGTGGAAAATGTGGAATGTTCTGTTCTGTTCAGAAAGAGAGTCCTCAGGATTCAGGAGACTATGGGACTATCATGGGGAGGATGTTGAAAGTGGGGAGAGTCAGCAACTGAGGTAAAGAAGAAGAAATGAGCAAACTTCCCAGACTTATCTAAGATTTTAGTACAGGTGCATGTCCCAATCAGGGCTTCCAGGTTCATTTCCCTGGATCTTGACACTAGGATTTCACTGCCTCGTGTTGGCAGGAAGAAATGTTCACTCTGCCTGGGAGTGATGGAACCTTGACAGCCAGAGCCCATTCCTGCCTTCTCCTGCATCATTCACTGCTCCTCATTATAAGTCTGTGACCAAAGCATGGAGTTGATCTGGAGAGGTCAGTTAGAAAAGGTAGGTGGGTCAGGTGAGGATAAGATGTGTGACTATGTCTTAGGTTCAGAAGAAAAGTAAAGTAAGTGATTCTTCTACAAAAGATTGTCACAGTCAAGTCAGATATTCCCAGTTTGTGCATAAAAAACCCAAATCATCCAAGCATAGTTTAAAAATAATCAGTGTACATTAGAATAATATACTTAGGAACTGAATTGCTAAGGCTGCCTTAACAAAAAGCCTTAGACTGGGTGACCTTAGCAATAGGAAGTAAAAGACCAACTGGAAGTAAAAGACCAAATTGTCAGCAGGCTTCATTTCTCCTGGTTTCTAGCATCTTGCTGTGTTCTCACTTGGCATTTGCTCATTCTGTATTGTCTGTATCATAATTTCATCCTGTCAGCTCCTATCTCCAAATATAGACACACAGGCAGTTACATGTTCAAGACATTATTTTGAAAGACAAAATTCACTCCATATCAACAAAAATTACTATGATTATTTTTAGTGGGGATGATGAGTTAGAATACTATAAGCTATGTAAATGCAAGCATATTTTGGGTGCATATTTTTATATATTTTTATTTTTTAGCTTGAAAGTTTTGAATTGTGGACATATACATACATAGGTATATATTTATAGTGAAAGGACTTTGTACTCATGATCACCACTTTCTACCAATTGGGTAATAGCTCCAGCCCAGACTGCAAACTCTGAATGGCTACAGAGACAGAAAATAAAGATGCATGTGTAGCAAATGGAAATCATGAGACTCACACCTATGATTACTGTAATTTGGATAAACCTAGAATATATTTTCATGTTTTAGAATAACAAAAAGGCCCTCCTTGGCCATCTTTCTGTTAATAGACCTACCCACAGACAATTGTCTCTAATAATTATGAATGCTAGATGATAAGACCACATATTTTCCCCCAACACAGAAATATGAAACTCATAGAAAATCACCTTAAAAAAAACTTCATGGCTCTCACTCCTGCATTTCAAGCAAGAGGGCTTCTCTTTCCATTTTTTTTCTATTTCTGCTTCAATTTATCCTGTTTTAATACAATAAATCCTACCAATATTTTCATCTTGTGAGGTCTGCTTTTTTGGGGCACTCTTTGAAGTGCTTTGCATCGTGAATATCAAGTTCCTGTGTGTGGAAAGAGGTGGGCAGAGAGTGGCTTTTCTTGTATATTTATTTTTCTCCAGTGGGCTGTGCAATCTCTATCAGAGCACCATGCATGCAGCTGGCCTGAGAGCTGTGCTGTAAAAGAGACCATGTGGAAGAGTGTGAGTTAGAAACCCTGAGAAGTTTGGAGGAACAGTGCTGTCATGGTGAGCAATGGACAGAAGACCCTGACCATGGATACACTTGATCCTCCATAGTGGACCAAGAGCCAGGACCTTTCATGTCATGTCTTGAACACTCTCCATATCTTGTGTATCTTAAGCCTACAGGTCACAATACACAGTTAGCACTTTTTATGGCAGTACATGGGTTCGAACTCAAGATCTAATGCTTACAGGTTAAGTGCTCCAACACTTGAGCCATGCCTCAGTCCCTTTATGCTTTTTTCCAAGTACAGTCTCATACTTTACGCCTGTGCTGCTTCCAGCCATGATTCTCTAACATGCCTCCCAAGCAACTGGGATTTCAGGTGTGCGCCAATGCCAGCACAGCAGTCTCCATGTTATGCTGCAACTCTTTAATGCTTCTTGCAACAGATCTGTCCCCTGTTGACCCTGCATATTGTGCAGGGTCAATTTGCTTTTTGCTTTTGAAGAATCTTGGAATTCAGCCTACTTACAGATCTCCAAAAAGGTGAGCTTGCAGAGATCCGAGCTGCTTAACAAGACAGCTCTACCTATTATAGCCAAAGCTAAGTTTTCCATGCTTTTCTTCAAGACCAGAGCTTGACCAGGTCACAACAATCTATTTCATAATGATGACCCTAATTTTCCTTAATAGTCAAAATCTCATTGTCACAATCACTTCCCAAGAAGTTGATACTAAGATACCGTTCACAATATGTTCTATGATGGGTTTAAATTTTAATCCCTAAAATTACCTCTTTATTCACTAAGCAATTATTCCATTCCCAGTGCTGCTAACCAGTACAAAATGGAGAGATTAGTAAACTGGGTTTGACAGAAAGCACTACTTCATGCAGGAAGAATCAGAGAGCATCTTTCTTGGTGCTCTTTTGAGATGCTGCAGGATCATGTTGGTTGTTTCCTTGGGGTTACATTTATTATTATTCTACACCCCCCAAATAAACCGATATATTTCATCATTAACCAAATTGGACAAGCATGGCAAATGCTTCTTGGGATTAAACTGGGGAAAGTGAGTAGGTGGTAGGACCCAGAGCCAGCTGTTTAGTTAATGGAGTTTTGTCCCCAACCTTAGAATTTAAGAGGTAAACCAGGCATATTAGAAAAATGAAGACCCAGACTCCTAAAGTTTAACAGTTCAGGGAATGATCCAAAAGTCTTGGCCCGCTTACACAAGAAATAGAAGGGTGTGTGTTCAGGGGACCTTAATCTCTTGTGTCATATATGCTGGACTTTTAACAGCCAGGCATACACCTGCACCATGCATGTGGGAGCTGAACATTTCTCTGGAACAAAATGTTCTCTCTGCATCAGGAGACATAAAACTAAAGCCTTTCTTTTCATTGTGCCCTGAAGGTTAGATAAAGAGCACCAAACCTTCTGGTAGTAGATCATATGGGGAAAATGGAGGGTCTACCTTATTTCACCTCTCCATTAAACGTGAAAGAGAGAAAACAGATACTATGTCCTAGAAGCTAATTATAGCACTAACTATGATTACATTCATGCCAGATAATTTAAATTTGGAAAAAGTCATATTCCAGGGCTCTAAGTAGACTGAGTTATATGTCCCACTTCCCCATCTGCCTATGTCATTCTGAAGAACTTCACTGTAACCACACAGTCATACTCGGCAGCTTGTGTCACTATGGAGACCATTATCATGACCAATCAACCACACAGTTACAGTTAGCCTTATCATCAGGCTGGACAACAGATATGACCAGAAGCCCATCATTGACTGAGGCAGTTTTTGACACAGAGTAGTGGCTGGGGACCTAGAGCTCTGGTGCACGTTGGAGTCTAAGTAACAGTATAGGACATAACAAGGAGAGCTCCCAAAACTCTGTTGGTATAAATTCATGTTTTTCTCAGCTATGATGATGTCACCTATCAGGGTGCAGTATGTCTGATGCTCCCAGGAATGTGGAGAAGGAGGGTCCTGAGTCAGTATAGATTGAGAGAGGCAACTTAAAAAGACAGACACACAGGGTGGGTGAGAAGAGAGTAGGGATAACTTTCTCGGGGGTGGAGTCAGAAAAGATGGAAGTAAGTTGGGTGTTGCCCTGGGACTCTGAGGCCTTTCCCTACCTGTCCAGCCCAAGGTGGAAACAGAACCCTGGGCCAGATGTGAGGCTGGGCTACTCCAGGTCTCCTTTTGTCCCCACCATCTGAAGGGAGGGCTACTCATGCAACTGTGTTTCCATTATGACGTCCAACCCCTCTGTGTGCCATTGGAGCTCAGCTCACATTACAAACTAAGGAAGGTTTAAATATGCTTTACTTTGAGGCAGTCCTAGAAGGAAGCACCTCCTGAATCACGACAAAGGTCCTTGTTCAGGGGACTGTGTCAGGCCAAACAGGATAAACTCCCTGAGTTCCATGATTAAGAAGTCGATCTAGCCTTTGAAGGTCTCTGTGTGTGGATGGTCCTGAGCAGCTCTGCAGGGACTGAGTGAAGTCCTACAGCGCCCTCTGCTGGTCACAGGACACCTCCTCATGACCTAGAGATCACAGTCCAGCTGGTTACTGTAGCTAAGATCGCCATCTCTACTTACACCCCCATGTCCTAATTCCTTAGTCTTTTATCTATCCATGTTGAGCAAGATGAGTACCAGACTTTTCACTCAGCAAGGGAGTCCACTGCTAGGGCAGTTGAAAACATGTGCATACATGAAGATTTATGTTGTAAGTACTGAGAATTATAGACGAGATTAATGCCATGCGATCCTGGACATTTAGCTCAGTCGTCAAGCCTGTGCTTAGAATGAACCACACCTGTGTTCAGCACAAGGAGAGGGATTGGGGTGGGTGAAGAAGAGAGGTAATACAAAAAGAGAGAAAAGAAAGAAAAATGTAATGAAATGTAAATAAAGGTGAGGAGAGGAGAAGGGAGAAGAGAGGAGAGAGGAGAGGAAAAGAAAAGAAAGGGGTTTGTGTGACATCACTGAATCATCACTGAAGAGTTCATAGCTTAAGGAGTTCCCGTTCAATTTGAAGAAATGAAGTGTACTAGGATTTTGCAAAAATAAATTAAATGTTATGTTCAAATGAACCCATGGTAAATGTTTCATAAACCATGTAATAGATTAAGATTTTAATAGAGTTTATTTTGGTTTCCCAATTTTTAAAAAGATTGCAATTTCTGTAGGCTTAATATTAGTGCTATACAATGAAATATATTTCTTTATCTAATGTAGTATACATTAGACCCTTAGTTTAGACCCTTAGTTTATATTTTTCTAAATACTTGTGCTATGAGTTTCTTTCAAATTTTGCACTGGGTTTTGTTCAATTTGTTTATATTATGAACAGATTTTCCCCACATGTGTTTTTGTACTCACTTTATTGATTTAAATGTGAAATGCAATGATTTTGTAGATATATTGACTATCTGGGCAGGAAGACGAAGATGACATCACTTCCTTGCTGCCTTACACCCAAATCTGCTTTCACTGTGCAAATGCTCCCCAAACCTTGGTACACAGGTCTTTATAGAAATACCTATGTCCATTTCTCCTTTTTTCTCTCCTCATGTCATTTGGAGAGACCGTTCTTATTCAAGTCTGGAAGGTCCATGGTGACTGCCCACTGCTTTTTGAATAAAACCCAAATTCCTCAGCACATATGGAGCCTGATCACCCCACACACCATGTCACAGCCCCTCTCCTGTTCTAGGCTTTTCTCTCAATTCTTTGTCCTCAGACACCCGACCTTCCATCCCTTTCATAGCTTTAAAGTGTATTTTGTAGGAAATGGGCTTCATTTGTGGTCATGGTGAAAGCTTCCATTTTAGAAAATTGAACATCTGGTTACATGAAGGCATTTACAATATATCAGGGTCGAGTTTTCTCTCTCTTTTTATATTTTCTACACATTTGTCTTTGTGTGAATGTTTAAGATACAAAATCTATAACACAAATGCCCAGCAAATCTTCTGCATTCATTGTTGCACATCAACCATCATCAGTGTAACTCATCCTGTTTACTTCCTCTCCACTTACGCCTAATCTCCGTCCTTTCAAGAATAATATTAAAAGAAATTGCAAGTATTTTATCATTACATTTGTATATGATTTAGAATAAATGTAATTTGTCATATTCCAAACTCTTGTGCACTTAAGCAATTTTAACTATTTTTCACTGAAGTGGGTTTTTGCTTTAATTTCTCCAAGGATTATCTAATTTATTGGTTATATTGTTTTTCTTTCTTCTGTTGCTGGGGATTGAGCCCAGGTCCTGAAGCTAAACACTATTTCTATCACTGTAACCCATAGCCCTGCTATATTGGTTATTAAAAGTTAAATAAATGCAACAGTTTAGTATTTTTCAAAAAAAGGGTTGAAGTTAAAACATGGATGACATTGAAAGTATTATGCTAAATGAAAGAAGCCAAACACTCCAAATCACACACTACATGATTGCATTTACATGAACTGTCCAGAAAAGGAAAATCTATAGTCAGAAAGCAGATTCGTTTTTGCCCAGGGCTAGAGTTGTAAATTCAACATGGCCTCAAAACAGCTAGGAGAGAGAGAAGAGCTAGATGAGGATGGTGACCTGTGATGTGCATGAGCCAGGGGAGTGTCACGGTGGCATTTGTGCAGCCTCATGCATGGCAAGGTGGCTTGGGCTTTTGTGTCTTTCAGGTTCCCTGGATGTGGTTAGTGGCCAGCCCTGGAGTGGCAGCAACAGATGTGGAGGCCTCTGCATCTCTTTCTCTTTCTCCCTCAGCCTGAGCCAGGGGAGGCCAGGTGGTCCAGGATGCTGGAGGGGGTCCATTGCTTGAGAATAGAAATTGTCTTCACCAGGATGTGGAGACTGCTCAATCATCAGGAGCACAAAGTTATCATTATTGGGTTAGATAATGCCAGGGAAATTACCATCCTTTACCAATTTTCTATGAATGAAGTTGTACTTACAACCCCTACAACAGGACACAATGTAGAAAAGATAGTGATAAAAAACACACATTTCCTGAGATGAGATATTCATGGTCCAGCTCTTTATTCTTCCTGAAACATTTACTTTAATAACACAGAGTTTGTAATAGTTTTTGTGAATAGCATACACACAAAGAGGATTTCTGGAAAAGAACTCTATAAAACATTAGCACACGAAGACCTAAGGAAAGCTGGAGTGCTGAGTTTTGCTAGTAAACAAGATGTTAAAGAATGCATAACTGTGGCAGAAGTCTACCAGTTTTTGAAGCTAACTTCTGTTAAAGATCACCAGTGGCATATCCAGGCAGGCTGTGCTCTTACTGGAGGGAGATTATGCCAAGGACTTAAGTGGATAATGTCACCACCTAACCTGAGATGATTTCTACTAACCTCTTCTCATAGATTTTGTACAAATGAAGTGTGGGCAGTAAGCCTGGTGGTTCTTATCCAGACATCTTAGCTCTTGTTGCAAGCTGGCAACAAATATTTGGCACTCTGTTGATTCTTTGAAGTGGTTGTTGGAGTAGCATGTCAACAGGTTCATCTTTTTTGCAATTCCATGCATCTTTTAATGTTTTCATAATTGTCTGGCTTTGCTAGAAATCTTGTCATTCTTTCTGAAAATTAGTTTAAAAGATAATCAATTCAAGCTGTACTGATAAGGTCCTCAGAGCTCCAATTAGGACCGTATCTTCCACTGGTCACTAGACAGTATGTTCTGAGTGTCAGCTGCTAACTGTTAGCTATTTCAACAAGTTTTTAAACGTCAATTATGTTACTGATTTATAGGGTCTTAACTCTCAGTGATAGCAACTCAAGTTTGAATTTTTTCTCACTTGGAGACAGAAATCCCAAAGAGGCAGACAATATCAATCAAAGCTTCAGTGAGTCTTACACTGGGTCACAATGGAAAGGGTGCATCAGTGAGGTTTTCTGAACTGGCTCTCAGAGGACATGAGAAGTGAAGCTTATAGCTAAAAAGGAAGGACCACAAAGTTGCAGAGTGAACTGTTGCATGCGATCTCAGCATTTCTGCACAAAATTGTCCATTCCCTGCTTCAGCATTGGGGTTTGTGCTCGACACAAATCTCTGCTCATGCTCATTCCATTAATCTGCATTTGGGTCACAAGAGATAGTGCAGAGTGTGGTGAATGCATTGACAGGCCACCTATCCATTGCCTGGTGCGTCTCAGCAGTGGTGGTGGTAGAAGTGATGCGTTAGAAGTGGCCTCTGTGACAGTAATCAGGGAAGGTTTGCAGTGCTATCTCTGAGACCTCTTACTTCCCCTGAGGGAGGTGCTAGCATCTGCCATTGCTTCTTGCCCCATCATAGTCAGACTCCATCTTTTCCAGTTAGCAGCAGGCGTTAACACTACAGACAGCACAACCAGGGCCTGGCCCTTTTCTCAGCCTCACCTACCCAGTCTGCAGGCCCAGTGTGAGTGTTCTGCTGCACACAGGCTGTTTTAAAGCAAATTTGGTGTAAAAAGCATTCAATAGCACAGAAAAAGAACAATACATCTTTTGGGTTGGATTCAGGGACTCCTATTCCTCTTCATCATTATTATGAGTAAATTATTTTGTTCCTTGCTAAGGCCAGACATCTAACTGTATACTCATCAGAGCTCCACCAGTTCTCTTGGCCTTGGGGTAAGTTCTCCATTTCTCCCTGGATAATCATCATGGTGACTTACTACTTACAATGTCACCTAGACATCAAAATCCAATATTTGATGCCATATCCCCCTTCTTTTTTTGATTTCATATTTGATATTCCTTTTAGGAAAAATTGTCCAAAGTTGTCTGTATTTTCTTTGTCTATTTTTCCCATCTTTCCTTTTAGCCCTCTTGTCAAAGTCATCATGGAGTTCACACTGTATAATCTAGTACTTGATTTTAGTGTTTTTGTGTGCTAAATTGAATTTAGTGGCAACATTTGTCAGAGAGATTCATGTCCCCTGCCTCAAAAGAATCATGTTTTTTGGATTCTGAGATGCTTCACACTTTATCTTCCAATGGTAAATGTTTGTAACAGTTCCTTCTTGTTCTCGCTTGCTGGTTTCTTCTCATATCTGTGACCTATGATCCATGGAATACCCAAGGGCTTGGATCTCAGTCTCCTCCATCAGTTATGTCATTCAGTCTAGTATTTTACATAATCTTGCATGCCGAAGATGAAAAATGAGAGGTAAGTGTCCCAGACTTTTCTCTGACTTGCCTCATACATTTATTTACCTGCTCATCACTTCTGCTCTTTTTCCTTTCTTGTTCATCCCAAATACAAACGTAATTGAGTTTCCTGTTTATGTTAGATTTTAATGTCAAATCTGTTTCTTAGATTTCTGTGCTTCCCCTGTTAACCTCTAATGTCTGTTCTCCACTCATATAATTTCATTCAAGTCCTTTCAATAAGCTTTCATCATGTTCTGAATAAAAGTCAGGGAGCTTAGAATGGCTCCCATGATCTTTGCTCTCATAATTTTATTTTTCGTTTCAAGATACTTTATTTTCAAAACAGATCACAGCAGTAAACATTTGGCCCATTTTGCCACTGTACATGCTACAAATGCTTTCTTAGCAAATGGAAGGCACTCTTTAGTAGTATGTTGGAAAAGTGAATAAAAATCCGTATTAAAAATTATTCAAATAGTTTCTTATAGGAACATTAAAATGTATCTTTTCATTACTTCTACATAGAAAGCCACCTCCTGGGAGAGGGAATCTTGGTTTGGATCACAGCTGTCCCTTAGGAGGCTAAGCAAAGTATAGTTGGATGGATGGCTGCAATACACTACTCTGCTGGAAGGATAAATTTTTCTTTTTCTTTTTCTTTTTTTTAAACTATACTTAGAGCAGCAGGAATAGCACACTTGTAAAAGAGAAAAAAAATCTATGAAGTTACATTGAATTCTGACAGTCCTTCCATTACTCTTCCATGTCCTATTGGGTCCTCCCTAGAATAACTGTAGTTAAGTCTCCACATATTCTTTCAGGTTTACTAACTGAGCAATCACGTGACACTGACACTGGCACAGGCATTTTTTGTAAGGACTTTGCCCTGTATTTCCTCACCTGTTATTCGCATTGTTTGGACACACAGTAGAAGAAGGAAGGAGAGTTCTCTGGTGTCTTCTCACTGTTCTCAGCAAAGAGGCATCCAAAATACTCTCTTCCTTATTGCCTCTCAGATACTCTCTGTACAACTGTCTGGTGTCATTTTTCTCACCAGATGGTAGTATTTCACATCAGAAAGCAACTGCTTTTTATGGGTAAGATGTTAGTTTGTCCCTCTTTGCCTTGAAGTTTTCATGCTTAGCTGTAGTTTCAAGCTGATTATTCACTGCTCATGTTACTTTATTTAATAAAGAGAGAATATTAATGCGTGGGTCTGAAATCAAGTTTTGAAATAAAAGATGTACTCATAAATGACACAGGACACATGTGAACTTACTTCTTTAGAGAGCAGGATGTCAGCACCCCACAGGTGCTTGCTCTGACCATTCTATGATGATCTGTCACCATGGTAATATGGTGATGCACAACCTGTCTTAAGTCCCAACTGTCATTCTAAGGTGAGCTGAGAGGTCACAGGTTAGACCTACTCACTTGATCCCTGGTGTCATATACAATGAGAAGCATTGCGCAGTGGTATGTTCATATGGAACTTCTGAGTACTAAACCTACACAGTTTCCTGTTGAGTTTTGCTCAAGCAGTCTTCCATTTGGATTTCATATGCCCCAACCTAATTTTTTTACTTATTTGTAAGTGTGTTCCAAGATTATTTTCATTACACAATTTGTAATTTTGATTCTCCTATCTAGAGGGTTGACTTAATTACTTTCCTAAATTGAAAGAAATATAAACTTCATGATACCAATATTATGCATACACTTTGAGAGAGTAGATGAGGAGGATGATACCCATATTGCACTCAACATATCCAGAAAGACATGATATTACATAGAGGAGAACAGCCCTGAAGGGAATTACAGACCACACTGTTCTGATTTCCCTATGCAAAACAAAATATTATAGCAGTATAAATCCAGAAGTTTTAGAAAAGAAAAGAAGTGGGATTTTGGGGGGGATATCCACAGGGTTCACAAGGATTGTGCCCTGCTGTTTGGGGGCAACAGTGAGAGTGGTGACCTGGGACAGTGCAACCGAGTCAGGGCGGTGATTTTTTTTGTTTTGATTTCCCAATTTGCATTCCATTCTTTTTTTTCAAATTTTTCATTTTTGTCTGCTTCCTATTTTCTAGTTGTTTAAAGGGATGCCCTCCTCATAGATTTTTTTAGGTCTTTAAATTTTCTCTAATATCCATGTGTTGTAGTGTGTTTCCCAAGGACAACTGCATTCACTGCCCCACACAAGTTTGAAAAATTATATTTTCATTTGTTATTATTGAACATATTAAAATATTTACACACAGCGTGATTCCCTGACCAATGTGTTCTGAACAAAAGCTTATTTAATCTCCAGATATTTAGTGTTGTTTCATTTTTTTTTGCTTTTCATTACAATTTAATTTCACAGTGGTCTAGGGGCATATTTTGTATTATTATTTTACTTTCACCATTTTGAAGTATGTTTTATGAGTTAAGCTTTTGTGTGTTTTGAGGACTGATTCATGTGACTTTGTGAACAAAGTGCATTGTCTCAATGTTCAGTGAAGTATCTACAAATGCCAATTATGTCTTACTGATTGATGATGTCCAGGCTGTCATGGACAAGTACCAGATTTGTTGACTTCGATAATATTTATTGCCTCACAGTTCAGAACTAGAAGGCCAAAGTCAAGATGGAGGCATTGTTGCTGAAGGTTGTTAGCTGAGATGCTGGACTCTGAGCAATTAGCAGGAAGCAACATTTTATTGTGCCAGCAGAGACTCAGTGGACTCATGTCCAAAGGCTGAGCCCTAAGAGCAAAGGCGTCTCACCTTATATACCTTGCAAGCAGGTTACAGAAGCAAAAAGCAAGGTCTAATCCATATATGGTTATATTTAATTTTATTAGCTACTTTACCCTAGTGCTATGTGACTTTTCCCTTCTTCAGTGCTACTTGACCTTCCTCATGTTCAGATTTTTAGATTTTATCTTCCTGCTATGCCATCCCTATCTCCCTGCTATTTTCTCAGGACTCAGGTCTAGTCTGCTTTCTTTTTATGCTCCTCCCTGCTACAGCAAGATAATCTAAACTTTGAAATCTGTAGTGAAGAATATTTCCTTGCCTCTTCCTGGCTCTGTGTTTTTTTCTGGCCATCCCTGTGTTTCCTGGTCTGCAACTCTAGGACTTTAGTCTCTGCCTCCACCAACACATGGCATTCTCTGTTCCTCCATCTTTCTCGCCGGTTTATAAGACAAACATTTATTTTGGATAAAGGCTTTACTGTGCTCCTCACTGTACAGATCGAATGTTCAGTGATTGTATTTCCAAATAAGTCACCTTCAGAGGTAGTGGGGTGAGGAGTAAATGTTAACATACATTTTAGGAAACACATTTTCAACAGATCTGCTCAGTTGAAGTATATTCTTACTTATTTTCTTCCTGCTGAGTCCGTCAACTTAGTAACGTATGTTCTACCCTTTACTATAATAGTAGATGAATCTATTACTCTGTCTGATTCTGCCCATTAATGTCTTAAAGATTTTAATGCTCAAGTTTGCATATACATTAAAAGTTATTAAAAGTTATTGAGACCCTTGGAGAACTGATCCCTGTATCATACAGTGTGATAAGTGCCTAGAAAACAAAAATATTCCCAAGGGCCTCTCCACAGTAATCCAAACTGGATATGAGGAGTTGATCCAGGATACTGGACTCACACTGGCAAGGTCATGTATTTTTGATGAATTATTATTTATAATATGTATATGTATTTATGATGAATTATTATTTCAGTATTGTCTCACAAAATACACAATATTATCAAACTTGTCTACAACAATCTAGTTCACAGATATGGAAAAGACACAGAGGGAAACAATAGTCTCATTATGCAAATTGACTTCTTCGTGCCAAACCAAAATGCCCACTAAAACAGTTACCTCTTCACGTTCACATCCACGGAACTACTAATGCTTTTACCATGTGGATATCACTGTTTTAAACCTGACAATCAACAGTTAGCCCAGATATCTTGTTTAACCCAACCCTTACTTTTCTGGAAATCATACTAGGTCACCATCCTTCTGTAGCTAGGGTACTTCACCTCAGAGAACCTGCGTAGTTATGAGTTAAGGCTGTGTCATTGTGCACAAAGCAGAGAATGAAAACCAATGCCTTTTCCGTGGGACACATAGGAACACTGTGCTGAGAGGTCTTGGCAGAAATCCTGACCCTATGCCCTCCACTCACATCTTTACAGTTGGGAATTCCGTCCTGATTTTCATGGCTCTCCCTCTCTTTTTTAATATGAGCTATCCTATTCTTTTAAAAATATTTTTCCAATATTTAAAATAGACAGTTGATCTTCTCCACATCCCCTGTCTTCATCCAGAGACTGACTGAAATGGGGAGGGCAGTTGTGGATCACCAGCTTTCTGCTAACTAAGGTCCCAACATCTGGGCCACAGAGTTTTTTATGCCAGAGCCACATCTTCATCCAAATGAAAGTGACTTTTGCTGTGTCCCATACAAATTCAGACTTCCAAAGCAGAAGACCAAAAATTTCTTGGTTTCTCTTATTGCTCTGTCCTCCTGCTTTCTTTTGCTCTCATGACAAATTCAGGAAAAGAAGAAAAGAAGATCAAAAACCCCTTAGGCGAAAATTAGGAGTAAAAGGGGAGGAATAAGCAATCAAGGTTGAAAGAGTGATCTGTTTTCCTTTAAAATATTTTATTATTAATACAAGAGTACAACTAAAAAGGTACATGAGGAATAAAAAACTGTAGCAGCTAAAAACCTGAGGAGATAGAAGCGGTACTTTGTAAGTTCAGCATTAGTCAATTTGACTTTTTGTAGTAGTATTATACCACTGTAATGCTTTCTGAGCAATTCAAGTAGTCACTAAGGTGAGATGTGGATGCTTAGGAAAGAGAAAGCATTTAGCCAGGTATGGCCACGTGGGCCTGTAATCCCAGCTATTCGAGAGGTGGAGGCAAAAGAATGATGGTCCAAGGCTGGCCCATGGTCGGTGCTTGCTTAGGAAGCAGCAGGCTTTGAGACCAAACCACATTACAACAACAAAGAAGAGAAAAGAAAAGAGATTAATATAGATTCCCAGATAACACCTCAGTTATACAGTGAATACAGGGAAAAGAGTTCTTAAAACATTGTACTACTTAAGGCTGGCATTTCAGTACGTGTGCACAGTTTCTCTAATCACGCACTTTATTTTCAATTAATATTCTTCTCTGAGGTACAAGTGGTATTGTGGTTATAGATTTTGGAGCAATCACCTATGCATGTGCCCCAAACAAATGTGACAGTGAGAGTGAAGACATTAAAAAGCATAGTGGTGACATTTGCAGACTTTTCCGTTCTTGGGAGGGCAGTGCAGAGATGTGCCAGGAAGAATGCAGGAGGCACAAGACTAAGGTCAACATGGAGTGATCTGGGGGCCAAATTCCACTAGAAGATGGGTGTTATTTGAAACCAAATGTCACTGTCCCTGCACCCTTCTCACATCCTCAAGTTCATTCTTTCCCATTAGTGGAATATTTTATAAACTTCCTTTTGATCTTTTGCCTTTTGGCTTCCTAGAAGTCATTGGGCAAAATCCCACATCCAATTAAGTAAACTGTCCTCCACTTTTTATCATTACTCATGCAAATCAAGGTTAATAAGAAAAGGCATTTGTAGTACCACATTTACGGTTGGGGAACAAGACATTCTAGAGAAATTCTTCCAGGAAGCCCCAAGGTTAATCTTGCATTTGGCTTCACTCACCCAAGTCTAGTCAATTTCTCCTCCATAAAACTCAACTGTCTTCAATTCTTTAAGATTCAAAATGTTGACTTCTCCCCCCTCCCATCCTCATCCTACACTGATATTATTAATTTATTGAGAGGAAAAATTAAACTATTATTTACCCAATATGATAGACTGATAGCTATAAATATTTTTACTTGCCTCATTCCAGTTTTAAGTTTATTTCCCATGCCACAGAGTAGGTTTGTGATTGTTTTCATACAGTCTTAATTTGGGCTCCCCATGAAGCAGTCTCTTGGGTGGGATTGGTTTAGAATGTATAAATTTGAAGCCTGGAGGACCTAGAAGAAAGCAACAAAGAACACTTTGGGAGAAAGCCATGTAGTATAAGGGACTTACAGAGGTCACAAGCCTAAACACATAGAGAAGCATATACAGAAACGTCAGAATGAATCCCTCCTGTGAAGTTAATGTATGTGAATAAAATGTTAAGTAAAAGAAAAGAAAAAACAAGTTGTCATTGTAATTTGAAACCAAATTTCATCTTCCTTACATCCAGATCACATCTTCAACCTCATTGTTTCCTTTTTGGAATCTTTTGTAAGCTTCTTTATCTTTGCTCCTTTGGGATAACCAAAATCATTTGGCAAAATCCCACCTTGTTCCACGTGAACTCTCCTCAACTTTCATCAACATTCATGCAGGTCCAGGTTCCTGTGTTTAAAAGAGGCATTTAGAGTCTCACCTTAACTCTTGAGGAATGAAATTTCAAAAGAAATTCTCCCACAGAAGATAGGTGGGATCTTGGGCTCTAACATGTCTTTCCTTCACTTTCTCTCACTTAGACTGCCTGAAAGCTCAGAAGAATGGTCTTTTGACCCTAAGGTCATGGAATCACTCATAGTCTCAGGCTATGCCAAAGGCCTATTAATGTTGGTTCTTTATGTTAATTTGTCACTGTGCAGTATACAATTCTACACCAGACAACCTTGTCCTTAGATGGGAACCCTGAGAGGGTCAGGATTGCTTTGCCCCCAAGGAGTGACCCTGAGTACTGGGCAGTGGTCCAGGAGGGCCTGTTATTTGTGTATATGTCAAACTCCTCAGGGCTTGGTCAGGCTTCTGCTAGAACCAGTGTGTATAGTGATCATTGGTGACAGCTCCAGGGTGGATCCAGAGGTAAGTGTGACTGTCCCTTTTGGGGACATCATTATGGAGGCTACTGAGTCACCAGGAACTGAGAACAGATCTTAATTTGGATTAAGATCTGCTGAACTTAATCCAAACTGCTATGAAGCAGTTCAGATAATCAATCTGCGGGTTGTAGAAGGATCTAGACATGCTATGCCTATTACTCAGAGGTGCCTGGAAAGCAAATCTTCTTGTGCTTAGAGCTATGCCCTCTGTAAGTCATTTACACTGCACAGCCGCCTCCCTAAGGGCTCTCTCCTATTTCTTAGCAGTTTCTCCAAGGTAAAAATTAACACCAAGCTAAAAATTAACACATGCTAAAACATTCTACTTTAGAAACTTCTTGATAGAAGCCCAAATTAAGATTCTGTACGAAAACATTTATCAAAACCTATTAATTGGACCTGAGAACTGAACCATGAAACCAAAAGCACACAGGTGGTATTCATCTGAATAACAAATGCTGAGGGAACCCTCCAAAGGATGGTATCAGAAATCCATTTTAACCTGGGCAGCAGGGGAGGAGAAAGTGATCAAAGAAGAGGAGAGGAATCAGTGTCATAGTGTGATTAACAGGAGGAATCCTTGGCCTCAAAATTGTAGCTGTTCATTCTGGCGGCCCTGCGTTTACTACTGAGGACTCTCCATGAGAAGGGTGTGTTTGTGATGTCAGTTATGCAAATATGATCCTCTTACCATTCCTTCCACACAAGGTCTTCACCCCAAGAGGAGTTACACTGTCAAAAGTGGACCTGGGGAGGCTCTGTGCTGGGTATTTCCATGGGATGAACCAGCTGCTCTAGCATTGTACATGAACCAGTGAGTAACTGCAGGGGAAAATACAGTTCAACCTGGAACTTCCTTATATCTGAGAAAATCTACAGCTCCCCCTACTGTCTTTGGTCTAATTGTGTTTGGTCTATGAGTGGTTTGACCAATAAATGTTAAATCCACTTGGTGATATGTCCCTGGTATGTCTCGATTGAATGATATACGTTGTTTGTCTCTTATTGCTCATTCCTGTTTCTGAATATTTTTTTCAGTTTTTTTGAAGCCTTCTCCTTTTCTGAACTCAATTTTAATTATATCTGAGCGTATTAATTGAATAAAAGTTATTTCATGACCTATTAACTGAAGAAGCTACTAATTTTGATACTTTGGATATACTATTTGCCTTAGTGATAATTGTTTTATTAATTTACTCTAGCGAGTTCAAAAAAGGAATAGAATTAAAGAATAAGGGGTAAGATTTTATTGCCAGTTGAATTTAAATTCAAGTGGTCATGCAGGTGGTCAACCAGGTCTATAAGAAGAAGATTGATCAAGAAGCCTGGGTTGGTGTCCCTGGTTGAAAATATTCAACACATCCTATATTGTTGTCAAGAGATGATGGCAATCTCTTTGATTACATGAGAGAGGTATTTTTTCACTCTAATATCCAGAATTTTTCCAGGCACCTTTTGAACACATTTTACTGTACACAGCATGACAGTAAGGTAAGTCACCTGTCAGGGACACAGAGAAGTACTATTTGCCACTGCAAAAGACTCAGATATTGAGAAACAATGATACAATCTGCACACCTGGTGCAGAGGATGTGTCAGCACAAAACAGAATTCATTCCAGGTTGTAGGCCAACACAACAGCACAATTGGAAACAATTCCAATTGGCATGTGGTAGTTTCAGAGGAAAGCTTATGGAGGAATGATTTGATGTTAACTCATATAAATGAAACTCCATGTAAAACCCACCTACTCAAAATTAAGTGTTTCTCCTTAGCAGGGTTTAAAGAATTTCCAGAATATCTCCCCCACTGGATTCCATCAGAGTGAGAGAAAAATATGCAAATAACCTAATGCTGCAGCAGGTGGCCATGCAGAGAGACCTCTCTATGTAGCCAGTTCCCTCTTCTTACTGATCTTATCCTGCAAAGGGCTCTTTTTCTTTTGTATTGATCAGACATCTGTACCTCGTGTCTCCAATCACCACAGTACACTCTATTACTTTGAGATGGCCAGAGAATGGCCTTTCTTCTAAATCTGTTCTTCACCTGTCTGCAAAATCTTTATCAGAGCACAGTGTATGACGTTCTCCCTGTGAGTGGTGGCACAAGAGATACCATAAGGAAGGGTGTGAGCGAGACAGCCCCAGAGGTTGTGATGGTTAGTGGTAGCCCCTGACAGTGGATGCTATGTGATCCTCCACAAGACCCTCAGGGACACACACTCCCTCTGATCTAGGACGCAGGCCCTTCCATGTCATATCTTTGTTTGGGATCTGCATTCTGTGTGTCCTTTCTCTGTTACAATGTGCAGTCTCCAGTTTTTTGGGGTTTTTTTGGCTGAACATGTGTCTGAATTCAAGACCTGGCTCTACCACATCAGTACATCCCTTTTTGTTCTTTTTAATTTGTTTTTCAGTTTGGGTCTCATGCTTCTTCTTGGGATAGCCTAGGACCATGATCATTTAACTTTTATCCACATATAGCTGGGAATTTAGGGGTGTGCCAACATGTTTTCCAAGCAGTCTCCAGGTTATTCTGCATCTCTTTAGGGCTTCTTGCCCCAGCTCTGTCCTCTGACATCCTGCACATTATGTAGTTCTATTTTTTGCATAACCCTGGAACTTAGCTTACCTAAGGAACATATCTGCTGACTTTATAACATTGTGATTCCCTTGACACAAAAGCTCTGCCTGGGCACCCAAAGGTCAGCTCTCTTTGTTTCTCTTCAATACTGGACCTGGACCATGCTATAGCATTCTGTTTCATAATGCTGACCCTAGTTTCCCTGAATATCAGTATTTCATTGTTATTATTAGTTACCCTGAGGTAGATTCTGATATAACCTTCACAAAGTTTATGGTCAATAGTCGAATTTATAGCCCCAAAACATAAAACAAGCAAAACCCTCCTTAGTCATTAAGCAATTGCTCCCCATGTTGCTCTCCCTGTACCCAGTAAAAGAAGAGAATGAATGGATTAGTAAACTAGAGGTGACAGCACAAACAGGGCTTCAACAGTCCATCACCATACAGGAGGAGTTAGAGAACATCTCCCTTGGGCTCTTGGAGATGCTGCTGGACTAGGTGGGATCTCTCTTGGACTCTAATTTATTACTATTCCAGAACCCAAAGAACTATAATATATTTCAACATCAACCCAACAGACAAACAATGGGGAAGTTTCTTTGGGTTAAACTGAGAAAAGTGAGCAGGTGATGGGGCCAAGAAACATCTGCTTAATTGATAGTTTTACCCTCAACATGAGAATTTAGGAGACTTTTGAAGTCATCGTGGAAAAAAAAAGGACACAGCTTCCTTAAGGATCCAAATTTCAGGGAACGATCTACAAATCCTGGCCCTGGTGCCCAGGGTACCTGTGTCTCTTGTGTCACACATGCTGGACTTCTGATACCCAGGTATATATCTGTACCATGCATGTGGAGAGCTAGACGCCTCTGGAGAGAAGTGTTCTGTCTTCTTGGGAAATCAAAAAGAAAAGCCTTTGTTTGCATTCACTCTAACATTAGATAAAGAGCATCATAGCTTCTAGTTTTAGATCATGTGGGGTGAAGTCAGGACCACATCCCACCTACCTGTTAAATGAAGGAGGGAGGGAGAGAGGGAGAAAGAGCAAGAGACAGAGAAAGAGAGAGAGAAAAGGAGAGAGAGAGAGAAAAGAAGAAGAAGAAGAAGAAGAAGAAGAAGAAGAAGAAGAAGAAGAAGAAGAAGAAGAAGAAGAAGAAGAAGAAGAAGAAGAAATAAAAAATGGAAAAGAGGAGGAAGAAGAGAAAGAATAATATTTAATACCATTCAGAAAGGACTGACATTAGCATAAAGAGTGGTGGAAAAGTAAGCAAGTTGTTTTTAAATATTACATTCATGATTGTTGAGGTAAAAAATGATGTAGAAGATTTATGGCACCCTTCTCTGCAGATGTTTTACCTTAACAAATTTCCTTGGGCTGTATGTGATGATTAGACTATAGTCCCAGATACTCAAGAGGCAGAGATCAGGAGGACAAAGTTTCTAGGCCAACGTGGAAAAACCATTTACAAGACCTCTATCTCAATAAACGTGCTGGGTTTATTAAATATGCTATGTGGGAGACAATTGTGGAAGGACCAGCATTGGCTGTATTGTAGACTCACACAAAAGATGTGAGACCCTATCTGGAAAATATTTAAAAGCAAAAATACCTGTGGAGAGGCTTATGTGGTAGAATGATTGTCTAGCAAGCATGAGGCCAGGAATTAAAACCTCAGTATAGGCAAAGAAAAATATTTCCACAAGGACAAAAGTGTAGAAAAACAAAGCAAAAAATAAAAAAAGGAAACTGCCCATTGAGGTGTGACTCTCTTGCTGTAGCCAGATGATCAATTTTCTAAAATGCTTTCATTTTGATGACATATGAATCTGATTTTTCCAAAGTTGCATTGAAGGCATGAAAGAGAGGATCGTGGGTCTACAAGGAGCCAGAAGTAAGAGAGGAACTCAAGAGAAAGGGAAGCATCTGAAAGGGGCTGTGGGTTATCAGGTGCCAGCTTCTATGAAGGGTCGCCATGGGGTGACCTTTCAGTCATCAGTGAGGAAGGTCTCTCTGGAAGCTATGAGGAGAGAAAGAAGAAGGATGTGGCCATTGGTACTGCTGGAAAGACCTGTGCATCTAGGTTTGGGAAAGCAGATTTGTTTGTAAGGACAGTGAGGAAAGTGATGGTTTCTGCATCTGCCTGCCCAATTTTTCAACATATCTTCATCATCATTGCACATCACTTTAAACCAGAGCAGTGAGTAAGAAAATACATGCTCCGGGGTCAAAGACTTTGATTTAGAATCTTGGTGATATCTGTTTCTCAAATACTTCAAATCTTACCTGCAACTGATGATGTTATAGACTCATAGTAAAGAGAAATATTCACCCAAATTCACCTGCCTACCTGTGTTGTTCAGTCTATTTGATCATGAGATTGCATTGTGTATGCAGAATATCTTCAGCTTCTGCGTCCTCCCCATGGGTTCCTTCTTCAGGACATGGAGGCTCAGCATGTCCTGCACATCTTCATCCACAGGAAACCATGGAAACTGAGACACGTTTGAATACTTCCCATGTCTCTAACAATTGAAATATGTACATACATTGTGAAGTGAGGTCCTCTACAAGGTCATTCATTTTACCTATTAAATTGGACCCAAATGGAGGTATGTACCATCAGAAAATCATGACAGAGAGATTCCATTGGAACCTTCTCTCCTGCATGGGAACAAATTCCCTCTGGAGAACAGAAGAAGCAGACCCAGCTACTTTCCACTGGTGATTTGGTCCTTCAAAGGTGATTTCCTTCCAAAAACAATCAATTGATGCTGAGGGTTGCTGTGGAGCCTCTGATTACTTTACTGGGTGACACCTGGCAGCTGACTCATGGGGAAAGTGACTCAATATTTCAAGTGAGAGAGCTTTTCTGTCCATTTGTTTCTATTTCTGACCTAATTTATCCCATTTTAATACAAGAAATCCTTGCAATATTTTTACCTTGCGAGTTTCTGTTTATGATACCCTTTGAAGTGCTTTACATTCTGAATATCAAGTTCCTCTGACTTTTGTGGAAATAGGGAGGCAGAGAGAGGATTTGCTTGTAAATTTATTCTTCTCCAGTGGGATATACAATCTGTCAGGGCACTGAGCATAAAGGTAGTCCTGTGAGCTGTGGTTCAAAAGAGACCATGAGGAAGGGTGGGAGCTGGACACCTCAATAAACTTAGAGGGATAGTGCTGCAACAGTGAGCAATGGACAGAGGACCCTGACCCTGGGTTCATGTGACCCTCCACAGTGGATCAGGACCAAGGCCTTCCATGTCATATCTTGAACACTCTCCATGGTCCTATGTGTCTTAAACCTATGGATCACAATGCACAGTCAGCATTTTTTATGCTAGTATATGGGTTTGGAATCAAGATCTCATGCTTAGAAGTCAAGTGCTCTGACACTTGAGCCATGCCCCAGGCCCTTTATGGTATTTTTCGAGATAGAGTCTACACTTTATGTCTGTGCTTCTTCCAATCATGATTCTGTAACCCCTGCCTCCCAAGCAACTGGGATTTCAGGTGTGCCCCAATGCCAGCATTGCCGTCTCCATGTTATGCTGCAACTCTTCATTGCTTCTTGCCACAGCTCTGTACTCTGGCATCCTGCATATTGTGCAGTTCAGTTTGCTTTTTTTGAGCAATCCTGGAATTCAGCCTACATTCAGACAGATCTGCACAAAGTTGAGCTTCCAGAGGTCTGAGCTGCTTGACAAGATAACTCTACTTCTTGCAGCCTACTCCTTGCTTTTCTTCAACACTAGACTTTGGCCAAGCCCAGAAATCTCTTTCATAATGCTGAGTTCAATTTTTCTTAATGGTTAAAATTTCGTTGTCACAATCACATCCCAAAAAGTTGATGCTGATATACTGTTCACAAAACTTTAGGTGATTGGTTTAACATTTAATCTAAAAAATTACCTCACTATCCACCAGCAATTACTCCACTCCCAGCACCAGTTAACAGAATGGAGAGATTAATAAATTGCATGTGACAGAAGGCAGTAATTTAGGAACCCCTCAAAATGCAGGAATAATCAGAGCTCTCTACTCTTGGAACCATTAAGGAAGTGAAAGAGAGGTCTGACTGATTGTGAGGATTGGGAATAGCTCATGGGGTCCTAATACTTGGTAATCTTTTAGGCCATAAGAGTCTCAGGATGTCATATTCCCAGCATTTAAGTCTCTCCAGAGAGTACCCAGGAATGTCAGGTGCCTTGGGGGACTTTCCCTTCCCACTGATTATTCTCAGATCCCATTTTTAGTAAGTCAGAGCATAAAAGAAACTGAAGCTGGCTCAGACCAACATTTCCTCTGCCTTACCTGAAGGGGAATCTCTAATAAGTCATCATTCCTGCATTCACAACCATGTCCTTAGAACAGCAGCCATGCTGTTCTCATTTAACTAGCTGATCGAGTGCAGAATTTTGACAGTGGTGTTTGTTTAAGTCCAGTAGGGCTGGAAAATAAAGGTCTGATGCGAGACAGCAATAGAACCCAGGTTGTGGGAAACTAACTCTTTGTTGAGATATCCTGGATGAGCCCCCAGACATAATACTGGATTGCTGATCTCAAGTTCATATCTGAGAGAGTTGATGACTAAAGACACTGACCAGGAGTTAAGAGTAAAGAAAGTGCAAGGTTTATTGAAAAGACAGCGAAGCTCCTGACATGGGAGGGGCTTAGAGAAGGCTAACCTGTAGTATAGCTGTAGACTAGGATTGATATAAGGCTCTCTCTGGCTTAGGCCCAACTATTCTACTTCTTTGAAGCTATATTTGTGATTGGTTAGCATGTAGTCAGTTCTCCATTGAACCCAGCCACTTGCTCATCCTAATTGTTATTGAACAGAACATTCCAAGAAGATCTGGTCAGCTCCTCCTGACCTTGGGGCCCACCACCCACATCTTGCAGCTGCATTCTGTTATCTTGGTATGATGTCTGTTATTTATGTGAGAAGCGTGTAGTTTCTAATGCCCCTTCAGATGTCCGCCTCTAAAGTGTCTCCCTCATTTACATTGTGTCACCTCTAGCATTGTTGCCCTCACAAAGGGACAGCTTGCCCAGGGAATTGCCCATAATCAGTTAAGTAAAGTCAGACTCTTGGTTTAGAGAGCTGAACTTTAGTCACTAAGGTATGCGTGTTTGACCTGTTGTTATGAAGTATCTTTGAAACTTTCCAGCAAAGAATAAGCATGTGTACACAGAAGAGGCAAAGAGATTTTCCTGTTTTGAAACAAATTCCTGAGGAGCCACCACAGTCAAAAGGCACATTTCCAAATAAAATGTACTTGAGTTACAGGTGGTAGGGACTGGAGCATGCAATGTTTTTGGATCTGTATCCTGGACACTGTAAGGTTTCAGATTCCCTACTTAGGGCCTTAATCCCGCTGGCAGCGTCTCTGAGCTCTAGAGGAAAATTTGGAGGACATTCCATGACCAGAAAAAGAACAACTCTTGAGAAGTAGAATTCCTGGCTGAGTAGCACTCCCATGAGGTGGAAACTGTGTGATGGGGGCATGTGTGTCCTCCTGCCTTACCCTGGAGACATTGGAGAACACAGCTGATAGGAACAGAAGAGCGATGCCACCCAGCAGATGTGGGGTGAATAAAGGAAAGCTGAGGGCATGCACTTAACCTATGGATACTTATCTTCTTCCCAAAAAGTGATCTTCTTTAACCAAGAAAAATCAAGTTTGCATTCTCATAAAATATTAGCTGTGATTGTCTCAACTCCTTTATTCATGTCTTCTAGATACCAAAGTTGTCACTGACCTCTAATTTTGAAGATGAGAAGTCACAAACTTTCAAATTGACAGCCCAACACAAGTAACATGTCATTTTTCTCTTACTGATTTCAGGATTACTCTTCATTTTTCCCATAAGCAGATTGATCATGTGTCAGGATGACAGTTTCTGATCTTCTATCTGTGTTTTGGAGATTTCTGAAGTTTTCAACCATTATTTTCCTTCATACTTCACTCTTTACCCCCTTAATTCCTATTTCAGGCATTCCAAAGATGATAGTTATAGTAAATGCTTTGTGTGATAATTTCAGGGTTGGAATTCAGTCAGATTTTCATAATCCCCTATATGTTTTGTCGTGTGATTTTTGAATCTTATCCTGGACAGTTTGACTATTATGTTATGACACTCTGGTTCTACGAATATCCTGAAGAGAATGGTCATTTTCCTTTTTTCAGTTTATTAATCAGTCATCAAAATTAAGATCAAACTCTTGTGGACTCCTCTATTCTCTGATCAGATGGTTTCCAAATTCATTGTGCTTGACATGAAAGCATTCAGGCAAGACATGTAATGTTGTAAGGGAAGTAATATAGTCCATTGAAGATTAGGGAAAGGCATCACAAAAGCATTTGTGACCCCATCAGGCCAGGTGGGATAGGTGGGATGGAAGCTCCAAGGAAACAGAGAGTGTCTTCTCTCTTTCAAGGAATTTAAAACCATGATAACCCATGGGAATGGAAAGCTTTGGGCAGTTTCTGATCACCAATAACGGCCAAGTGGGGAGGGATTTGGGTGATTCCTGGACTAGGGTGTTGGATTACTCTGCTACATTTGCAATTGAAAAGGAGGCTTAGAGGGGCTGATGGAGGGCGTCTGATCTGAAATGCCCCAGGTTAAGTTACATGAGTTGAAGTGTCCCAATCTTTTCCTATTTCTATCTCACCTCAAACTACATGTTGTGTCATGTCTTCGGTCAACAGTGTTGCACTTGCAGTCCAGTTTTCAGCCATTGCTATTTGGCTGTGTCCACATGGCTCTTACACCACTCAGGGAATAATCTTTTGGTGGAGTGGTAGGGTTGTATCCTAGTTCAATTTTCTAGGCTTTTGCTCTGCTTCTTGATCTCTTGTATGCATATTCAGCTCAGGATGAACCTGGGGCATGTCTTCTTTTATAATAGACATAAATATTCCCTCCTCTTTTCTAGGAGGGAATTCTACCCAAATGATCAGGCCAACAAAGGCCCCTTTCACATGTTCTTCTTGGTATTTTTTAGTTCAGTGTGCTGTGGAGAAGTTCCACATGAGTAGGTCAAATTTCAGAGAAACTCACAAGAAAAGAGAAAGGAAAGAAACATGGATATTTTCTTCACACTCTTCAGACAATAGAAATCTCTTTACTTGATTTTTCATGGCTTATGATCCATCTGTTACTGCTGAGGCTACAGGACAGCTTTGTAGCTAAAGAGAGAAAAACAAAATCATTGAGAAAGAACATCTCCCACTTCACATGCCAGCCCCACTCCTTCCCATTTGTCTGGATAGAAACAAGGAGTTTACAGCAAATGCCAGTAAATGGTCAGAATGCATTCCATGACAGAGAAATACATGAAACCATCTGAATTGAAGGTTTACAGTGGTTTAAGGGAGATGGAAAGTTTCTGCTCTGCAAATGGTATTTAAGAAGTGGAATTATATTCTGTGATTTTTCCTTACCCTCATTATACAACCCAGGAAGGGGATGTCCTGGGATATTTTAGTCTGCACTAGTGATGAAGGCCACAAAGGAAAGACCTGGGATAATTCTGAGGTAGTGCCATTTCTGGGCTTTATCAACTGTACAATATGTTGTGGCTAAAAAAAATACATTAAAAATTTATCATCCACTCAACTGATCCCTGATTCCCAGTGATGTAGAAAGATCCTGAGTTCACATCAGGTCACAGTGGGGTGAACAGACACAGCTGTAGAAAGCAGATGTGAAAGTAGGGCAACCTTCCACCGAGCCAGGGAGGGGATCAGACTGTTCAGGGAGACTCAGGCTCAGTACAGGAGTCTGAAGGCTGTATTCTTGGGATCATCATCCTGGCCTGGCTATGCTCCTTCTCACCATACAGGGCTCAGGTGAGGCCTCAGGAAATGGACTTTATAGCACCTCTGTGCTGATGCTTTGTCTGCTGTGCTCAGCCCACCTGATTATGTTTCAACCTCTCTTCAATGTCCTGGGCCTGAGCTTAGAAAAGGGGCAGTATTTGTAACAGCATGGTCATTTATACCTGCAGTCTCAGTTACTCAGGAGGTAGAGGAAGGAGAATGATGGACCAAGGCTGGCTCATGGTAGAGTGCCTGCAATGCAAGCAATAAGCTATGAGATCAAAACCCAGTTACAACCAAAAGAAAAAAAGATGAAGCTAGATCCTAGATAACACCTCAATTATACAGTGAATAAAGGGGAAAGAGCTCTGAAAACATATTGAACTAATTAAGGCTGCCACTTCTGTATGTGTGCACAGTTTCACTAAATCATGAAGCATGTAATCAATTAACTAGGATATTCTGCTCTAAGGTTCACAGGGTATTGTGGTTATAGGTTCTTGGGACTATCACCTAGGTGTGTGTCCCAGGCAAATGTAACAGGGAGAGTTAGGACACTGAAGGTGAGTGTGTTTGTGATGTTTGTAGACTTTTTCATCCCTGGAAGGGCAGTGCTGACATGTGCCATAAAGGATGCATGAAAGACAAGACCAATGGTCAGTCTGTAGTGATTTTGGCACCAGGTCCCGTAGCGAGATGGGGATCAAGAAAAAACAGGTTATTGTAATTCAAATCCAAATTTCACCCTCTCTGCACCCTTCTCACATCCTCAAGTTCATTCTTTCTAATTATTGGAATCTTTTATAAGCTTCTTCTTGATCTTTTGCGTTTTGGCTTCTTTAGAATCATTGGGCAAACATTTCCTTCAAGTGAACTGTCTCACTTTTTATCATCACTCATGCAAATGAAGGATAATGAAAAGAAAAGGCATTTCAAGAACCACGTTTACTAATGGGAAACAAGAAATTCAAGAGAAATTCTTCCAGGAAGCCCCAAGGACAATCTTGTATTTGACCTTACTCACTCAAGTCTAGTCAATTTCTTCTACATAAAATGCAAATTTCTTCAATTCTTTAAGAATCAAAATTTTAACTTCTCCTTCCTAGTACTCATCCTTCAATGATTTAATTAAGATAGTGAGAGAACAAATAAACCATTATTTAACCAATGTGGTATATTGATAGATATGCTTTAACTTGCCTCATTCTATTTTTGTTTATTTTTTAAATTTTATTTTGCCATTTTTACATTTATTCACATGTGTATACATTATTTTCTCCCCTGCCCTCTTGCTCTCTGACTTTTTTGAAGAGAAAACATAACAGATAATAAGAAAAACATAGCGTTTTGTTAATTTGAGATGAAGACAGCTATACAGAGAGATTCCTAGCTTTGCTTACATGCACTTGTGTATTAAAACCCATATTGGTTCATCTCTACCAGACCTCTTCACTATTTCCTGGTCCCCTTCCCATAGTGGATTCTATCAGTTTAAGACTACTGTATTTGCTCCTGTAAAATGAGCATATCAACCACATTCAAGTTTTTGCTGTCCTTCCCTTTCTATGTTCCTCCTGCGTGCAATCTCCCCCTTAGTGTGTGGCTCTAGAACAGTCCTTTTTAAAGTGCAATGAAATCACATTTTTATCATTGAAATACATCAGATAATAATTGATGAAAAGTTTAAGTTAATCTTCCATACCACATAGAATATTTTGTAATTGTATTCATATGGAATGTTAATTTGGGCTCCACATGAAACAGTTTCTGTGAGTAGGATTGGTTTGGAATGTATAAATTTGAAGCCTGGGAGACCTAGAAAAAAGCAACAAAGAGCCCTTGGGGAGAAAGCCATGTAGTGTAAGGGACTTACAGAGGTCACAAGCCTAAACACATAGAGAAGCAGATAGAAAAATTTCAGAATGAATCTCCCCTGTGAAGTTAATATATGTGAATTAAATATTAAGTAAAAGAAAGGAAAAACCAGGTTGTCATCATGATTTGAAACCAAATTTCAACTTCTCTGTACCCATTTCACATCCTCAACTTCATTCTTTCCTATTATGGGATTCTTTTGTAAACTTCTTCATCTTTGCTTCCTTGTGCTCATTGAAATGATTTGGCAACATCCCACATGGCTCCACATGAATGCTCCTCAACTTTTCATCAACATTCATGCAAATCCAGGTTCCTGTGGGGTTAAAAGAAACATTTAGGAACCTACTTTAAGTCTTGAAGAACAAAGAGAAGATCCAAGGACAATCTTGCATTTGGCCTTACTTGCCCAGGTCTAGTCAATTTCATGAAAAATGCAATTTTGTATAATGTCTTCAAGAGTCAATATTTTAACTCCTCCACTCTCCTAATCCTACATTAGTCTAATTATGATATTAAGAGAAAAAAGTAACTCATTACTTACATACAAAATATCTTTATATATTTTTTAAATTGCATTTTCCAATGTTAAGTTTATCTTTCAATCATTAGTCTGTTTTGTAAATATTCCATACAGAATCTTTTTCTTTTATTCATTTATTCACATGTGCATACATTGTTTGGGTCATTTTTCCCCTCTGCCCCTGCCCACACCTTCTCCCCCCCACCTCACTTCCAGACAGAACTTGTTCTTCCCTTATCTCTAATTTTGTTGAAGAAAAGACATAAGCATAATAAGAAAGACAAAGTGTTCTTGCTAGTTGAGTTAAGGATAGCTATACAAAGAGATTCCTAACATTGCTTCCATGCACAAATGTGTTACGACCCAAGTTGATTCTAACTGATCTTTACACTGATTTCCGGATCCCCTTCTTGTGTTGACCTGTGTTGCTTTAAGGTTTCTGTATTAGTTCCTCTGGAGTGGGGACATCAAATGCTTCCATGTCTTGGGCTTTCTACCTATTCCTATATCTCCCGTATGTGCTCTCCCCTTGTCATGTGACCTAAGTCCAAAAGCATTGCTGTATTTGCCCTAGATGTAAAGTCCGCATATGAGGGAGAACATACGATTTTTGGTCTTCTGAGCCTGGCTAACCTCGCTCAGAAAGATTTTCTCCAGTTCCATTCATTTACTTGCAAATGATAAGATTTCATTCTTCTTCATGGCTGAGTAAAATTCCATTGTGTACAAATACCACTTTTTTTGAACCATTCATCAGTAGTGGGGCATCTTGGCTGTTTCCATAACTTTGCTATTGTGAATAGCACTGCAATAAACATGGGTGTGCAGGTGCCTCTGGAGTAACCTGTGTCACATTCCTTTGGGTATATCCCCAGGAGTAGGATTGCTGGATCATATGGCAGTCTGTGTTTAGATTTTTAAGAAGCCTCCACATTTGTTTTCCAGAGTGGTTGCACCAGCTTGCATTCCCACCAGCAGTGTATGACAGTTACTTTTTCCCCACATGCTCACCAACACCTGTTGGTGGTGGTGTTTTTGATGATGGCTATTCTAACCGGGGTGAGGTGGTACCTTAGTGTGGTTTTGATTTGCATATTTTTTCCATACAGAATCTTAATTTGGGCCCCTTAGGAAGCACTTCCTGGGTTAGAATTGTTTTGGCATGTGTTAATTTGTAGTCTGGAGGAACTGCTAGGAAATAGGACAGAGCCCTGAGGGAGGAGGGATGCAGTGCAAGGAATTTACAGAAGTCACAGCTCTCAGCCAAAAAAAGATCAGTTTTCAGGCACCTCTAAATAATGGGCACAGCATGTTCACATTACTTCCTCCAACCTGGAGATCAATTGCTAGACCCCTATGTCTTACCAGTTATGGTTTTGGCTGGAGGTGCTAACCCATTCCCCTGCCTTGATAGGAAGCACATCCAGAGAAAAGATAGAGGTCCCTGGTTAAGGAATTCTGCCATGCAAGAGAGGAAAGAGCTGCTGAGTCCCAACCTGTAGTTATAGGGCCCAGACTTCAGAGCAGGGATACACTGAGTGAAGGCTCCATACTGAGCATCTGGGCAGGCAATATGACTTCCTGCACTTAAGGACCCAAAGAAGGTAAGAATCATTCGCATGTCTTTTCTTCACCTTTCTCTCATTTAGACTGACTGGAAGCTCAGAAGATGGGTCATTTGTCCCTCGGGTCATGAAATCAGTCATAGTCTCAGGCTGGGCAAAGTGCTTATTCATGTTGGTTCTTCATCTTACTTAGTCAGTGGGAAGTACACCACTCTACACCAGATAGCCTTGTACTTTGTCTGGGGCCTGAGAGGGTCAGGACTGCTGTGCCCCCAAGGAGGGATCCTGAGAACTGGGCAGTGGTCGAGGAAGTTCTGTTAAATATTTGTGTTATGTATCAGATTCCTCACAGGTTGGCCAAGCTTCTGCTAGAACCAGTATGGGCAGTGATCCTTGGTGACAGCTCCAGGTGGAGTCACAGGTGAGTGTGACTGTTCCACCTGGTGACATCATTTTGGAGGTACTGAGTCACCAGGATGTGAACTGAACCTTGAAACCAGAGTCACACACATATTATTCATCTAAATAACAAATGCTGAGGGATCTCGCCACAGGTTAGTATCTGAAGTCTATTTTCACCTGGGCAGCAAGGGAGGAGAAAGCAATCAAAGAGGAGAGGAATCAGTGTCATAGTGTAGATAACTGAAGGGACCCCCTGGCCTCAGAATTGTAGCTATACTTTCTGGTGGCATTTTATTAACTACTGAGGACTCTGCAAGAAATGGGTGTGTTTATGAGGTGAATTATGCAAATATGATCCTCTTACCATTTCCTTCCACATGAGAATTTTACCCCAAGAGCAGTTACATTGTCAGAAGTGGGCTTGGGGATTTGTCGCATGGGAGGAAACAGCTGCTTTAACATTGCACATGCACCAGGGATCAACCATGCAGGGAATTGCATCTTCTGAGAAAATCCACAGCTCCCCCTACTGGCCTTTTTGTCTAATCGTGTTTGGCCTACAACTGGTTTAACCTATAAAGTTGATTTCACTGGTGATATATCCCCATATTTCCAGAATGAGTGACGTATATTGCTTGTCTCTTACTGCTCATTCCAGTTTCTGAATATTTTTTCCAGTTCTTTTGAAGCCTTCTCCAAGTGTTTGAACTTAACTTTATCAACATATGGTTTAATTATATCTGAGTGTTGTAATTGAGTAAAAGGAGTTGTATTCATGACCTATTAACTTCCTTCCTTCCCTCCCTCCTTCCTTCCTTCCTTGGACATACTATTGGCCTTAGTGATAATTATTTTAGTAATATTCTGTAAAGAATTTTTAAAAAGGAGTAGAATTAAAAAATGAGGAGTAGGATTTTATTGACAGTTCAGTTTAAATTCTAGTGGCCATGCATGTGTCAATCATATCTATAGGAAGAAGACTGAACAAGAGGGTTTGGTTGGTGTCCCTCAATGAATTGCACCATACATTGTTGGTGGGAGATGATAACTATCTCTTTGATTCCAATGTAAGAGGAAAACTGGTCTTTTATATTAAGTTTTGAAGAATTTCCTCCTCTTAAATTCGTCAAGAATGTTCTTGCTGCCTCAGACATAATCCATGCTGGGATAACCCACACCCAGTTGAGAAGATTGTGCCTATGGTCAGCTTGTGTGGGTAAGGTGGGTGATCTTCTGGAAAGCACCTCCATCAGTCAGTGAGGACACTGTCTGCTCACACTCTAGAGCAGGGTTGCAATTTCCTGGCTGTGGGTGTACATCTGTCCCCCTATCAGAACCAGTCCTACACAACTATCTGCCATGGAACAGTGAAACACTTATACTGAATTATCCAATGATCTGAGAATACCTTTGCAAGTATAGAGCAGGGTTGGAGATGTTTATTTTTAGCTGGGTACCAATGCCTCATGCCTATAATCTTAACTACTTGGGAGGCTGAGATGAGGATGATCAAAGTTCAAGGCCAACCTGGGCAAAGAGTTCCCAACACCCCATCTAAAAAATAACAAGATAAAACTGGACTGGAGATATGGCTCAAGGAGTAGAATTCCTGCTTTGCAAGTGCAAACCCCTGAGTTCAAATTCCTGTCACACTAAAAATACGAAAAATAAGGTGCACATTTCCAGGTAGAAGTGTCTACTCTGAAAAGTCAAGTACTGGTTCTGCTTAACTACAGTGATTCCTCTAGTCTGGTTAGGGAGCAGGTAGTAGGACTGGCCACCTAACGGGTGGCTGAAATTAGCCATTTGGTCCTGCCTTTTTTGCCAGCTAGAGCATCTCTTCTCTTCCCATTCCTGGATTTCTCACCAAGGAGAAGTGCTGAAGAGAGGGGAGCTGTACAAACTGAACAATTAGAGGCTGGCCAAAGGAGGACCCCCTGATTAACCCAGGAAATTCCTTTCCTGACACTAATTTCTGGATTAGGTGTGTGGTTTTGAGAGAAACTAAGTGACTCAGTCTCTTTCCCACTGGGAGCTGCTTGCTCTGGAGCCCTGGAAGGACAGGGGTTAATGAAGAAGGTAGAAATGGTGATTTTGTGATTGGTGTCTCCAGACCCAGGATAATGAGAAGAGTGGAACTGGCCTGAGGAAGCTGTGATGATGATGCCATTTGGCACTTGGTCTTCTTTGGCCCAGTGGTAGGGTGAGATGGATGGGTGGCCCCCAGCATCCTGTACTCTACCTTGATCTTTATCAGTGCAGCTCAGAGCCTGAACCCTATGTCTCTCCAGAGGGCAGAGAGATTAGAAAGTAGCCAGCTCCTGTGAGGGAGGAGCTATGGATCTTGGGTTTCCCACTCCATCCAGTCACTTCAGGGCAGAGCTAACTGTCTTGAGTCATCTAAATATTTGGAAGCAAGGACTCAAGTCCATGGCCAGATCCCCAACCCATTGCTTCTTAGGGCTGTAATAAATCCCTTGATTTATCTGTATCTCCACAATGAACAACTCACTGCAAACGTGGTGCATGTGCATTTAGGGTGGAAGCAGACAGGGAGACATTAGGGTCATGTTTAGGTTTTGAGGTTGTTGCCATTTCTGACATAACTGGCATTGTCTTTGGCCTGTGTATAGAAATTTTTTTTAAAATGAAATGGATATTGTTGTAAGATGTGAACTTAGTAACAAGAGTGTAGCCTGAGCAGTAAGAGCATCTTTAGTTGTTTATTCTTTGGTCCTTAGAGTTACTTTCTGAATTTATACTAGTGATATGAAGCACAGCCTCTACCAGATAACTTCAAGGTGGAGAATGGTGACCACACAGAGCAAATGCATGCTTCGGAAGGCATCTGGAGGGAAGCCCGTGTTGTGGAACTCACTTCTGAACTTATGGTGTCTCTATTACATACAGGCCATATCAGAATTGAAATGTGAGATGCTCATTAGTGTTGAGGAAATTGTTGGTACTCAGCAAAAACCACATATTTACATCAGACTGATATCAGAACAAGGACAGTACAGGTCAGAGTCATCAAAGGACTCTGGATGAGTGTTTGACACCAGTCACAATTGAGCCTGTGGAGTAGGAAGCTGTTTTATTGTAGAAGGTGGGAAAAGTACTATGTGATGAGATCCCTGAGTGAAACTTCCTGGCTGATCAGGTTTCTCTCAACTCCTTTCTGGGAGTGAGCCACCCTGGACTGCATTTGCCCAGTAGCAGTTATTTCTAAGCTTAAGATTGTATATAAAATTCTCTTGATGAGTTGTGTGAAACAGTCTGCTTCTGTGAGAGGCTTCTCTTTTGTTCACTTTATAGAATATTTTATCTACAAAACAGCAGTTTTCTTAAGCAGTTCATACTTGTTTTTGTCATGATTTGAGTTTAAGATTATAATTTTCTTGATTAGACTTGAGTATATAGAATTGAGTATTAGACACAAGAGTAATTCTTAAATATTTGCTCATAATAATTTAAATAAGGTTTTAAACACTCTCTGTGTATCCATGGAGGTAAATAAAGAGGCCATGACTGCCTTGAGTGTGTCTCTGATCTTTGCTAGTTCTGCACAGAGATTTTGCCACCAAATTGTATATTTCCTTGCACATTCGTCATGTTACCATGTATTAATCTCAATGCAGGGTTTTACTTATATTTATTTCCTTTGAATTTTTAATGCATTAATAATACCTCTTTTTTTGGTGGCACTGGGGTTTGAGCTCAGGGTCTCATGCTTGCTAGGTAAGCACTTTACAACTTGAGCCACACGACAAACCCTATTTCATAAGCTTTTAAAGACATTTGGAAAAATACTTTTTGTGTAAAGACATAAACTGAAATTTAGTAGGAAAGTTTGATAATATGTGAATTTATCATCAAAACTTTCATTGATCTATGTTTGATGTTGTGTGGTTTGTAAAAACTTGGGATATTTAATTCAATTTTTTTTGTCTAGCATTAAATAGTATGTCTGTTTGATTAAAAAAATAAGATGCATATTCTAAGAAATTCTACATTGTGTCAGGCTGGATTACCTCTGTGATGCTGGATGACAACTTCAAATATGAGAAGTGCAACCACCAGGCTAAATTTTTGATCACATAGCTGTCCACTGCATATAATGAGTGATCATTCCCCAGAAGCTCATTTTTATTCTCTTACTAAAGCCTGGAAAGGATCATTCTTTGTGTTACTCATAGTCACAGTAGCATAAGGAAAGATGAAGAGGATGTAAGCAACTGGTTTTTTTTTTCACCCTACTATTCAGAGTTTGCCCAGGTGTCCTCTGAACACATTTTACTGTGCAAAGAAGGAAGTGGGATAAGACAGCTATCAGGAATGTAGAGAAGAACTATCTGCCAAAGAAAAGGACTCAGATATTGGGGAACAGTGATACAATCTGCACCCACACTTAGTGCACTTGATGTGTCAACAACACACAATGGAATATATTCCAGGTTGTAGGCCACCTCAATTTTTATAACCACACATAATTGGAAACAATTCCAATTGGCAGGTGGTAGTTTCAGAGAAAAGTTTATGGAAGAATGATTTGGTGTTAACTCATATAAATGAAACTCTATGGAAAACCTACATAACCAACCATAGATGCTTCTTCCCAGCAGGGTTAAGTAAAGGATATCTCCTCACTGGATCCCATCAGCATGAGGGAAAAACATGCACTTAACTTGGAGCTGCAACAGGTGACCATGCAGAGAGACCTCTATGTAACCAGTTCTCTCTTCTTTCTGATCTTGTCCTGAAAATAGCCCTTTTACTTTTGTGTTGATCAGACATCTCTTCAGTCCCCATTGATCATGCGGCCATCATGAGATGGTCAGAGAATGGCCTTACATCTAAATCTGTTCTTTTACATGGGGCTGTGCAATCTTCATCAGAGCACAGAGTGTGACATTGGCCTGTAAGTGGTGCTGCAAAGGAGACCATGAGGAAGGGTGAGAGCTAGATAGCCCCAGAGGCTGTGATGGGGAGCAGTGGAGAAGGAACCCTGACAATGGATGTTATGTGATCCTCCACAAGACCCCCAGGGACACACCTGCTCTGATCTAGGACCCAGCTTCTTCCATGTCATATCTTCATCCACTCTCTGATCCTGAGTGTCCTCTCTTTGATACAATACGCAGTCTCCAGTTTTTTGAACATGTGTTTGAACTTAAGGCCTGACAATTGTTAGGCAAATATTCTACCACTTCAGTATACCCTAGGCATTTTGGCTTTATTTAATTTTTTTCCAATTAGACTCTCATTCTGTTTTCCTAGCACCATGGTCCTCTAACTTCTATCCCCACACAGCTGGGAATTTAGGTGTGTGCTAACAGGCCCAGTCAAACGGTCTCCATGTTAAGCTGCACCTATTTAGTGATTCTTGCTTCATCTCTGTCCTCTGACATTCTTCACATTTTGTAGCTCAATTTTTTCACACAATCCTGATCTCAGGCTGCCTTTAGGTGCAAAAAGCCGACCTTATAGAGAGGTGAGTCCATGCCAAGATAGCTCTGCCTGGGCAACCAAAGCTAAGCTCTCCTTGATTCTTTTCAATATCAGACCCGGGCCAAGCCATAGCAATCTACTTCACAATACTAAGCCTAATTTTCCTTAAAGATCAGAAATTCATTGTCATATTCAGTTCCCAAGAGGCAGATCCTGATATACTTTTCACAAGACTTATCTTGAATGTTTTAACTTATAGCCCCTTAAAAAAAGCAAAACAAAAACCCCTCCTTACCCATTAAGTAATTATTCCCATTCCACTCTCCCTATACCTGGTAAAAAAAGAGACTGGACAGATTAGTAAACTAGATGTGACAGGAAAATCAGACTTCTAACAGCCCATTACCATGCAGGAAGAGTCAGAGAGCTTTTCCCTGTGGCTCTTGTGACATGCTGCTGGACCAGTTGCAATCATTCTGTGAGCAATAATTTATTATCTTTCTTGACCTTAAGGAACTTTGATATATTTCAACATTAACCCAATCAGACAAGCAAAAGGGAAGCTTTTTGTTGTTAATCTGGGGAAAGTGAGCAGGTGTTGGTACCAAGAGCCACCTGCTCAATTCATAGGCATTTTATCCTCAACATGAGAATTTAGGAACTGCTCATGGTCATATCAGGAGAAAAAGGATGTAGCTCCTAAAGGACCCAGGTCTCAGAGAAAGATCCACAAATCCTGGCCTTGGTAACAAGGGACCTGGATGTCCTGTGTCAAACTTCTGATACCCAGGTATATATGCATGTGGAGAGCTACTTAGCCTCTGAAGGGAAATGTTCTATCCACTTGCTGTACCAGAATGAAAAGCTTTTGTTTCCATTTGTGCTATAAATATTAAATAAAGAGCATCAGACCTTCAGGTTTTAGTAGTTTATATAGGGTCAGAGCCACCTCTCACCTACCCATTAAATGGAGGAGAGAGAGAGAAGAAAAGAGATGAGACATGAATGAAGGGAGGAAGGAAAGAAAAAGAAAAAAGAAAGAAAGGAGAAGAAAACAGAATGAAAGAGGAAAAGATAAAGAAAGGAAAAGAAAAGGAAGGCAAAGAAAATGGGAGTGACCCATGTATGAGGTCAACTGTGGCATTGTGGATGAGTGAGCCATTTGTGGAGTCCTTGTTCTGCTCAAAGAAACGGAGTAGAACTGGAAATTAACAGGAATAAGCTTAATCGTATGTTCAAAAACAGTAATGTAGCACACATTTCAAAACTCATGCAATGGTGTAAGATTTTTCATAGGGCTTATATTTGAGTAACAATTTTGTAAATAGTTCATATTTGTGTACTCACTGTTAAATAGTGAAAATAGTTCTTCATTTTATGAGAACTTTATTCTCTAGTGTTTAGTTTTCTGCATATTTGTTTTCTTTGCTTACATTAGGAATTGACTTGGGTGTTGTTCATTTGTTTTTATTATAAATGGCGTTTTTATTACATGCATTCTCTCACTGCTCTGGTTTAAATGCGATGTGCAATGATGACTCACAGGTATTGAATATCTTCAGGCAGATACAGAAACATCACTCCCCTCGCTGTCCTTAAAATGCATCTGCTTTTGAGGATCTTTCCTTTTCTCTTGAGTTTCTCTCTCACCTCTTGGTCCTTGTAACCCTGAGCTTTCACTTTGCCTCAAAGGCAACCTTGGAGGCAGTCACATACATTTGTGATCATGGTGAAAACATTTTAGAAAATTAATCATTTGGCTACAGCAAGAGATTCACAGCTCAATGGGGACAGTTTCCTTTTTCTATTTTTTTGTTTTGTTTTGTTTTTATCTTTCTACACATTTGTCATTGTAGAAGTTTTTTTGTTTGGTTGCACTGAGATCTTATATCCTGGCGTCTTGCTTGCTAGACAACCATTCTACCACATGAGCCAAGAGCCAGGTCATTTTGCTTTTAGATATTTTCTGGGTAGGGTCTCACAACTTTTGCTTGGGCCAAAGCTAATGGTGGTCCTTCTACATTTGGCTCCCACATAGCTGGGATTACAGAAATAAACTGCCACACCAAGTGTATTTATTAAGATAGGAGTTTTGCAAGTGCTTTTTTCAGGCTGGCCTTGAGACTTTATCCTCCTGATTTCTGTCTCTTGAGTATCTGGAACTATAGGATAATCATCACAAACAACCCATAGAATTTATTAATATATGAAAATCTACAGAGAAGGGCCTCATAAGTCCTCTGCCTCAAGCACCAAGATGAATGTATTTTGCTTCCTTTTCCCTCTCTTTATGCATATTCTCAGTCCCTTCCTGAATAATCATAAAGAAATTTCAAACACTTTATCACATTCATCTGTGAATGACATTGTATAAATATAATTTGTAGTATTCAGAAACTCTCACGCATTAAAACAGTGGATTTTTAACTATGCTAACTTAAGTGGATTTCTGATTGTATTTCTCCAAAGACTGGCCAATTTATTTGGTATCTCAGTTTTATTATTTTGATATCAAGGAACCAGTATTTTGATTTCAGTGTCTCAAACTAACCACTATATCTCCCACTAAACTCCCTCACCAGTCCTAATTCCCTCATTATTAATAAGTTAGGTACAAACAAGCTATATTAATTTTCAACAAAGAAGTTCCTGACCAGGTGGTTTTTTTCAGAAATTAAATATAGATTGGCAAGTATATTCTCAGACAAGCTTTAGTCAAACAACCTATAGTCTCTTATATAAAAACAGAAGTCACAAACCCATAGTGATTCCTTTATGATTTTAGCCACCAGGATATTTAAAGCATATGGGGTCAAGGACCTTGATTTAGAATCTCATTGATATCTGTTTCTGAATGCTTAAAATCTTATTTGCAACTGATGATCTTACAGGCTCCTACATGATTGAAATATTCACACAAATTCACCCACCAGTCCAGATTATTTGGAAGGCAGCTATGCTCACCGCTATACCACCAACGCAGGCTAGTTCAGATTATTTGATCATGAAGTTTACATTCTGTATGAAGAATAAGGTCCACCTTCTGCCTCCTCCTTCCTCTGGGTTCCTTCCTCAGTACGTAGAGGATAAGATGTCCTCCATATCTTTATCCACGTGATCCTGTTGAAACTGAGACACATTTGAACACTTCCCATGTCAATAACAATTGAAATATGTATGTACATTGTGAAATGAGGATGTCTTCTGGAGGGGTGAGCCTTTACCTATTAAATTGGACTAAATACAGGTCTGTACCATCAGAAAATCATGGCAGAGAAATTCCATTAGAACTTTTTTTCCACATGTGAACAAATTCCTTCTGGGGAATATGGTGGGGGACTTTCAAAAAAACTCAGGTACAGGGAGTTTCACATTCTCCCATCCTCATGTGTGTACAAACTCTCTGTCTCTCTCTGTCTTTCTCTCTTTTCTCTCTCTCTTTCCCTGTCTCACACACACACACATATGCACACACACCATTACTTCTATTTGCACATGAGGTGATGCAAGGTGGGTAAAACCCAGACTGATGGCTGACTGTGCACTTGTGATCACATTGGTAAGAAACAGATCTATGAAGATAATCTATGGACTTATTGAACCTGCATGTCTTTTAGCCTAGTCCTACTCATTTAAAATGAGAAAATGTGCCTTTTCATCCCTGATGCCATGTGAAAGTTCTGCAACCACAGCAGACCTGCTCCATTTTCTTTTTATTTTATTTTATTTTTTTTTCATTTTTCTTTTATTATTCATATGTGCATACAAGGCTTAGTTCATTTCTCCCCCCTGCCCTCACCCCCTCCCTTACCACCCACTCCGCCCCCTCCCTCTCCCCCTTCTTTTCTGAAGACGAGCTGAGCCAGGGAAGGGTGGCTAGTGATTCTCCATGAGACCTGTTAGGATAGCATAATGGGATGGTGATGAATGTGTTCCACTTTTATAGTATTGGGTAGCTTTCATTATCTACAGTGGAAAATATTGAATGTTATGTTTTGTGACAGAAGGGAGGCTTTTCAGGATTCAGAAGACAATGGGACTATCATGAAGAGGATGTTGAAAGTGGAGATGAGAATCAGCAGCTGATTCTCGGCTGAGGTAAAGAAGACAAAAGGAACAAACTTCCTGGGCTTTTCTACAATTTCAGTATGAATGCATATCCCAATAAGGGCATCCACATTCATTTCCAACACCACTAGGATATTGACTCTAGGACATCACTGCCTCATGGTGGCAGGAAGAAATGTTCATCTACCTAGGAGTGATGAAGGCTTGAGAGCCAGAGCCCATTCCCGCTTTCTCCTTGTGTCATTGACTGCTCCTGCATTATAAGTATGTGACCAAAGCATGGACTTGATCTGGAGAGGCCAGTTAGGAAATGTAGCTGGGTCAAGTGAGGATAAGGTGTGTGAAAATGTCTCAGGTTCAGAGAAAAAATAAACTCGGTGATTCTTGTACAGAAAAAATAAGACTGTCACTGCAGATATTCCTCATTCATACATTAGAAACCAATCATCCAACCATATTTTTTAAAATTATCATTGTACTGTAGGATGTATAGTGGATTGTTAAAGCTGCCTAACAAAAAGCTGAGACAGGGTTACTTTCACAATAGAAATTTATTTTCTCACACTTTTGGAACCTGGAAGTGCAAGACCAAGTTGTCAGCAGGCTTCATTCCTGCTAAATCTTCCACTCTTGGATAGCAGAGGACCATCATCTTGCTGTGTTCTCACTTGGCATTTGCTCATTCTGCATTGTCTATGTCCTAATTCATTGAGTGAATGTTCCTTACTTAGCAGCTGTTTAGGCAGGGTGATTTCCTCTCCTGAAGGACAAAAAGGAGGTAAGAGTTATTTGAATGAGTATCTTTTACCTTTCTCTCATTTAGACCCCCTGGAAGCTCAGAAGAGGAGTCATTATACACACAGGAATCACTCATAGTTTCAGGGTATGCCAAGGGCTTATTTAGGTTGATTATTTATGTTACTCTGACACTGTGTAGTATACCACTGTATACAAGCTAGCTTTATCGGTAGACTATGCCCCTGAGAGGTGCAGGACTGCTTTGCTCCCCAAAGAGGGGTCCAGAATACAGGACATGGGTTGAGGATGGAACGTTATTTGTGTTAAATATAAAACTCCTCACAACTTGGCCAGGCTTATCCAGGAATAGCATGGATAGTGACCATTGGGTGACAGCTCCAGGATGGAACCACAGGTAAGTGTGACTATCCCCACTGGGGACACTGCTATGAAGGCTACAGAGTCAACTCAGATCTGAGAACTGGACCATGAAACCAAAAGCACACACTTGGTATTCATTTGAACAACAAAGGCTGAGGGATCTCTTCAAAGATTGATGTCTGAAGTCTATTTCAACATAAGCAGCAAGTGAGGAGAAACTGATCAAAGAAGAGGAGAGGAATCAGTGCCTTAATATCAATAGCAGAAGGAATCCCTGATCTCAGAATTGTAGCTGTTTTTCTAGTGGACTTTAATTTCCTTCTGAGGACTCTTCATGAAAGGGAGATGTTTGTGAAGTGATTTCTGCAACTAGAATTCTCTTACTAGTTCCTTCCATACAAGTGGTCAACATTGAGAGAAGTTACACTGTCAGAAGTGGACACAGGACACTCTGGGCTGTAAATTTGTCCCATGGGAGGAAGCAGCTGCTCCAGCGTTGTACATGCACCAGTGAGCAACTTTGCAGGGACTTCCTTCCATCTGAGAAAATCCACAGCTCCCCTTCCTGGCCTTTTGGTCTGAATGTTTGGTCTCTAGGTGATTTAACAAATAAATGTTGAATTTAAGTGCTGACATATGCACTCTATTTCTGGATTAAATAACAGGCATTGCACATCTCTTGTTCATTCCTGTTCATGGGTTTTGGTTTTTTGTTTTTTTTTTTTAGTTTTTTGAAAGCTTCTGTTGTGTCTGAATTCAGTTTTAGCATTATGTGATCTTAACTGTTTCTGAGTATTCTAATTGAATAAAACAAATTATTTCATGATCTATTAACGGAAGAAGTTATAATTTCACACTTCTGAGAGCCTACTGGCTTAGTAACAATTATTTTAGGAATTTTCCTACATAATTTAAAAAACATAATAGAGTTAAGGAATGAGGGCTAAGGTTTTATTGCCAGTTCAGCTTAAATTCAAGTGGCCATGCATGTACCAGGTCTATAGGAACAAGATAAGCAAGAAACTTGAGCTGCTAAGATTTCATCTCATCACAGTCAATGCAGCCATATTCATGGGCAATATCAAGAACAAATGCTGGTATGCTATAACAAAACAGGAACTCTTATACAGTGTTGTTTGGAATGCAAATTAGTACAACCTTTATGGAAAGCAGATTAGAGAGTCCTAAAATAGCTAAAGCTAGAACTGGTATATGATCCAGTGATACCAGTCCTGAGCAAACACACAAAGGAATGTATGTGAGTCAGGACACAAGGCAGACACCTGTACACTGGTGTTCATTGCAGCACTATTGACAATGGCCAAACTTTGGAAACCACCCAGGTGCCCTGCAACTGATGAATGCATCAAGAAAATGTGGAATATATACAATGGAATTTTACTCAGCCATAAGGAAGAAATACAAAATGTTGTTTAAAGGTAAATGGATGCAATTGGAGGTAAATGGAAGTAATCATGTTAAGTGATTAAGCCAGGCTCAGAAAGACAAGGGCACATGTTTTTTTACATACATGGAAGATAGATCCAAAAAATAAACATATACGCAAAAACAAACACAATGATATACAAACTCATGTACAGCATTTGCAGAAGTGAAATTACCTGTATGGAAATTGGGTTTGCAGGGAAAGAAAAAGAGAATGGTAGAGTATCAAAAATATCATAAAACATACCATCTGTGAAGGTAGATAATGTAAGAATGTGTACTGAAAGTTGTTTAAAAATGGGGGTGGGAGTTTAAAGGGTAAGGGAGTTGACTGGAAGGAGATCAATGGGCCAAATACATTATATTCACAGTGGGGAAACATTGAGAAAACATATTGAACATGACGTAAATATTAACAACAACAAAGAGGACTGTAAAATAGGTACATATGGGTGAGGGGGGACTTGTAGAAGGAGCGAGTGATGAATAAAGGAGATTAAGGGGAGGGGATATGGTTGATAGACTTCATATACTTATATGAAATAGAACACAGAAACCTCTTGTAATTGCTTTAAGTGGGCTGGAGAGGGATTTGAAGATGAGAGACCAAGGGGATGATCTAATCAATGTGTCACATAAGCCTACTTAGAATTGTCACAATAAATCTCTCCTGTACAATGAATATATCTTAATAAAAATAAATCCTGTATAAAAAGGGCTGTGTTAAGCCTCTTGGGAAATTCTACAATACCGCATGGGTCAGAGAAGCTGCAGCCATTTAGAAGTTCTCATCTAATGAAATAGGGCAGATCATTTCTCTTCTGCCAAAAATCAGCCTGTGCTTCCTGTCTTATTTTGATTAGAAGTCAAAAAGACTTCAGGGACCTTGTGACCTGGGACCTACAAGCTTTCCCTCACTCCCATCCCTGCTGCCCATTAGATTTTTGGTATTGACACCATCTTTCTCACTATTGCCTAGAGGCAGATTCCTAAAGGTCAGCTCCTTCACTCATTCAAATCCTTACTGAAAGGTCTTCTCACACTTTCTAAAATTCTTTGACCACTCTTTCTAGAATAGTAATTCACCCACACATCATATTTTCTTCATATTTTTCTTCTCTACCATCCATTACTACCCAATATACTAGATATTACAAGTATCTGTCTTTTACCTTGTCCAATGACTGCATAGGGGAATAGGTGTGTCTACTCACTGCTATGATATGAAAAAGACATTGAATAGTGTAAGCAGTGAATCCACACAGTCCTTCTGCTAGGGGACTCTGTGATGACTTTCAGCAAGTGGAATTCTCTCAGTCTATTTTGAATGAAATGAGTTTATTAATAAACAAACTTTTCTTTCAATGAAAAATAGTTTCATCTACACTTATTTCCATTGGTATTAGTACCAGAACATATAACAAAGAATTTTAAATATTCTCTCTTTGTCAAAAGTTGCATCCATCTTAAGCTACCAGTTTGGACAGTTTTAAGAAACACTTTTGACACAACTAATAAATTAGTGCAATTAGCAGAAATCAATACTTTTTACTTTACTAGACAGTGAAAATTGTGTTTTTCATCTCAATTTCAGGTTGTCTAACAGAATCAAGTTACCATAGAGTCACCCAGTCTTTCCAAAGTGAGATTACATGAAATATTTCCTAAGAATTCAAAGTATCCAACAAATCTTTATGACATAACTAATGTCCTTCTAGACATGACGTTCAAACACATAAGTAGTTAACTAATATTGGGACAGTTTCTTCTTATACAAATATTTTGCTTCAACAGATATAAATGTCTTTCATCGTAAAATTTAGGAATGAATAAATCAGGAATGAGCAATGTCTCTGAAGTGTATCCTGGACTGCTCCTTATAGAGGTGAGTGTGTGACAAACTCAAAATTATGTTTCATTTGACAAACTGATAATAAAATGTATTATGGGCTGAATGCTTATTTAAAAAAAAGAAAGTTGTGTTGGTGTCCCTGGTTGAAAATACTCAATACATTGCATCCTGTGTTGTTGGTAGGAGATGATAGCAGTCTCTCTGACACCAATGAGAGAGGAAAAAATCTGGGCTAATGAATTAAATCTTGAAGAATTTCATCTTAAATTGGTGAAGAGTGGTCTTGCAGCCTAACACACGATCCATGCTGGGGAAAACCCATGCCCACTTGAGAAGATGGTGCTTATGCTCACCTTGTCATTGGGAAGCACCTTCTTCAGAGAGCGCACTGTCTGCTCACACTCTAGAGCAGAGTTGCAGTTTCTGGCTGCAGGCCATGCATCTGTCCCCCTCTTAGAACCAGTCCTACAGAACTTCCTGCTGTGGAACACAGTTTGGAAATGTAGACTGGGGTTGGAGATAGTATTTTTATCTGTGTGTCTGTTGCTCAAGTCTACAGTCCTACCAACTTGGGAGGCTGAGAGCAGAAGGATCTCAGGTCAAGGCCAGCCTGGAGAAATAGTTTCCAGACGCCACCTAGAAATAACCAGATAACTCTGAACTGGAGTTCAGATTCAAGGAGTAGAAGGTCTGCTTTGTAAGGGCAAAGCTAAGAGTTCAAATACCTGTACCACTAAAAAATTTTAAAAAAGAGAGTTATTCTATGAAATTCTATTTTGTATCAGGTTGTATCACCTATGTGACGCTGGATGATAAATAGCCTCAAAATTGGGAGATGAACTCACCAGACTAAATTTTTGCTCACACAGCTGTCTACTGAATGTGATGACTGAATGTTCCCCACAAGTTCATTTTCATCCTATGACTATGGCTTGGTAGAGAATCACTGTTTGTGTTCATAAGAGACACAGTAGCATAAAGAAAGGTAAAGGGGTTGAATAAACTGGTTTTTTGACCTTACTATGCAGAATTATTCCCAGCATCCTCTGAACTTGTTTCATTGTACAAAGCAGACAGTGGGTGTAAGGCCCCTTTCAGGGAGACAGAGAAGTACTTCCTGAGTAGGACTCAAACATTGGGGCGCAATGATACATTTTTACTCCCACCTGGTGCAGAGGATATGGCACCAGAAAACACGACATATTCAAGGTTGTTGGCCACCACAAGTTTTGGAACCACACAAATTGGATTCAAGTTGCTGGTGGTAGTTTCTGGGAAAAGTTTATGGTGAAACGATTTGATGTTAAAGCACATAAATGAAACTCTGTGAAATGAAACTCACATAACCACCTTAGATGTTTCTCCCCAGCAGGTTAAAGCATATCCAGAATTTCTCCACTTGCTCTCATCAGTGTGAGGGAAAAACATGCACGTGACCGGGAGCTGCTGCAGGTGGCCGTGCAGAGAGACCTCTCTATGTAGCCAGTTTCCTCTTCTTTCTGACCTGGTCCTGCAAAGAGGGCTTTTTCTTTTGTATTGATCAGACATCTGTACCTAGTATCTCCCATCTCCATGATTACTACTTTGCAATATCTAGAGAATGGCTTTTTTTTTTCCCTAAATCTTTTCTTCTCCACTGGGCTGTGCAATCTTTATCAGAGCACAAAGTGTGAAGTTCTCCCTGTGAGTGGTGCTGCAAAGACCATGAGGAAGGGTGTGAGCTAGACAGGTCAAGAGGCTGTGATGGTGAGCAGTGGACAGCAGCCCCCTGACAATGGATGTTACGTGATCCTCCACAAGACACTCAGGGACACACCCTCTGATCTAGGACACAGGTCCTTCCATGTCATATTTTTGTTCGCTCTATACATCCTGTGTGTTCTCTTCCTGTTACAATGTGCAATCTCAGGTTTTTTTTGTCTGAACATGTGTTTGAACTGATGGAGTGATGCTGGTTAGGTAGGTGCTCAACATCTTCAGATGTACTCCAGCCCTTTATGGTGTATTTGTTTGTTTGGTTTTTTTTTCCAGTTAGATTTTCATACATTTTCCTGGTCTGGCTTTGACCATGATCCTCTAAGTTCTATCCTTGCATGGCTGTAAATTAAAGGGTATGCTAAAATGCCCGGCCAAGCAGTCTCCATGCTATACTGCACCTCTTTAGTGCTTATTGCCCCACCTCTCTCCTCTAACATCCTCCACATTTTGTAGTTCAATTTTTGTTCTTTTTCATAATCCTGGACCTCAGACTACCTGAGGTCAGATGTACTAAATTCTTCTTTATGGCAATGTGAGTACCTTGACACAATAGCTCTGCCTGGATGGTCAGTGGTAAGCACTACTTGCCACTCTTTAACACCTGACATAGGCCTAAATAGAGCATCCCTTTCATACTACTAAGCCCAATTTTTCTTAAAGATCAAAATTTCATTGTTCTCAAGAGATGGACCCTGATATGTTCTACACAGAGGTTATGGTGAATGTGTTAATTTATAGCCCTTAAAAAAGAAAACAAAGAAATAAATAAAAACACTCCTTACCCATTAATCAATTACTCCCATCTTGTTCTTTTTTGTACCTGGTAAGAGAAGAGAACAAATGGATTAGTAAACTAGATTGACGAGAGAATCTGGGGTTCCACAGGCTGTTACAAAGTAGGAAGAGTCAGAGAGCATCTCCCTTGGTGCTCATGTTAGTTGCTGGTGGAACAGGTGGGATCTCACCATGGGATTCAATTTATTATAACTTTCAACCCCAAGAGCTATGATATATTTGAACATGAACCCAAAGAAGATAAGTAAGATGGAACCTTCTTTGAGACTCAACTGAGCAAAGTGAACAAGTGGTGGAACTAAGAGGCATCTGCTTAATAATAGGAGTTTTATCCTTAACATGAGAATTTAGCAGTGTTCCATAGATGATTGGGAGAAAGAGAGAACATCATCCTTAAAGATCCAGATCTCAGAGTATGATCCACAAATCCTAGACTGCGTACATAAGAGACATGGGTCTCCAGTGTCATACATGCTGGACTTCTGATTCACAGTTACATATATGTACCATGAATGTGGGGAACCTTACAACCTCTGGAGAGAAATGTTCTCTTGGCTTGGAAGATTAAAAAGAAAAGCCTTTCTTTGTGTTTCTGTTGTAAATATTGAACAAAGAGCAGCAGATCTGCTGGTCTAGGTAGATAATATGGGTGTCAGGTCAATCTCTCATTTACTCATTAGATGGAAGAGAGAGAAAAAAGGGAGAGGAGAGAAGGAGGGCAAATTGTAGAATGGAGAGCAAGAGAGAAAAAGAGGCAACACTCCTAAAGAAAGATAAAGAAAGTCAAAGAAAAGAAAGGCAAAGAAAATGGGATGTGACCCAAGTGTGCATTGTGCATAAGTGAACGGCATAAGGAGTCTGTTCTAGTCAAGGAAATGTAGTAGAATTCAAATTTCACAGGAATAAGATAAAGGTAGATTCAAAAGCCATAATATAGCACATTTCCAAAGTCATACAATGGTGTAGGATTTTCCATAGGGTTTATATTTGATTTAAAATGTGAAGTTTATATTTATATATTTCCTGCTAAATAGAGAAGGTATTTCTTTATTTTATGAAGTGAATATTAGCTTCACATTATTTAGTTTTCTGCATATTTGTATTATTTGCTTGCCTCAGGAATTGTCTTGGGTGTTGTTCACTTGGTTTTTATTGTGAGTGGGGTTTTCACTACATGCATTCTCTGACTGCTCTGGTTTAATTTGATGTGCAATGATGATGCAGATATATTGAACATCTGGCAGGCAGATGCAGAAACCATCACTTTTCCTCACTCCAATTACAAACAAATCTGCTTTCACACAAACCTAGATGCACTGGTCTTTCTAGAAATACCCATGGCCACATCTTTTTTCTTTCTTCCTCCAAGGTTTCCAGAGAGACCTTCCTCATAGATGACTGGAGGGTCGCCCCATGGTGACTGTAGATGGCTTACTGTACAAAACCCAAATTCCTCCTGAGTTCTGGACCTTGACCACCCAGGGCCACCCTCACAGACCCTTCCTTTGCTCTCGGGTTCCTGTCTTACTTCTATCTTCTACTACATTGTGAGCTCCACTTTTCATGGTCTTAAAGACAACCTTGGAGGGAATTGGGTTCATTTATGATAATGGTGAAAGCACTTTAGAAAATTGATCATCTGGCTCCAGCAAAGGATTCACACCTCAACTGGGACAGTTTCCTTTTTCCATTTTTTGTTTTGATTTTATCTTTCTGCACATTTGTCATTGTGGAAATGTTTTTGTTTGGTTGTACGAGGTTTGCACTCCTGGCCTCATGCTTGCTAGGCAATCATTATACCATATGAGTTTTTCCCCGGGTCATTTTGATTTTAGATACTTTCCAGAATGGGTCTCATACCTTTTGAGTGCACCAACAGCAGATGGTGGTCTTTGTACATTTATCTCCCACATAGCTGGGATTTCAGAAAGGTGCCACCACACCAGGCACGTTTACTGAAATAGGAGTCTTGTAAATGGTTTTCCCAGGCTGGCCTTGAAACTTTATCCTCCTGATCTATGCCTCTTGTGTATCTGGGACTCCACAATAATTATCACAACAACCCATGGAAATTTATTAAGATAAAAAAACTACAGAGAAGGGCCCCATGAATCCTTTGCATCAATTTTCCACCTCAACCATGATTCATCTTGATTTCTTTTCAATCCTTTGAACATATTTAAAGAATCCCAAGCATTTTATTACTTCATCTGTAAATGTCTTTGTATAAATGTAATATATAATTCTCAGAAACTCTTGTGCATTAAAACATTGTATTTTAACTACAATCACTTAAGTGGATTTCTGATTTTATTTTCCAAAGACTGGTTAACTTATTTGTTTACTCGGTTTTATTCTTTTGATGCTGAGGACTGATCTCAGGGCCTCAAGATAAGCACTATCTCTCCCACAAAACTCCCACACCAGCCCTGATTCATTCATTACTAATAAGCTAGGTATAAACAAGTTGTATCAAATTTGAAACCAAGAGATTCCTTAACAGGTGATTTTCATAAATTAAATCCAGATTGGCAAGTACATTCTCACACAAGCTTTAGTCAATCAGCCTTTAGTCTCTTATATAAAAACAAAGAACACAAATTTATCACGGTTTATTTATGATTTTAGCCACAAGGGTTCTTTGAAAGTTCTGGGTCAAGGCCTTTGATTTAGAACCTCATTGACACCTGTTTCTCAAATATTTAAATTCTTATCTTACAGGTTCATAGTTGAGGGGAGTATTCACACAAATCACTCACCTCTCTCCATTGCTCAGCTTATTTGATCTTGAAGTTTGCATTCGGAATGTAGATTATGATTCAGTTTCTGCCTCCTCACTATGGATTCCTTACACAGTACCAGAAGATCAGCATTTTTCACACATTGCTATCCACAAGATCCCACGGAAACTGAGACACTTTTGAATACTTCCCATACTATTATAATTGAAATATGTATGTACACTGTGAAGTGAGGGCTGTCTTCTGGAGGGCTGTGCCCTTTACATATTAAATTGGACCTAAATACAGGTATGTACTATCAGAAAATCATGCCAGAGATTCCATTAGACATTTCTCTCCCTCATGTGAACAAATTCCCTCTTGAAATGTAGTGGGGAGGGCTTTCCCAAAGCCACAGGTATAGGAAATCTCATATTCTCCCATCTCACATGTGAGCAATCACTCTCTTCCTTCTCTACTGCCTTCCTTTCTTCCTTCTTTCCTTCCTTCCTTTATTCCTCTTTTCTTGCTTTCTACCTTCCTTTCTCCTTCCTCCCTTCCTCCCTTCCTTCCTTCCTTCTTTCCTTTCTTTCATCCTTCCTTCATCGTCTTTTCTTCCTTTCTTCCTTCATTTCTCCTTCCTTCCTTTCTCCCTTTCTTCTTCCTTCTTCTCTCTCTTTCTCATGCACATACACCTGCATGAACACACAATACCCTTATTTCTGTTTGCACATGGAAGTGATGGGAGGTGAGTGAAATCCACGCTGATTACTTATGTACTTGTGATCCCATTGGTAAAAGACAAAATTTGATATCTTCTGGGAAATATGCAGTACTCAGCAATTTGTGTCGCCACACAAGTACAGCTTGTGTACAAAAGGAACAAAGATGGTGATAGGGGAATTGTACTAGTAATGTACATCTAAAAATGTCCATGAACTCTACACCAAATCCCACAATGACATTGATGAGTGTGAATAACCACAAATGTCCACTAGAAACTAAATATTCCAAACACATCTGAGGAAATATGTTCATTCAGGGAACATTAAATGTGAATTACACTTCCCATATATCTGGGAAATTAAAAAATCTCAAAGGGTCAAAACATTCCCCAAGAGGAAGTCAGGTTTGGGGAGGGAAGTGAGCCCAGGGCAGATCAGCCAGCAGGTTTTTGTCTCACTTCCCCTCTGCCTGTGTCACTGTGGTTACACGTAGCTGCTTCCACTGCCATGATCTGTCCCGCAGTGGTAGACACTCTCATCCTCTGCCTGGATGTTCTGGATGGTCAGATACCGATCCAGCCCAGAGCCTGAGCCTGAAAAGCGATCAGGGATCCCGGCACCCTTGTTTCCCACTATGCCACCAGGGCCGACTAGCATCACAAACCGGGGGCTCTTCCCTGGGCTCTGCTGATACCAGCCCACCACATAATTACTGTAGCCACTGCTCAGGGTGCAGGAGAGTTTGGCTGTTTGTCCCAGAGAGGTTGATGCTGATGGTGGCTGAGTCAGCACAGGCTGGGAGAGGGACCCTAGAAAGAGAGATCACCATTAAAGATCCAGTTGGAAAGAAGAGACTTTTTTGAGGGGAAAGGATGGGGACAGGTGCAGGGTGGACCATTATGACCTCTTTGGAGGAGTTGACCAGGGCCTCCACCTGACCTGTGAAGAGAGGGAGGACCATGAGCAGAACAGGAAACCAGGTCATGATGGACGCCGATGCTGATTCCTTCAGGCACTTAGGTGAGCCAGGGCTCCAATCCTCTTATCCGCTGAACATATCTCTAGGCAGCTGAGACTCCGCCCTTTCATGCAAATCTTCTCCCTACCAAGCTTGGTAATTAACAAGAGGGGGAGTCAGAGAGACAACTCAAATGAATTTATTTTCAAATGTTTGTCTCCCCCTTGTGGTCAGACATCTACTGCATCCTCAGGAGTCAGAAATCCTTCCCTGATCCCTGTGTCACAGCCTGTGTGAGGAACCCAGTTGCATGCCCTACAAACTCTCATGCTCCCATTGTCTCAGAAAATCTTCACAGTCCTCTGCTCTTTGTTGTCATCCTTGAGATTAAGCTACTGCTACATCATCTAATCCTGGAGCCTGTAATGGCCACCTGTCCTGACTTTCACATTTCCATGGCAGTCTTAACCCCTCAAAGAATACTAATTACATGCCCACCTAAGCCAGATCCAATCCTCGGCTCTGGGGAGAGAATAGGATCAGAACAAATCGTCTCTGACCCATTTTTTTGTGGTACTTCAAGGGTGACATCTTGCCCAAAAGTAAAACTGATGTCCAGTGTTGCCATGGAGCCTCTGATTGCTACACTGAGTGATACCTGACAGCTGACCAATGGGAAAGGTGACCTGGTATTTCCTAGTTCTAATTTAACTCACAACTCTACTGGTGAAATTGGACATTAGAAGGAAGTGACTTAGAGGTTAGAGTTTTTAAGAAGGAAATTGCTTTTTCTTTTTTTGAATTCCATTCTGCAACTTTGAATCCACTTTGATGAGGTTCTTTACATCTAAGTCACTGTGATAAACTCACTAAAATCATGCACAATAATAATTGATTAAATCTTAAAATTATGATTTTTCAAATTGATTTTTGATCTATTCTTCAGTGTTTTGCAATGTATTTATATCATATTTGCACAAAATGTAGAATAAATAAACAACAAGAAAAGAACAATGTAGCTTAAGCATCCTGGTGACAGAGTAAGCAGAATTCATTTTTTTAATCCCAATCTATGATGCTAATCTGTGGACTCATTGAACCTGCATGTCCTTTAGCCTAATCCTACTCCTTTAAAATGAGCAAAATGTGCCTGTTCATCCCTGATGCCATGTGAAAGTTCTGCAACCACATCAGACCTACTCCATTTTCTGAAGAGAGACTGAGCCAGGGAAGGGTGGCTAGTGATTCTCCATGAGATATGTTAGGATAGCATAGTGGGATGGTGATGTACGTGCTCCACTTTTATAATATTAGATATCTTTCATTGTCTACAGCGAAAAATGTTGAATGTTATGTTTTGTGACAGAAGGGAGGATTTTTCAGGATTTTGAAGACAATGGGACTATCATGAAGAGGATGTTGAAAGTGGAGATGAGAATCAGCAGCTAATTCTCAGCTGAGGGAAACAAGAAGAAAGGCACAAACTTCCTGGGCTTTTCTACAATTTCAGTACAAGTGCATATTCCAGCAAGGGCATCCACATTCATTTCCAACACCACTAGGATATTGACTCTAGGACATCACTGCCTCATGGTGGCAGGAGGAAATGTTCACTCTGCCTGGGAGTGATGAAGTCTTGACGGCCAGTGCCCATTCCTGCTTTCTCCTTGTGTCATTGACTGCTCCTGCATTATAAGTATGTGACCAAAGCATGAACTTGATCTGGAGAGGTCAGTTAGGAAAGGTAGGTGGGTCAAGTGAGGAGAATGTGTGTGAATGTGTCTCAGGTTCAGAGAAAAAATAAACCAGGTAATTCTTGTACAGTAAAAATAAGACTGTCACTGCAGATATTCCTCAATTGTACATAAAAAAACCAATCATACAACCACATTTTTCAAAATTGTCATTGTACAGTAGGATGTATAGTGGATTGTTAACGCTGCCTAACAAAAAGCTGAGACAGGGTGACTTTAGCAACAGAAATTTATTTTCTCCCTCTTTTGGAAACTTTAAGTGCAAGGCCAAGTAGTCAGTAGGCTTCATTCCTCCTGGATACCCCATTCTTGGTTTGCACTGACCATCATCCAGCTGTGTTCTCACTTGGCATTTGCTCATTCTGCATTGCCTATGTCCTAATTCATTGAGTGAATGCTCCTTACTTAGCAGCTGTTTAGGCAAGGTGATTCCCACCACTGAAGGACAAAAAGGAGGTAAGAGTCATTTGAATGAATTTTGTTCACTTTTCTCTAATTTAGACCCCATTGGAGCTCAGAAGAGGAGTCATTATACACACAAGAATCACTCACAGTTTCAGAGTATGCCAAGGGCTTGTTTAGGTTGGTTATTTTTCTTTGTCACTGTGTAATACACCACTGTACACAAGCCAGCTTTGTCCTCAGACTACATCCCTGAGAGGTTCAGACTTCATCCCTGAGAGGGACCCAGAATAATGGGAAGGAGTTTAGGGGGGGCCCATCATTTCTGTTAAATTTCATGCTCCTCACAACCTTGTCAGGCTTATGCTAAAATAGTATGGATAGTGATCATTGGGTGACAGCTCCAGGGTGGAACACGGGTAAGTGTGACTATCCCCACTGGGGACACTGCTATGAAGGCTACAGAGTCAACTCAGATCTGAGAACTGGACCATGAAACCAAAAGCACACACTTGGTATTCATTTGAACAACAAAGACTGAGGGATCTCTTCAAAGACTGATGTCTGAAATCTATTTCAACATGGGCAGCAAGTGAGGAGAAACTGATCAAAGAAGAGGAGAGGAATCAGTGCCTTAATATCAATAGCAGAAGGAATCCCTTCCCTGTGGAAGGAAATAGTAAGAGAATTCTAGTTGCAGAAATCACTTCACAAACATCTCCCTTTCATGAAGAGTCCTCAGAAGGAAATTAAAGTCCACTAGAAAAACAGCTACAATTCTGAGATCAGGGATTCCTTCTGCTATTGATATTAAGGCACTGATTCCTCTCCTCTTCTTTGATCAGTTTCTCCTCACTTGCTGCCCATGTTGAAATAGATTTCAGACATCAGTCTTTGAAGAGATCCCTCAGTCTTTGTTGTTCAAATGAATACCAAGTGTGTGCTTTTGGTTTCATGGTCCAGTTCTCAGATCTGAGTTGACTCTGTAGCCTTCATAGCAGTGTCCCCAGTGGGGATAGTCACACTTACCCGTGTTCCACCCTGGAGCTGTCACCCAATGATCACTATCCATACTATTTTAGCATAAGCCTGACAAGGTTGTGAGGAGCATGAAATTTAACAGAAATGATGGGCCCCCCCTAAACTCCTTCCCATTATTCTGGGTCCCTCTCAGGGATGAAGTCTGAACCTCTCAGGGATGTAGTCTGAGGACAAAGCTGGCTTGTGTACAGTGGTGTATTACACAGTGACAAAGAAAAATAACCAACCTAAACAAGCCCTTGACATACTCTGAAACTGTGAGTGATTCTTGTGTGTATAATGACTCCTCTTCTGAGCTCCAATGGGGTCTAAATTAGAGAAAAGTGAACAAAATTCATTCAAATGACTCTTACCTCCTTTTTGTCCTTCAGTGGTGGGAATCACCTTGCCTAAACAGCTGCTAAGTAAGGAGCATTCACTCAATGAATTAGGACATAGGCAATGCAGAATGAGCAAATGCCAAGTGAGAACACAGCTGGATGATGGTCAGTGCAAACCAAGAATGGGGTATCCAGGAGGAATGAAGCCTACTGACTACTTGGCCTTGCACTTAAAGTTTCCAAAAGAGGGAGAAAATAAATTTCTGTTGCTAAAGTCACCCTGTCTCAGCTTTTTGTTAGGCAGCGTTAACAATCCACTATACATCCTACTGTACAATGACAATTTTGAAAAATGTGGTTGTATGATTGGTTTTTTTATGTACAATTGAGGAATATCTGCAGTGACAGTCTTATTTTTACTGTACAAGAATTACCTGGTTTATTTTTTCTCTGAACCTGAGACACATTCACACACATTCTCCTCACTTGACCCACCTACCTTTCCTAACTGACCTCTCCAGATCAAGTTCATGCTTTGGTCACATACTTATAATGCAGGAGCAGTCAATGACACAAGGAGAAAGCAGGAATGGGCACTGGCCGTCAAGACTTCATCACTCCCAGGCAGAGTGAACATTTCCTCCTGCCACCATGAGGCAGTGATGTCCTAGAGTCAATATCCTAGTGGTGTTGGAAATGAATGTGGATGCCCTTGCTGGAATATGCACTTGTACTGAAATTGTAGAAAAGCCCAGGAAGTTTGTGCCTTTCTTCTTGTTTCCCTCAGCTGAGAATTAGCTGCTGATTCTCATCTCCACTTTCAACATCCTCTTCATGATAGTCCCATTGTCTTCAAAATCCTGAAAAATCCTCCCTTCTGTCACAAAACATAACATTCAACATTTTTCGCTGTAGACAATGAAAGATATCTAATATTATAAAAGTGGAGCACGTACATCACCATCCCACTATGCTATCCTAACATATCTCATGGAGAATCACTAGCCACCCTTCCCTGGCTCAGTCTCTCTTCAGAAAATGGAGTAGGTCTGATGTGGTTGCAGAACTTTCACATGGCATCAGGGATGAACAGGCACATTTTGCTCATTTTAAAGGAGTAGGATTAGGCTAAAGGACATGCAGGTTCAATGAGTCCACAGATTAGCATCATAGATTGGGATTAAAAAAATGAATTCTGCTTACTCTGTCACCAGGATGCTTAAGCTACATTGTTCTTTTCTTGTTGTTTATTTATTCTACATTTTGTGCAAATATGATATAAATACATTGCAAAACACTGAAGAATAGATCAAAAATCAATTTGAAAAATCATAATTTTAAGATTTAATCAATTATTATTGTGCATGATTTTAGTGAGTTTATCACAGTGACTTAGATGTAAAGAACCTCATCAAAGTGGATTCAAAGTTGCAGAATGGAATTCAAAAAAAGAAAAAGCAATTTCCTTCTTAAAAACTCTAACCTCTAAGTCACTTCCTTCTAATGTCCAATTTCACCAGTAGAGTTGTGAGTTAAATTAGAACTAGGAAATACCAGGTCACCTTTCCCATTGGTCAGCTGTCAGGTATCACTCAGTGTAGCAATCAGAGGCTCCATGGCAACACTGGACATCAGTTTTACTTTTGGGCAAGATGTCACCCTTGAAGTACCACAAAAAAATGGGTCAGAGACGATTTGTTCTGATCCTATTCTCTCCCCAGAGCCGAGGATTGGATCTGGCTTAGGTGGGCATGTAATTAGTATTCTTTGAGGGGTTAAGACTGCCATGGAAATGTGAAAGTCAGGACAGGTGGCCATTACAGGCTCCAGGATTAGATGATGTAGCAGTAGCTTAATCTCAAGGATGACAACAAAGAGCAGAGGACTGTGAAGATTTTCTGAGACAATGGGAGCATGAGAGTTTGTAGGGCATGCAACTGGGTTCCTCACACAGGCTGTGACACAGGGATCAGGGAAGGATTTCTGACTCCTGAGGATGCAGTAGATGTCTGACCACAAGGGGGAGACAAACATTTGAAAATAAATTCATTTGAGTTGTCTCTCTGACTCCCCCTCTTGTTAATTACCAAGCTTGGTAGGGAGAAGATTTGCATGAAAGGGCGGAGTCTCAGCTGCCTAGAGATATGTTCAGCGGATAAGAGGATTGGAGCCCTGGCTCACCTAAGTGCCTGAAGGAATCAGCATCGGCGTCCATCATGACCTGGTTTCCTGTTCTGCTCATGGTCCTCCCTCTCTTCACAGGTCAGGTGGAGGCCCTGGTCAACTCCTCCAAAGAGGTCATAATGGTCCACCCTGCACCTGTCCCCATCCTTTCCCCTCAAAAAAGTCTCTTCTTTCCAACTGGATCTTTAATGGTGATCTCTCTTTCTAGGGTCCCTCTCCCAGCCTGTGCTGACTCAGCCACCATCAGCATCAACCTCTCTGGGACAAACAGCCAAACTCTCCTGCACCCTGAGCAGTGGCTACAGTAATTATGTGGTGGGCTGGTATCAGCAGAGCCCAGGGAAGAGCCCCCGGTTTGTGATGCTAGTCGGCCCTGGTGGCATAGTGGGAAACAAGGGTGCCGGGATCCCTGATCGCTTTTCAGGCTCAGGCTCTGGGCTGGATCGGTATCTGACCATCCAGAACATCCAGGCAGAGGATGAGAGTGTCTACCACTGCGGGGCAGATCATGGCAGTGGAAGCAGCTACGTGTAACCACAGTGACACAGGCAGAGGGGAAGTGAGACAAAAACCTGCTGGCTGATCTGCCCTGGGCTCACTTCCCTCCCCAAACCTGACTTCCTCTTGGGGAATGTTTTGACCCTTTGAGATTTTTTAATTTCCCAGATATATGGGAAGTGTAATTCACATTTAATGTTCCCTGAATGAACATATTTCCTCAGATGTGTTTGGAATATTTAGTTTCTAGTGGACATTTGTGGTTATTCACACTCATCAATGTCATTGTGGGATTTGGTGTAGAGTTCATGGACATTTTTAGATGTACATTACTAGTACAATTCCCCTATCACCATCTTTGTTCCTATTGTACACAAGCTGTACTTGTGTGGCGACACAAATTGCTGAGTACTGCATATTTCCCAGAAGATATCAAATTTTGTCTTTTACCAATGGGATCACAAGTACATAAGTAATCAGCGTGGATTTCACTCACCTCCCATCACTTCCATGTGCAAACAGAAATAAGGGTATTGTGTGTTCATGCAGGTGTATGTGCATGAGAAAGAGAGAGAAGAAGGAAGAAGAAAGGGAGAAAGGAAGGAAGGAGAAATGAAGGAAGAAAGGAAGAAAAGACGATGAAGGAAGGATGAAAGAAAGGAAAGAAGGAAGGAAGGAAGGGAGGAAGGAGAAAGGAAGGTAGAAAGCAAGAAAAGAGGAATAAAGGAAGGAAGGAAAGAAGGAAGAAAGGAAGGCAGTAGAGAAGGAAGAGAGTGATTGCTCACATGTGAGATGGGAGAATATGAGATTTCCTATACCTGTGGCTTTGGGAAAGCCCTCCCCACTACATTTCAAGAGGGAATTTGTTCACATGAGGGAGAGAAATGTCTAATGGAATCTCTGGCATGATTTTCTGACAGTACATACTTGTATTTAGGTCCAATTTAATATGTAAAGGGCACAGCCCTCCAGAAGACAGCCCTCACTTCACAGTGTACATACATATTTCAATTATAATAGTATGGGAAGTATTCAAAAGTGTCTCAGTTTCCGTGGGATCTTGTGGATAGCAATGTGTGAAAAATGCTGATCTTCTGGTACTGTGTAAGGAATCCATAGTGATGAGGCAGAAACTGAATCATAATCTACATACCGAATGCAAACTTCAAGATCAAATAAGCTGAGCAATGGAGAGTGGTGAGTGATTTGTGTGAATACTCCCCTCAACTATGAACCTGTAAGATAAGAATTTAAATATTTGAGAAACAGGTGTCAATGAGGTTCTAAATCAAAAGCCTTGACCCAGAACTTTCAAAGAACCCTTGTGGCTAAAATAATAAATAAACCATGATAAATTTGTGTTCTTTGTTTTTATATAAGAGACTAAAGGCTGATTGACTAAAGCTTGTGTGAGAATGTACTTGCCAATCTGGATTTAATTTATGAAAATCACCTGTTAAGGAATCTCTTGGTTTCAAATTTAATATAACTTATTTGTACCTAGCTTATTAGTAATGAATGAATCAGGGCTGGTGTGGGAGTTTTGTGGGAGAGATAGTGCTTATCTTGAGGCCCTGAGATCAGTCCTCAGCATCAAAAGAATAAAACCGAGTAAACAAATAAGTTAACCAGTCTTTGGAAAATAAAATCAGAAATCCGCTTAAGTGATTGTAGTTAAAATCCAATGTTTTGATGCACAAGAGTTTCTGAGTATTATATATTACATTTATACAAAGACATTTACAGATGAAGTAATAAAATGCTTGGGATTCTTTAAATACATTCAAAGGATTGAAAAGAAATCAAGATGAATCATGGTTGAGGTGGAAAATTGATGCAAAGGATTCATGGGGCTCCTTCTCTGTAGTTTTTTTTATCTTAATAAGTTTCCATGGTTTGTTGTGATAATTATTGTGGAGTCCCAGATACTCAAGAGGCATAGATCAGGAGGATAAAGTTTCAAGGCCAGCCTGGGAAAACCATTTACAAGACTCCTATTTCAGTAAACGTGCCTGGTGTGGTGGCACCTTTCTGAAATCCCAGCTATGTGGGAGATAAATGTACAAAGACCACCATCTGCTGTTGGTGCACTCAAAAGGTATGAGACCCATTCTGGAAAATATCTAAAATCAAAATGACCTGGGGAAAAACTCATATGGTATAATGATTGCCTAGCAAGCATGAGGCCAGGAGTGCAAACCTCGTACAACCAAACAAAAACATTTCCACAATGACAAATGTGCAGAAAGATAAAATCAAAACAAAAAATGGAAAAAGGAAACTGTCCCAGTTGAGGTGTGAATCCTTTGCTGGAGCCAGATGATCAATTTTCTAAAGTGCTTTCACCATTATCATAAATGAACCCAATTCCCTCCAAGGTTGTCTTTAAGACCATGAAAAGTGGAGCTCACAATGTAGTAGAAGATAGAAGTAAGACAGGAACCCGAGAGCAAAGGAAGGGTCTGTGAGGGTGGCCCTGGGTGGTCAAGGTCCAGAACTCAGGAGGAATTTGGGTTTTGTACAGTAAGCCATCTACAGTCACCATGGGGCGACCCTCCAGTCATCTATGAGGAAGGTCTCTTTGGAAACCTTGGAGGAAGAAAGAAAAAAGATGTGGCCATGGGTATTTCTAGAAAGACCAGTGCATCTAGGTTTGTGTGAAAGCAGATTTGTTTGTAATTGGAGTGAGGAAAAGTGATGGTTTCTGCATCTGCCTGCCAGATGTTCAATATATCTGCATCATCGTTGCACATCAAATTAATCCAGAGCAGTCAGAGAATGCATGTAGTGAAAACCCCACTCACAATAAAAACCAAGTGAACAACACCCAAGACAATTCCTGAGGCAAGCAAATAATACAAATATGCAGAAAACTAAACAATGTGAAGCTAATATTCACTTCATAAAATAAAGAAATACCTTCTCTATTTAGCAGCAAATATATACATATAAACCACACATTTTAAATCAAATATAAACCCTATGGAAAATTCTACACCATTGTATGAATTTGTAAATGTATGCTATATTATTGTGTTTGAACCTTACTTTACCCTATTCCTGTGAAATTTGAATTCTACTACATTTCCTTGACTAGAACAGACTCCTTATGCCGTTCACTTATGCACAATGCACACTTGGGTCACATCCCATTTTCTTTGCCTTTCTTTTCTTTGACTTTCTTCATCTTTCTTTAGTACTGTTGCCTTTACTTGTCTCTTTTTCTATCTTGCTCTCCCTTCTACAATTTGCCCTCCTTCTCTCCTCTCCCTTTTTTCTCTCTCTTCCATCTAATGAGTAAATGAGAGATTGACCTGACACCCATATTATCTACCTAGACCAGCAGATCTGCTGCTCTTTGTTCAATATTTATAACAGAAATACAAAGAAAGGCTTTTCTTTTTGATCTTCCAAGCCAAGAGAACATTTCTCTCCAGAGGTTGTAAGGTTCCCCACATGCATGGTCCATATATGTAACTGTGAATCAGAAATCCAACATGTATGACACTGGACCCAGGTCTCTTATGCACCCAGTCCAAGATTTGTGGATCACACTCTGAGATCTGGATCTTTAAGGATGCTGTGCTCTCTTTCTCCCAATCACCTGTGGAACAGTCCTAAATTCTCATGCTAAGGATAAAACTCCTATTAATTAAGCAAATGTCTCTTGGCCCCACCACTTGTTCACTTTGCTCAGTTGAGTCTCAAAGAAGGTTCCATCTTGTTCATCTTGTTTGGGTTCATGTTCAAACATATCATAGCTCTTGGCGTTGAAAGTTATAATAAATTGAATCTCATGGTGAGATCCCACCTGTTCCACCAGCAACTGACATGAGCACCAAGGGAGATGCACTCTGACTCTTCCTACCTAGTAACAGCCTGTGGAAGCCCAGATTCTCCTGTCAATCCAGTTTACTAATCCATTTGTTCTCTTCTCTTACCAGGTACAAAAAGAACAAATGGGAGTAATTGATTAATGGGTAAGGACGGTTTTTGTTTGTTTGTTTTCTTTTTTAAGGGCTATAAATTAACCCCTTCACCATAACCTCTGTGTAGAACATATCAGGGTCCATCTCTTGAGAACAATGAAATTTTGATCTTTAAGAAAAATTGGGCTTAGTATTATGAAAGAGATGCTCTATCCAGGCCTATGTCTGGTATTAAAGAGTGGCAAGAAGTGCTTACCATTGACCATCCAGGAAGAGCTGTTGTGTCAAGGTGCTCACATTGCTATAAAGACAGAATTTAACACATGTGTCCTCAGGTAGTCTGAGCTCCAGGATTATGAAAAATAACAAAAATTGAACTACAAAATGTGGAGGATGTTAGAGGAGAGAGGTGGGGCAATAAGCACTAAAGAGGTGCAGTATAGCATGGAGACTGCTTGGCCAGACATTTTAGTATACCCTTAAATTTCCAGCCATGCCAGGATAGAACTTATAGGATCATGGTCAAAGCCAGACCAGGAAAAAAGTATGAACATCTAAATGGAAAAAAAACCAAACAAACAAATACACCATAAAGTGCTGGAGTACATCTGAAGATGTTGAGCACCTACCTAACTAGCACCACTCCATCAGTTCAAACACATGTTCAGACAAAAAAAACAGAGATTGCACATTGTAACAGGAAGAGAACACACAGGATGTAGAGAGCGAACAAAAATATGACATGGAAGGACCTGTGTCCTAGATCAGAGGGTGTGTCCCTAAGTGTCTTGTGGAGGATCACGTGACATCCATTGTCAGGGGGCTGCTGTCCACTGCTCACCATTGCAGCCTCTTGGCCTGTCTAGCTCACACCCTTCCTCATGGTCTTTGCAGCACCACTCACAGGGACAACTTCACACTTTGTGCTCTGATAAAGATTGTACAGCCCAGTGGAGAAGAAAAGATTTAGGAAAAAAAAAAAGCCTTTCTCTAGATATCGCAAAGTAGTAATCATGGAGATGGGAGATACTAGGTACAGATGTCTGATCAATACAAAAGAAAAAGCCCTCTTTGCAGGACCAGGTCAGAAAGAAGAGGAAACTGGCTACATAGAGAGGTCTCTCTGCACGGCCACCTGCAGCAGCTCCCGGTCACGTGCATGTTTTTCCCTCACACTGATGAGAGCAAGTGGAGAAATTCTGGATATGCTTTAACCTGCTGGGGAGAAATGTCTAAGGTGGTTATGTGAGTTTCATTTCACACAGTTTCATTTATGTGCTTTAACATCAAATCGTTTCACCATAAACTACCACCAGCAGGGTTACTGTTGCTGCAATCATGCCTGAATTGATAGTTACTATTGAATGCTACAGGAATGAGCAAAGCCGAAAAGAGATTCAAACACATGTGTCTTAGATACAGTATCTCTACTACATCTATTCATGTTTATAATGACATATTAGAACCTTCAAATACAAGACATGAATAGAATTAAGCTGTGTGATCTGACCATAATTTAATCAAATTAGAAATTGTTAAAAGAATAGATTTGAAAATTCAGTAGATTTGTAAAGCAAATAAAAAAGACTACACTGTAAAGCTACTTTGTAAACAAAAGAGTCACTAGGAAATTTAGTAATAAGTGATATTGAATAAACTACCAAACAAAATTTTGGGGACAGAGCTAAATTCGTACTTGAAAGTAAATTTACAGCATTAAATGAAAGAAAAACAAAAGGGAGTTTCCCAGACAAGGAGGTAAGAATTTATGAAATAAAGTTGTAAAAAGAAGCAACAGAGCAAATCTATAGGGACAAGATGAAAGGAAATGATACAAGTGAAAGTTTTTTGCGTGTTTGTAAGACCCAGTGAGGTGTCCTGTAATAACTTAGGTTTGAGGAACTCAAATGCCTGGTGACACTGCTTATGTCAATAAAGTCATTCCCTTAAATTCTTAAGAGACTGAGGTGTAGTTTTGCCAATAATCCAAAATTGGGAAACCACAGAAGACAGAAACTTGCCATATGTAGGAAGCCTGGGATCTTTCTTCTTCTTCATGGATAGGGCACTGAGGTGACTAACCTCCAGGTGTCTACCTCCTGTTAACCAAATTTAGGCTCTTGGTGTCAGTGAGAACCCCAGGTATTGTATTCCTTGCCTGAAATATAGGGATGAGAAGTGGAGACTTTTTTGGAGCTGTCATCCATTATAATTTTTCTGTTTAAATTCAAATGGAAAACAAACACCAGTTCTCTTATACTATAACATCTTAAAAGTTCATGTCTACAAGAAAGGACCAAGACCAAAAATGTTTTCATGGAGATTTAAGCACAGGTGAGTGAGCATCTCTCACACAGTTTTCCTATACTACTCAGGAGCTACTTCATAATAACTGGCACTCAATTAGGTTACAGAAATCTTTGTCAGATGTTTTGGGAAATTTTTGAAGATAATTCAGTAATGCAGCATTGCTCTTCTCATCCAGAGATGAATTAAAATTCACCTGATGTAATGTTGATGTCTTATGGCTACACTGGGACCTGAAAGGATCTGAGGTCTCTTCAGTGTGAATGTTTATTTTCCTTCTTGGGAATCTGTGTCTATTCTTGGGCTCCAAGTGAATTGCAGTCCAACTTCAGCTCTCTGGGGCTTTGGGACAGTCCCTTTTCATTGTCCTTCTTTTTAAAAAAATTATTCATTTATTCACATGTGCATACATTGTTTGGGTCATTTCTACCCCTTGCCCCACTCCCCCCCCAGTTCCAAGCAGGTCCTGTTCTGTCTTTGTCACTACTTTTGTTGAAGAAAAGACACAAGCCTAATAAGGAAGACAAAGTATTTTTAGTAGTTGAGTTGAGGATAGCTATATAGAAATATTCCTATCATTGCTTTCGTGTACACATGTGTTATGAGGTAGAAAACCCAAAACATGAAAGTGTTTGATGCCCCTTCTCCAGAGGAGCAAATACAAAAAACTTAAAGCGACAGAGGTTATCATGAGAAGGGGATCAGTAACCAGTGTAAAGATCAGTTAGAGATGAATCAACATGGGTCATAACATTGTCCTTCTTTATGGCAGTATGCACACTGGTTCTGATCCAGGCATCACAGCTCTTGTTGCAAGATGGCAGCCAATATGTGGCACCTTGTAAATTCTCTGAGGTGGTTGTTGGATTAGAACAGCCAAAAGTTTCATTTTTTTCCAATATCCTCTGTCTCTTAATGTTTTCATAATTGACTGGCTTCACTAGAAATTTCTTCATTCTGTCTGAAAATTAGCTAAAAAGATTCTTCATCCAAGCCTTGTGGATAGGGTCCTTGGGACCAAATTAGGACCAGATTTCCCACAGGTCACTGAACATTATCTCCTGAGTATTAGCTGCTAAACCATTAGCTATTTCAACAGGTTTTGACATGATTTCCTCCTTTCTTCAATGATACAACAGTGAATTACTACTGAGATCAAATAATCCCAAGAGAAGGGGAAAGTCAAACTCAAGTTTGACTTTTCTCTGAATCTGTCAGGGTTCAATGAGAAGTTGCCAGATCTTTATTTAGATTGGGTCATGACCATTAATGGAAACAGGACATGCATCCTAAATCTCCTCCATCTACATTTAACACTTCCCGTAGTGAGAACAGACTCCAATGTACAGGGTCTAGTGTCTGTTTCTTACTGTCAATCCCATTGGAGATTGGATTGGCAGGATTGTGGTCTATAGAACAGACATGAAGCAGTTACTGCCTCAGGTTTTAGTGGGAAGAGCCAGGTGAGAGAAAACTCTCATTTTTTTTCAACAGACTGAAAATATGGCAGTGGAAGGGTCGATGTCCATCCCTATTCTGGTTGTGAGGGAAGCAAAGGAGTCTGAAGAGGAGAATGGGAATGCTGATGACATTTTATAAGAGTCAAGAGTTAATCACTATGTTAGTGAACCACACTATAAGAGGCTCCTGTGAGGTCTGCATGACTACTGTCTCCCAAATTCCCCAGACATACACACACAAAGCCCCCACATAGTGATTAATATTGACACATTATATTTGTATATGAAGATAATATAAAGATAATATAATGCAGTGAATGCACTGAAAGCTATTAAATAATAGCAGAACAGAGCAATAAAGAAAGTAAATAATAAGGGGATAAATATGTTTAATATATATTTAATCCATGTATATATATATATATAATAATAATAAAAAGGTAAAACAGCCTTGAATACTCAATATATGTGTGAAAAATGAGGAACAGGAAGGTAAAACAGGTCTTCTCCAGTGATGAGTACCAGTGCAAAGCAGGAGGGCAAATGGAGACAGTGAAGGAGAACAAATAGGGTGAATGTGTTTTATATTTCTGTATCAAAACAGAACAATGAAACCTGTTGAATTTTTTCTAAGAAGTGTGGGAGGACCAATGAGAGTGATGAATAAAATTAACCTAATTTATGGCATTTTGTAAGCACATACATAATTGTCACAATGGAGTTCCTAAAATGCTAATAAATAAATAAATAAATAATGAAAACTAGACGCAAAACAGCTGACTGAATAGAAGGTAGAAAAAAAATGACAAAGTGCCATTGTGATGGGTGTTTGACAGCCTGGGATAGCCATGGCAGAACTCAATGGATAAATTGATAAGGGAACAGTTCAGGTGGCTGTTAGTCCCCAACAAAGCATGTCCATGTTGATTGCCACCATTGTCATCTTTCAGGATCTTCTGAAGGGAAGGTCCCACCTTCCAGTTTATATTGTTACCAGCTGTTATCTCTTAGTGATTTTTTTGCTCACTTGGAGACACAAATCACAAAGCAGCAGGCAATACCAACTAAATATAGCTTCATTGGGTCTTATACTTGGTCGCAATGGAGAGGGTGCATTGGTGAGGCTTCCCAAACTAGCCCTCCGAGGACACGAGTGAAGCTTATAGCTAAAAAAGAGGAATCACACAGATGCAGAGTGAACTGTTGCATGTGATCTCAGCATTACTGCACAAGTCTCGCCAACTCCTTGCTTCAGCATTAGGCTCTGTATTTGACTCTAACCTCTGCTCATGCTCCTTAGGTCCGTATACATTTGGGTCACAAGAGATGGTGAAGTCTGTGCAAAATCCTTTGACAAAATTTGAGGGAAAGACCCACCATCCATTGCAGCATTAGTAGTGGCCTCTGTAACAGTAATCAGGACAGGTTTGCAGTGGCAGCTCTGAGATCCCTTACTTCCCCAAATGGGAGGTAGTTGCATTTGCCATTGCTACTTGTCCCATCTAATCAGGCTCCATCATCCTAACCACAAAGGTGCTTTTCACTGCAGGCAGCTCAACCAGGTAATGACCATTCTGCAACTCACTTGCTCAGTTTGTTAGGCCCAGTGTAACTGCCTGGTGCAAATTGGGCACCAGGAATTTATGTAATAGCATAGAAAAAGAGTAAAACATCTTTTGGGTTGGATCCAGCCCCTCCCATCTATCTCATCCTTAGTACACTGAATTATTTTGTTCTGTGCTAAGGCCAAACCTCTACCACTGTATTATTAATTCAAATTCATTGTTCTACCATGTCTACACTTTTTTTTGGGTTAAGTTCTCTGTTTATGTCTGGATAATTATCATGGTGACTTACTGTCAGCTAGACATACAAATACAACATTTGATGCCACATCTCCTCATACCTTTCCCTTAGCTCTCCTCAGATATTTACCAGGTGAGCATCACCTCTTGTATGTCATTCTCCTTTCTTGTTCATCCTAAGTACAATCCATAATCAAGTTGCCTGTTTGCTCAAGATTTAATCTCAAACCTGCTTCTTTCTTAGTATTTCTGTGCTTGCCCTGTCATCCTCTAATGTCTGTGCTCCACACATAACCAGAACATTTATAGCAGTCCACTCAAATCCTCTTAATAAGTTCTCATCATACACTGAATAAAAGTCCGAGAGCTTAGAATGACCTGCTCACATGATCTTCCTTCTCATACTCCTGGTAAGACCATTGTGGACACTTTTTTGATACCTTCTCTGAGTTCCTTCCCTTTTAAATAACTCCCCTATGAAAAAGGAACCCTTTTACACTGCTGGTGGGAATATAAACTAGTAAAACCACTCTGGAAAAAAATTTGGAGGCTTCTTAAAAATCTAAACATTGATCTACCATACGATCCAGCAATACCACTCTTGGGGAGATAACCAAAAGACTGTGAAACAGGTTACTCCACAGGCACCTGCACGCCCATGTTTATTGCAGCACTATTCACAATAGCCAAGTCATGGAAACAGCCAAGATGCCCCACTACTGACGAATGGATTAAGAAAGTGTGGTATTTATACACAATGGAATTTTATGCTGCCATGAAGAAGAATGAAATCTTATCATTCGCAAGTAAATGGATGGAACTGGAGAACATCATTCTGAGTGAGGTTAGCCTGGCCCAAAAGACCAAAAATCGTATGTTCTCCCTCATATGCGGACATTAGATCAAGGGCAAACACAACAAGGGGATTGGACTTTGATCACATGACAAAAGCGAGAGCACACAAGGAAGGGGTTGAGGATAGATAAGACACCCAAAAACCTAGATAACATTGGTTGCCCTCAATGCAGAGAAACTAATGCAGATACTTTAAAGCGACAGAGGCCAATAGGAGAAGGGAACTAAAGAAAAGGTTAGTTCGAGAAGAATTTATTTAGAAGGTAACACACATGTACAGGAAAGCAATGGAAGTCAACTCTCTGTATAGCTATCCTTATCTCAATTAGCAAAAACCCTTTGTCCTTCTTATTATTGCTTATACTCTCTTCAACAAAATTAGAGATAAGGGCAAAATAGTTTCTGTCTGATAACGAGGGGGTGGAGGGAGAGGGACGAGGTGGGGGGTAAGGGAGGAAGTGGGGGGAAAGGGGGAGAAATTACCCAAACATTGCATGCACATATGAATAGAAGAAAAATAAATAAATAAATAACTCCCTATGTGGGGCACTTGATCAGTCCTCACACACGGTGACCAGAATCCAGCTTTGCTGTTCCCTTTCCTGAAGTCTGTTTATAAGACACTCATAAACACATCATATAAACAGAATCCTGCCTCTATTCCCAGTCTATTTTTAACTCTAGCATTTATCTAACCATTTCTTTCAAAATGTATTTTCTCATTACCTCTAACTAGAAAGCCACCTCCTGGAAGAGGGAATCCTTGTTTGGATCACAGCTGTTTTCCCATCCAGCACATGGTTCTTAGGAGGCAAAGGAAAGTATAGTGAGATGGACGGTGCTCTACTCACATTCCTCTCAGACACTGTTTTGGTGCTGTTCCCTCAAACTTTACTCTGTATTCATGATAAATGTGTGCAGTCTTGTTTTTATCATTTCTGTTTTTGAGCCCCTTGAAAAGCGGAGATATATGTTAATTCTACTAATTAAATTCATTTTGTAGCTGTAATTCAGTAAATGTAGTGAACCTGAAACATGAGACAACTGTACTTTTTAATTCGTTGGTGGAGGGGATCAAACCCAAAGTCTAGCATACAGAAGAGAATTGCTCTACACTGAACTACACTCCATGTCCCTCCAATTATTTTTATGAACCCAAGAATTCTAAGCCAATAGTGTGACCTTAGGATCAGTTCGATATGGCAAAAATGATATTTTCCTGTGGCTGCTATAACAAATTACCTCAAAAGTGATTCCTTAAAACCACAACAAATTCTGAGTTTGGGAAGGCAAGAAGTCCAAAGTCAGCTCCATTGGCCTGAATCATAATGGATGATGGTTAGGGTAGAGTCCATTCCTTCCCTCTCCCACAGTCTCCCTCTACTCCTTTTTTTTAGTGACAGTTCTCACTGTGTATCCCAGAATTTCCACAATCAAGCATTAATCTTGTTTCAGCTTCCTGAGGTTGGGATCACTAGAGTGTACCATTATTACCAGCTTTTTTGCTTCTTGCATAAGGTAGTTTGCAGTAGCATTTAGGGACTGCCTGCCTAATCCTGGCTCTGATATCCATCATAAAATCCTAAGTCCTATCTACAACACCATTTTTCTAAATAAGTTTTTATGATAGCATTAAGAAATTAGGGCTTGATAAAAGCAACTGAGGCCAATAGGAAAAGGGGACCAGGAACTAGAGAAAAGGTTAGATCAAAAAGAATTAACCTAGAAGGTAACACCCACGCACAGGAAATCAATGTGAGTTAATGCCCTGTATAGCTATCCTTATCTCAACCAGCAAAAACTCTTGTTCCTTCCTATTATTGCTTATACTCTCTCTGCAACAAAATTAGAAATAAGGGCAAAATAGTTTCTGCTGGGTATTGGGGGGGGAAGAGGGAGGGGGCGGAGTGGGTGGTAACGGAGGGGGTGGGGGCAGTGGGGAGAAATGAACCAATCCTTGTATGCACATATGAATAATAAAAGAAAAATGAAAAAAAAAGAAATTAGGGCTTGATATTTTAGGGGCTGTGTTTCAACCTACTATTCCTCCTCATTCTTCTTTTGATCCATTAAATATTACTGTTAGTTTCTATCTGACTCTATGGACTTGCTGGTTTTGACATTTTACTTAAGAAGAATTATAAAGTATGCTGCATTCATGTCTGGAGTTATTCACTTATCAGAGTTTCAAGGTAAAAAAGAATAAAACTGTATGATATTCTGTTTAAAAATTAGGTCTTACCAAAAGGGACAAGACTGTTTTGTGTATGGAGTCAGGGGGAGCAAGGATAGACCTGTTTTATGGCCCTTCTGTACAAGTTTTTACACATCAGATTTGTGACTGTTCTCCTTGTGTCATTGGGGATATACAAAGAGTGCAGCTACTTGTACTCCAGACAGGCAGTTAACCATTGCAAACTCCCTCTCTAGCCTATTCCCACACAGTCACTGAGCAGCATAAAGATGGGGGACACCAAATACAGGAAATTGAGTACTAGCTGGAAAATCCTACATTGAGCTCCTACCCTACCTCCAACTTCCCTGCACAGTTCAACACCAAGTATTTTTTTCCCCTTCAAATGCTGTCCATGAGAAAGAATCACTACAAGTAGGAACAGTGGGGAAGAGAGGGCTCATACAACCCTTCCTTTACTATTTGCTGTACATTATTTCATGAATTACATGACACATTCCAGAGGGTATGGGTTGTAGAATGCATTTAGAGCTTAATATTTCAAGCTTGGATTTATAGTGAGGCAATCCCATTTTATCTGGGAACCACCTGTATTTTAGAACTGGCGTATACATGTGGCTGTTTTAGATATGCTTGCAACTTATTTACTTCATTTTTTGTATATTATCTTTTAAAAATAAATTTTATTAGCATATATTAATAGTACAAAGGGATATCTTTATGATATTTGCACATACATATATAAGTCACCTTGATCAAATTCAATCTTCTATTACTTTTTCTTTCCCCCCTTCACATTTTTTGGTGGTACTGGGGTTTGAACTCAGAGCCTCACAATTGCTAGGCAGGCTCACTGCCACTTGCACCACTCCACCGGCATCCCTCACTCCTCACTTTTTAAAAGAATTTTAATTTATTACTCTATTTTCATGCATGCAAATAAGTTACTTTGATCATATTTACCCCCACATCTCCTTTTGTCCCTCCTCCTGGTGATTCTCTTCTCCACACAGTCCCCATTTCACACTCGAGTCATTCATTTTTGACTTTAGGTATAGACACTACATATCAGATGCTTGTTTTTCTCAGTTTGAATTATTTTTCTTACCATAATATCTCTAGTTCCATCCACTTTCCTGTGACAGAATTTCCTTCTTCTTTATGGCTGAATAATGCTCCATTGTGTATACAAACCATATTTTCTTTTTCAAAAGAATTTTAATAGGATATATTCATTGTAGAGGGGGTCATTGTGACAGTTCCAAGTAAGCTTATATTGTACATTGGTTAGATCACCTCTACTGTCTCTCTCCTTTAACTCCCCCACCCCACTTCAAGCAATTGCAAGAGGTTTCATTCTTCTATTTCATAGAGGCATACAAGTCCATCAACCATATTCCCTCACCTTCATCTACTTCATTCACTCTATCCCTCCCAGAAGTACCCCTCCCACAAATACTTTGTCAATTTTATAGTCTTGTCTTTTGTTATTGATTCCTAAATCAATGTTCAAAAGGGTTTTTCAGTGTATCTCTGCTGTGAGTATACTTTACTTTAGTCTGTACTATTCCTTCCATTATTCTCCCTTACACCTTCCCTCCCACTCCCCATTTTTAAACAACTATCAATACATATTGATATATACTCTACTTGCACAGATGTTATGTTTTACAATGTTGATTTTATTAATTTTGGACATATCTTTTTATTTTTTCATATTGTTGGGATATATAGTTTAACATAACTTAATTGTAATGATTTTTGTCACTGTATATCTTTCAATAAAATATTTTTAAAATGATAATGTTATATGCCATAAGAAAGTGTCTGAACAAAATACAACATTTTCTGCTATTTCCTGAAAATGAGACATGTTAAACATGATGGTTCAAAAAAGGCTCTGGTAATTTAGTGATGACAATTTCATAAATTTTCATTGTGACTGAGTTATATATGCAGTTGAATTGTAAATGAAGGATTTTTATTTCCTTAAAAAGAATCTTAAGTACAAATTAGTTAGAGCAAGGATTATGTTTTACAACTCATTATAATCTGCTCAACTGTCTTCCTGGAGAAGTGCCTGACCTGTGTTTTCCTAAGAATTACACAGTAGAAAATTCTCATTGCCATAATACATACACAAAAGCATTTTTTTTTCATTTTTCTTTTTTTATTCATATGTGCATACAAGGCTTGGTTCATTTCTCCCCCCTGCCCCCACCCCCTCCCTTACCACCCACTCCACCCCCTCCCGCTCCCCCGCCTCAATACCCAGCAGAAACTATTTTGCCCTTATCTCTAATTTTGTTGTAGAGAGAGTATAAGCAATAATAGGAAGGAACAAGGGGTTTTGCTGGTTGAGATAAGGATAGCTATACAGGGCATTGACTCACATTGATTTCCTGTGCGTGGGTGTTACCTTCTAGGTTAATTCTTTTTGATCTAACCTTTTCTCTAGTACCTGTTCCCCTTTTCCTATTGGCCTCAGTTGCTTTAAGGTATCTGCTTTAGTTTCTCTGCGTTAAGGGCAACAAATGCTAGCTAGTTAACAGTGCTAAACATTATTACAGTGGGCTTTTTGCCACCTGCAGTAAAATTGATACCTATCATGTATTTAATTACATATTTAAACACATTTAAACATTTGCAGTTGACTTTAACCTCCCAATCCTCTCTCCTTTCACTCTTCTGGGTTCAAGTAATTTTAATGCTACTAATTATAAGCTGTCCATTCAGTTTGAGCTTATAGAAATGAAATTTGTGATACAGTGTACTTATCTATTTATTAGATTTTAACTAAAGGATAAATAGAAATATAATTCTAAAATATATTTGTAAATAGGAATATAAAATATTTCAAATCTAAATTTTAAATAAACATATATATATGTTTTTTATAAGTATAAATGTGTGTAAAATAAACCTCATAAATTACAGTAATGAAGACAGAGGCAGAGAGAAGGAATGTTTCATATATATATTAAAATATATGTATGTGTATGTATACATATATTTATACATATGGAATGATACATATGGATTAATTTATTAGTATACAATAATAATTTCTGAGAATAGGTAAATTAAATCTGAAGATCATATATATCACATACTTTAAAACCTAAAGTCTGAGAGAAAAATGAAAATACACGATTATGTTTGCACACACACAGTGCTAGAGTCTCATTGTGCTCCCCCTCTCCCAAATTCGTATCCTAAAATGTATTAAGACCTGGGACCTTTAGGAGCTGATCTGGTCATGAAAGTGAAGATTCAATGAATGGAATTAACAAGTTTCTAAAAGAGAATGAAAGACACCCATTTTCCTTTTTGCCCGTCATCTATTCTGCTATGTGCATCCTTCAGGAGAGAACAGGGCTCAAGGCTTCATCTTGGAAGCAGAGAGGTCCGACCTCACCACACACTGAACTGCTGGCAACTTGACTTCAGACTTCCAGCCTCCAGAACCATGAGAAATACTTTTCTGCTCTTTACAAATTACCTAGTTTCCGATGTTTACTCACAGTTTAACTCCAATTTAAATATAAGCCTTTTCCACCACTCAAAGTCTCAGGAGCTATGCAGTGGATTTATTTTGTGCTAATCGTGGGACAAGATGTGGGAGCAATGAGATTAGGACTCTGCTTAAAAAGTTACATTCACAAAATCAGAGCAAACTGGAAATAAATAATGGACAGGTGACCATGTAGATAGAATATGTATGCCTGAAGGGCTGTTGCAGTGCAAAGAAAACATAGCCCACAGCCTCCATGATGTATCCATCCTTTACTAGAAAAAGCCTCTGCCTCCCCAAGCACACAGCTCTTTGTTATTCACTTAACCAGCTGCAGCACAGATGTTGTTTTATGATATGGTTGATGCTTTATTTTTTCTCCTTTCCCTCCTTCCCTGAGTTACGGAGTAGTTCCCCTATTACAGACATGTTCTACATATGAGTTTGTGTGTGAGCATATTTTTATATATATAAGTTTATCTTTCAGATCTATCTTGCACATATGAGAGAAAATGTGGCCTTCTTCTTGCTGCACCTGAATTACTTAATATGATGTCCTCCAAATACATCTATTTATCTTCAGATTACATGGTGTAATTCTTCCTTATGACTGAGTAAAACTCATATATATATACTTTTCTTCATCCTGTCATCAGTTGTAAGGTATCTGTGTTGTTTCCGTAGTTTGGCTTTTGTGACTAGTACTGCACAGCAAAAGAAACTGCCACTGGATTAAATGACTTCCCATATAGTGGGAGAAAAATCTCTGCCAGCTATTCATTCAATAAACAGACTGAGAAAGTTCATCCTCCAAAGAATCAATATCCCAATGAAAAAATGGGCACATGAATTAAATAGGGAATTTCTTAAAGAAAGAGGTGCCAACAAATACAAGAATAAGTGTTCAACTTCCCTGGTTATAAAAGAAATGTAAATCAAAACTGCACTAAGATTTCATCACACCCTAGTTAGAATGGCCATTTTCAGGGGCAAAACAACAAATGCTGGTGAGGATGTAGCAGGAACTCTTACACACTGTTGGTGGGAATGAAAATTTGTGCAACCATTATGGGAAGAAGTATGGAGATTCCTGAAAAACTAAAGATAGAATTGACATATTAACCAGTGATACCACTCCTGGGCATCTACCCAAAGAAATGTAAGTCAGGATACAACAGAGATCCATTTGCAATTTCTCTGATGTTCTCCTCACTGAGTTGTGTGGTCTAATCCTGCACTCCTTGCAACACAGAGGTGACAGTAGCAGTAGATTCTGGTCCCTTATTGGTGCCTAAAAGTGACACTACATAACAACAAGGACACTGAAAGCACACGGTACCCCTCACCTCAGTACACTCACCTGAGATGTCCTTGGCTAACAGGTGTGGAGTTCTGAACACCATGAGTGCCCAGCTGAAGACATCGTGGCAAGTGTCATGTGGGTCTTTCAGCAAACTCATCTTCCATTGCAGACCTGTGAGAAAATGGCCTTCAAATGATTCCAGAATTGAGATCTAGTCATTCTGTCATGGCAGGTTTACCTGCAGTTCCCAGGTTCAACACACAGAAACGAGACTTTTCCACTCTATCTTGTCTGAATCCTATCCCTTTCAACTAACAGCAAAGAACAAAGGCTGCAATATGCCACTCTGCTGGAGGCATAGTTTTTTTTTAAACCTTATTTAGAGCAGAAGGAATAGGACACTTGTAGAAGAGACTAAATCAATGAAAGGAGGTACATTGAATTCTGGCATCCCTGCCTTTACTCTTCCACATTCTACTAAGGTCCCCTCTGGAATTAGCACTAGATAAGTCTCTACATGTTCTTCCAGGTTTACTAACCAAGCAAGCCCATCAACTTATCCTGGCACAGGCATTTTTCCTGAGGGCTTTGCCTATATTTACACTTATCATTAGCTTTGTTTGGGCACATAGAAGAAGCAGGAAGGATCCTTCTCTGGTGTTTTTTCACTGTTCTCAGCAAAGGGGCATCTGATCTACTCTTGTATCACCTCTTATAAACTCTTTGTCCAACTGACCAGTGTCATTGTTCTTACTGTATGAGAGTATTTCATAGCAAGAATGCTACCTCTTTTTATGGGTAACATGTTTGTTTGTCCCTCTTCATCTCAAAATTGTCATGCTTATTTATGTTTTGTGGCTGATCGCTTTTTGTTCATTTAGCTTGATTTTATAAAGAGCAAATACTAATGTGTGGGTCTGGTATTGAGGTTTGAAATAAAATATGTGGAGGGTGAATGGATGAGATAAAGGTGAGGAGATATGTTTTATGTGCTTCATATACACACAAAATAGAACAGTGGAACCTCTTGTTAGTTGTTTAAGAGGAGCAGGGAGGGGTTGTACAGGAGAGATGGAGAGAACGATCTAAACAATGTGCCATATATGATGATTCGAAATTGACATAAAGAAACCCTCCTCTACAGTGAATATATCCTAAAAACTGTTAAAAGCAGAAAATCTGATCATGTTCAATTGAACAAAATCTGGCTGCCCTCACACTACTCTCCTGTAATAATAATAATAATAATGTCATAATAAATAAAGCAAACTCAGTAAAAAGATCGACTCTTAAATGACACAGGACACATGTGAACTTACCCCATGGTGTGGCATGTGCTCACTTTCAACATTCCATGATGACCTGTCACCATGATGATGTGTCTTAAGTCCCAACTGTCACTCAGTGAAGTGAGAAGTCACAGGTGGGACCTACTTATTTGGTACCTGGTGACATACAGGATGGGAAACCTGAACTGCTGCTGCAATGGTATGTTCATATGGATCTTCTGAATACTAAACCTACACAGGGACCAGATCAATTTTGCTACATGTGTTTTCCTCTACTAATTTCTCTACTAATTTGTAAATGTGTTCTAATATTATTTTTCTTACACAATTTATGATTTTGTTTGACTTAATTACTTAACTAAGGGTACAAACTTCCTGATCACCAATTTTGTAAATACCCTGAGAGTAGATAAGGAGGAGGACACCAACTCATCATGCCAGGAAGTATATGATACTAAATCTAGTAACTGAATTCCCTGTAGGGAATTATAGACCACACTGTTTTGATTGTAGATGTCAATGTCCCAAACTAAGTATTCAGTAGTATAAATCCAGAAATTATAGAAAGGAAAGGAAGTGGGATTTTGTGGGTTGATATCTATGGGGTTGACAAGTATTGGGTCCCTGCTGTTTGGGAGTTGCAGGGAGAATGATGACAATGGACAGGACCACAGGACACTGCAGTGAAAACCAGGAGACAAAGAGAAAGTGCCCTTGGGTAGTCCTCAGTGACAGTCTTTTGTGGGGTCACAGGGTGTGGCAATGTCTGTGTACCTTTAAGAAGACAACCGCTACTGCTACTTGCCATACAACTTTGGGAAGTTGTGAGGGTGTCAGACCCACTTTTGGTGGAGGGGAGAACATGAGCAAGAATATATCTGTTTTCATCTTATCTTGACCCTATTGCTCACTCTGACCCACTGAGTCAGTGGCTCAGATCAATAGTCAACTAACACTCCTGTCAGAGTCCAGCCCAGTGAGATGCATAGACCCATTAATAAGCATTCACTGTTCACCCATGATTGGGAGCCAAACACTGCCTGGTTACATTTGTAGTCATTTGCTCATCAGGAAAGCTCGCCAAGAGACACTTGCCAATCTGAAGATGGTGGAAAAGGATTGGTTCAAGTACTACAAGTGTGGTCATCACAATGTCCTTCAGAAGAGCTTGCTTAGTTAGGAAGAAACTGTCATGTACATGTGAGGAATTAAAATGCAGATGCAGGAGAGTCTTATTATTTCAGTTTCCCTTGGCTCGTGCTCCTCTTTAAGGCATCAGCTGCCCCACATTGATGCAGGCAGATTTAGAAAGAGACTGAGAAATGCTCTTTAGTTATGAGTCCATGACTTCATATAGAGAACTCCTGCATTCAGGGAGTGCTGTTTCCAGGAAACCAGTTACAGTCCTGTCTCAGATCCATCACTCATCAGTGCTTTGAATACTGACAACTCAGTTGAAATCTCTAAATTTCAATTCCTTAGATAGTAAAAAGAAGACTTTACCACCTGCTCCACCCATCCACTGGGGATGATTTGAGGTCCCAGGAAATAGATATTATCGACAAACCACAAAACATCTATGTGTCAGATTCAGGCACACCTCTCTATAATAACGGTCAGTCTTATGATGTATCATAGACCATGCTAACATTCCTTTATTGCAATTCATATCCCAGGTTGCTGTGCTCCCAAACCTAGAGAATCTACTGATGGACATAAGCAGTGGGACGTTGAAATTTGTATCTATCCAGAAAACGGAGTGCACCCTGCTGAAGAGTCAAACAAAGGTATTTTGCAAATTCTGTCATAAACTCCATTCAGGAATTATGATAGCTTATTCAGGGTCACACGTTTAAGAGAGCACTCTAAACCAGCTATGCTATATTCTTCTTTTATTTACATGTGTAGATTTAAATTCATTAAATCAATCTGTAATATTGCAACTTCAGAAGTAAAGCTTGGTTCATTTCTAATAGTAAACAGCCATTCAAACTGCTGTGTAGTGTTTAGCAAGTTGTTGAGTATTAGATAACATCAATCTGTTCCTGACATTGTGCCCCCACAGAAACAAAAAAGAGAATTATTTTGAAAGAGTGTTCAGATATTATACAAATTGTGCAGAGATTTTCCATATATCTTTCACCCCCTGCCCCAATTTCCTTTTCTAAATACTATTCTACAATCTTTAAAATACACAGAGCTAAAAGGTTAGGAGGCCTGGTTCAAGCAGTAGAACACCTGCCTAGCAAGTGTGAAGGCATGACTTCAACCCAATACCCCCAAAACACTGACATCAGATGAAGTGCTGAGGTGCATTTGTTACAATCACTGAACCGTTGTTGTCATTTCTTTAGTAACTACAGAGCTCAGTTTGTAATTGTTTTCATCAAGCATTGCACAGTCCTGTGGGGTTTGAAATATAAGCACCTAGTGTCTTTTATGGTCGTAGCAAACACACTTCCTGTGCTAAGTATTCCTTCAGTTTCACCTTGAGTCCTTCTACAGTTGTTCCAGAATATCTGGTAACCACAGTTTGTATTTTACTGTTTTCATGCATTTTCTTTATCAAAATTTAATATATTTGGAATGAGACAATATGTAGCTTTTTCAGATTGACTTACTTCAGTTACATATATATATATATATATATATATATATATATATATATAGATGGATTTCTTTTACAGTTTTAGATCCATATCTCAATGATTTTTATTCACTGAACAATATTACCCTGCATAGGACTACTAGTGTTTGTTGGCATAATAAAGAATTGCAGAATGTCTAAGTGGCTTCCAGTTTGGGTAGCTATGAAAATAACTACCATAAAAACTCCTGTGAAGAAGTTATGTGGATATAATATTTTAATTCACTAAGAAAATTCTCAGTGTTATATCCACTTATTCAAAGGATAAGATCAGCTTTTCCTTGTAAGAGTTTAATATTCCTTGACAGTGAATGTATCTGGGCTTGGTTCCTTCATTTTTCAGACTTTTGAATTACTGATTGAATTTATTTAACATATGTAAGACTATTCAGGTATTATTTCTCCATCAGTAAGTTTTGGTTCTTTCTGAAATTGAAGAATTTTCAATTTTTCCTAAGCTATCAAATTTCTGAGCATAGATTTACTGAGATGTTCCTTCATTATTCTTTTTATGTTCATGAAACCAGCGGCAATGACTCCTTTTTTCATTTAGAGTATTTGTCCATTGAGTCTTTTCTTTGAGATGAGCTTGGTCAAATTTTATTAATGTGCCAATCACTGACTAGAACTACATTATGGGCTTGCTGTTGGTTTTGTCTTTTCATTTCCCATTTTGCTTTCCATTTATTTTTGCAATATTTATTCTTTATTTTTGTCTGCTTTGTACTAGATTTCTGTATTTTTAGTTGTCTATGGAGGACACTCTGCTTATAGATTTTAGGTCTTTTCATTTTTTTTAATATTTCACAATTTTCAGTTTTTTTCCCCAAGAAGCATTGCATTCACTGCACCACACAAGTTTGCAAGAAGATATCTTCACTCGTTGTTGAAAATATTAAAAAATATATACAGAGCATACTTCCCTGATCTATGTGCTTTTGAAGAGTGTCTTATTTAATCTCTAGATATTTAGAATTGTTTCAATTTCTTTCTGCTTTTAATTTGACTTTAATATCAGTGATTTGGGAGCATATTTCTTACTTTTTAACTTTCACCAATTTGAAGTCTGTTTTATGAGTCAAGCTTTTATGCATTTTGAGGACTGATTTATATGACTTTGTGAACAAAGGGCACTGTATCAGTGTTCATTGAAGTTTGTACAAACGCCAATTATGTCTTACTGTTGCTGATGTTTTTATTAGATTCCCAGGGCTGCCATGGATAAGTACCAGATTTGTTGGCTTCAAATAATAGAGTATTTATCACCTCACAGTTCAGGACTAGAACTCCAAAGTCAAGTGTACACAGGATAATCCTAACTTTGAAATCTGTAGTGAAGAATCTTCCCTTGCCTCTTCCTGACTCTGTGGTTTTTCTGGCCGTCCTTGTGCAGATTAGATATACAGTGATTTGTTTCAAAAGAAGTCTCATTCAGATGTAATGGGGTTAGGAGTACAGGTTCTCATACACTTTAGGAAACACATTTTACTCATTGTAGTTAACGTACCTCCTTATTTAATTTCTTCCTGCTGGGTCCGTCAAGTTAATAAAGGGTGTAGATATCTTTCACCCTAATAGATGAATCTAATTATTGTTTCTGGTTCTTTCCATTATTTTCTCAAATTTTTTTTGTTCTGGTTTGCATATACATTAAGGATTACTGTGGCTTTTTGAGAGGTGATCCCTGTATCCTTATACATGCCCTTCTTTAACCTCAATAATTTCATCCTGATGTCTACGTAGCCTAAGACTAATATATTTTCTATAGCTTTTTAAAACCCTGTGTTAGCCTATGTACTGTTCTTCATCTTTTTTCCTTTAAACTATCTGAGTCTTCATATTTACAGTGAGTTTAATGCATGCAGCTCCTAGTTCTGATATATTTTTATCCATACTTCCAAGATTCATGGTATCATTAGTACAAAAAGATCATTTTCACATTGATTATCAACATATTACAATCAATATCTATTTGTTTTGTTTGTCTTGTATTAGGTAGACTTTATCATTTTGTTTTCCTTCCATGTTAATTCATCTTATTTTTCTACCTTCCCCAGTGGTGATAGAACCTACCTGTGATTCCAGTTTTTCAATTGTTTTAAAATAAAAATTACATTACTTTCACATCTTTAAATGTTTAATTTTGAATCTTTCATTTATTCCTACACAGGTACTATTGGGAACATTAATAAGATGTCACCTTTCTTCCCTTCCATCTCTTCCAGTGCTGTTATTCATGTCAACCTTGTGTTTTCTGTAATACACAGCTAATCGTTGGTCCTATTACTCTGAAGACAATAATTATCTTTGTAATAATTAAGAGTAAGGGAAAATTTTTCATTTCTCTTTTGTTTGTTCTTTCTCTGGTGACAATCTTTTTCTTAATTTTAACTTGTACATTCCTATTGGTTCTTTCCAATTTTCCTTCTTTATGAAAAATCTCTGTAACATTTCCTATCGTCATGTCTATAGGTGACACACTGACTTTGCATTTATTTACCTGAATAAGGCTTTATTTTTCATTCTTGTTTTGAGCAAAATTCAAGAGGATCATAATTCTTCATGCACATTTTCTTTTTAAGTCAACAGTAGAAAATAGCACTCCACACTCTTTTTGTTTGCATCACATCTGATGAGAAGTCTTTGCAATGCTATCCCTTCTCTATATAGCTTGCTTTTCTCTTACCTTTTCAAAATTCACTTCATTCACTAGATTCCTGCAGTTTGAATTTGACATAGCAGTGTATAGATTTCTCTTTGTTTATTTTTTGTATTTAACCAATTTGACATTCTCTAAGCTGCCAAGATGTGTGTTTTCTGTCTTTGAACTTGTAAAATTCTCAGCTGTTATTGCATAAACTATTTCTTTTGTCCCTTTCTCCATCAGCCCTGTCTCTTCTTCTATTCCCATTGTGGGCTTGAAGATGTGGCTGATATGATAGAATCTGCTAAACAAGTGCTATGCCCAAAGTTCTAACCCCACCACAGCCAAAAAAAGGAGAAGGTCATCCATTGTGTGTCTTTTATAATTGTCCAACAATGACTGGATATTTTATTTTTACCCACTCATATTTTATATTGCATTACAATTTAAATTTTATTTCTAAATTTTTTTTAGCTCACCAAAATTTTCCTCATTGGGCACAATGTAGTGATTGGACCCTTGGAAGAACTGCTCATTTACACAGGGCTGTATCTGATTTCTACCATGTCCTTATGATTATTTCTTGGATATTCTATTTTTCATCCTTAATTATCAGTCTTTTCTTGGACATTATATATGTTTTCTATAAAGCCTTTAACATATTATTCACCCTTATTTTCATTTCCCCATGTTAAAATTCCTGAACCTGTGTCAATCTGTGAATCTAGTTTGTGTCATACTTTATACCTTCAGGCTGGTATTTGATTTCCTGTTTAGTATTCCAAATAAATGTTTTCTGAATTTAGAATTAACACATCAAGTTACATATACTGAATAATGAAGATTTTAGTGTGGAACTTTATGTAATTTTGGAAAGGAGCTGGACTTTGCTGTGTGGTTGTCAGTGGCTTTGTTTTTATCCACATTCCTGTTCAGTTGCATCCCTGTACCCTGGTATTTTTGTTATTCCTTTCATTATAGTCTGTGTCTTTCTATCCTCACAATTATAATTTATTCTTGACATACTGATATATGGAATTTTTTCTACATGAAAGTAAGGTGGACAGAAGTATTCTATAAGGTTATGATTAAATCACATTTTAATGACTCTGAATGATTTTTCTGCCATCTTGGGAAGCATTTATCAGTGTACCTTTGCTGCCCATACTTGAAACATGTCTAGATCAGACTAGATTTGTTTAATTCTTCATTTCCAGGTCACCCAATGCTCTAATGGTTTCCCATGGAGGGTGGATGTGACTTTGTAATTAGAATCATCTGTGCATACTTTGACATGGTTACTTCTTCCCCAGTTTGAGTGGGTACTCACCTGCTCTATTAGATCAAAGAGCTTTAACCACACTCACCATGCAATAATGTCAATGTAAGTCTAGACATGAAAAAAATGAAAGTCTGTATCCTCCTGTATACTGCAATGTCCAAGTGTTTTCGATTCTGAAACCAATCTATTTTCAGAGTTCAGGAATTCATTGAAATTCTCACGGATTATTCCTCAGAGTTAGTGGCTCCAGTGACTTCTGTTTCCAGAAAGCAGATTTCAGCTCTGACAAAAGTATATTGAATTATTTTTCTATATTCCTTGTGTTGAGTTTTAGGACTTCTTTTGTATCAGACAGTTATCAGGTATGATTTGTGTATATGCTTTCATTTTAGTAGTCTCATGAGATTGCATTGTATGTACCAAAAACATTGTTCAAATTTGATGAAAGTCATTTTATTTATTTTTATTTACTTTTACTGTACTTCCTTTGGTGTCATATCAAAATATATGAAATTATTCATGTCAGAAAGACTCTTCAGTTTTGTCCCATTTTATATTTAGAGTTTTCAGCCATTATGAGCTGAATTTTGTGTCTAGTGTGAGGGAGGTTTGTAATATGTTTCTTTTGCACATGGGAATATAGTTGTTCTAACATCATTTGTTGAATGTTTTTCCCATTGAAAGGACTTGAAAACCTGTTTACCTGGACTCTAATAGAATTCTGGACTCTCAAGTCTACTGAATTAACCTCCGTTTCTGTCCTTTGGCTCATACCACATGGTTTTTAACATTGCAGCTTTAGCAAAAACTGCAATTGAGAAGTTGAATTTTCTAAATTTGCTCTTTCCAAAGAAAAGTTTGACTATTCAGGCACATCTTCAATTCTTTGGTTACTTACAGAGATATTTTCACAGAATGCAGTTCTGGATTTGAAAGGACTGAGCGAAACCCTACAACTGTTTTCTGTAGCATTGCCATTGTAACAGTATGACATCTTCCTGCTCATGAATACACCTGCATTCCCATGTATGCACTTGGCTATACTTTCATTCAGCAATATTTTCTAGTTTTTAATGCTCAGGACTTTATTTACATCATTAAATTTATTTGTACGTGTGTTACTCTTTTATGTTCTCTGTTACTCGGTTTTCATTCACTATTACAAAATCCCTAAGATAAACAGGTTGAAATAGGGAAATATTTATGTTGTGTGGGATTTAAGAAGCTTCTATCTAATTTTCTTGTCCTGGTGGCCTTTGATCTTATGTAAAGAAAGCATATCATGCAAGAGAAAAATCCATTCCCCTCATGACAGTCAGGATGGAAAAGGAGAGAGAAGGGCAGGGACCCAATATCACTTTCAATATTTCAACCCCATGACCTATGACAATCAAGATAAATTGACATCTTCCTTTCAGAGTTGGATGCTTATAAAGTGATTGTAAAGTTGTTATAACAGAATTGCAGGTGCAATGAGAAATATCAGTCTTAAGAGAAGATGCCTTTGCACATATCCTGATTACGTAGACGTTTGAGGGATGGATCCCACTGAAGTGTACATTTATAAATGGTTAAAATTGTTGGTGCTATGAATTTTACAATGAACAGTCTTTTCAAAATCAAATAGCTTAGAAAATAATTCAATAGTAGCAGATGAAGACCCATGGAAACCAAAAGATTTTATAACAAGAAAGGAAAGAAATTCAAAGCCACCTGTGCTTTCAAATGACAAGAAGAGTGATGAGACACTGTCAATAGGTTACGTGATGTGCTAGGAATACATTTGTAATTGCAAATTTTCAGTGATTAGGTTTCTCATAACTAGAAAGTCCAGGATCTGTTTCTGTTCCCTTCCTGTTTCACTCCTTTCCTTTCCTTCTTCCACTATGCATCATGTCCCTCAGCAATTCACTGTGGGTGTTTTAATCAAATGCATACATCCACTCTAAAATATGTCAACACTAAGAAATTTCCCTGAGTAGATGTTCAGCCACACTGAAGTGCTCAAAGTTATCCTATGTTCCCCTAGGTCCCCCAGAAGTCGTTGTGGAGGAGCTTCCAGGAGACAAGTCAAAGGATGAGACCCAAGCTGTTGGTGAGGTAAGGGTGCCTTTAGTTGATATAGACATGTGAGTTTCTTGGTTTCTTTTCTTTATAATCAACTTCAGGCTTAAAAATCTTTAAATGAACAATTCAGATGACATATAGTTTCTTTATGTGGGAGTAAAAAGTGCAAGCCTGTTTTCAACCAATTCATTAATCGTGAAGACATTTATCATTACATGACAGTAATGAGAGAGGTGAATGGGATGCAAGTACATTGTATGCGTGCATGCATATATCAAATTGAAACCAATTAGCTTGTACAATCTCATATGCTAACCAAAAGTTTAATAAGGAGTAAAAATAGTGAATTAAAGTCTATCAGGAAGAAAAGATGGCATCCACATCCAATAGCATTAAATACAAGATGTATAGAAAGAGCAGTTATTTCAATGGCATGTTTTCCTGGTGCAAATGAATTTTACTTGTGCCAAGCAAAATGTACCTGAAAATTTTTCCATGCAAGTGCATCACTATTTCATAAAGCTATTTTTGTGTCATTGTCCAGAGCATTGTGTGACAACCACCTTTCAGTGTTATTCCATAGGGAATAACACACCTGTGAGCAGAGGACATGGCACAAAGTGACCCTCATAATGTCTTCTTTTCTCTAATTGCAGGTGGACTCAGGAGCAAATGAAGACTGTATGTATTCTCAATTTACTCACTTTTTGAGGCAAAGTCTAAGCTCTGAGAAAGGCTGCACTTTCTTGCCTATTTTTGTCTAGAAATCCATCCTGAAAAAGAAAAAGAGGAATTGTGGCTGTGATGAAAGAAAGTGATAATCAAATGAAGAATCACGACCATTTCCTACAATCTCAGGATGTAGGTTTTCAATTATGGTAGTGTGGATCTGTATTTGAGTCCTTGTGTAGTTTTAGAAAAAATTATGAATACATGTGTGTTTGGTGTATTTTTTCCAGAAAATATTTTTGCACAAAACAGTGTAATAATTATCATTTTTGTAAACACAAATCCTATACCTCTGCATTGTGTATGCAATACAATTCTTCATTTCTCACCAAAACACAATCTGAAATATATTCATATTCTACTTCATAACTGGAGATGGTCCCAGGTGAATGATCCCTGAATTAGATTGAAAGTAGCAGAAGGAAACACAGATGCTTGCCTGACTCCCAGTGTTCAAACAATGTCTACAGAATTTATTTGTCAATTAGCAGTGGGATAACTCATAATGATCCTTGTGAATTCCAGCATGTGTTTGTGTACATCTGAACTTGAACTTGTTGTAGCCTAGTGGTTCAAAACACTCTCTATCATTTTAAAGTGGTGTCAGCACAACATGGTCCTTGGTCTATTGTTCATTTTCCATATTACAAATGACCAATCAGCTGAGTATGGGAGAATTAACACTCATAACATTTGGCCTCACAGAGGAGCTCTGGCACCACTAGGATATAATTTGGAGCATGGGCAGCTAAGCAATAATTAGTAGTGGTTTTTAAATTAATTAACAGTTAATCAGTTAACTATTAATCAAACCCCTGTAATTTGGTACTGGGGTTTGAATGCCTCCTTGCTTTGTTAAGCAAGCCCTCTACCAGATGAGCCAAGTGTTATTTTTAAATGGCATTATTTCGGTATTGGGAAATCATTTACTGATAAGTTTTATTATAAAATATTAGCACAGGATATATCACAATATTTTAATAGAATTTCATACAATCTTATCACCAAGGCTGCTTTTAATCTAGTTTATTTCCTCTTGAAGAAACCGTAAGTATAATAGCAGCGCAGGTTGGACCAGGGTTGCAAAACGATTGTGCAAGGAAACATAAAGGAGCTATGGCAATTTAGCTTGGTTGGTGAATGGATAGAAGGAGCTTTGGGACCCAGTAATTAAAGGATTTTATACTGAACCCTTCAAACATATTAGGTGGCTTTTCTTCTAGAAACACAAAGGATCTGTTTCATTTCTCTTTCCTGATCCCTCCTTTGCCTTACACTAATCACAAGTTTACATCAATTAAACCTCTGAATAATTCATAAGCAACACCATGATTATTCCTAATGACACTTTGTATTCTCCTAGCTCACTCAGAGACCTTGCTAGAGTCAATTGCTTATGACACCATTGATGAGGAATGCTCACTGTCTGTCCTGGTAAGGTCACTTGTTTTGTCTGAAATACTAACATTGCTGTAGTGGTGTCTCTCTTTTTCATTGAAAGTATTAAAATATGAACTGTTTTTTATATTGTTTTATAAAACCAATGATAAAAACCAATGATACTCATAATTTCATGGTGGAGGGTTTTTTGTGGTACTGGGGTTTGAACTCAGAGCTTTGTGCTTGTCAAGCAGAAAATCTACCACTGGAGCTGCCTTCGCAGTCCTTTTTCTCTGGTTATTTTGGAGATTGTGTATCTCAAACTATCTGCCAGGGCTGGCCTTAGACTGTGATCCTCCATATCTCAGAGTCCTAAATAGCTTGGATTACAGAGGTGAGCCACCAGCACCTGCCCAGGTGGAGGGTATTTTAAGGGTGGTGTGTTAACAAATGAGACTTGATTCAAGACCACATAATATTTACAGCTTCATTACAAATGGTGCAAACCATGCTCTTTCCTCAGTTCATGAATTGTTCTTCATAATTTAGCATTGCAAATAAAGTAGATCTGAACATACATTTACCAGAAAGAGCTTGTGTCTTTCTGACATCATTAGGTTTCTGCCTTTTTTTCTGTGTTCTGTTCAATTGAATAATGTTCCCAACTCTTTTCCTAATGTCGCCTAGTTAATAAAAGACCTATGGATACAGGAAATGGATGTCAATCCTCATTCTAATTCCTTCTCTGTAATTGCAGGTGGACACCACAGAAACAGAAAATGGTATGCATTGTGGAATCCCTTTCTGATATGAATTGAGTGGATGATTTGCAGGGTTAGGTTTGAGGGGCTTTAGTATGCAAAGTCACCTTGATTCTAGCTTCCTGTTATGAATGGAGCATGGGAGAGTGGTGCTAGAAATTAATTTTACAGATGAAGAGCTTTGACCACTCTATGTTGCTTCTGAAGCTATGTTGTTAACATGAGATTGTTTCCAGGATGAGCAGAAGGTTGGGTCTATGTGTGCATCTACATGATTTGATCTGGGAATCACAGAGTGTGAGTGTATGTTTCTGTGTTTGAAAAGTTTTAAGTTCCCTTAGATTACATTGTCAATGTTTTTAATTAAAGTGTAGTCATCATTTTAGCATAATTGTAGATATGTGTAAATTAAGCAAGTTATATTTCAGGCAGGAGATACTGCAGAAAAAGTGTGGGAATCCATTCCAATGTTCTCCAAGATGGTTTAAGATTAGGATGGTTTAAGATTTGACACATGCTTTGCTCATGTGTAAAATACCTATTACATCATCTATACTGGACAAGTTTTTTTTCTGATGGGGAAGAAATAATGTGAAATGTGCAGAGAGGCTATAAGTTTACTTAAGGGACTAAGCCTCAGGTTGGAAACGTGGTGTATTCCTAGGACAGCAAAGATGTTTCATGCATTGCAAATTGGGGAGTGAGAAACACAGTCACTGGACATGAAAATATCTATAAGATCCAAATTGATCTTCCCATTTCAAAGGTTCTATTTGCCCCTGCAAGTCTTTGCAAGGAAATAAGTGGTGGTACCTCTGTACATTCAGTAGTAATATAGGTTACTTCAAATTATTATTTAAGTTTTCTTTTGCAGCAAAATAGCTGTGGAAACACACTGCAATGTATTCATATTTCATCTCTCTGTAGTATTGAATATTTTCCCTCAAAGAAATGATGAGTGTGGTAGATTGAAAATGGCACTTGTTTAACTAGAAAAAACATGCTTGAGACAAGATGGCTCAAGATACCTTGCATTTCTAGGCCATAGTTTGAGCATCATGCTGAAGGATAACTATGTGTGTATGATTAGAGCTAAAAAAAAACTTTGTTATCAAAATTGAGGCTCCAGGCATTCATGGACAGATGCCCTGTGGATTCCAGAAGGCATAGCAGAACAGAATTTGTCTACATATAAGATGGACAACATTTCTTGTGTCAGGAGGAAGACATGGAGGGCAGCCAAGCCATGGGATAGAGGTAGGGCCCCAGGTAGCAGGTCAGCTGAATCAGCTCACCATCTTCACCTGATTGAACCAAGCTTATTTGTACATCTTCGGAGTGGGAGTGGAAATTGGTGTCCATCCTTGATGGTAATAGCTCTGTGTGACTGTTCTCCTAAAAGCTGTAAAAGGCACTTCTTGCTCGTTCATCTTCTGTGACAGTCATGGCTCCGAGGATGGCATTTCCACCAATTGCAATTGTGACAGGTATAGAACTTGAGTCAGGTTCCCACTTTTGGTTGCCTGGCAGACATGTGTTTTTTAGAGATGAACAGCATCTTTGGACTTGTGATAGAGAACCCACATGGGAGAGGCTGGGACCAGATTCTGTTCTTCATCTGCTCATAACCTTGTGCAGACACTGCTTGACAAGTGTTGTATGACCTCACAGAACAAAGAAATTTAAGCTGGAAGGAGTCTCACAGTGCTAGGTATGAATATCTACAGCACAGCCAAGTTGTAGTTCAGGTAATAGAGCGGAGGGACTGTCATGAAGGGTGATTTCGGTCAAATTGTTGGGACTGATACATAGTCCTTATAATCATTTCCATTCTCTTGAAGACCCAGATAGCATCAATTTCAGAGAGTCTCTAATTACTTAAAGTAAAAACCAACTCTGTTCTCCCATCTGGTGCTAAGACCTTGAACCTGGCTGATTATTTCAAGGCAGGGCCTTTGGCATCTGCAGTAATCATCATGGTGACCTCAGCCCTGGGCAGCCTGGTCATTTGTATTGGAGATTGATTTATAAGAGCATAAGCTACAAAGGTGAAGAATATCTGGGCTAAATTTGTCCATTCTGTGACCAAAACTGAGCCATATACCTGCTCAGGCTCTAGCCCAAGGTCAGGAGGATGCAGATGGGTTCCCTAGGACAGTATCACGTCCTCCCTTTCATTCACACTGTTCTCGCTCCTGCACAGGGTGTGCAGAACATTACGGGTATGCATGTGCACCTGGATATTGTCCTCATTGATTCAGTGTCCCCAGGCCCTCACAGCACACGTGGTCATTGTGCTTGTGCAAAGGGACTGGTTAAAATATTGATCAGATCAGTCTAGAAAACACCATGCAATGAAATATTTCTGTTATCTTAGGATTCTATGCCTTTGCCATCCATGGTGCAAGCCACTGTATGGATGTGCTATATATGTATAAATTAATATAAATATTTAAAAACACACATTCAAACCTTTTCCCACTAGCCATATTTCAAGTGCCCAGAAATCATGTCTTTATAATAAGAAAGAATATTTCCATTCTCTGCACAAGCTTCTCCTAGCCTGAGTTAGCATATTTCATTGAACTCGAGTGTCTCGATGTGTGTGTGTGAAAGTCAGACTTCCTTCTTTGTAGAGTGTGTGGTGAGAGTGATTGTGTACATTGTGGATTTGAGAGTGAAAAGGCGATTCCTTCACATCCTCTTTCACACTTGGAGGTTTTGACTGAAGTTACTTGTGGAAGGGCATGGTGTGGTGCACACAGAGCATTGCGAGTTTCAAAGAACTGAGACACATTTCATGGAGATGTAGTGTGAACCAGTGTGACATCAAGTCACCTGACAGGGACAGGAGTGCCACTCTGTGATAAATTATTGTTTACCCTGTGTTTCTAAAGACTGTCTTGTGAAGACCTTTGAAGAGTCCATAAGTAAAGATGCAGGTGTGGACCGTGAGGTCATGTTGGAGACAATAGAAGCCAGATATGGGAACTCTCTGTTTACTCCTGTTATCCGTGGGACTCATGGTAAGAAAAGAAAAAAAAATAGAAAAGGAAAAATGAATTGAAACAGAAATGGAAAGGAGAGGAAAGAACAAAAAAGTAAAAAGATGGGAGAACAGAGTATTAGAGAATGTAGATAGGGTAGTAAAATAGGAGACAGAAAGGAAATAAAAGGTAATGAAGAAAAGAGAATGAAGTCTGGTTTTTTTCTATCATAATTGCAGCAGTAAGAGGTTTTGTGTTCATTGTATTGGGTATCCTTATTTTGTAACTGTATTTACTTGCTCTGCTATTTAAAGATTACCTATTTCATAAAATGAGCTATTTCCTGCCTTTGTCACTGCAAACATCAAAATTGTGGGTTTTAATCCACTACACATTGCAGCAATAAGGCAAAGGCTTTTACTCTAGGATTGGTACCGACTGAGATCTTAGTCCATTTGTTTTGCTCTCAAGGAATATGTGAGTTTAGATAATCTACAAAGAACAGAAATTTGTTTCTAACTGTTCTAGAGGATTAGCAGTACAAGTTCAAGGTACCAACCTTTGGTCTGGTAAAGAATGCTTTCTTAGTCTCCACATCACATAAAGCAGTAGAGGAAGATCTCTGTAGGATATATTTTGTTCAGTCACAGCCTTTTCCCTGGGGACAAAGCTCCTCCACAGTTTGGCAGGAGGTGTTGAGAAATGAGTCTTCCTCTTCATGGTTAGCCATCACTTCTTTTCCATCCATCGTTCTTTGATTACAGGGCAGTATGAAGGCTGGGTAGGTCCATGAATATGTCCAATGGGATTCCTGTATGTTCACAGCACAATGAGTATATGAAGGTGAATCATAACCTGATCCGACATCAGCCTTTCCATCTCATCCAAGGCTGTGGTCTAGATTTCCTTCATGTGTGTGCCTCTGGAACCCCCAAAACCCCTCCATAGACAGTCAGGAGTGCTAGAAGGTTGTGGGAAGGGGAGGCTTGGCTCACTGCAAGCAGACTTATTTTTCTCACTGCCTTTTTCTCATTGAGTTGATATGACCTAGGATATTGTCCCTGGGTAGCAGGCCTAGGAGGTCACTTATCCTCTCATACCTCCATGCTAGCCTGACAGTACTGGTGAATTCCCATACTCCAACGAGGTCCCTCCCTGTTTTCAGTCTTCAAGGATGCTTGGTATCCTTCCTTCTAACCCATACCTAGCTCAGTACAAATCAGGAACCACATATGTATATAACTCTAATTCCGTCTCCTACCTGGAGACCTCAGGGATTTAACACCATATTTCCTTATGGTTCAGAAAACACATGGAGTTGCTATGAGTATTCAGTATTCATCAATTACATATGGTAATCAAAAGCATGAAATATGAGTTTGTCACTAACCACACCCAGGGTCCAACAGAGTCCAAATCCCATGGCAAGTCCTGTTGGTTTGGGAAGAAAGCCATTCACATCTTCGCAAGCAGAGAGTCTTAATTATTATTTACTTCAAGTCTCCTATATGAAGAGTAATATGATGGGTGAGGTTTAACGAGAAGAAAGGAGAAAGAAAGAAGGCAGAAAGGGGAGTGGGAAGGGAGTGAGTCAGGCTCATGAAGGGAAAGTCAAGCAGACAGAGAAGACTCTTGGAGGGAAAGAATGTCAGGCATCCTTTCTAGTGACTGCTGTGGCTGGAAGGGGTTAAATTATGATGGAGATCACAGAGCACTTCCCTCATAGCCTGAAGAAGAGTGTAGCAATGAAGCCATAATTGGTTGCTGAGATGGGGAAACACAATGCCAGCAAAAGCAGGGGCCAGAGTTCTCACCTTACCTCTAACTCTCCCTTTCTTTCCAATATCCACTTCATCACCGTTACTGTTCCTGGTCACTCAGAAGATGACAACTCAGACATGGAGACAGATGGAACACTGCATGTAATTCATTCCTCTTTGTCTTCTGTAAATCCCCTATCTTTCTTGTTCATGAGCTTCTAAGTTTGACTCTTCCTTTCCCTTTCTTACTTTTGATTATTTTCATCATGAAAGATCTGGTTTGGCAAAGTCATGTGTCACTTAATTATGGGTTTGGTTCTGAGAAATGCATCCTCTGGTCATTTCTTCATGTGAAACATCACAGTAAATGATTTTGGTTAAGATCTTTCTAGGCCACTCAGACTTAAGGGACAACCATCGACTATGTGGTACATCATTGATCCATAACTACCCATGGGGCACATCTATAATGTTGATGAATTTTCTTTTGCCTTATTTTTTTTTAGTATTGTCTGGTTTCTGAGTTTTGCAGCCCTACATGGCCAAGCACTCAGCATGGCTGGGGTGGAATAGCTTATCCATATCCTTCCTGAAGAGGGCCAAGGTAACTCTGACTGTAGTCTGAGATCCCACTCACAGAAACATTCTTAATTTGTTTCAGGTGCGTGGCTCAGAATTGTAGCTCCATCTACTAGTGAAGTCAAAATAGGATCTCACTTCAATTCAGTCTAGGGAAAACATTAGCAAGAACCCAAGTAAGCAGTAAACACCTGTAGTAGTATGCACCTGTTATTTATTCCAGAATGCTAGGAAGTATAAATAGGTAGATCTTTGTCCAGACAACCTGGGTTTAAATGGGAGACATCATTCAAAATTTACTAAAGTAAAAATGGTAAGGGTCTTGTGGAGATGGTAGTGTGCGTACCTTGTAAGCTCAAGACTCTGAGTTTAACCCCAAATACCACCAAAATAGTTCCTGTTCCGTGTGGCTCTGGACATGCACAGTGTTTCTCTTACTTCTAGATGTCAGAAACTTCCCTCTACCTTGAGTCTGTTGGGAGCTGTGAAGAGTTCAGTGAATTTGACGAAGATCAATGTGAGTGTGGTGGGGTAGATGCAATGGAAGGGGAATAAATAAACCCATTCCCACCGCTTGCTGGACTTTCTTTTTGGTATATTAAAAAATACAGCCAAAGCAAGCAGATCTCAGGTTTGCAACTAGCATGTTTCAATGTGAAAGTAGAGATAAAAGGAGAAGTAAAATTTTGCCTGCAATGAAGCACACCTCAGGAACAGATACCCATTCAACAGCTTGTCTTAGTTCCATCATGCTGAGACTCCTCAGCTGCTTCAATTAGAAGGGCCAGTCATAGGAGCTGGAAAGAACACAGTGCATGTGACTTCAGAAGAGGACGCACATTTTTTCTTGAGATGTGTTTTGGGAACTCATTTCCTGCACAACACTAAAGTCAAAAGGGAACTGAGTGAGGAGAATTTAGGTGGTGATACTAATCCTTCACTGTTTAGGCCTTCAGGGAGGGGTGGGTTAAGAGACACAGCCCTGACTCCTGGTCACAAAAAACACTTGGGGCAGCACTGATGTCCTGTGATGATCAGTAGGTCTGGTATCCATTAGGACGCTAGAGAATCCAAGAGAACTTGATAATTACCCCAGCTTATATGGCCCCAGATTCTCTGGAGCCCTGTTAGGGTTTTTGAGGCTCCTTGGGGCACATTTCTCTAGCACAGGGTATATCTTTGGTATATTTCTAATTTTGTATTGCTGCTTTATTAATTTTTATTTTTAGTCCATAAGTCAAATTAAAAAAAAAAAAACCCAAAACAGTCACGTGATCACTCACCTGAAGGCAAAGGAATGATCATGGAGAAAAGTGAAAGTAGATGCAACAGTTTGTTTCTTAAATTCCTGTTACTCCTTATCTACTGTTGTATTTCACATATAAAAATGTAATTGATTTCATTGCAGTATATATTTCTTTGGAAAAATATGAATATATTGTTAAGTATTATTGTGGGTTGATTTTCAACTTGTATCTTTAAATTATATTAACATATATTCATTGTACTTCAGGGGGCTATTTTGTGATAATTTTGAGTAGCACTACATTGTACATTGGTTAGATTGCACCTGCCACCTCCCACCTCCATTCATTGCATGTACAACACTGGTTTCTAAAACCTTTTTGATGTTTAATCATGAAAAGTGATAAAGTATATGTTAAACCACACTTACGATTTTTAGTTACAAAACGGAGACAGTTTGAAGAGACTGCTACAAAGAAAAAGTCTTACAATTTCACAGACAGCAATGAAGACCTGCAGTAAGATGTCCCTGCTTAAATGTGGTCTTTTGCTGTGTCCTTCAGACAGTAGAGGTGGAGAGCAGATCATGGCTCCAGCCTGCTCATCAGACTGCCTGCTTCTCAGGGTAACTCAAAGTATAGCGCACACCTTTCATCCAAGAGTTTACGAACACGCATTCCTCTGACTCTGGTTCCCTGAAATCTGCCCACTTGAATAGCCAGGGAATTCTCACCTGAAGGATTTTTACACATTCAGTCTGTCCATATACATCATCCTCTACAGAGTGAAGAAAGCAGTCTTCAGAACCATTGACCTGAGCACTGGGCAGTTCCAAGGTCTCTTTCCAGAGTCTGTAGAGACTAGGGGTGCTCCCCACCATCCAAATGAATATCTTCTTCTTATGACCTCAAACCTGTGTCTGTGTTGCAGGTTCTCATATTTCCACCTTGTCAAACAGTGAATTAGTCTCCTGGGGCTCAGAAGAAATTGAGCTTCCAGAGTGATGGGACATGCCATCAATGGAAAAGCAGCCATCTCTGGACTTCATCAAATTTAATGTATTTATACATTATTTATGTTATTTTTATGTTTAGATATATATTGCTGCGCTGATGAAGGATAGATTTGATATAGTATTTTCTATGTTATTATACATTATTTTGCATGTTAATGCATGTAATGTTTCCAACAATGTTTGTAGTTCAATGATGTTAATTGTTAATATTATGGATTAATTTTATTGTATGGATTATGGACAAATCCTATACATTTTTGGAAATTGTTGTATTAAATTGTAATCACTTGCTATAAAACTTTTTTGCTGCTCAAAAATTTTTTTCTATTAAATGAAATACATCATAAGTAAACATCCTAAACAGAGTTAGAACCTAATGGCTTATAAATCAGTCACTCTATTGACAACCCCACCTTATTTGCCTGTGTCCAACACAATGACTTTAACTCAAGTGTACACACTGTGTGCCAAGTTATAACTTTCTCTCTGCCCTTATGTCCATGTCTGTTAGAGATTTTGTTGATTCTAGTCTGTGTGTTTCATTGGAAGGAAACTGGGGAACAGTGTTACCCAAGGAATTTTATAAGGACATAGATGTCAGGTCCTTGCCCTGTGACAAATGAATGGTTTCCATGCTTTTCCTTTTAAATTTTCAATGGGCTCCTCTATTCCCTTCTGGCAGAGAGGTTTTTCTTGAAAAGGCTGAAGAGATTCTAGATTTTTATTATACTCTATGTCATTTGCTCTTTTTCTAGATCCACAAAGCATTATTTTTTTCTTAGAATATCACTTGCTATTCAATATGCTAAGTCAGGCAGTATCTCCAAACTTAGTTTCCACCTCTGTCTCTCTTGTTTTCATTGCTGGAGTGTGAACCCAGTCTTTTTCATGCTGAGCAAGTAGTACCACTCAATCTGATCCATAGCCCCTCAGTATTACCTTGGAAAGACAATTCTAAAGATTTTAAGTTCCAAAATTTTGAAAGGGAGTCTTTAATACCATCTTTGCATCTTTGTTTGGGTGTTTCTCTTTTGGGTGCCTCATTGTGTATTAATCATCCTACAATTAGATTTAACCTTGAGCATTTCTCTCAGATTGTGACCATCACTTGTCTAGTTTCTATGTTATTTTCTACATTTCCTTCTCTTCCATTTATTATATGGAAAACCCTTCATGGGCTTTTGCTACTTTACATTTCAAGACTGAAGTGTTTTTTTTTCCATGACTCTTATTTTCTCTTAAGTTCTGTCCTTTGATTTCTGTGTTTCTTGCTTCTGAGAATGCATGTGTCATTCTCTGATGGTGTCATTTTTCATTGTGACTACTACAAACGGTGTCTTTTCTAGTAAAATAAACATTCAAATCAAGATGGAGTCCTTTTTCTGTCTTTAGTGGTATTACTTGGTACTTACTCCTCTTTTCCACTAAAGAACTGTCCTATGGAAATAGAAGAAGTACTATCTTGTTCCTTATGTGAAATTTGTACTCATGACTTTTTATGAGTGCAGGAGTCTACAAGCTCTTCTGCAGGATCAGAGATGTGTTCCGATTTTTCCTGCAATGCGTGCAAATGACAGCATCTTTCCTAACATTCATACCTCTTCACACCACCCTCCATTCTCTGCCATGAGTCTTCTCTCTCATCACTTCCCTGCACTTGTCTTTCTCACTCGTGACTGTCTCTCAACCTTATTATTGCTCAATTGCTTCTTTAAGTGAGGCCTGCCTCAAAAGTGGCCAGGTGGTGCCACATTATCCAAAACTGTAGGTGATCCCTTTAAATGAGTATCCATTTTTAGAAAGGTGTAGAAAATAATGCCTTTGTTAGTATCTAAAAATTTATTTCTTTTCTGTATTATGCAACTTCTTTGTACTGAGAAGTATATTATTCTTTCAAATGTTTTGTTTATTTAAAAATTAAATGTTTTGTTTTATCTGTATCAGTTTATATTTAGTGTGTGGCTGTTACTTCTTTTTAATGTTGATAATTAACCAGAAATTCCCATGGGTACCTTGGCCTAAAATCCATTGAGTAGTGACTTTACTGTTTCCAGGCATGATGTCTATGTATGTATGGAGTTCCCCAAGGATTGTCATGTTATACTTAAAAGAGTATTTTAGAAATAAATGTTAAAAATATAAACCTATTTAGTTGTCCTGATGTTTACAAATTTAGTTCACTTTAAAGAATATGTTAGAGATATTATGCCAAGAATATTATCCAGTCTTCAAATAAAGAAATTGCTTTCTTCATTTTATTTTATTTTATTTCAGAAAATACTTATGGAGGTATAGGACACAGTGTTCAGTGAAAAAACAGACCCAACAAGAAATGCAATGTAACAGTTAACTAGAAACATCTTAAGATGAATGAAAGTATAATGTCATGAAAGGCTACATTTATGTTATATTCTCAAAAAGATGATATCAAAACTTATTTGAATTGGTTATACTTAAATTGTTGCTTGTGTGTCTTTTTCAGTTTTATCATGTTGCATAAATAATAAAAAGTTTTAAAACAGAAGATCTCAAGATTGATTGCTCTTCTTTTCCTTCTGCTTTTTGCATAAAGATTCTTGATATTATTTTTGCCTAGTCTCTCTATCTTAGTCTGTATTTTGAGCTTTGCCAAATTATAAGAGAATGCATAACTAAATAGCAAATGAAATTTCCTTGTTAATTCTAGAAGGTAGGTATGCTAATATCAATGTACTCCCATCAGGCTAGGGCCTTCTCACTCTAATAACTGATAGCAGAAAACAGAAGGCAAAGAAGGATGGATTCACCATTTTGTAATACGGGGTGTGAACTTGGGGCCCTAATCATTCCAGGCAGGTCCACAGCTATTTCAGTCACTCCTATTGCACTAAGGACCTTGGAATTTGCATGGGACCAGCCTAGTACCATGACTTTCCTATGTCTGCCTACAGATTAGTTTGGTTTACAGGCATGTATCACAATCCCTGGCTTTTATTCTTTCATTTTTACACATGATATCCTTAAACATTAATGCTGCAGTCCATGTAGAGAGGATTACAGGTATGTACCCCAACTCCCTGACAGTTTTAAAGAAAATAAAAAACCCTATGATAACCACATTTGTCAGAGCCCTCATGAAGAAATGACCTTTAAACAGCCCCTTTCAACACATTCTTGCATTGTACTCTATTTTTACATCACCCCCAAGACTCCAGCATGCATTTTTTCCAATTTTCCCAGGTCTGTCAGGCAGGCAGCAGAGGCACCTTGACAAGGGTCCAGTCATCTCCACCAGTCTGGATATACTCAAGGCCCCCTGTCAGACTCTAAGTTTTTTCCTTCATCATGTTTTAGGTCCCTAAACCACTCCTTGTCTCACATTTTGGATCCCTGGTGGAGAGCAACAGAGAGTGTTTTCCTCTAATGTCCCTCTTGTTTTGATATTTGCCTCCACAGGTCTGCCATTTTCACCTATTCATGTAGACACTGCCTTTGATACCATTAACTAAGCTTGGTAATGACACCAATGATGCTATGGATATCACCATTCTTTCCAAGGCTGCCATCTGAAAGTCTCTTCCTCTCTGCAAAGACAACCAAACCCCATTTGACATGGTCCCTTTTGGTTCTAGGAACCTGCCAGCCAGTGGCAGCATTGACAATCCAAGTATCCACAAATGAGTTTAGATAATGAGTCCACTTTTGTCTGGCTTCTTAGGCCATGTACAATATTTTTAGTGCAACCCAATTTTTGTGTATCAATAGTCTGTTCCTTTTTGCTGAGTAGTGTTCCTTTGCATAGGTTCACCACAATTAAGAATTCAGCTGGTGATGGATTTGCATTACAGTTTTCAGTTACTAGAAATGAGTTGTGAGTATATAAAGTACAGTTCATAAGGAAAGGCATATACATTCAATAGACTAAAAGCAGGTCATCTCTAGAATGAAATGAGAACAAACGTCAATAATCTTGTAAAAGACTTTGTATGAACATTCAAGTGAATACAAAAGCTGGATCATATGATAGGTATATGTTTAACTTTTGAATAAACTGACAAATTTTTAAAATTTGCATCAGTAATGGTGCACAATAATTTTAGTTCCTATGCTTTTCTCATCAACTCTTTCTGTGATCAGACATTTTAATTTTTGACCTCCAGCAGCTCTGTAGTGGTATCTTCTTGTGGTTGGTATTTTCATTTAGGTGATGATTAATGATAAGCAACTTTTCATGTTATAATTTGATGTCTCCATATCTCTATTGGTGATATTAGTTTTAAATTGTTTTGCATAAGTTTTTAATTATTAGGATAAATTAATTGTACAGTGAGGTTCATTGTGATATCTCCATGCATGTTTACAGTGTATTACACTCTGTTAACCCCTTACTGCCTCTCCTCTCCAAATAATATTTAGCCATGATTTTACATTTTACAAATTCTCTAAATAATGGAATTGAATTCACGACTTGAGCATGTTAGGCAAGTGCTCTTACACTGAGCTACAAAACATTCTCATTCTCCTAACAATGTTTTTCACAGAGCACAAGTTTATACTGGATGAATTCTCATTAATTTTTGTTTCTATATGCATCTTGTTTATGATGTTGTCTGTATGAAATCATCACCTAAGCCCTGAGCATAAAGATTTTGTCTTCGTGTTTTGTTCTGTATTACTTCATAGATTTTTATGTATGGGTTTCATATATTTCCTATATGTTTTACATTTTGAATTTTTAACTATTTTGGGCTAATATTTGTATGATACACGATAGGAATCAAGTTTCACATTTGTTTTTACATTTTTTTGCACCATACCCATACACTAGCTTCCTCCAGAATCATTTGACAAAAACACTTTTTCTCCACTGAATTGCCTGTGCACTTTTCTTAAAAAAATCTATGGTCCCTCTCTGTGTGGCTCTATAGGATCCACACTCAGTTCCAGACTGACCTTAGAGTAGGGCAAATTCTCTCCCTGGCTGCTGTTCAGTTCTTCATGTAAAGTGGATGCCAGCAGTATGGACTCACCAATTTACCACACGTGGTTACACACATCTGAATGCTTTTCATTAATCAAATTCAACCGAAGTCTCACTGGGATTTCTTCTAAAATCCATTTTTAAAATACTGAGATATAAAACCTGTGTGTTATCTAGATTACAAATCTCAACTAAATGCTTGATAAACTATGTTAAAAAGGAGCTTGTGCTTTTGTGCAGAACTTCCTTACTACATTTGTCAATTATGGCCTGTGGCCCAGTCTCACCCTACTTTTCTTGGATTATTGATTAAGCCATGGAGGGAAATAGAGAAAAGATATAGAAAAGAATGCAAAAAATATAAAGAAATACATGGATCAAGAACTGACACAGCTTGTCACAAAATTAGAACTGTAAATTCCAAGAAAGACCACTTAATAATTTCCATGTTTGCTGCTGTCATTCCTAGTCTTATGTGAACTTCTTCCTCTGAAACACATTGTACAACCTGCAGTTGTCCCACCAACTTCTCAGGTGTCTGAGATGGCGTGATCACTTGAGTCTAGAATATCCAGGGCAATGAAGAAAACATTGCTAGGGCTCATTGAAAAAATTAACAAATAAATAAACCCTACAGGCTTATAATATGCCTGTCAGCTCAGTTCTGCATAGATTACTAGAAAATGAGTCCAAAAAGAGGTGTGTTTTGTTTCCATCTACTTTAGAGAATCTGGCCAAATGAACTTTTGATATCATTTAATTTTCTCATTTATAAAGTGGAGGAAGATCTAAAGCAGAGTTACGCATGTTGCACAACTTCACATGAAATTTTCTTATTTGATTTGAAAAGCAATGAATCAAATCTGTCACTGCCACAAATATGGAGGTTGTTCTTGCTCAAAGGTCACCAAGTGTCTAAAGAGATTGTGACAGGTACAGGTGTTCCCAGGCTTGGGTGTTAATTTAGTTCCAGCTAGACCCTGGAGTTTCTAATCAAGAAACATGTTCTTCTCATGGAAGAACATTATCTGAGAAAATACTTTCACCTTGCATTTACACTAGAACAGAGAGTAAGAAATTGCACGTAGGTCTGATTGAGATGTAAATAAAATTATCAACACCCATGATAAAACTAGAAAAACCTCACAACAAAACTAGAAAAGTACAAACTAAGTAGCTAATGTTCATACCATGGAGTAAGTATTTTTCACTATGTTATGGCAAATACTAAGCCTAGAAAAACTATAATATTTTCACAAATTAGTAAACCATATCTAAACCCTATTAAAAATCTTAAACTATTACATGATTTTTGGATCATTTACTATACTGCTTCATTTGAACATAACATTTCATTAATTGTTTTGGTAAAGGCACAGTCCACTTCATTTCCTTGAATAGAACACAGATTCCTGAAACCATGGGTTCATCAGTTATGGTACGAGTGACAGTATAGAGGGGTTTAACCTCTTCCTCTCCTCTCCTCTCCTTTCCTTTCCTAAAACCTGAGCTATGTGCCCAGTCTCATTTAAGTTTATCTTATCTCTAATTTTGAGTATCCACAACTTGAGAAAGTTGGCACTCATCATGCCTACCATGATGGAATAAAAGACCATGGATGTGTGAGTAAAGAAAGTGACCTGGTCAGCTATAGAAACCAGCTGGACTGTCAGATCCCTGGGTAATGGGGAGGTATCCTGTGACCAGCAGAGGACAAAGGAGGACTGTACTCTGGTACCTGCAGTGATGCTCAGTTAGGATCATCCACACACAATGTTCTCAGAGCCTGGATTTTGTTCTAATTGATGGTGACTTAGGGGGTTTATTCTGTCTGCCCTGACAAAGTTCCCTGAACAAGGACCTTTTTCTTGTCACAGGAGGAGCTTTGTCCCAAGACTGCACAATGTAAAGGAAATCGTCATTATCCTTACTCTGTATTGTGAGCTGAGCTCCAGCACCAGGACCAGTGAAGGGATGGGCAGTCATAATGGAAACATATTTGTATGAACACACCCCATCTGGAGAGAGTGTAAAATAACAGGAGGCCTGAGGTAGCCCAGCCCCACGTTGGGCTAAGTGTTCTGCCCACCACGGTGTACATTCCTCCCCCCGATCCTGTTCTCTCATGGCACAGGTAGTGACAGGCCTCAGAATTACGTGACTGCACTAATCCTGTTTCCACCTCATCTAATTGAAGACCTGAGAATGTTTTCTCTGCTCCTATCTTAGTCACCATGTATGTCTGTTTGCAGGTTGCCTCTCTCAGCCTGTACTGACTCAGTCAATCTCTTTCACATTTCTGGGACACACTCCCCTGCGTCCTGAAAAATGACATCAGTATTGATGAGAAAAAAATGAATTTGTCCTAATAGAGGCCAGTGAACCTTCCCTATTATCTCCTGCACTACTACTCAGATTCAGAGAAGCACCAGAGGTCTGTGTCCTCAGTCAGTACTCTGGATCAAAAACTGCCTCAGCCAGTGTTGGGCTTCTGGTCATTTCTGAGGTCCAGTCTGATAAGGCTCACTATTAGTGCATGATTGTTCACAATGGTGGTCTCTATAGCGACACAGGAAGATTGAGAAGTTTGCTTAGCACCTTCTATTTCCTATAAACCAGGATCAGAATTTGTGGATCTACAATTTCTAAAACTTTAGGGAATCTGGGTCCTATTTCTCCTAATATGATTTTGACAATTCTTTATTTTCAGGGTTGACAAAAAAACTCCTCTTCATTGATAAGATGATTCTTGGTCTCATACCTGCTCAGTTTCCTTAACTTAATCCTAGTAAGCATTCCCTTTGCTTGTCTGATTGGGTTAATGTTGAAATACATTAAAAATATTTGGGATACAGAATAATAATATATAGCCAAGGAGTGATCCTTCCTGGTCTAGCAGCATTTCACAAGAGCTCCCAGAGAGATGCTCTCTGATTCTTCCTGCATGGTGATGGACTCCCAAAGCCATGCTATCTGTCATATGTAGTTTGCTAACACTTCCATTCTCTATGGTTATCAGGGGCTGAGAGATGGGTTGAGAATAATTGATTAATGAATAAAGAGTTTAATGTAGCGATGATAAATAAACCATTCACCTAAACTTTGTATACCATATTTCAGTATCATCCTTTTGTGAACTGATTGTGAAAATGACATTCCAATTCTTAAGGAAAATTTGTCTCAGCATTATGAAAGTGATTTCTATGGCTCAGACCAGATCTGGTATTGAAGACAAGCAAGGAGAGTTTAGCTTTGGCTGTCACACACAGAGGTCTCTTGTCAAGTGTTTCAGCTCTCTGCAAGCAAGCTCAGGTTTTTGCAGATACATCTATTGGTAGGCTGAATTCCAGCATGCAAAAAAAGCAAATTGAGCTACACAAGTGTAGGATGTCAAAGGACAGTGATGGGGCAAGATGAAGAGATGAATTATAACATGGAGACTGCAATGCTGGGCACGATGGCATATGCCTGAAACCCCAGCTACATGGAAGCCAGAAGGTAGAGCATCATGATCCAAGATTGCTCAGGAACAGTGTGAGAGCCTACATAGGAAAGGATACTGTCAGTATAATGAGAGGAAGTTGGTGAAAATTCTAGAAAGTATGGTGAAAAACAATTGACAGTTAGTCCTTTTCATGAACCCTTATGTGACTCTGACCAGAATTAACACAAAATGTAAACCTTTTCATAATTCAGTAAGAGAATGCAAAAGAGCTTGTGAGGAATTAACACCAATCACATGCATACACAACTGTGAGACAAAGAATTTTCTGGATGGTTTTACCTCCCAGATTTGTCCTTATTTATCATCCAACATCACATAGATTATTTGGCCTGATATGACGTAGAATTGCTACAAATATCATTTTCAATCCCAGTGATAGTTTCAAAAGGAGTTATCTATTAGGTGCACAATTCAGCATAAGTGCCCTACTCATTCCACAGCAGGTGGTTCATGCAAACCCCACAGCCAGGTAACTGCACTCATGCTTTAGAATGTGAGTTGTCAGTGTCCTTAATGAAGAAGGTGCTTCACATTCCATCACCCCATCTTCCCCATATGAGTCCACGTGAACCTAAGCATTATCTTCTCAAGTGGTCATGAATTATCTGCAGCATAGATCAATTTAACAGGAATAAATCCTTAAAACCTCATTTTAATAACCAATTGCCCCTGCATTGGAGTCATAGACATTTAAGAATATCCCCTGGCAACAATATTAGATTTCATGCATTGAATATTGTCAACCAGGAACACCAAACCAAGCTTTGTGTCCAAACCTCTCTGAGATTTCTGATTTTGTAGACCTGGTGAGCATCTGCACATGCATGGCCACTTGAATAAAAACTGGACTGAAATTAAAAAAAAACCTTCCCCTTATTTTTTAATTCTTCATATTTTCAATTTTTTGGAGAAAATTAATTTTCACTTTATTCAGCTGTATATCAAGTATGTCAAAGTTAACTTCTTCAGTTAATTACTCATGAAGTAATTCCTGTTATTCACTCAAAACACTCAGAGATCATTAACTTCATATTTCACTGAAATTGAAGGCAGATACTTGTGTAGGAAGTGAAGAAAAGGAATGAACAAGTGATACAAGCGATGTACATGATTCAATCTGTAAACAATGTGGAGAGATCACCAAGTGAAATGTACATTTATGGGTTAACCCACTTAAAGACAGAAAAGAATCCCTAGACAAAATGGCCACTAAAGGGAGCTTTGGATAATATATTTGTCCCTGCACAATCGCTCAGTGGCCCATGTACAATGCCAGATCAGGTGCTTCCTCCCATGGGGCAAATCCACAGCACAATCTCTCCGTATCTACCTCTGAGAGTGTAATTGCTCTCAGGGCTGAAGAGCAGAGGTGGAAGGGGATGGTAAAAGGATCTTATCTGCATAACTCACCATGGACACACCACCTTCATGCAGCAGCCTCAGGACCATCAGAAAGAGCAGCTACAATTCTGAACTCAAGTGTTCCTTCCAACACCCACACCATTCTTGCTTTCTGTTCACTTTCTCCTCACTTGTTGCCCAGATTAAAATTGATTTTAGATCCAAATCTAAATTAATCTAGATCGAGGGAGGGGGAAGAGTGGGTGGTAAGGGAGGGGGTGGGGGCAGGGGGGAGAAATGAACTAAGCCTTGTATGCACATATGAATAATAAAAAAAAATCTAGATCTCTCAGTCTTTGCTATTCATCCTATTGTGCCTGGTTTTGGTTTCAGGACCCAGTTCTCAAGCAGTGACTTGGGAAATTTCTCTGACCGTGTCCCTAGAGGGGAGAGTAGCTCTCCCTTGTGGCTCTAGCCACAATCCACACTGCTTCCCATAGAAGACTTGGCATGATCCCAGGACTCAGTTTTATAGCACAAATTATAGACACTCCTGGACTTGTGCCTGGTTTTCAGGGTCCTTCTTGGGGACAAAGCTGCCCTGAATCTCTCAGGGACTCAGCCTGAGGAAGAGTCTGCATACTGCTGCTGGATGGTGTAGACTTTCCAAATAATGAAAGTCATATAAGGAACCATGACATAAAGCATCCCTTGGCCCAGCATGAGTCTTTCACTGATCCTATGAATTAAGGGCCAAATGATCCCGCTTCTCAGATCCCAGGCAATATACAGGAGAGAATGTTGAAGGAAGAGCATGTAAGTGATTCTTGCTTCCTATGTGACCTTAGTGGAGGAAATCAAATTCCTGATTTGGGCAGAGATTTTCCACTGAAACCAGACCCCAAACTTTATATGTCATATAGGATGATAAATATTCAATAGGCTGAATGAGCTGATGTCAAACATTTTTGCCCCCTTATTGTCTTACAATGGACTTTACCAGGCAGAAACAAAGGAAAGACACCTTCATTTTCTGTATAAGTAAAGATGATATTTCATTCAATCATTTCAATAAGTGACACTGTATTTCATCAAATCTAAGAATTATTGTGTATCACCTATTATTTGGCAGTTTATTGCTGTAATTTTATGTACATTTCAGGACTTGAGGAATTCTAATAGCTTGTTTCTCCAACAATTACTTTAAAAATGTGCAATCCTCTTATCAATGCCTCCTGTGTACACTTTGGAGTATACCACATGGTATTTGTTTGTTGAGATAGAGTCCTATAACTTTTTTGCACAGGCTAGCATCAAACTCTGAACCTCTTATCTCTGCATTAGAAGTATATGGGATTAGAGGTGTGAACTACTGTATTAAACATAGAATACCTTATTGCATTTGTTATTGTATAAAAATGTATATTAAAAACCTTGAGAAGGAATGAACATACTAAAAAAGAAAAAAAAAACAAGAAAGAAATGTAGCTACTCATTAACCAATGTTGGCTCCTCTTGTAAAATACTCATTTTTTCCAATCTTTTTCATTTTAATTGGCTTAAACCTTGATAGATTAAAACAATTCCATCCTCAAAACCCTTCTCAACACCATTAGTGGAAAACATTAGTAGTTCAAATACTTGAGACAATACAAACATGAGGCGAAAAAATAAAAAACACGAAAGAAAAAGGTAGATTCTGGGGAGGCTATAAGTGGAGTTAATGACCTGTGACATATCCCTGGATATTCTCGACACTTATTCACTTTCTAAGGACTATGGACATGACCAGGTAATAAGTTTCATTTTTTTTGAAAAATAAAGAAATAAGGAAAGAGAGAAGAAAGAGAGAGGGAGAGAAGGGGGAGAAAGGAAAAGCAAGAGAAAGAAAAGGTAGAAGGAAGGAAGGAAAAAACAAAGAAAGAATGAAAGAAATAAACAAAGCAAGAAAAAGGAAGACCAGTACATTGGAACTGGTGCTCCACATTTCATGGAGAGGCAGATATTGGTTGGTAGATACATAGAAATCAGAAGGATATTGTGCGGAAGCCTACACAACAGCATGGGGTCATCATGGGAGCACAACAATTGTCACTCTTTGTCCAGACCTGTCATAATCTCCTCAATCAGGTTTCCTTCCTCTCCATAGTTATAGGGTCTAAGATGAAGTTGGAGGCAAGGACCACAGTCTATGGAAAGATGAAAAGTCCAGATTTGGCAAACAACCAGACCCCTAGAGGAACAATCAGCACCAGCCTCCATCCTTCTTCCGCCATCTCCTTCCCCCAACAGACCGTGGAGATTAAGAAGCACCATACTCCCCCCTACAATAATAAATAAAACAGTAAAAGAAAAAGAGAAGCACAATACTGCTTCCCCATAGAGAAATTGGTGCGATCAAGGTTGCACTAAGCATAGCAATAGGAATTCCATGAAAGGCAAGTAACAGGCCAAACTCTTCTGAAGGCCAATATCAAGTTCCAAACCTACTGGAGGAACTGACTATTTCCAGACCTATTAGCAAGAAAGAAACCTGGATTTCAAGGTGAGATATCCATTGAGTTTTTAAACACCTTATCCCCACTATCTGGGGGTGTTGGGAGAGTGGTGACAAGGAAAGACGCTTTAACTGCTCATCCAGGCTTGGCCAAGCAAGGGAATTTAATTCTTGCTTCAGTCATGAAGGGGCAGTTGCTTGGGAATGGGCTAATTTCTGATCAGCACAGAATCAATCAGACTGCTCAAATGTGTGCTCATCAAAAAAGTGTCCTTGAGAGGCATTTCATAGTGAAGAGAGGCTGACAGATGATGGCCAAAGGGTGGACATTCCTTTTCTTGGAGGAATGTATCAGACATAACAACAGCAATGGAAATCAAAGGCAGGAGACTGGTTAGGAGTCGAGCCGTTCTACTGGCTCAGGATCAGCTTACATCAACTTACATAGGACATTACGAGGAAACCTGGCAAGGGAGATACTTGGTTCCCAACTCTAAGACTGAATCTAAAGAACTCATGTACAGCAATGCTTGTTCCAAAGAACCAGATATGTTGTGTCCCAAACCATCACTCCTCAGTACTGTGAGTGGCTATATCACTTAAAATTTCTGAATTTCCATTCCCTGAACTATAAAGTGTAAGTTACTTTTACTGCTCTGACCATGGCTTGGACTGCTTCTGGGTGACAGGGAATAATATATATTCTACAGAATCACTTAATGGATTAAGTGATGAAGCTTGGTTGTTCACTGTCCAATGACCTGGAACCACTTCATTGTCTAACATCTACCAAGGTAATTTCTGACTCTTCTCAGACATTTAATCAAAAGAAATTTAAGGTAACAAATGCAACCTCAGTCTCCCTAGGACTTCACGTGCATTTACAAATTTTTAGCATGTAAGACAACATAGGTTACATAAACTTTTCTACAGCTACAAAAGGGAACTGAGGTACACAGGAATCCACACAATGTCCCCAGGGATGGACAGAGTCTAGGTATCTCTCATGAGCATTATGAGTGAGTTGCTCTCTTTCTGTCCAGTACAGACAGTTTCTCTCTACGTGTGAGAAGATTTTACTTTTCATTCCCTTAGAAAGTCCTTTGAAGCACAAGGATTCTTTGATTTTTTATTATTATATTATTGTTGTACTTGGGGTACATTGTGACACTTACAAATGTCATATTGAATTCACCCCCTCCATCTTTTTAATTTATCTCCTCTGCCCCCATTTCTGGAATAGTTTCAAGGTGTCTCATTTCTCCATTCTTATACATAAGTACATAATATTTCCAGTACATTCACTCTTCCACATCCTTTCCTTCTATTCCCCCTCTCGCACTGGTGTCAACTCCTAGATAGTACCTGTTGCACCTCCTGTTCTTTTTCTTAAAGGCATTTTTCTTTGTTCAAGATAGTTATACAGGGAGTTTCATTGAACAATCCTATGTTCATACGTATTGTATTATAGCCTAAATTGATTCATCCCCACTATTCTATTCCTTCCTACAGTAGTCACCCTCTTATGGTAATTTCAACAGCTTTAAAAATTCTATATTCATTCTTGAATAGAAAAAATATAAAGCATATTCACCTTCTTACTTTCCTTCCTTTATGCTCTGTCTCCTGTAAGTAACTTCCCCTCAAATGTAAGCTGTTTTGCATAATATTGCTTATATTTGTATTGCATCTGTCTCCCACATAGGAGAGAAAATATTTCTCCTTTATCTTTCTAAGCCTTGTTTACTTCACTTAACATGATGTTCTCCAATTGCATCCATTTACCTTCAAACCAAATGGTTTCATTCTTCCTTATGACTGAAAAAAACTCCATGTGTATGTATGTACATATATATGTATATGTGTGTATATATATGTATAGTATGCATATATATAAATTTCTATACTGTGATTTTTTACATGCTTAATCCATTCATCAGTTGTAGGGTATCTGGGTTGTTTCCATAGCTTAGCCATTGTGAACAGTGATGCAATAAACATTGATGTGCAAGTGTCTCTATAGTATCCTGACTTACGTTCCTTCAGGTATATCATTTGGATTGGAATTGCTGGATCAAATGACAGTTCTATGTTTAGTTTTTTGAGGAGACTCCATACCATTTCCATAGAAATTTACATTCCCACCAACAGCATGTAAGGGTTCATTTATTCATTATCCCCACATCCTCATCAACATTTGTTGTTGTTAGTGTTCTTGATGATAGCCATTCTCACAGGATTGACATGAAATCTTAACATAATTTTCATTTGCATTTCCTCAGAGAGTAGTTAGTGTGGAGGAGTGTGAGGGCAAGTTGTATAGGAAGGACATTATAAAAATTACCTGGATCCCTTCTTTACCTCTGTCCATGTGAGCAAGAAATTCACATTATCCATGTGTATGGGTACAATGCAGTCTAACTTTTTTTGAAGTAGATAGAATATATTCATCTTTATAACAGAATATAGGGAAAAATAGAGGGAAATCTAAGATTGCTCCAAGCATTCCTTAAAGGTACATCTGAACATGAAGAGGTCTAAAATTAGTGGATGTGGCATCTTTTTACCTTTGTATGTGAGCCAAATCTTCACAATATATGTGTAAAAAACTTGACTATATCCAGATATACACACCCCCTTCACCTACCTGAATACTGACAGTCAGATGGCCTGCCCTGTGCTTGGACCACTTTGTCACCTACCTGGTTCTTAGCAATGCTTAATCAATAATCTATTAGGGACCCCTCTGTGAGAAAACATGCAAAAATATCTTTTAAAACACATGTTGCTCTACCAGGTCTTCTATCTATTACCTTGAGTACTACCATTGTTGGGGTAAATTGAACTAGAAACATGAATTAATATAATGTTATCTTTATTATTTGGAGACTCAATCCAACCTCTTTTTTAGTGGTACTGGGGCTCAAAATTAGGGCTTTGCACTTGTGAGGCAAGTGCTGTACTGCTTGAGCAGGCTTTTTACACTGGATATTCTGAAGATAGTGTCTTGCTTTTTGCTGAGGCTGACCTGGACCATAGTCTTCCTATTAAGGTTTCCCACCATCACAGGGATGACAGGTGCATACTATGATACCCAGCTCTTTTCCATCCTGATGGGATCTTGTAAACTTCTTGGCCCAGCCTGACTTGGAACCAAGATCCTCCCAATCTCAGCCTCCCATGTATGTTTGGATGATCACAAATTCTTACCAGGTGTCTGCAAAAAATCCTGTACCTACAACTATATTCATGGTCAACAGCAATGACAATGAAATAAGATAGAAGCAATGCTCAACACACACAAGTTCAACATGAATTTTAACGTCCATATAAAAAGTATAAACTAACACTGCTAAGGGATCTGTCATTTCTTCTCTGAACATCTGTAACAAAAACTTAGTGACAAGAAGAATTTGAGGACCATCACTATGCATGTGAAAGTCATTTATCTTATTTTGAGATTTTGACGAATGTGGACACCAGGAATGTTCCAATTGATGATCCCTTTTTAAACACTAGATATCTTGACCTGTCTCAGACAAACATATCAGGAAAATCCCATGTGGCACACATGGTTTTCAATCATTTCAGGACTTAGCTACACTACTTGGAAACATAGAATTCCAAGGACATGGCTTTGTAAGAGAAGCCTTCCTTTCTTGAGAGCATATCAGCAAGTATTCCTCCATTTTTTTCTCCATAAGGAACAACATGAAGACTGCCTGCATAACTCTTTATGCCTTGAAAATTAGGTTTCTGTATACGTATTACCTGTTAGCAAAGACAAAATAATGTGAGACCTATTAGTGTTATTATGGACAAACGTGTTTCTTTTCACCACAACATATAAAAATCAGGGGTGGAAATTGTGATACTGCCCATAACATTCCTTATGTGTACAGCTGAGAACCAGAAGGTCTTAATGACTTAATGTGGCGTCCTCTCAAAACTGAGTCACTGTCCAAGTATTGTGTTTCTGATTAGGCATATTCTCAACTGAAAAGAGGACGTGTAATCTGTCTAGGTTACATTAACAGTAATAGCTACAGTTTGGAAGTTATAATCTTTTAGTGTGCTATAGAAAAAGTAACAGGTGGTTGTGTTGTTCTTTATTTATGTGCTATTTTAGGAGATTTATTTCATCTGGTTTTGAACTGTATAAAGCTTTCTGAGGGTTGTTTTAGTAGGGAATAACTGAGGCTAATAAATTGGAAGTCTGATCGTGGGTGATCTGGGAGGTGACGGGGAGAAACCCTATGGCCAGCATTGGGTGAAGTGGAAAGAGACCTTGGAGCAGAAGGACTGGTTGGAATACTGGGAGTAGCTGGTGTATTGGGGTTTTTGTATTGTTTTGTAGTTGGAAGTGGGACATGTGCTAGATGAATTTTTTCATGAAGCTGTTCTTTTTTATTTTTTCCTTTTAAAGTACATTATGGATTTTTGTTTGTTTGTTTATTTTAGTTGGGAATGCTTAGTAAGGCATTCCCTAATGAATGGTACAGAATGGTGGGCCAATATTTAAATGTATTGCAGTCATTGAAGTAGACAAATATTTTTGTCTAGCAATGGAATTTGGTCATTTTGGTTAAAAGAAGAAATTTTTGAGAGTAAAATTTTATACCGGTTGTTTAGGAGAGATGTATGATGTATGATGTTTTGTTAAAAGAGTCTACAGAATTTAGTTATGGCAGAACATAAATGAAGTTAACTATGATTTTTGTTACATTGTTAAATTCTGGAGGTTTTTGATAAGATATTGAAAGTTGACTGCTAAAAAAGAGGATGGAGGGAAGCCTTGGACATTTTTAGTTTATATAAGTAAGGTCTCTCATCTCACAGGTGGATGTTTATCCCTGTCTCTGGAGAGAAGGCCTTTTGTATTGCCTGTCTTCATGGCAGAGAGAATACATCCACAGTTTGTATGATCCCTCCTATGCAATCAGATTTTTTGCTGTGTCCAAACTTCACACTTATAAAATTTTGTAGTTTCAGTTTAATTCTTTTCTGGAGATTATTTTGGGTCTTTTTAAAGGGGGATAAACTGTTGTGGGAGTTATGTTAATTACTATATTTAGAACATGGGCTTGTTTTTATGGAAATAGGTCTTGTTTTTTGTATGTAACTTACGTTCTTTTAACCATTTCTTATACTTTTGTTTCTCAAGACACTAAAGTGCAAATTATTGTTTTCAGTGAAGTTTGAGGAACCATTGACTTTTTGTACTTTATGATTGAGATGTGTTGTTGACTAACTAAGGAATTATGTTTCCACATGAGCTTGCTATTTTTTTGACTGTAGGTTGATATTTTCATATCTTTTATGATCATTCTCAGTTGGTCTAAGAACAGATTGGAATTTTTTGTATGTGCAAGTTTCTAACAGTTTTAAACGCTCCTATATATCATTTCATGTTTTTAATCCAATGTGTTCTCAGATCACTTTTTCATCGCATTTTACTTATAAGCTCGTACTAACTGTACAAAGGGATTTCAGGGGTTCATGGCAATATTCTCATACACACATATAATGCACTTTGGTCAAATTCACTCCATCACTCTTTCTCATCCTCCTCCTCCTTTTGAAACAATTTTAAGGAGCTTCAGTATTCTATTTTCATATAGATCATACAACATTTAAAGTTTAAATTAGGATTTTTAATTTGATACGTTTAATTTTGCTCAGTATTGGGAATCTCAATTGTCTTTGCTGGTTGTTTGGCTCTTTGACCTCAATATCATCAATATAGGCCTGAGTCATTATTCAAATTTTCTGTTTTCTTTAGGCACTTGGTCAACTGAAAATATGACACATCAGTGCAGTTAGGTTTGATTAATAGTAGTAGTTATAGCTTATAATTTTTTGGTCTCTTTAGAGAATTGTTTAAGTGGGGGTAACTTGGATTTTTACTCAGGTTCGGATACTCCCTAGGCAAGCACTATTTGCTCCAGGTTTGAATGGAGTGATTGGAGAACTTGGCATAAGGGACATAGGTGATACATGAGGGACAGTTCTGTGTCTGTAGTTGTAGAGGGTTCTTTGGTAGAGAATGACTTCTTGGGACACTTCAAGTATCTTGCAGAATTGGGACCTGAAAGGAAGGAAGTGTACCCAGTAGGCAAACACTCCACTTGAGCCAGGACCCCACTCTCATTTATTTAGTATTTTGTTTTTAACACAAGGTCTCACTAACTTTGCCTGGGTTGGTGTCAAATTCATGATCCTCTGGGCTCTAACTCCCTAGAATCTGAGATTATAGCTTTGGGCTACTTCACTCTGCTCTTAATCAAATCTTATATCAAATTTTTAAATGTAGATGAGGAATTATTATAAATTTTTATGCCTTTTAATTTTAGAATTTTGTTGTAATATAAAGATCGATATAATGAACTTCAGAACTTTTTTTAAAAAGTGTGATTTTTTTAAAAAAGTAGTACATTTTAGGCTTTTACTTATAGTTTTAATTTATATTAGGGGCATTTGTAATGCAGTAGAAGTTTAACTGTATTTTTTATAATATTATTTAATACATAATTTCAGGGAAAATTGTTAGGAATGTTAATGACACTATCTTTTCTAGTTTTGTGGCTTGTGTATAGACAAAAAAGCAGAAGGAATAAAAGAAAATAGAATAGTTCTTATTAGAACTTCATTTTATTTAGGTGTCTATAAGATCATTATACTTTGCTAAGGAGCTGTCTTAACATATCACAGCATGGTTGGTGAATTCTTTAGAAGTGGTGAGGAGCATACTTTCCTTCCAGAAGTATGACACCACAGGTCAATTTTGATGCCATTTGGAACTCTTTTTAATAAGGAGTTTAGCAAAAAGGCACGTTGAGATAATGAGTGAGGGATATGATGATAAAGAGGGAGTAAGATTTTAACTTTATGCCAAGTGGCCTTTTGGAGGTTAAAAATAGGAATTTTTAGGAATTTCTTTTTAGAGTATGTTTGATCCCTAATAGCGTGAGGTAAGTGGTGTTGACAAGAGAGGCCACCCTTTCTTATCTGGACACCTACAAACAATCTGTGCTTCTTGCTGGGCTGACAGAGTCTATGCAATGCCAAGCAGCTAGCATATAACCTTTCCTCAAAATTGTAAGGCTTGCCATAAATTTATCTGTCACATAAAATATTTTAAACCTTGGTCAATATAATTCCATTTTTATACTTAAGTCTAAGGCTGAGAGTTAATTTTTGAATGCCTGCACTTTATTTGGACCTATAGAGATAAGAATTTTAGACATTTTTGAACAGAAGATGTTTATAAGATGATGTTTATAAACACACACACAAATGTTTCAAATTAGGCACACCAAAAATATTAATTTAAGCATACATAAAATGAAAAAGTGGAAAATTGGATACAGTAAATAGTCAGTTGTTTTCTGGAATTCCAAGGGCAAGTGATGTTTTTCCCAATGTTTGATCAATTGATATACAAAAATCATACATGTAAACAATTATATTAATTTAGAGAACTCTCAGACCTTATAGCAACAGGTTAATTATAATTTTCCCTAGGGGTAGAGGAAGATGTGTATTTTATATTCTTACATACATCTACAGATTTTCTCATATCTTTCCATGACTTCATGACCTGGAGGCTTTTGAGTTAGGACCCTTGCCCTTTTTCTTGTTCTTGCCAATAGGCAAAAAGGGATATAAAGAGGCAGCAGTGTGGCAATCTTACACAACCTAATTGCAGACCCCATACCTGAGGTCCTGGCAGACATGATAGCTGCAGAATTGGGTGTATGAGGGCACAGGGCACAGGGCAGGGACTTACTTTCCTCCTCTGTGTTGTGGTTTTCACTGCTCTGGGAGGAGCAGCAGCCTGAAGCTGGAGAGGAAGGGTGGCCTAGCAAAGCCAGGGTCACAGTGCTCTGGCTGGGGAGAGGAGCTGCAGGCCTCCAGGGTATGTTCCAGCAGTCTGGATCCCTGCCCTGGGGCTTTTGCACCTCCCTCCATGCTGTGCTCTCCCATCCTCTGTGACTTGAAAGGAGAGGTCTTGAAAAGGAGAGGTCCTTTTCCTTTCAAGTCTTGCCTGTGGTTGGCAATCCCATGGGTCCTGGGACCCCTCCCTGTCTGTGATCGAGTCTCTCTTTTGGGGTCATCACCACAGATGGGGAGTTCAGGCTCCCTTCCTTTTCTCTTCTCCAGCATCCCATAGACTTCTGCTAAAATCAGCAGACTCATTCATTTAGGGGCAGAAACTTGGTGCTTTTCATTTATCCCTGTGAAACCCACCAGCTTTTTCCTAAGGGCTTTCAGATGAGATAGAAAGACCTGTTATACAAGACAAACACAATAGACAAAAGAAACAAATGGAATTTTCTTTTCTCTCTCTGGGCCCAAGAAAGGCCATATTGATAGCATGGGGACAGTCATCCAATTGGTAATAAGATAAAACAAACTGGAGACAGGAGTCAGTCTGGTCTGTAACCAGCAGCACAGACATGTCTGAGGAGGGGAGCAGGGTTTCCCTGTGGGAAAAGGGTGGAATGGCAAAATCTAAAGCAGGAAGGGTAAAAATGTCTATACTCCCAAAAGTAATCTACATGTTTAATGCAATTCCCATCAAAATTCCAATGACATTCATCAAAGAGATTGAAAAATCTACTGTTAAATTTATATGGAAACACAAGAGGCCACGAATAGCCAAGGCAATACTCAGTCAAAAGAACAATGCAGGAGGTATCACAATACCTGACTTCAAACTATATTACAAAGCAATAATAATAAAAACAGCATGGTACTGGCACAAAAACAGACATGAAGACCAGTGGAACAGAATAGAGGATCCAGATATGAAGCCACACAACTATAAGCAACTTATCTTTGACAAAGGAGCTAAAAATATACGATGGAGAAATAGCAGCCTCTTCAACAAAAACTGCTGGGAAAACTGGTTAGCAGTCTGCAAAAAACTGAAACTAGATCCATGTATATCACCCTATACCAAGATTAACTCAAAATGGATCAAGGATCTTAATATCAGACCCCAAACTCTTAAGTTGATACAAGAAAGAGTAGGAAATACTCTGGAGTTAGTAGGTATAGGTAAGAACTTTCTCAATGAAACCCCAGCAGCACAGCAACTAAGAGATAGCATAGATAAATGGGACCTCATAAAACTAAAAAGCTTCTGTTCATCAAAAGAAATGGTCTCTAAACTGAAGAGAACACCACAGAGTGGGAGAAAATATTTGCCAACTATACATCAGACAAAGGACTGATAACCAGAATATACAGGGAACTTAAAAAACTAAATTCTCCCAAAACTAATGAACCAATAAAGAAATGGGCACATGAACTAAACAGAACTTTCTCAAAAGAAGAAATTCAAATGGCCAGAAAACACATGAAAAAATGCTCACCATCTCTAGCAATAAAGGAAATGCAAATTAAAACCACACTAAGATTCCACCTCACCCCTGTTAGAATAGCCATCATCAGCAACACCACCAACAACAGGTGTTGGCGAGGATGCGGGGAAAAAGGAACCCTCTTACACTGTTGGTGGGAATGTAGACTAGTACAACCACTCTGGAAAAAAAAAATTTGGAGGCTACTTAAAAAGCTGGACATCGATCTACCATTTGATCCAGCAATACCACTCTTGGGGATATACCCAAAAGACTGTTACTCCAGAGGCACCTGCACATCCATGTTTATTGCGGCACTATTCACAATAGCCAAGTTATGGAAACAGCCAAGATGCCCCAGCACTGACGAATGGATTAAGAAAATGTGGTATCTATACACAATGGAATTTTATGCAGCCATGAAGAAGAACGAAATGTTATCATTCGCTGGTAAATGGATGGAATTGGAGAACATCATTCTGAGTGAGGTTAGCCTGGCTCAAAAGACCAAAAATCGTATGTTCTCCCTCATATGTGGACATTAGATCAAGGGCAAACACAACAGGGGATTGGACTATGAGCACATGATAAAAGCGAGAGCACACAAGGGAGGGGTGAGGACAGGTAAGACACCTAAAAAACTAGCTAGCATTTGTTGCCCTTAATGCAGAGAAACTAAAGCAGATACCTTAAAGCAACTGAGGCCAATAGGAAAAGGAGACCAGGAACTAGAGAAAAGGTTAGATTAAAAAGAATTAACCTAGAAGGTAACACCCACGCACAGGAAATCAATGTGAGTCAATGCCCTGTATAGCTATCCTTATCTCAACCAGCAAAACCCCTTGTTCCTTCCTATTATTGCTTATACTCTCTCTACAACAAAAGTAGAAATAAGGGCAAAATAGTTTCTGCTGGGTATTGAGGGGGGGAGCGGGAGGGGGTGGAGTGGGTGGTAAGGGAGGGGGTGGGGGCAGGGGGGATAAATAAACCAAGCCTTGTATGCACATATGAATAATAAAAGAAAAATGAAAAAAAAAATAAAGCAGGAAGGGCCCAGAATTTGGCAGAAAATATCAACAAAGAGTGTAATCAGAGTGTTGCTCATAATGATAACTAAAAGGAAGAAGAGGGGAGAAAATTGGGATAAGATAAGACAGTTTTGACTGAAAGCTCAGAGGAAGCATCTTCCCTTCCCCTTCCAAAGGACCTAGAGGAATTTCCCTGGGTTTCAGCATCCTGGGGCTAATGTCCTGATCCAAAGGAAAAGAGGTTTATTAAGAGAAGGTGGCAGACCCAAAGTCAGGGATTTTAAATTCTAAGCCAAGAACATAGTTACCATGTCCCGAGAAACATCTGGCCCTCACGTAGCCCAAAATCTGAATGAACATGAACTGAACAAATTCAGGAGAGGTTGATCCGAGAGAACAAGATAGGTAGAAACACCTTCCTGTAAGGGGATTCTCACAGGGAATATTCCCATATGGGCCACCAGAACTATTAGGTCTCACCAGTGTGAAAGATTATACAAAGGCCAAAGTTAAAGCATTGAAAGGTTTTATTTACTTTTCAGAGGAGGAAAAGGTCAGATGCCATCAGCTGTGTAGGACAATTAATGTGAGGTTTGAAGTAGGAATGTTGTTGGAGGAATGGTATAGGTGGTTGTCTTCACAGATGCTGGGATGTTTATCAGAATCAGATCAGCACATTGTCAAGGGTGTAGTTTGGCCCACAGACAGGTCTTCTGAGTACTATGGTTTCTTAGAATTCAAGAGAGAAGTACTACTCAGGTCTGGTCTGAAAAACATAAGCAAGGTTAAGCAGGGGCCTACACAAAATGAAATGTAGCTACAAAATGGAATTTCTTAGGCCTATTTGTTGAACTTACAATACACAACTGCATTTCAGATACAGCTTGCTGTGCAAGGACATCTAACCCTTTCCTTTCCTGTGAACATTATTTTGGGACAACCTAAATTTACCTGGATTCATGATTTACTGCTTAGTTAACAGAATTTTATTTTGTCCATCATTTCTGCTCTGGATACAGGAAGGTATCAAATGAGGGAATGTGGCAACATGTCATACCTGTACACTAGCCAAGAAGATAACAGGGAACAGCAAAAACATGGTGATACCAGCTTAGGCTCAGTGAACACTCTCTTAAAATTTGTTGTGCTCCCGTGAAGGGCATGTGAAAAAAGAAAGCATATGAAACTGCTTCAGGATACGGCTTGCTTTGCCAGAACACCTAGCCCTTCCCTTGCCTATGATGATTATTATGATACATTTCCACTCTGTCTGGATTTATAAATTGCTTCAGAGTTGACTGAAGTTTAGGAGTGTCGATCATTTCTACATTGGGAACTTGGAAAATTATTGATCTTTTTCCTGTGTTGGAAGATCAATGAGCATAAACCACTTTATCATTAGTCATTCTGTGTACACAGGTTCAACATAGAGTTTCCTGCCATAGAAATATATGCATAAGAATTGCTAAGGTTTCCATGGTATTTTACCTCTGTACCTGGAATGAAAGCATGTTGAAATAGAGATTAGGAATATCCTCACCACTTACTATATAAATAAAGGTAAGATGTCCTATTCTGTGATTTAGGATCATATGACCACTCATTATGTTGGAGAAATTTTACTCTTGTAGACCTCTGTGAGTCACTTTTGGCCTTGACCTGTCTCGGTAAACAAATCCTGGAAAGTACATTTGCTATATTTGTCTCACTCTACTCCTATACATGAAAATTCCTGAAGTCATTGTATCACTTTGGGATTCATATACACTACATAGATACTTGCAGAGTTCCATGAACTGAGACCTGTACAGAGCACTTAGGATCTTGAGAAGACACTTGTAAGAATTCCACAGTCAATATCAAGGTGATGGAGAAAATGAATATTACCTGGATGTCTGCTTATGCCTATAACCCTGTGAGAAATAAATATACATTATTTATCTGCAAGGGCACACAAAAATCAAAGACTTGATGGCAAGGTGAGAAAGGACATTCATTTTTTCACCACATTTGTGAAAAATAGGGGGAAATACAGAAATATTCATCTGAAAATCACTGCCACTGTCAAATTAATGGAAACAATGTCAATTACATAAATCGCTCCTTATGTCTCTTCTATTACAAGCTTTAATGTAACACTGTCAGCAAACATACAATAAGAATTTGTCCTTTTGTGTAATTTTGGTTAGTATTATGGTTTGAAAGCATACATGCAAAAATATTTGAAAACAAAGGTGTCACCTGGTGACTTATTACTTACCTGGAATTATGAAGACTTATAATGTCAGAATATAATAGAATCTCATATATTTTCAGTATATATGGTAGCTTAATGGGAAATATGAGCTGAAAGAATGGATGTGCAGGTTAGTACAGTAGTTAGTACAGTGTTTGAATTTTGTATTTCCACCTTCTCATTCTGGGTTGCATTGGTTCCCCTTTCCCACTGTCCCTATTTTAGCTGCACCATTTTCCCCCTTTGGTCATAGAGGATTGAAGGTCTCTCTTTCATGGCTCTTTTCAGTTTAAAAGGAGCTCCAGTCCTGCCTACAAGGGACTGAAAATCACAGCCTATTTGATGGAGAGATGATATGGAAAAGCTAGTCCTTGGACTGTCAGGATAGGATGATACCAGCTCTACAGTGTGGTTTTGTTCTGTCAGAGAAGTTTTGTGAGATATGAGAGAGGATGGTGCAACATAAAACAATAGAAAAGGTTGTATGTATATAAATATTAGCACAATTATTACAATTATTTTTAATAGGAGTCAACAAAAAACCCATGAGGTTTGAATATCATTAATATATGGTGTACAATTAGGCAGCATTGATCTGGTTCTGGAGATCCTTCAGGACTGGGGAGACCCTGATTTCTTTGGAATATAAACATGGCACACATGAGACCACAAGGGCTTCCCTGGTCAGCAGTAAGATGGGTTAAGGACATTTTATTTTGAAGAATGTTTTGTTGTGTTATTTTTACCTTTGAATTTAAGAGAGGCATGTCTTGGGGTGTATCATAGAAGGCCTTTTGAGTATAGTTAGTGAGGGTTTTTATATATTATAATTTTTAATGTTACTGAAAGAATGAAAATAGAGGCTTATTGATCGTGTCACGGGAAAAGACATCTTCTTTATGATTAAATACTGAGAAGACAGTAGGTTTTGTAAGGTTTTTATTATTTTTCTGTTTGGGGAAGTGTGACAGCACATTTTCCTATGCAACCAGGAGATAGGCAAGGCTATTCTTTGTTGTGACATAACCATCAAATTTTGCTTGGAACTTTTCAGTGAGGTTTTTTGACACTTTATTTTGTATTTAATGAATGTCATAACAATAAACAGTTTTCAGTGTTAAAATGTTTTTATAATTAGTGGAAAAGTTTTAACCCAGTCTTTCAGTGACATTTTAATGTATTTATTATTTAAAAGAGTCTTCGGAATTAGCTGCACTATAGTGGGAATTAACTAGATATAGTCATTTTAAGGGTGATAATATTCTTCATGTATTTGTGGTTGTTATATTTTATCTTAAGTTTGTGAGATTTTAAGGCCTTGTTTACTTGATAGGGAATATATTTTGGGAACTGGTTAATTGTTGTGCGCCTGCATTGTGTGTTTTATGTTGGATGTAGGGTAGTGTTGTCATAGATCACTGTGTTAGGTTATGTTTATTTACCTGCATTTGGCTTACTTGTGTCTTTTAGCATATTTCTAATTATTTTATTTTAAGCTTTGTTTTATGAGCTACAGATTAGCACAATATTTATATATTGCATTAGTGTTCTTTGGCTGAGTTACAGTTTGTGACATTTTTGTTCATTGTATATTTAAATATGTGTGGACTGTTTTTAAGGCTTTGAGAAAATATAGTTTAGATGGAGTGGGATTATTTTCAAATGTCTGGATATGTTTATTTAAAAGTAAACAAATTTTAGACTTTGGATTTTGAGGTATGTAACAGACTTTACTTAAATTAATAACACTAACCAACAACTGCCTGTATGTCTTTGACCCAAAATATTTTAGAGATTAGGGACTGTGGGATCAATTTGTGTAAATTTGTATTCAAATTTTGGTTTCAATTTAAGGAAATTAGTTATTGGGGGATGGCAAGGTATCAGCAATCTAAATTTCAAAAACACAGTTATTAAAGGTTGTGGTTCTGGTTTAGATTTGTGCTTAATAAGATTTTGGTTTTCATGAGGGAAATGAAGGGGACTTTTTATGGGAATGACAATAGACTGAGTTGTTATTGTTCTGTTAGGTGTTTGTGTGGTTTAAACATGAGGATGTATTTTTGATAATTTTTTGAAACCTTAAGTTTTTTTAAGTGAGGGACATATAAGTATTCAGGAATGACATGGCATGGTTGATATTTAGATGTATTACAGCTCTTAAAGTAGTCAAATATTTTTGTCTAATAGAAGAATTGAACATTTTGATAAAACAAGAAATTTTTGTAAGAATGTAAAATTATTATACCTTTGTATTAGGAAAGGATTGAATCTTTTGATCTTGTGTTTTTTTGGTATGCACTTTTATTTTGCATACTTATTTTTATAAAAAGGGTTTAGGAATATAGTTCTGGCAGCATATTAAGGCCAAATATTTAAATGAACTTTATCATGGTTTTTTACATTAATAAATCCCTCATTTTAAAAAATAATATATTAAAATGACTGTTTGGGGTTCAGCAAAGGGAAGTATATGGAATCTTTAGGCGTTAACATTTGACATTTCAGAGGTATATGATAAAACCTCTCTCTAAAGAGAGAGGAATTTTCTCTGCTGTCTTTTTAATTGTCAAAGGAAGTATGTACTCAGTTTATATGATGACTTTGAGTGCAATTAGACTTTTGGTGTCCCAGATTTTTATATTTATTACATTCAGGTATGTATTAGTCAATTTGTTTTTGGAATTTTGAATGTCTTTTCTTGAGGGGCTTACTATTTGTGGGAACTTACTGCTTTTTAGTTAAATTTTTGTTTTGATAATCTGTTAAATTGTAATCATGGACTTTTTATTAGCCTACATTAATAACTCAAAGGGGTTTCATTGTGACAATTCTGTATTTGTGTAGAGTGTACTTTGAGCAAGTTCACATCCTCTATTATATTTCCTTAATGACCCTCTCCTTGCCTTCTTTCTGTTCAATAACATTTGGTGGAGTTTATTATGCTATCTTCCTGTATATATGTAATTAATGTATGTTGATAATACTCACCTTCCAGTACTGCCTTCTTTTCCCTCACCTCCTTCACTGATGCCCCCAAATAGTTTCTACTTTTTACATTAATAATTAATTAATAATTAACGCTCCATTATTTTTATCTCCATCATCATTGTAGGTCTAGATTCCACGTATCGGCAAAACCATACAGTTTGAGTGTAACTTATCTTGCTCAACCTGACAATCTGCATTCATCCATTTTCCTGCAAACAACATAATTTCTTTCTCCTTCATGAGTGGAGAGCACTCTTGCGTATATGCCATATTTTATGTATGCGTTCATTGGTTGCTGGACAACGAGGGTGATTCCACAATGTGGCTATTGTGAGAAGTGATAGGGTAAATGTGGATGTGCAGGTGTCTCCCTTGTACACTGTTTTATACTCCTTCAGATCTATGTCCAGGAGTGCTATGGCAGGTGGTGAAAGTGCTCATCAAACCATTTTGATGAGTCTCCATACTGACTTCCATAGTGAACTGATTGCACTTTTTTACATTCCCACCAGCAGAGTATAAAGATTCCTGTTTCTCCACATCTTCCTCAACATTTGTTTGTTTTTCTGATGGTTTTCTTGATGGTTGCCCTTCTTACTGAAAAGAATCTCAGTGTAATTTTGATTTTCATTTCTTTATAGCTAAGAATGCTGGACATTTCCTCATATATGCCTTTGCCATTTGTACTTCTCCTGAAAATCACGCAACCCACTTGCCCATTATTAATTGGCTTGCTTGTTATTTTGGTGTTTAGCATGGGAGGTTCTTTGTATATTCTGGATATTAATCCTTTATCCATGGAATAGACGCCAAAGATGTTCTCCCATTCTCTGGGTTTTCTCCTGACTCTGGTAATTGTCTCCTTTGATGTGCAGAAGGTTTTTAATTTGATGCAATCCCCTTGTCAATTTTTGTTCTCACTTCCTGGACATTTGGATTCATGTTCAGAAGATAAATGCCTATGCCTGTATCTTTTAGTGTTTTCCCTATGTTTTCCTATGAGCACAACATTTTAGACCTAATCTAGGAATGATTTTGAATTCTTTTTTGTATCATGTGAGCGACAGTGGTCTGGAATCAGTCTTTTGCATATACATAAGCAGTTTTGGTTGGAAGTTACTTTTTTAAAAGCTATTTTAAAAGCTGGGATCTGTAACTATTTTTAGTGGTTTGTTTGACTCTTTGACTTGAAAATCATGAATGTAAGCCTGAGTCCAAATTTTGTGTTTCTTTTAGGAGTACATTCAATGGAAATTATGAATTGTAATCTGTTTAGGTTGGATTAAAAGTAGTAATTACAACTTTGAATTTATCTATAATTTTTCAGTTTATTTGTAAATATTTGTTTTTTTGATCATTTTCCTTTTTAACTTTCTCTTGTTTTGCTTAAATAATGTTTTGGCTGTTAAAATCCTTAAAGTGTAATTTTTATATTTTGAGGTGTCATTTCCTCTTTGGTGATTTGTAATCATATTCTAGTGTTGACTGACTAATGAAACACAGTTTTCAAGATGTCCTATTGTTATAGTAGGGTCAATGACAGTATATTTTAAGGTCTTTGTGAGTTGGTCTAAGATAAGAGATCTTTTATTTTTAATGTGCAACATTTTAAGATTTAAAAAAATATTTAACAGTCTTACACATTCATTGTTTTATGTGTTTAATTAGACAGGTTATCATATAACTTTTTAAGTTTAACTTGGAGCTCTTAAATTGATAACTGTAATTTGTGCCTCTCTTAGGATACTTAATAGTTTTTACTGATTTGTTTGGCTCATTGACCCAAAAATCATCATCATAAGCCTAAATCCTACTTCTGGATGTTTTGTTGTTGTTGGTTTTGTTTTCTGGCCTCACTGAGGTTTGAACTAAGGGGCTCACTTTTGCTAGTCAGGCCCTCTTACTGCTTGAGCCACTATAGCAACCTTGTATCTTTTTTTAGGAGTGTATTCAACTAAAATACAATATGTTATCTGTTCAGGTTAAATTAAAAGTATTAGTTACAAGCTTTGAATTAATTTATTTTTTAGTGTGTCTGGAGTATTGTTTATGCACAGCTTTATGTTTAGTTATACCTGTTATAGCAAAAGGAACATGTATTTATTTGTGTTATTTTTTAAAGATATGTTTTATTTGGATTTACATAGTATAAAGCTTTTCTATGGGTTGTTTTAGTAGGAAGTAATAAAGAAAGGCAAGGAAACTGAGGCTAAAAAGCTATAGGTGAGATGAGAGAATGCAAAGGGAGCTGGAGAGGAGCAGTCAGATGGCCAGGATTAGATGAAGTGGCCCAAGACCTTGGAATAGTGGGGGTGGTTGAAATGCAGAGAGTAGTTGGGATAGTAGGAGTTTTCTTTTGTTTTTGTAGTTGTAAGGTGTACCTGTGGAAGAGAAGGCCTTTTAGGGCTTTATTTGTTTGTTTGTTTTGTTGATGTAATTCATTTTTGTGGTATCAGGGAGGGTCCCTAGCATCATGCCCATTCTATGCAACCACTGGAACAACTGAACAAAGTCAACAACATTATTTGGTGTTTATTTTGTTTTTTAGTTAGTTTTCTCTAAGTTTGCCTGGGTTGATCTCAAATTTGTAATCTTTGCCATGACCTCCAGAGAAGTTGGTAGTATAGGTGTATACTACTAGGTTTTTAAGGGCTCTCAAAAAATAAACCTTTATTAGATTTTAAAATATGGATGTTGGAGTAGAATAAATTTCATATTTTTTTTGTGTTTAGAGTTTTGACATAATGTCCTAATACAGCTTATATATGTAATTTAAGTCCTTTTTTTTGGTTTTGTTGGTACTCAGGACATCACACTTTTTAGGAAGGTGCTCTATGTTTGAGCCATTCTTCCTGCCCGTTTTGCTCTCATTATTTTGAATGTAGGGTCTTGATTTTTTTCTGGGCCTACCTGGACAACTATCCTATTTTATGCTTCCTATCCTAGCTGGTATGACAGGTATACTGTTACATGCAAATCTTTTCCTATTGACATGGGGTCTCATAAACTTTTTTTGCCCATGCTGGCTTAGAACTGTAATACTTCCAATTTTTCAGTCTCCTATATAACTTGGTGTGACAGGTATTTGCCACTGTGCACAGCTATTGGTTGAGTTGTGGTCTGGCAAACGTTTTGTCCTGGCAAACTGATCCTCCCAATCTCAGCTTCCCAATAAGCAAGGATTATGGATGTGAGCCATCAGCCCTGGCATTTTTTTGCTTTTTATAAAATAGGTATAAATGGAAAAAACGTAGTAAATTACTGGCTTTTATTTGCAGGCCAGATATTTGGGGCATGATGTAATGTAGTACAGGATTATACTTATAAAGCAATTTTTATTTTTAATTTCTGAGTATATTCTTTAAGGGAGAACTGTTAAGACTGCTAATGAAGTCATACATCTGATTTACTTTTTTTGTTTGTATTTGGAAGAAAGAGAAAAATGAAGAAAAGAAAGGAAATAGAAGAGTTTTTAATTTTTTTACTGGTTCTCCTTTTTAATTAAGATACAAACCATGAGTATTTTGACAAGGGCGCATCTTTGATGTTTTAGAGCTCCATTAGTAAATTGTTTGAGTCTGGTGATGTGGGCATCCATTCCTTTCAGAAGTGTGATAGACCAGGCCTATTTTTGAGGCCATTTGGAATTTCTATTTAATCAGGAGTCTATCAAAAAGGCACAGTGAGACAAACAACAAGCACTATACAGTACATGGAGAAGGATTTGAAACTTATGACAAGTGGCCTTTTTAGATGTTAAAACGGACATTTTTAAGAATTATTTTTCAGAGGGTGTTTGATTTCTAGTAAGAGTTTATCTAAGTTTTTAATTAGATAAAAGGTTTTGAGTTAATTAGGGAGCCCAATCTTTGGATGCATAGTTGGCATCACATCTTCTCCAGATTAAAAAAAAAAGACATGGGAAAGCTGATTTTTAGGATGGTAAGTTTTTAATTTTGTTTAAAATAGTCATACCCACCTATCTTGGCTGTGGTGTGGAAGAATGAATAAAGGTATAATATTATAAAGGTTAATTTTAAGAGATGAGGTGTTTTCTCAGAATATATAAATTTGTTAAAGTTACGAGTAAGTAGCTTATGTGATTTTTCTATCATATTTAATAAAAGAGAAATGTCTCATTAAATACTGGTTATTGTGTACAGTTGTCATTTGTAAGCAATCTTGATGTCATTATAGGAAAGGAGGGGAGGAGCTCCCAACCCATGAGATCCTCTGCATATCACAAACATTGTTTGGATTTTGCAAACAATGTTTATATTATTATTTGTTTCATGTTAGATTAAGTGCTACATAATGTCACATGTTAGCTAAAGCTGGCTGAGATAACAAAACTTTAAAACTAACTTTAACAGTGTATCTCAGTACAAGGAAGAAAGACTACACCAAGAGCCAACAATCTTTACACATTAACCCTGTAATTGTAGTGCAGGACAGAAAAGCATGAGTTTAAAATTTTTTTCCGAGTTAAGCACAACTAAGACAAAAATTTGAGCAAAATTCAGTAATAAAAGAACCCAGTTATGCAATTTATAATTTTGTTTTTTAAAGTAATCTTTAAAAATAAAATGAAATTAAATTCAAGAATCCTCATTTGTAGTAAAAACACAAAGATCCTAGAGCCAAATGTTTTGACAGATTTAGGGAGCTGGTGTTAGGTGGAGTAATTGCAATATAAGGGAATAGAGGTGGAGATGAAGGTGTTAATGTTTTAGCTTCTTTCTGTCAATAATGGTGAGAGCCAAGGTGATACTAAGAGTAGTTTTCTGCCATGGATGTTAAATATCTAGGCTCTGTAAACTTGCTACTTGGGTATTTTATTTTCTTCAGATATGTAAGATCTTTTGTCATGTGTCTCAGAATATCTCCACCTTTTGGGATAATAAGTGGCCCAGATGTGATGAAACTAACCCTCTACATCCACCTTTCAGAGGAGATGGGAATGTTCCTCACAGTTTAGGAATGGAGCATGTACCTGAAAGGGGTATTAGATCAAAATTGTGCAGCATATGAAAACTGACTTCGCATGGGCATTACTCCAAAAGCCCCAGGGCCTTCAGTGGGAATCAGAAGGAACATAGCAACACCAGGTGAGGCACAACCTCCTTACCTATAAGATTATTTAAGGTCAGATTGTCTGCACTGTCATGTGTGCTGTTTAACACTCATGTAGCAATGACCAAGCTTTTGTTATAAGGTTTTGTGACTGGAATGGAAGTAAACAGACAAAACTGATCTACCAGACCTCATTTCCCTTCCCTTGCCACAACATTATGAAGTCACTGTTAAACTCTACTGAGATTCATGGATTACTTCAGAGTTAACAGAATTTCCAGAGTGTCCATTGCTTCTAGACTGGAAACATCGAAAATATCCTAAGTTTCCTCTTGTATGTGCAGGTCAAGAACAATGGCAATGAACCCCTCATCATTCAAAGTTTCTACATACATTTGCTGGCTGCAGAAAAACTAGGAACATATATTAATCACAATTTCTAAGGGCTCCAAGGTTTCTTAAAAAGTATATGCATGCTCAAAGAGGGGTTAGGGCTACTCTCGTTCTTCCTTAGCCTTATAGACAAGGGAATATTTCTCTCACTGTAATTTAGCCTCATATCTGTGCTCATCTGTTTAGAAGGAACTTTACCTTGCTGATTACTGTGAGTTAATTTGGAGTTTTTAACCTGCCTCTGAGAAAGACATCATGCAAAATCAAATTGTTACAAGTTTTATGCTACAAGTACATGTGAGAAATTCCTGAGGTCATTGTATCACTTCATGGTCCATCTACTCTCTCTCTACATGCATGCAGAGGTCCACCAATACAACATGTAAGAGTATTCATATTCTCTCAAGAAGAAACCTGTAAAAACTCTATCATCAATACCAAAGCCATGGACATCATCAAGATTACATGGAATATTTCTTTTTTTGCCTCTACCTAAAAGAGCAGCAAATTCACATCATCTCTCAGCAAGCATACAATGACATGCAATTCTTCCTAGTAATATTAAGGAGTTATTAGGGTATGAAGGTAAAAAGGTTGAAGAAACAGAAAGATGTCATAATTATTTATTAAATATGTCTGAGAATAGGAAGGTAACTCATGACTAAATGTGATGTTACCACATACCTTTTCAGAAGTCACAATGGTAACAGGCATCCTGTAACAAAAGTGAAACCAGAGTACCAGGGCCTCCTTCCCTACCTGGATACCGAAGATGACATGGTCTCTACTGGGGTGTCACCAGCACATACCTGGTTAATCAGCCAGCTTCTGTCAAGATATTCTCTGCATTTTCGAGTTGTCCTCGGGAACCTGAAAACAACATGAACAAACGTGTCTCTGGATACAACTACTTTTTGAGGACCAACAAAATCCTTGTTAAAGGACACTTGAACTCTACCTGGTTACTTGGATTGATCTGAGGTTGATGGTATCAGCAGAATGGCCCATCTTTTCTTTTCCAGGCACGTACAAAAAAAATGCTCATTGCTGGGCTGACAGAACCACAGCTATGACAAAGAAGCACCATAAAATCAATCCCTCAACAATCATTGGTTCAAAATACAATTTTCTTCTAAGATTTTTAACCAGTGAGTCACTAAACTCCTTAAGGACACTGTCTACTGTACCGGAGCCATTACAATCAAAGCACATTGTCAGGAAGTGTTAAGGCCACAATTACCACTTACTAAGATTTTGATGTGGAGAGGTTGTTTGCTGTGACTTAGGCCCACATGTACCTGAATATCAGCCGTATTCCAGGAGCGGACTTTATTGCCTCACTGTGATGTTTTGGACGGTTGTTGAAAGACACCTCAATGCCCACTGATTTGGTTCCTACCTGGTGTTTCCTATGTTTGTGGTAATATTGTAGGTCCTTGTATCATTTTGGGATCCAGTGATACCTCCTGGATAATTACACATATCCCTGGACAAATAATTTTAACAGATTTATTACTCTTCAGACAGCACACATACAGATCTTCCTCAGTCAAGATGGCAGGGCTGGACATTATCTCTGCTGGATCTCTGCTTATACCTCTCTCATTGCTAATGTTAAAGGCACAGTGTCTGTAAATATATGATAAAATCTTACTCTTGAGGATGAATAAAAGGCATATATTAATGTTTTCAACACATGCAGGCCACAAACAGAGGGAAATACAAGAATGCACAAAGCAATAATCAAATATGCATTTCAAGGGGTTGGGGATTTAGCTCAGTGGAAGAGCGCTTGCCTGACAAGTGCAAGGCCCTGAGTTCGGTCCCCAGCACCGAAAAAAAAAAAAAGGAAAAAATAGAAACAAAAAATCAAAAACAAAAAAATATATGCATTTCAAAAGCAAGAGGTTTCACTTGAGTGAATGTGGTACCTTTCTGACCCTTGTGCAAAAGGCAAGATCAACATAGGAACCCTGCAAAGAAACATGGCAATACCCAGACACACACACCCTGCTCAAACAGGAAGATATTGAATATCAGATGTTTTATACTTCATTAATATGACTTTATCACCTACCTGGTTCTTAGCAATGCTCTCTATCTTTTTGGGACTTCTGTGTTCTCATTCAGAGAACTTGTGAGCAAACATACCCAGATATGTTTCAAGATACAAGTTGCTTTACCAGAATACCTGTCTATTTCTTTGAACATCACAATGTTGACATACCAATCAATTATACCTGGACACTTAGATTAATTTCAGTTGAATTGAATGGACTTGACATCTCACAAAAGTTTTGACTATGTCCCTGCAAAATATTCTTTCACAGGATCCTTAGAAGAAGGCTCAAGTTCACCAAAAATCACAATGGAGCAGGACACAATCAGTGACCTAATATGCACAGTATCATTATGTCAAGCCATTGACACTCTAATTGGTAAGAGAGTGATCACTTCTTTTCTGAGCAAATATAACAAAAGCTCAATGACCAGAAGGATTAGTGATATCCTTATTGTCTGTCTGTCTATCTATCTATCTATCTATCTAATCTTTTATCAATTTAAGTCAGGCACCCCATGCTGAGATTTGGTTTCACATTAGCACCTACCTGAATACCAGCAATGCTCCACTTGATGACCTTCTTGTCTTATTGTGATGTCTTCACCTACCCAGAAAAAGACATCAGGAAACTGTGTGTGGCACATCGTAGTTCCTAAAGTTATTGTAGCATCATAAATCCTACCTACACTATCTTGAGACTTTCAGATGTCAAATGACAATCCTTGTAAAACAACCCTTCCTCTCTTAACAGTATATCTACTAATATTCCTCCATGTGTATCTCTGAAATGGACCACATTAAAACTATCTGGATCACTTCTTCTGCCTCTAAAATTAGACTATGTCAAATAGGTAGTACTTGTTAGCAAGGATAACAAGTAATCACATCAGGTCCAGTAGTGTTCTTTTACGTATTTTTGTGACATCATGTATAATAATGGAGAAGTGCTATTGCCCCCATAATAGCTCAGACGTGCCTCTGAGAATAAGAGGCTTAAAGATTGAATGTGGCGTCCTCTCAAATACCCACACTAAAACAGACCTTTCAAAAAGCATGAAAAGCTTGACAATGCCAAGTGAGCCAAATTGCCTCACCAGGACATTTAAGTGTAGGATGTTAGATAGTGTTGTTAATATGCTATTTTGTAAAGTTAAAGTCATATTAGTGTACTTTGATTAATTGTGACTTTTGGAATGTTATTACTTTCATTTTTGCTTTGTAGGGCTATTGATTAACAAATCATTTATATACATTATTAAGACTTTTTTTGCCTAACACCTATAGTTTATATTTTATTATCCTTATTATATTTGAATAGATAGACTGTTTATAAATCCTTGAGGCAATTCTCTTTAGGTTTATTGGCCTATTTTTCAAGTATCTAAATATGTTTAGATAAAAATAAACAAAAGGGGGTATTTTTGATCTAAGGAACAATGCAATATATTTTTTAATTTATTAACACTATACCAAGAACACTGATCCAAAATATCATAAGGATTAGGAACTATGGGGTAGATAGGCACTATAGTTTTCTTAAAGATTTGTAAAAGATAATATTTTTTATTTGGTTTTAATACAAGGAAAATAGATGAGCTATAAGGGAAGTGGCACAGCATTAGTTATATAAAGTCTATAAACTCAGCAATTAAAAGTTGTGGTGATAATAGAATATTGGTTTTCGTGAGAGAAATTGTAGGAACTTTAAGTGAATGAAGATAGACTGAGTTGATATTGTTCTGTTAGGTGTTTTTGTGGTTTAGACCTGAATATTTATTGTTGACAAGATCTTTTGGGGTGTATTATGATTTGTTTTATGTTACAGATTTATTAGGTATTATTCCCCTAAATGTAGTCAAAATATCTTTGTGAAATAATGCTTTTGGACATTTTGATGAAACAATACATTTTGGTGAGAAATTAAAAATTCCATGCATGTAAGTTAGGAGATATTTGAATCCTCCAGTGTTTGAGCTTTTATTGATACCAATTTTGAAGCATAGCTCTTTTTAGAATGAGGTCTAGAAAATGAAGCTTAAGCAGAATCTTAAAGCCCAATATTTAAGTGAAGTTTATCATGATTTTGTTTCACTGAGGAATACCTGAGGTTTTTTGTTTTGTTTTTGTTTGCAGTACTGGGAGTTTTAAGTAAAGGTTTCATGGTTACTAAACTACCACTCCACTGCTTGAGCTACACTATTTTTGCTCTGTTTATTCTAGAAATAGGATTTAGTCTAGTCTGTGATCTACCTATGTTACCCTACAGTCACTAGGATCACAGATGCACACCTTGTTCTATTGTGAATGGTTCTCACAATTTTTTTGCCCAGGCCCGCCTTGAATCTCATTCCTTGATCTTAGCCTCCCAAGTAGTTAAGATTACAGGCATGAGCCCCCTGCTCCAGGCTAATACCTGAGGTTTTTAAATAAGATACCGAAAGTTGATTGTAGCAGCTCAATGGAGGTAGGCCTTGGTCATCGTCAGTCCTTAAGGACTGCCATCTCAAAGGCAAATTACTCTGTAGAGAGAAATTTTTTCTGGTGTGTCTTTTTCGTGGTAGAGAGTTTTGTGACTTCTTTGGTGCAATTACACTTTCAGTTATAAGCTGTATATATTTTTAATATTGTGTGGATGTATCAGTCAACTTCTTTTTTGGAGTTCTTTGGGGGCTTGGGGTTTTTTTTAGTGCACTTAACATTGGTGGGAATGTTTTTGTTGAGTTTTTATTTTCATAACCAAGTGATTTAAAATCATGTATTTTTATTAGTCTAAACGAATAGTGTGTGGTGTTTTATTGTGAAAATTCCTTAGTTGCATACAGTGTACAGTATGGTGTACTTTGAACAAGTTACCCTCTCCTCCTCCTTTGCAAACAGTATTTGGTGAGGTTCATTATGCTATCATCACGTGTTTGTGTAACATACAATATTTTCTTCTACTTTCAATACACTCTCCATTTTCCCTCCTTTCTGCTGGTGTCACCAGTCAGTCCCTCTTTTATACTTATGTCTCATTATTTTTATTATCTTCATCATCATTGTGGGTGTAGATTCCACTTATGTCCAAATACATGGGATACTTTGTTTTCTGGGCTTGGCTTATCTCACTCAACATGGTGATCTCCAATTTCATTCATTTTCCTGCAAACAACATAATTAATATAATTTTATTCTTTTTATGGTTAAATAATTCTCCATTGCGTATATATCCCATATTTTCTTTATCCACTCATGCATTGTTGGGCACCTAGGCTGACTCCAGAGCTTGGGAATTGTGAACAGTGCTTTAATAAAATGGGTGTGCAGGTGTGTCTTTTGTATGTTGACTTAATTTTCTTTGGATATATGCCCAAGAGTGGTACAGCAGGGTCACAAGTTAGGTTTAGTTTTAGTTTGTTGATGAAACTCTATACAGATTTTCACAGCAATTGTACTAGTTTACTTACCCTCCAACACTGTATTTCCTTTTTCTCCACACATCTGGCCAAGTTTTGTTGTTTGTCTTAAATACTGCCATTCTGATTGGGGCAAGATAATATCTCAGTGTAGTTGTGATGTGCACTCTTTTATAGCTAACAATGTTGAGTTTTTCTTCGCTTATTTATCAGCCATTTGTATTTCTTCTTCTAAGAAGCATCTGTTCAATTCATTTTCCCATTGATTAGTTGGAATGCTTGGTTTTTGGGTGTTCACTTTATCCAGCTCATTGTATATTCTGGGTGTTAGTCATTTATCCATTGAATAGCTCCAAGAGACTTTTTCCAATCCTGTTGGCTGTCTCTTGACTCTGCTAATTGTTTCTTTTGATGTGCTGAAGGTTTTTAATGTGATGCAATTCCTTTTGTCAATTATTTTTCTCATTTCCCAGGAACTTGGAGTCATGTTCAGAAAATTATTGCCTATGTCTATGTCTTCATTGCTTTCCCTATGTTTTTGAGTAGTAATTTCAAAGTTGCAAATCTTTCATTAAGATCTTTGATCCAGTTTGAATTGAGAGATGGTGGTCTACTTTCAGTCTTCTACAAATGCATAGGCAGTTTTTGGGGGCAGTTATTTCATATGACTATATTCAAAACTTGTGACATTGTATTTGTGAATATTTGTTTTTTGTACTTTTTTGTTTAAAACTTTTCTTTTCATAAGTATCTTTTTGTCCTTAAAAATCCTGAAGGATTAATTATTCATCTCTAAATGGAGTTTGAGGTTTTGTTGCCTCTTTTCGTAATTTGCAATCAGTATTTGGTATTGACTGACTAATGAAGGACATTTTTAATGTGTTTATCTTTTTGTTGATATTTGTGAATTTTTTCAGTTTTTTGTCAGTTGGTCCAGGATCAGAGTAGGATTTTTATGTTTTATGTGTGAAACATTTAAAAATACTAAATAATTAATAGTCCTATGTATTGGTTGTTTTATGTTTTTAATTAGAGAGACAATTATGTAACATTTAAAGTTTACCTTTGAAGTTTTAAGTTGAAAATTTTAAGTTGAGTCAGTATTGTATCCATAACTATTTTATTGGTTTGTTTGGCTCTCTGACACAAATAATATCATCATAGTCATGTGTCCAAATTTTGTTTCTTTTTAGAAATATAGTTAATTGAAAATATGATATGTTATCTGTTTATGTTGATTAAATGTATTAGGTGCAGCTTTGAATTCATTCATCATTTTTAATGTGTTTGAAGGTTAATTTGAACCAGGCTTTATATTGAGACACATCTATTACAGAAGATGGAATGTGTATTTGCATTGCTTTTTATTTATAGGGTCTATTTTTAGGGGACATATTTTTTTGGTTTTGTATGGTAACAAGATTTACTCTGAGTTCTTTTAGTAGGGAATAACCTCATGAAGAACTGAGGCTGATAAGTTATATGTGAAATGGGGGATGGTATAGGAAATGGAAAGCAGTCTGATGGCCAGAATTTGTTGGTCACAAAGTAGTAGAAGACTACTTTGTGTAGTATAGATAGTATAGATAGCTGTGGTAAAGGAGGTCATTATAAGTTTGTCTTCTTTTGGGGGGGTACTGAACCCAGAGAATTTCCAACTAGGCAAGAACTCTACCACTTGTGCAATGTCATCAACCCTTTTTAATTTATTTTTTAAATTATTTTATTTATTATATTTTATTTTTTGACTTGGGTTCTCTCTATCTTTGCTCTCCAATTCACAACTCTCTGGCCTCCACTTCCTGAATAGTGGGATTATGACTTTGCATTAGAAACTCAGGCTTTTTAAGAGGTCTCAAAAATTCAACTTTTATTTAACATTAAAACGTGGATGTTGGATTGTAACCTATTTTGTATTATTTGTAGATTTTAGAACTTAGCATAATGTCTTAAATAGGTATATATATATATATACACACACATATATATATATGATTTTAGAACAATTTTATGTGAGTTATAAAAATTGTATGGCCAAAATAATCTAAATTTAATAATCTTAGTAATATTTACTAAGCATTTCTTACTTAGCTGTGAGCTAAATAAGGTACTGTTTTGCATGAGAGAAATGAGAGGAGTTTTTTAAATGAATGACAGTACACTGGAAATTATTCTCTTAGAGTTTTTGCAATTTACACCTGAGGATCTATTTTTGATAAGATCCTGTTGGGAATGCTATGATTTCTTTTTTGTAGTTGTGTGGGAAACTTACCAGGATACAATGAATGGCACAGAATTTCCAATATTTAGGTGTATTGTTGACTTTAAAATAGTCAAAATGTTTTTGTCTATAAATGGAGAAGAAGATTTTGGAAAAACAAGAAATTTTGGTGAGAATTAAGAGGGCTTAGGAATAAAACCTAATCACTTAATTTATAGATGACTGTAAGATGTCCTGTCCTGTGATTTAAGATCATTCAGCACTTACCTATGTAGGAAAACTTTTACTTTTGAAGATCTCTTTGAGTCACTGTAAGGACTCATCCTACCAGTGAACAACACACCATGTGAAATCAATTTGGTAGGTGTCTAGATTTACAGGTAAATTTTCAAAGGTTTTCGTATCAATTAGGTGTCTATCTATACTACATAGATACTTGGAGACATCAAAGGACACAGCCTGATAAGTGAACTCTTACTCTCTTCACAGAAACCTGGAAAAATTTCGCCATCAATATCAAAGTGATATATACAATGAAAATTACAAGAAGCCCTTATATGCCTCTATGATTATGAGCATTAAGTTTGCATTCACATGGTCTCTCTCAGAAAGCATACAAAATGTGATACTGTCTAGAAATGCTAGGGACTTACTAACATGCATCACAAAAATGTTAAGGAAATAGAACTGTCTCATAACGATTTAGTAAATGTATCTAATGACTGAATTTGGTATCACCTCATACCTGTACTCTAGCCAGGACTGTAGCAGGCAACCTACAAAAAACAAAACAACAAAACACAGTAGCACAAGGTAAAGCAAGCCTTTCTTACCTCCTGGATACTGAGAGTGAGATTGCACTGTGGTATCACCAGTTTTTTACTTATTTGATTATTAGCAAGTTTCTTTCAAGAACCTTTTCTGGGTTTTTGAATTCTTTTGCAGGGAAACTGAAAATATATGCACACATGTATCTTTAAATATAACTGATCTTCAAGTACCCCTGCCCAATGATGTCCTCAAAATCACTGTTAAGACATACTTGAACCTCAATCTGTACATTTGGACTAATTGGGATTGGTGATATCAGCAGGAGGGGCCAACCTTTCTGTGTAGACATGTGCAGAAAATCCTGTGCTGCTTGCTGTAATCCTCTCTCAACATTCACAGGTTCAACATAAATTTTTCTGCCATATAGCATATTAAAATCCTTGGACACTAGAATTTCTAAGGACTCCATTATTTTTAACCTCAAAAAGTATACCAAAATGTGGTGACAGAAAGGGCTAGAGCAACAATCATCACTTACCTGATGGTCAGAAATGCTGTGATGTGATGTAGGCCCAAACAACCAACCTACCTTTCCTGTATAAGTAGGTGTCCTAACTCTCATTGCCTGCTAACAAGAAAAGAACGATGCGAGCCTTTATAGTGTTATTGTGAACAACTGTGTCTTTTTCACCACATCAAATAAACATGAGGGGAAAATGTGATAGCTTCCAAAACATTTTTTAGACATGTATGTGAGAAAAGTCTGAATGATTGAATGTGACACCTTTTGAAAGCTCTAAACAACCTGAGACTTTAGTGGAATCTGAGGAAAAATTGGAAACACCAAGAGTTTCTCGAAATCCTAATTTACCTGGATGTTCAACAGCAGGTCTGCTCTGTCATATAGGTTCTGTCAATAATCCTGTAAGAACAATATTCTGAGAAAAGGTTTATGCTAAGGGGAGGTCACATACAAGAGAGGGAGTATAAAAGAAAAATGTTATGACGGTGAGCACGGTTGATGTACTTCCTGTACAAGAATGAATACAGAATTTTTAAACCTGTTGAAATCACCATTAGAAGGGGACTAAGGTAGAAAGGAGAAAAATGGATGGGATGAACTAATTCAGGATATAATACACATAAGCATAGTAAAGTCACAATGAAACACCCTGCATAGCTATGTTAAGCCAACAAAATTGTCATTTTTTTTACAAAAGCAGAGAACAGGAAGGCAAAACAGGTCTTGTCTGGAGGGTAGGTACCAGTGCAAGGAGGGAGGATATAAGGAAAGAATGTAGGAAGGTGAATGTGGTGGAAATATTTTGTACAAATGTATGCAAATGGAAAAATGAGACCTGTTGAAACTATTCCAGGAATGGGAGTACAGGTGATAAAGGAGAATAATGGAGGGGGGGTGAATTCAACTATGATATATTGCAAGCATTTTTGTAAATGTTGCAATGTACCACCAGTACAACAATAATAAAAATAAATGAAAAAAAATCCTGTAATGCTTTCTGTGCTATTGTGAAAGAGATGTGAAAAAGAAAGCAGTCAATAGCAGTTTCAGGATACAGCTTGTTCTACCAGTACACCTGCCCTTTCCTTTACCTGGGGCTATTATTATAAGACACTTCAACTGTACCTGCATTCATGAGTTATTTCAGAGTTAAAGGAATTTCAGGAGCGTCCACACTTTCTGGACTTCAACTATGGAAATTTCTTAAATCTTCTTCCTCCTTTGGCTGGTCAAAAGCAAAGGGTCAGTAAACCATAAAAAAACTCAGTGTCAGAGGTTCAACTTAAATTTTCTCACAATAGAAAAACTACAAACACGTATTCACCGTAATTCCTAAGGATTCCAGGCTTTCCTACCACACTATCTGTAAAAGATGTTGAAAAAGAGGAACTAGGGAATACCTAGTGGTTATACCCTCACCACTTACTTACTTGATGATCATGCCTTGGTCTGTGACTTAGAGTCCTGTCAGCACTTATTTATGAGAAATTTTACACTTGAAATCTCTGTGACTCACTGTATTGGATTTTCTCTGCAAAACACATCCTGGGAAACACATTTGCTACTTGTCTCATTCTACCTGTACATATGAAAATTCCCGAAGTCATTGTATCACATCAACATTCATGTACAGAACCTGGATACTTGCAGAAATCCAACCTTGTAAGGGCACGCTTACTATCTTGAGAAGATACCTGTAAGAATTCCACAGTCACTGTCAAAGTGATGGACACAATGAATTTACCTGATTATCTTCTTATTCCTTTACCTTGGGAAAAAGTAAACACATATTATTTGTCTACATGGACACACAACAATCAAACTCTTGATAGAAATCTGAGGGATCTATTCACGTTTTCACCACTTACATGCCAAAAGGGGGGAATATAGGATTACACAAAGCATTCATTAAATGAGTATATGAAAAATACACTGTCAATGTCAAATTAATGGAAACAATAAACATCACATGGATCTCTCCTTATGTTTCTACAATGGCCAGCTTAAACATTACGCTTTTTGTTCAGCAAACACATATTTATCCTTCTGAGTAATAATAAGTAGCTATTATGGTTTGAAAAGCGTACCTGCAAAAATTTTTAGGTCTTAAGTATCCTGATGTTTTACTGCATACATCTGAAAATATGAAGCTTTCTAATACCTGAATGTAGTATCATTTCATATCTCTACACTAGGCGAGTTGGCAAGAGAATGACTGCAATATGTGTGTAGACACCTTTCTCACCTTCCTGGATATTGAACGTCAGATGGGTTGCATTGTAGTACTGTCAGTGCAGTGGGGATGAGAGGGTTTTCTACAGGGGTAAAACCTTAATTTATTGTATAAGGGTTTTGCTGTTATTGAATATGTTGGACAAAAGAATTTTACGAGTATTTATGAAGGGAAAATGTGGCAAAGATTTTATGAAGTCAGGAAACAACCTCAGAAGACATAGGGCACAGGTAAACACACTCAAGTCAAGTGGATTTTGGGTGTTATAGGCACTAGTAAGGGTTATTCCACTGAGGCTCTTTAAATGATCTAACGGAGGTTGAGGAGTATTAACAGATTTGGAGTAGTGTTTTTTATTCAGTACCTGATAACTTTTAAACATTTTGTTGTGATGTTTAGATGTTACTTTCTAAGGATGAAGCATTGTTCTTGGACCATCAGGACAGGATTGTGCCAGGATTTTGGTGTGATTTTGTACTGAGCAGTAAAAAAGTTTCCCTAAGAGATTAGAGAGGACAATACCCATAAAAACAATATAAACAGCAGCAGAGTAGTACTTAGGTAAACTTTAAAAATAATTATTACAATTTTTCTTAACAGGAGTTCCCAGAAAACCATGAAGTTAGAAGATCCTTAGTGCTGAGTGTGCAATTAGACATAACATCAATCTGTTTGTAAAGATTCTTCAGGACTGAAAAATAAACACCGAGTACAACCTTCATGAGGCTTTCTAGAAATAAGAAGTGTTAGAGATATTTTATTTTGAAGAAAGTTTTGTTTCACTATTTTTATTTTTGAATTTAGGAGAGAAATGTCTCTGGCTGTGTCATAGAAGGTCTTTTGAGTAAGGTTGTTAAGCGATTTCATGTGTTACACACACACACACACACACACACATATATATATATTGTTATTGAAGGAATGAAAACAGTGGCTAATTATCAACACCAGGGGAAATTAGATCTTGTTTATTTATGATTGAAAAATAAACTAATAGTTTTTTGTATGTTTTATATGTGCTATTTTTGAATTGAGGGGATGTGATAGTTTCTTATTACACAACTATTACTTTTAAGAGATTTTCAGTGAGTTTTTCTGGTATGTATTTTAGGAGCTTTTCAAAATATTTTTGATAAGTATTTTTTAGTTTTTAATTAGTGGCACACCAGTTACTAGTTGTATTAATATATTTTTAGAAATAGTGGAAGAGATTTAATCCCATCTGTTGGTGATATTTTATTTATCATGATTTTGTGGTTTTTAACATGAAGGACTCTTCTGACTTAGTTGCCCTGCTGTGGGAATTAACTAGATCAAATACTCATTTTTAAGTTGATAGTATCTTTAAAGTATTTATGATTGTTAATTTTTACTTTAGGAGGATGTTGAGATTTTCAGTTCCTTTTCATTTGAGAGCCTATCTGTTTTGAGTCCTGGTTAATGGTTATTGTGAGCCTTACTGGATTTTTATGTTTAGGACATTGCTAATAGGCCATTTTGTAGTTACGTTAGTGGAATTTTAATTCTTTGTGTCTTTATGATATTTTAATTATGTTGATTTTGAATTTTGTTCTGAGGCGCTATAGAGTAACAAATTATATATTGTATTAGGATTATTTTGGTTAATGTTTAGAGCTGGTAATGTACACACAGTATCTTTAAATAGATGTGGACTAATTTTAAACTCTAGAGACAAAAGAGTTTAGTTTAGGTGGACTGAGCTTGTTTTTTTTTTTTAGATTTATTTATTTTCTTTTATTCTTCGTATGTGCATACAAGGCTTGGGTCATTTCTCCCCCCTGCCCCCACCCCCTCCCTTACCACCCACTCCACCCCCTCCCTCTCCCCCCCACCCCCTCAATACCCAGCAGAAACTATTTTGCCCTTATTTCTAATTTTGTTGTAGAGAGAGTATAAGCAATAATAGGAAGTTTTAGGAAGTCACTGCTGTGGGTCCCTGTTTGGTCCTGGCCTTCCATTTCATAATTCTATCTACACAGGTGACTTGATGTTAGGGTTTTTGTAAGATACTCACTAGGAGCATATTTTTGTTTTTCTTTTCATTCCTTAGTACAGTTATAGGGCCTCTGCACTGGCTTCAAATAATAAAGTCAATAGTAGGGGATAGACTATGTGTGACTCTTAGGTCTCAGATTTCCTTAACCTGAAACTAGGTGAGTCTGCCTTCTGTTCCTATCCCAGTTCTATAGTGCACTGGCAACTATAACAATAATCTGAGCAGGGTGGCTTATAAAAAATAGCCATGTATTCCTCACGGATTTAGATACTGGAAATTCTATCATCAGGACACTGAACATTATCTGGTGTGGACCTTCACTTTTGTTCATAGATGGTACATTCTCATTATTTCTATACAGGGTGTAAGTGGTAATATCACAAGTGGTCTTAATATCATAACCTTGGGTAGGATTTCAAAATGTGGGTTTTGGGGGAGAGGAGGAAAGGGAGACAAAACCCTGCAGACCACAGCACCAAACGAACTCAAATTTCTACTAGTTCTCCAGGTGCATGCACACAGATTCCAGGCTTGAATATTATTCAACCCTGAGCAGCTGGTCGCTTTTTCTGATATGGGTGATCACTCTTTCAATTTATTAAAGCACACCTGGGTGTCGTGGAACACATCTAAATTCTCAGCACTTGGGAGGCTAAGGAAGAAGGGTCTTGATTTCAAGGCCAGTCTGGACTACACAGGATGATTGAGATCCACCCGGACTAACTAGTGACACCACGTCTCAACAACAACAAAAGCAGCAGAAGCAGAAGTACAAGCAGAACCAGAACCAGAACCAGAGGGGGAAGAAGAAGAGGAAAAGGAGAATAAAGGTATCTTTTCGCAACCAATCTATCCTAGATCAGTGCATGTCTGCTTTTCATTAGAGGAAAAATAGCTGTGTACATTGTGGAGAATGCTCTGTTTCTCTTCTGAAATTCTTATTCTTATTCTTTTGCTTCCATCATGGAAAACTTCTCATAGTTGTCTTATAAACCACACGAGGAGATGGACAGGAGATTACAGGTACAAATGGACTGTGTGGAGACATGAGACAATGCATCATCAAACATTGAAACCACTCAGCTTTATTGTACCACAGCAGACACAGTGACAGTGGAGAAGTCAATATGTGGATGTGTCTGGGTCTTTGGCAAAAAGGCTATAACCTCTCCTTCAAGACTGTTTCCTCTGAATTCTACATAGGAGTTACCATATGACATTGGTCTGGTACCTCTGTCACTTCTGGCTGGGGCCCAACAAGTGTATCTTTACAGGGACTTGAGGGAGAGCCCCAGATGAAATTTCCACACAGGTCCACCACATGCCAGTAAAAGATGTCAAGACAGGGTTTTTAATTCAGGGAAGAATTCTTTTCTTCCAGTCATAAAAGTTAGTTGAAAATAAGACTATTGAATACTAAAAGTGAATTACAGAAACTAGGACAGGATTTCAACACAAGTCAGAAAAAATACATATAAACAAGAATGAGAAAAGAAAGGATGAATGTGAGTTTGCCAAGGAAATGTATTGTCAATGGCAAAAAGTAAATCAGCCAGTCTCTTGTTAAATGAACTAAGTGAATTAGACCACACCTCTTTAGATCAAGAGAACCCAAGGGGAAACTATGGTCCTTTTCAGAAGACTTAAGGAAACTCAAGTTGTTCAACTTCATTTGACACTAGACAGTTGTTCACTGTCCTGTGAAAAATGTTACAGCAGGTGTTTCCTCACAGGGGCAAATCCACATCATAGCCTCACTGTGTCTCAAGCAGTTGATGTCACTGCTCCCAGAGATGAGGACCATATGCTTAAAGGGGAGTGTGAAGGACACACATGTGCATTATATACCACACAAACAAACCCACTTCATGCAGTAACCTCAGGAGGAAACAAAGGTCCATCAGAAGGTCAAACTCAACACCCAGGCCAAAGGAACCTTCCAATGTTCACACCATGGTTGTTTACCTATCCCTTCTACTTCTCCTTACTAGCTATTCAAGATAGCAGAGATTTCAGAACACTGCCTTTAGATTTACCTTCCGTCTTCCTTCTTCATTCCTAATATGTGTTTGAGAACATCTGAGGGTCCAGTTCTGCTGCTATGGTGATACAGGAGCCCTCATTGACTATGTCCCCAGGACAGTCAGTAACTCTCGCCTGTAGCTCCAACACTAGAGCAGTCACGAATGTTCACTACCTATTCTTTCTTCAGAAGAATCAAGACCAAGTGCACATTACACTGATCTGTAACACAAGCAATATATACTTGTGGGTTATCAGTCTCCCCACCAGGACCACAACTGCCATGACCTATTCAGGGGCCCAGCCCAAGAAAAAGACGAATACTATTGTTTGCTACTACTGGAAAAATACTCCTTAGTGGGTGTTGGATTTCCTGAAAGAGTGATGAAAATGTTTTAGCACTAGGAGGAAGTGGTAGTTACCAAACACTAGAGATGTACTATACACCACTGACATAGTCACATTAAAGTAGTAATTTTGAGTTAATTTCACCTAATGAACAACAACAAAACTGTGTTGGTCTTGGGCCAGATTCTTCTCTCAAGTCACAGTCTAGACTGGCCCACAGGGAGACATAAACTATCCATTATTTCTCCTACCCCAGGTGCACATATAGGAGAGGAGTACACTGTTTCTGCCCTCCCTTCTTTTCCACTTCAAACTTCTGCTTACACCTGCACACAGATTCTATTTGTCTAAGTGCTCCCAACACTTAAATATAATTAACCCTTTATGGAAGGCTAGAATATAGGGGCAAAAAAAGCTACTGGGACACGGGCACCATGTGACTTTTCTAGTGACAATTGTAAAATCTTAGTGGACAGACCCACACCGCAGCGCTTTTCAATTGCAAATCCTTTGTGAAAAGCCTTGAGGAAACTCTGCCCTATCCTTGTACTCCACCCCCCCCCCCCACATACACACACAGAAAAGACTGCTCTGATTGTCTCACACTCCTGCCACTTGCCTTTGTGGATTTTAAAAATCAGTGTGAAACAAAAGATCTCCCTCTGTCTATTTTTATTTTCTCACCCTCATCTCACCTGATAGGAAATCACTGTTGCTTATCCATATATGTCCGGGTTTGCAGGTGCCCCCCATCCCCAGGCTGTGTTGACTCAGCTGCCTTCCCAAGTGTACCTCTGGGAGGATCTGCTACACTCACCTGCACCCTGTGCCATGGCATCAGTGTTGGTATATATACATCACTTCCTGGATTCAGCAAAAGGCAGGGAGCCCCCTCCCCCTTATATCTCCTATATCACTACACACATACTGATGGGTATGATGACTCATGGGCTCATAGACCTTTCTTTGGATCCAACGATGTCTCAACTAATACATTGTTCACACCTCTGAGCTGCAAGCTGAGGATGAAGCTGTTACTGCAACACATGGGATGGCAGTACTAAAGACTGACACAGTGCTCAGGTCCCATGAGGAAATGAGGCAAATACCATTCTTCTGTTCTCTGGTCAGATGCAATCAGTGTAGCTGATAGCTCTGACCAAGTCTACCTCAGTGGGTGACTTCTAATGTCATTTTTCTAGCCATCACCTAATTTTCCTAAGAAAAATTGGAGTGAAAATGAAGATGTCTTCTTTTCCTTAGTTAAAATGTTAATTTGAATTATTACTATACTATCCCATCTTGATCATGTCACCAGTGGCATAAACCAGTTCACAGGGCTCAGTTTCCTGCCAGGGAAATGATGGACCATGAAGGGGATGACTGACCTCATGTATCCCATCCCCGGAACTAGACCTCACTCAGGTATGTGCCATCTGAGAGTTGCTGGTTAGTCACTGGGTCCAGTGGTTCCAAGCCAGCCACAATGAGAAATTTCAAGAGTGGGAATGCCTTTCCTTGCACTTTCTAGTTCCTGACCATCTCTGGGAACTGTCTTTACTCTTCTGCAGATCAAAGGATATAGGTTTCAGGTGCTCCAGGCATGCTGATCAGTTTCCTCCACAATGAGATTCTGCCTGTGACATCCCAATGAGCACAGGGTCCTGGAGTGTCACACTTATTACCCACTGAGTTGGGTTCTACAGTATCAACCTCTCTTCTACATCCAAAGGGATTCTGATACTCATGATGGGACTTCAGTGAGGCTAGGGACATGCAGAGATTAGGGACTTAAGCAAAGATGATGCATAGCACAAGAGTTCCAAAGCAGGCTAAGCAAGCTGCATGGTGCTATGTCCCTAATCTGAAATTTTATGACACTGTCTAAGGACATCTTATCCTGAACTGTCCTGCACTTTTCACCCTTCTTGCTGCACAGGTGATTGACTGGGGGTTTGTGGAAATGGCTCTTCAGGAGCATGTTTACTGGGAGCTTTTCACTTGATTCAATCACTAGTGACAGTAAAACAAGTTGTCCTTGAGTAATTCCAAAGTCTCTTTCAAGGTTATCTGATGAGAACTAGCCTGTAATGCTATCTATGTCATCCTCACATATCTCAAGTTTACCTTAATTTATCCAAGTGTAGGAAGCATGATTTCTGTCTTGGTCATGCATCTCCCATGAGCAGCTTGAATCCTTTTATCTGTATCACTTCTCCTTTCATGGCCTCCCATCAACTGATTCATTAAAATACAAGTCATTTTAAAGTTATTTTCTTGAAATGATCCACAAGGTCACACATTTTTGCTCATGAGAGTCTTGAAAAACTAAATCATACTGAATTAATTCTTAGAAATATCCCAAATAAAGCCTCTTTTGTGATACCATATGATACTGTGAAGCCTGTATTTCCAGTGGTGCCCAATCGGGATGAAACTCCTTTTGTTGGTGAACAGTTGATTGACTGAAATTTTCATTGACTATGCAGTGAAGAGATTGTGTCCAGTACCATGGAAGTCCTAGACCCTTCAGTGTGCTTGGATCTTATCAGATGTGATCTCTTTAACATTCTGCAATAGAGAACCAATGGTCAGAGGATCTACATCTTGTGGTGTAAGCTGCTTATCATTGATTGCCCTGCTCAGAGCCTGTGTGTGGGTATATTCAGCTGATGAGACATGAGGGAAGTGTTTTTTTCTGCAATATCTTTGGAGGTTGTTATCATTTAGAAACGTGTCTCCAACAACTCCTCTGAGGAAGTATTAGTCCCCTTGGGGAGAAACTGAATGTTCATCCCAGGCATTTGACCTGGATTAAAGAGTGCATTTAGACTTGACACAGGTATGACGTCTATGGAAGAAGGTCTTAATTTGATTGCTCAGAATGAGGGTGTGGGAAGGAATGAGATTTTGAGGGGTTTGTTCCAGAGACAAAAGACATGCAAGTGGATCAGAGTTTCAGATATGTACTAAAATGGCATCGCATAATTTCCAGCATTAGATGGTAGAAGTCTTTCTTTGCAGAGAATCATAACGTCAGCAGTATATTATAAAGTTAAATTGAAAATTACAATGAAATATTACACAACTAAAACTTGTAAGACATCAAAAAAGTTTCATGGTAATAAGAAATGAATGTGACTAGAATACTGGAGGGACAGTGTTTTATGATATGTACTTAATTCCTCAGGTATTTATCCCCTGCAGGAATTTCTTGAAGATAAACTTCATAGTGGCAGAGGACCACTGTATGGGTCAGCAAAAATAGCAGAGATATGGTAGATTATATTTATCTAGAAGTCACCTGAGAAACAAGGTCTCACATTAAAGGATTTTATTGAAATTCTTTGAATCTTATACCAAGTAGAGTTTGGAAACTCAGCATTTAAAATAAGAACTCTAAAAAGCAGGTCATGTCATTTTCTGAGGCCAAGTTGGAGAATGTTACGAGATGTCCTCTTATCTCAAACAATAGGGATATGAACACAAATTTTCTGCTTGTATATTCACCCTTTGAATATACAAGCAAACTAACAACACTATTCAGTTCCCTGAGATTAGAGGAGAATCGTGTGATTGTAGGATAATGTGAGCTCTTTGATTACCCTTGCAAGCTCTGCCTGGAACATATATCTGTTAAAAGTCAAGAAGAAGAAGGCCAAGATGGTCCTACTAGCATGGGAGTGTCAGAGTCCCAATTTTAAGGCAGGTGGATAAAGGACAGTATCATAGACACTTCAATCCTTCAAATATCTTTATGAGAAAACTTGTGTGGAAAGTATTAATGGGCAAGAAGATGGTGCCAAAAAGTCTGCATCATCCAGAGTCACCTGAAACCTAAGATTTGACATACATGTTGCTGACAAAAACTACTTGGTACTGACAGAAACCAGGGAGCTTTGTATGGTATCTCAAAAACAACTACTTGTATTCAAGTAAGAATTAGGGATCTGGGGATTCCAGACACTTCTCTGAATTTGTATGACTTTTATAAGATGGTGGGGGGACATTAAACATTAAACACCATGTCCCTCTCACTGTACAAATAGGCGATCTTCCCTCAAAGGAAGGTGTGGTGCATACAGCTCCAATTCCTGAACACATATGGAGAATGGCTGTAATAACAGGCCTTTCTCTGCAAACTATAGCAAGAGCATACCAGCTGTGTATACGGGCAGTGAAAACAATAACATGAGGAATGGTTAAGTGGATAGCAGTTAAGCTGCTGCACCTTTCCCAATGTGGTGGCTACAGAACAGTACAGACTACCTGGAGGTCATGTAGAAATAATCAGTTTCAACCAGGAACTGAACAGAGTAAAAACCATTACACTCACTTATGATCCTTTAATTGGCCTGAGAAAATCCGACAGCAGCTAGCTTATCACTGTGGAATATATAAAATTAAATAAGGTAACACCCTCCATTATACACTGCCACACTTAATATAGCTAGCATCTTGAATCAAAATGGAGAAACTCTGGGTACTTGCCATTTTGTCCTTGATATACTAAATACTTTCTCAGTGTTTCTACTGATGAAAAAAACCAGGAAAAATTCACTTTCACATGGGAAGGGTTAGAAAGGGTATTTGCATAGTTCCAAACCTATGTCACAGGATGGTATGGTTCAGTGCATCAAGCTTGATATAGTATCAATGCTTCATTGCAATGACAATGTCATGCTAACTTCTGGATCCTATCTGGATGTTGCAGCTCAAACAATGGTTATGTTACCTCCCAGTGAGAGGATAGGCTGTCAGTACCCCCAAGTTACAAAAACCTGTGTTATCTGTCAAGTACTTGGTAGTTATTTGGCTGGAAAAGACAATAGCAGTTATCAGCAGTTTTGATAGAAAATTTTCAGAATTTCTCCGCCCAAATTATGCTGAAAACAATTGTAGGCCTTTTGGTATTAAGGGTATGGGTGCCCCATAATTCCATATTTAGCACAAATATTGATAAAAATAGTACCATTTAGTAGAAAAGGGAGCCTGTTTGTACAGGAAACCTGAGTGCTTTAACACGTTTTTCCAAGCAATAACCAATTACACATCTTGGGCATATTAATACAGGAACAACTTTGTGAATTGGGTGTTTCTAGGTTTGGGATGGATTTTGGGTGGGGTCTATGACAACATCAAGGTAATATATGAATTCTCTCAGGATTTTACTCACAGCTGTGGAAGAGAACAGAAACATGATGTAGTGCTTTAGAAAAACAACTGGGTGCTACATACTTGATATTGTAAATACAGATTATTGCTCAGACTACTCCCATTACAGTGTACCTACATATTCCCATTGCAGTCTGGTTGTGGGATGCTTTTAAGACTCCACATTCAGGATCATCACAAACACCCATTGTGGACAGATGGCATGCATATTTGCAGCAATGAAGTGCATTACCTTCTAGCCTTTTAAGTGCAGGGTTACAGGACAATCTAAGACCAGTCACATGCACCAAAGAAGAACAGAAGATACTAGATAAAATTTTAGCACTTATCTCTACCCAGTATAAGGAAAGGGGAGGGAAAGACATCAAAACTCACCTGGTATACCAATGGTTGTGCCAGAGGCAACCCTCTAACCTTGACAACAATGGCCATGAAATCTGCTACTGCCACTTCCTGGCTGGATTTAAAAACTAGATGGAGCACATGATAAAAGCGAGAGCACACAAGGGAGGGGTGAGGATAGGTAAGACACCTAAAAAACTAGCTAGCATTTGTTGCCCTTAATGCAGAGAAACTAAAGCAGATACCTTAAAGCAACTGAGGCCAATAGGAAAAGGAGACCAGGAACTAGAGAAAAGGTTAGATTAAAAAGAATTAACCTAGAAGGTAACACCCACGCACAGGAAATCAATGTGAGTCAATGCCCTGTATAGCTTTCCTTATCTCAACCAGCAAAACCCCTTGTTCCTTCCTATTATTGCTTATACTCTCTCTACAACAAAATTAGAGATAAGGGCAAAATAGTTTCTGCTGGGTATTGAGGGGGGGAGCGGGAGGGGGTGGAGTGGGTGGTAAGGGAGGGGGTGGGGGCAGGGGGGAGAAATAAACCAAGCCTTGTATGCACATATGAATAATAAAAGAAAAATGAAAAAAAAAAATAAAAACTAGATGGAGTAGTCAATGTGATGAATTAAGTCCAATATAGATGGTACTGGGAAATGAAACACGTTGCCTTGATATAAAAACAGACAGCTGAGCTGTCAAGGGACTAACTGTATGGATAAGTAAGAGGGCTTCTAAAACTGAACATAAACCATCAGCTTCTCAGAGGGTAGAAATGTGGAAAGACATTTGGGAATGAAAAGCACACTTTGAACTACCTTTCTATCATAAAGCAGATAAAATAGCTAGAGTCTGCTGACTAGAAAATACACCAGCTGAAGATGTGGTTGCTGGTCTGCATAAAAAAGCACAACATAAGAGAAGGAAAATTCTCTGTTTGATAACAAACAGGGTTTCCCATCAAGATACTCTACATATATGTGACTCTTTCCTGCATAGCCCATGAAGTAACTGTGGCCAATACCTCATGTGCAGAGGCAACCTCCACAATAGCAGGTTGACTTCATTAGACCCTTGCTCCTTTTGTGGGAGGACTTCAAGTATTAAAGGAATGTGTTTGCAAAAAGGCCACAAAAACACAATCACAGGTGGCCTTTGAATGCTTTGCATGGCATATGGAAAGCTTAAGAACACAGACAGTGACAGGGGAGCACATGTTACCAGCTACACAGTTCTACAGGTCAAGAATAGGCTGAGAATTTGGACACATGTTGGTATTCCCATTTCCCTTATAATCCAACTGCAACAGGACTAATTGGCTGAATGAATGAACTTCTAATGACAAATAAAAATGGAGGTTGGATTTTTGGTCTTGAGAACAAAGAGACTGCCTATTTGAACTATCAAGGAACATGAGCACAGCACAAACCTAGTGCCTGTCATATATTTACACCAGAAACACACAATACCATCTGAATTCAAATGATGGTACATAAGAAAGGCACTGCATTACACACAGGGAAACACAGAATAATTTGTTGTTGCAACTGCCACAGGAACTGCCACAGGGGACCCAAATAGTGTGCTGATCTAACTAAAGCTGAATTTTGAAAGAAAGATGACAGGAACTATCTTTCTTTGAAGAGGAAATCCTGACATTGTGAAAAATTACAGGACTAGAGAAGAAGAACCCTCACTCCAGAGTTAGTGATTGGGGTGAGGTCTTCAGAATGGACATGTGCTCAGTGTCATGCACGCTTCTCCCTTCACATCTCAGAACTCTGGAGCTTGTGCAGTGATCCAAGGATAAATATTCTGCCATCCATCCATAGTAGTGTACCTCAAAGCAGGAATAACTAGTGAGGGGAGAAGCACAAAGGCACAGCTATAAGTCCTGAAAGATCAGAACAAGAAAATCTATTTCTCTTACCTCTACAGGCCCACACTAGAACTTTGGCTTATGGTTTAAGTGTGTGCTTCCCAGAGTTGTGACTCACTATATTTGCTCTATCACTGACCAAGAGCTAATTCAACTTAAAAACTTTTTGTCACAATTGCCAAGAAGTGCTCATAATTCCAACCAAAGGTTTGAGGTTTAACGGTAGCACAGGAAGGAAAGAACAAGGGTTGCGAAAAAGATCTTTATGTAACAGAGCAAGAAACAAAGCACACTATATTGACAGATACAACAGTCCTTACCAGAATGCCATTAAACTATGAAAAGAACACAGAATTCATTCATTTTCCTATTTGATTCCTTTCTCCCTCCCTCAGCCTCCAAACAGAAGGCATAACCTTACTGCTCCTGGGAACTTTACCCACTGGACTATACCTGGAATGCTGTTACTTACCTGGAACTTCATCATCACTGATACTTTCCAATTCTATCTCCTTTGTGGAGTGGTGATCTGGAGGAAAGTAAAAAGAAGAGAGGCTCACCCATTCATGCCCAAACCAGGTGAAGGCACACTGGCTCATACAAGATCAACTTTGTCTTCCCTCTGGCTCACACACTTTCATTGAGCCTCATGGCCATACTTCTATACAAATAATTTTCTTCTTTCCCAGGAAGAACCCAGAATCATGGTCCTCCAGATTAAAGCGTGTAAGCTACTGCCTCACCAAATGAGTGACTTCATATACATACCACTTCCACAAGTTGCACAGGACATCTGCAATTATAGAAATAAAATACTATGAGGATATGATCATGCTGTAGTCTTTAAACAGATTGGTTTTCTACTCATGACTCAGTAAACCACACAGGGAACAGTAGTTCAGTCAATGGTTACATACCTCGCACCCCCACCCTCCAAAAAAATACTACAGAGGAAACCAGTGAAAAGACAGGCACTCTTCCTGCAGAGTGTACCCCTCAAGTGCGTTTACTTTTTCCAGTAAACAATCCTTAATTCAAGGAGGAATACTGGTGCTAAGGGAATGCTTCTACCGTATAGTTTATGATGGATGTGGTGACTAATATATCCTAGACAGTCAGAGTCAGTTGGAAAGAGATTCTCACTCACCCACCCAAGTATGGAAATTATGTCTTTTAAAGTTTAATGCACATGGTCAGATTTTCACAGTTAAACTTGATTAAAAATAGAGTCACAATCTTACTTCATCAAATTCCAGATCCTGTAACTCCTTACATGGAGAATCTGGGAGAAAACAGAGTAACGGTTAGTATGTTGGTAATTGTGGGTATGAATCACTCAGGGAGATTTCTCACTGTGGACATGAGGCTGGAATGTTCAGAAGTGGGAAGTGAGAAACAATGGCCTGAGCTGCTGTTGGGACAGCCTCTAGGCTGGACGAAGGATGGGAAAGGGAAGAACAGGAAAGAAATGAGACATAGAGCCTTGGCCTTGCATCTAGGGAATCATGAGCAACACAGAACAGTCAATCTGACTTGGTATGAAATGCACACCAATTCAGTGGAAGACTTTCATCTCTACTCCCACATTTGGAAATTCATGAAACTGCTGGTGTCTTCTGGACAGTCCCAAGACCATTTCAGCACACAAGCATCCAATCATACTGATACTGTATTATATCATGCTATGGAAGAATTTGCAATTAATTACAAGTCAATGTTTCTCTATGAGTTTGCCATTAAATATAAAATATAGATTAGACAATAGTAAAATAAAACTGTTTACTGACAGTTATTTCTACTGAGTTTGTTTTTCTCACACCATTGCGTGTGTGCACATCCCTTTGTCTCCCTGTGGTCAGAAGAGCTAGAAACTTTTGTGCCACTCTCTCTGAAGATGTTGCCCTTTAGATCTGGCTTCATTCCCAGAGGTGAAGGACACAAAGTTTTCTGTGTCTCTAGTGAACCTAAGAGACCTGACAAAGAATACTGTCACCAGTGACAATAAGGTTACAGTTTAAATTCATTTTCTTCAGAAGGAAGAAACACTCAGAAACATACTAAGAGATACACAAGCAATTGTTTCCTTGAAGGCCTGTTATTTTTACCTTAATTAATGAAGTTTTATAATTTGATTCTATGCAGTCAGACATACAAAATATTAGGTTTTTGTGGTAGTACTGGAGTTTCCACTCAGAGCCTCATGCTTACTAGGCAAGCACTCTACCAATTTAAGCCACTCTCCCAGTTCTTTTGGTTATTTTTTAAATAGGTCCCCAGTTTTTTGCCCAGATTAGTCTTCTTATGTAACAGTGATTACAGGCATGATCACCATGCCAAGTTTTAAAAAATATGACATGGGACTTTGCTTAACTATTTGCCTGGGATGGCTTTGAAGCACAATCCTCCCAATCTCCACCTCTCAAGCAGCTGGGATTATAGGCATGAACCACCATACAGAGCCTCACAAAGTAATTTTTTATTCTTCACAGATTTTACTTTGTATCATGTGTGTTAATCACATCTTATTGTGTCAGCTGTCAAACTGGGAACTATTTCATTTCCATTGTGTTCTTCACAAAAACTATGATACAATAAGTAATTAAATACTTAGTACTGAAAATACAGGAGGAAGAGGAAGGCTTTAGTTGGTTTCAGAGAGAATGACAAACTACATTTAAATTCCTGGGCAAATTGAAATGAAAATTTCTTTCTGCTTGGAAAGTATTATTCTCTTTGGAAAGGAAGGACAACAAAGAAAAGCAGGAAATAAATGAGAAGCTGGGTCCTTGCATTTTTACCTAAATTGCACATTATATGAAAAGAATTGGTTACTCAACAGAAAGTCCTACACTATATACTACGACTCAGAAACAGAATCCCAGTCCCATATTCATTCTGCCCACTCTGAGATCCATCAACTTAAACACCGTTTACTTTCCATGCACCAAAGCAGTGATTGGCCTATGCTGCTACTGCTTTTATCTATGATACAGGATTCACACAGCATTTAAAGCAAACTTATATTGGGGACCTAGAACTGATGCCAGGAAACACATTCTCCTGTGTTAAGTCACTGATCCTAGGTCAAAACATAATGATTTGATTTGATATGAAAATGCTGATATTTTACCAATTAAAAATGACCGTTACTCATAAGATATGCTTCTTTCCAGTTTCTATGTCATGAGTGTGTCCACTGAGCTGGTGGCTGTATGTGAAACACTAGCCAGTCAACAGTAACTGAGTGCACCATGGAGCTGAGGCATGGGTTGAGTATAAATGCTCTTTATCAAGGTACAAGAGAGTTACAACAGAAATACAGAACTCACTCAAGCTGGACACAGTGCTCACACCCATAGCATTAGCTACTTGGAACACGGAAAGCAGAAGTTGGAGCCCAGGCTAAGGGGAAAGTCCTAAGACTCCATCTCAACCAATAATATCTGTGTGTTGTGGCACACACCTGTGATCCCAGTCATAGGGGAGGCATAAGCAGGAGTTGGGGTCAAGGCCAGCCTGGGCATGAATGTGAGACCCTGTTTCAAAAACACCTAAGGCAAATAAGGGCTGGGCCATGACTGAAGAGGTAGAGCACCAACCTAGTGAGCACAAGGCTCTTAAGTTCAAACTCCACTACCACCAAAAAGAAAGACGCAATTATAACTATGATTTTAACTACTTATTTGTTTCTCCTCTAGAGTCTTTAGTGGGCAGAACTTGAGCATTTTGAGGGTCATGGTCACAACAATATAAAATATTTTGCCCATTATTATGTGTTTGGGGCCAGCATCTAAGACCTGACTCCAGAACTTAGAGAGGTGGGCCACATTTTTCTACAGGATAACCAGAGATGTATTTGTGCTTTTCACATCCGTGAGTATGCCAAACTCTGTGAGAAAATTTTCCTCTAAGAACCCGGATCTGAGTGACAATAAAATGAAGTTTTATATGAAGAGCAGCATCTAAAAATTTAATAGGCTGAGGAACTTTAAGACATATACAGGAATGCTGAGTTCTTTGCACTGGAGCCAATGATCCCATGACTGAATCCTAATTTTATTTCAGCAGTTGAGAGCATGAACATTGGCCCACACACAGGGGTTCATATTTTTGACTTTTCCATTTATGAATTTGAGAGCTGGTATAATCCATTATGGTACAGTGGGAATATCAAAGAAAACATCAGATAGCATTGCACCCAAGATAACATAATACAATATATAAAATGTGAATTTATGAAGGATTTTAGTAAGCAGGAAATACCTACTAAGAAAATACATAATCTCTCTCTCTCTCTCACACACACACACACACAAACACAAACACACACACTCACACAGTTCACAATCAAAAATTCATAGATTCACTAAAGCCCCAGCAATCTTCAAGTAATAACCCTACATCAACCAAAAGGGAACAACACAACTACTTCCAGGAACTACAGAAACGGGAATGTGCATTTTTACACAGACTATCAACTTTTCCCCCAGACATTTGTACTATTCTGTTCCCTCTGAAAACCCAGAATCAGGGTGATTCTTCAAAGGGAAGACTGTAAGGGTACCGCGTGTATCATAGTACCTACATTTTTTTCTTCACCAAGTAATTTGAGATTACTTACCATGTTCAGATTCTTTTAAGTTCATCTGCAGAAACAAAGACATTATGAGCAATAGGTCATACTGTGTCTTGTTTGCACAGAGTGTTAGTTCTCTTTTGGAGAATTGAAAAGATAAGAGACACCCTAGTTAAGTCAAAGGCACCCTAAAGAAGAACAGGGCACATCTAGCATGAGCTTTACTGGGGAATGTATCTCTCAAATCCATTTAGGTCATCAATTATGAAATACTTCATCTAAGGAGGAGACATTGTTTCCAAAAAGACAACCCCTAGCATCTAGTTTGTAAACTGAGGCTACCGCGAGTGAATGTGTTCTGTAACACATATCAGTGGGTAAGGGTCTGTTCTTCCAATGCTCCAAAAAACATAATTTAATACCTATAATGTATATTGCCATGTATCAAACGATGAACAAAATTTGCAAACAGTTAATCAAGAAAGCAACATTTCTATTTCAGGGAAAAGAAGACCATCTTACCATTTTAGTAGTTAGTGGCTCTTCCTCCACTGGTTCCTCAAGGATACCTAGGAAAACACCGAGTAAATGTTAATTATGGGTGGAGTTGCTTATAATTTACTCAAAGAGCTCAACTTAGCTTAGACAACAAGATAGAGTGTGTGGTTGTGCTCTGAAATGTGTAGTTTGAGCCCCTGCTCAGGCATCCTCCTCAGGGAAGGTAGAAACTACATGAGGGCAGGAAAGAAGTGACAAAATGAGGCCATGTCATTCTTCTAAAGGCAACAAGAAAGTCTCAATTTTCAAATGGAACTTCAGTCCTATCAATGACAGTGATTGCTCTGAAGCTCAGATACCTGATGTTCTAAACACATGGAATAATCTGGGTTATAATACATGCTGAATGACTTCAAATACAAACATTCAAAGATGAATTGCCATGGACTTAGATTCAAAAGTATCGCTGAACATGGCACAATAAAGACTGCCAAAAAATCTTACCTTCAAGTATATCTTAGGTAATTTAGGTGTCTGGAAATTAATCAAAAATTTCTGTATCTTCCCAGAAGGAGTCATCCATTCAAGAAAAAGTGCCAAATCTCAGAACAGTAAGCTTTGTGGCTTTTTCATCTCTCTGACAACCCTCATCCACTCTTTAGTTCAGTGGTTGGAAAGAAAACAAGCTATCATACTCATGGTGAAAACCAAAACCCCTGAAGCCATGTGAATGGAAGGAGGAGAGGAGTGGAGCTTTCATGAGTCTCCCTTCCAGGAAAAGTATCTTTATTGATCTGATGGATTTATAAATCCATATTTGCAACGATTCAAACTTCCTTAGTGCAAATAAGGCATATTCTCTAGAAACAAACATTGAAAACAATACATGAAAAGTTTCTCTTGTGGTCACCTGAGCTCAGACATAAATGTTGAGGCAAATATTAAATTAACAACATAAAATGAAAAAAGTAGGGACTACTTACAGGGGTGATTTAGATACTTTCACAGATATCTGGGAATCTAAAAGCTATACTCATGTCTTGGGTGATCTACAAAAGGCTCTGACACATTCAGGGAATACCTGATACCTCCAGTTGAGTTTGAGGCTCTCCTGAAGTAGGAATTGAAGGCCAAAGTAGAATTCTAAACAATCAGTCTGAGTGTTGAAGCTATTGACCAAAGCAAAAATGAGGAGCCGGAGCCCCTTACAGATTCGAAAACTTACTGATTCTAGGAAGTTAAAAACTCAGAGGGCTGGAGGCTAGGCTCATGTGGTACAGTAACTACCTAGCAAGCATAAGGCCTTTAGTACAAACTCCAGTACCACCAAATACATAGAGACCTAAATAGCACACATTACAGACAGTAACAATTTTATAGATTATTCAGCCAAGTCACTAAAGGAACAATTAAAAGCACAAACATACAGGAGCAACAACCAATTTGAGGCACACAGAGACTTTGTTACAATGTATGGAGAGCAACACAAACACAAGACATGCTCAGAACTATATAAAATAGACTATAATAACTATAGTCTATGTAATAGACTATGTAATAAACTCTGAAATAAAGCCTGTTTTAGACTGAAGTCTGATAGTTTTATATTGCTATCCTTAATGGGGACTGGTTACAAAACTTGTCTAAGTTGGACACTTGAGAACTGGATTTGAGAGTATTCCCATGATTACCAGAATTGAAGGAATAGCACATACTATCACGAGTGCCTGGTAAACCACATCATTTGTGATGAATATATTTTCTGGAAAAGTGGACATTGGTTCATACTAGATAGATGGCAACAACATGTTCTCTGAAATCCCTAGTACCTGATTCCCCATTGACGTTCCCAGTAGACAGCATTCACATGCTCTCACGTTCCCAGCTCAAGAAATTAGGCATGCCTATGTGATTCAACTGGAGGAGAGTTCTGTAACATTTGTGCTAGTCTTTTCTGGATATAGCACCATATGGAGTTTGACTTTGCTGATTTTTCTTTTGCACCCTTTTAGTAGAAGAATTCAAAGATGTGAGTGACTCTCAGCTGAGTTCATTGAGTCTTCCAAGAGATCACCAAGCCTGGGACTGCTATTGGGCATACCAGGATGGCCAAATACTCAGGAGAAAGAGAAATTCATGAAAGCTGTTATTGGGAAAACCTAGACTTTGAACCTAGAATGTAAAGACCTAAAATTAGGTAACTAAATATATGTGTTTATACAACCTGACTTCACTATCCATGGTTTTCATATGCATGGATTTAAGCAACCAGAGAACAATATTTGAGGAAAAGTCCATAGTGAATATGAACAAATGTTTTCCTTGTCATTGTCTCCTATTAAATACAGTATCGAGTTTTTGTATAGCATTTGCTTTATCTTAGGTATTAATTATTCTAGATATGATTTTAAATACATGGGAAATCTGTGTAGGTTATAGACATATATTACACCATGTACCATAATGGACTTGACCATACAGATTGTGGAATTCATGGGGGTGTCTTGGAACCAACAACTAACACATAGAGAGACACAACTGCAAGTAATAAAACATTGAAACATGTGTCTAAAGATCTAAAGGAAGTGAAATAATTTTCAGGAATTTGGATTACCAAAGAAAAGACAGGACCAGAGGTGTGGCTCCAGCAGTAGAGACCCTGCCTCACAAGTGTGAAGACCTGAGATCAAACCCAGTCCAGCAAGAACAATAAAGTAAAGAAAAATAGGAGTGCTAAAACTGAAACGATACAGAACCAATTTGAATTCCAAATTTTAGAGTATAATGATGAATTAGCAGATTCAAGTGGGAGAAAATTAATGTGGATATAGTTTGCAGAGTAATATCCGGATTATAATTCTCAAAAACTCACAGTGTGAACTACTGAATCCATGGTAGCAAAATGCACATCTTTCTCAAACACATTTGGAACACTGATTCTGGAGCATAAAACACACCTTTTTCTAATTTTAAAAGAATGTAAATCGTGCAAAGTACAGGTGACCCTTGAAAAACCCAACAAGCTAAAATAACCCTCACAATCAAAAATCCCTGGTATAACATTTACTCCTTTAAAACTTAACTATTGATAGTCTGCTGATAAGTAGAAGTTTTATTGATTATAGAAACAATCAAATAAGACACATTTGCTATGCTGTTATATGCAGTGAAAACGATGGGAGAAACACAAGATTAATTTTTTACTCACTCCATCATGTATTTAACTGGAGAGATGAACAGCCCAGGTGATTGATGTCACAATGAGATGCTGCATGTCATAAACAGATCTCTGGCAGTACTTGATCTTAACGCCATAGTAACGGAAGGTGACTATGCAATTATTATATCAGTTCACCATGAACTGCAGTTAATTTCATACAGTTGATTGTATCTTTCTTTTCATTTCTCTCAAATCTGAGGCACTTAGGTATAGTCTGTAAGTATGTTTTACTTACATTTTAACATTTAACATTGTAAAGCGTTTTAACTTTTTTGGTTATTTAGGGTTTTTCTCTCCATATGAAGTTTTAATTGGAGTATACTTAATTGTACATAGTAAGGGATTCCGATAATAACAATTTCCTAAGCGTATTTTGACTATATTCAACCCCCGCAAAGTGAGTATTTTGTCAGGTATCATACGATAAAAAAAAATAGAGGTTCATTGCATGCATTCATGATAAACGAAATTATTTATGCAGTTTACTTATGAGTAGTTTAAAGCTGTCACAACAAAAAAAGTTTTAAAAAATCTACATATAAGGAGCAGGCCCCATTCCACCACATGTTTTTCAAGGGTCAACAGTATGGTCTCAGAACACTGTGAGACAAAACTAGAAATCACAATGCCAGGACTTGTACAAAATCCTGAAATATTTGAAAATGAAACAAAGCAGATTCAAATCCCACTAGGAAAAATAAAGCTTCAATCTACATTTATGAATATGTTGAAATAAATGAAATGTAAATTCAAGCAGACTAACATTGTAAAGTGCAACAAAAGTAATACTTAGAAGGAAACTTGTAGAATTGGATGCCATATATTATTTTAAAAGATTTAAAATCACTAATTTCAAGCCTTCAATCAGAAACATTAGAAAGTAGAGCAGTACAATGTAACACATATTAAGTGATAAAAATGTCACAAAAGTCTATGACATTAAAAAATTATTACAAAAGTAATGAAAAATATGGAAGAAGCACAGATCAAATTTTTCAGTCATTCTCCTCACTCTACAGATGACCTGTTATCAGGTCATACTCAATTCCTAATAAACTTTTCTATCTCTTATGATACCAAAAATATCAATGAAATGTTATTCTTACAGAAGATCATTCAAATCCATAGCCCTCTGCCAAGGCTATTCAACTGAAGTTTCATGTAAACTTCTGAATTAAGATAAAAAACAATGTGTCACTTTGTATTTATCAATTTTGGGGGATGTACCAACGTGATGATGAAGGTGAATAAATGTAATAATGAGGGCAACCATGTGCCAACTGCATTGACAAGGGGCGGATATGGGAACTTGATTTGTCTTTGTACTCAACGGTATATCAGTTCAAACCTGTTCTAGATTTTTAGAAAGTCTGTTAATTAAAAAGTGGCACTATGGCACTACCATTACAAAAATACCTAATTTGCTTAGGTTCCATAATTGGGTAAGGTATATGCATCAGCTGAAAATACTCTCTGTCATTAAATGAAAACCAAGTTTGACTTTAAGATTCATTTCCAAATTCGGTGCTTGTAGCTTTACTGATAAGACAAAATCAAAAACTTCACTTATGGAAATAGTGCAGATGCTCTTCATAATGGTTTTCACTTCTGTATTGGGACCAGAAAATTTATAATTACAGTTCCCGATTCAAACTAATTATTCAATTTCCACAGTACCTTCAGTTGAATTGCCTGCCGGCTGCACCACTTTAGAAGGACCAAGTGTAAGACTGCTCCCTAGAGGGGAAATCTTGTGTCTTCCTTGGATGCGGTTGAGGAGAACAGACACTGGAAGTGCAACCACAAAAGATAGGGCTATGTTAGCTTAATGGCACAAAACAAAAGGAAAATTAATAGTTCTGTATCCTGAGTTTGAACTTTTAATTCTTTTATTTACTTGCTTCCAAGAAGAGCCAGCTCAGACAGAGGAAGTTTCAGGAAAATAACAGAATTCAGTGTGCACTTAGCACATCTAACATATGAGTTGTGTGTATAATACCTTAATACAGACGAAGCGGTACAGAAAAAACAGAAGAACATGATGAATGACTGAGCATGCATGCTGGCTCCTGGATGACCTGCATCCAAATCTCACTTACAGACACTTGAACCCAGAAAAGGTAACGTAGCCCAAGCTCTCAGTTCTTAGCTGTCTATGCTAGAAATTCAATGCAGCTTGCCTTTATATATTATAAGCCTAAAAATATTTAAATACAGTTAAGCCTTAAAATAAAGAAATAGTAGTTCTGAAGTGCTCTCTGATGTTTATTAAATGCCAGAGGATTGATTTGGACACGAGTGTTTGAATCCAGAAAAGGCATATAGATTGCTCCATGGCAATGGAGAATAGATGTTTACTTTCTTTCATTATCTATGATGTTTTACAACTCATGAAGTATACATGCTAACATCTAAAATGAGGCAGGCAGTAAGGAGCTCCTATTCTTCCCTAGAGGGTACTGATACTTAAAGATGTTAAGTAACCCAGAACTCTGTTCACTGATGCATCTGGGAAGGGAAATTATTTGGTTTCTGGAGGGACCAAGACCCCTGCACAACTGAGACCACTAAGTTGCCTTTGAAAGGGCATTGCAACAACAATGTGGACCCACCAAGTTAATAACTCAGCATTCCCTTGAGTTCTTAGATGTCATTATCCCTAAGTTGTATAAATCTTAGATATTAAGATGATAATGTCATCCAACATACTAATCCATGTCCCCATTTCTTCCTGAAGTTTGAGACTAGTATTTGGAAAATACCCAAATTTGACGGACTCCACTGGCAGCCTTATGTAGGGTATCCCATTTCAGAGTCTATGATCTGTCCACAACATGTAGGGATTTCTTTCCTTTTCACACTCTTGACCATGTGAATGTCATAGATAAGACCTTAGATTTTCCATCACTGACATTATTGTATGATGGATAATGTTTGGACTGTCTGTCCAGGTAAATCCTGTGGTACAGGAACTTCTTAAATATTGACTAGTTATATGATGGAGTGATAAGTGGGTGTTGTAGTTTAGGGCATCAAAACTGGACTGCACACCTGAGCACACATTTTAGCTTTTACACGTAGAAGCTAGAGAAACTGGACATAACATTGGGAAGGTAGAAGATGAAAGGAAATACACTGAAAGTTGTTAAAAGTGTGTGTGGGGGACAGAAGACAAAGGGGTAAGGGAAAGAAATGGGAGGGGTTGAATGGAGCAAACTAAAGTATACTCACATTAGAGATACATTGAGAAACCCCTTTGAACATCGACTTAACTATTGATAATGAAAGATTGGAATATAAAATAAGTCTAGTGTGGGGAATGATACAGCTGGGAGGACAAAGGGTGAACGAAGGAGATGAAGGTGAGGCTATATGGCTTATTGACTTCGTATACCTATATGAAATAGAACAAAGAAACATGTTCAATTGAATTAAGTGGAGCAGAAGGGTGCTGATGGGAAGAGGCAATGGAGGTGATGTTACTAATATACATTAGAAGCCTAATCAGAATTGTCACTATGAATCTCCCACTGTATAATGAACATATCTGAATTTAAAAACTTATACAAAAATTTTAAAATACTTCTAGAGAAAACAAAATCTCGACTGCACACTGGGGTACACATTTAACCTTTTAAAATTAAAAGACAGAGAGGTTGGTTAATTATTCCTGTACCATGATCTATTTATTCATCCTTGGAGGAGCATAGTAAACAAACAAACAAATCTACCACATATGACTGTAATGACATTTAAACTAGTTAACATAGGAAAAATATGATTTTGAATTTTTTTTATCCAGAAAGCCATCACTAGATATTCTGATGGGTAATTAAGATATTCATCTAGGGAAATACACACATCCAGAGTCTGATGTACAGAGATCCATAACAGCTAAAGGGAACACAGCTGACTCCAGGGACTGCTCAGGGTTTCTTACTTGGAAAATAACTTTCCTTTACTAACCTCCCAGTCCTCATTCCCACCTAGTGGCTCAGGTCAGGGGAATGTGCCCAAAATTCTGTCTAGACTGTGTCATTAAACCATGAGTAAATCTAGAATACATACCAATCCTCCTCTCCTTTGAGGCTACCTGCAATTAGAGAAAAGAAAACACTCTTCAGGGTCTAGAGTTCTGTGTAGATTGCACTCTGGATCTCTTTATGACTCAGGGTAACCAAAGAAAACACTGAGAGAGTTTAATCACTTCAAAGGCCTTGTATTAGTCTGTTTTGGCTTCACGAAATACCAGGGGTGAGGTATTCATGAAGACAGGAAACTCTCCATTTTGCTGCACCAAAGACCAAGATCAGGCAACCCCATCTGTTTGGCCTCCAGTGAGAGTTCCCCTGGCTGTGTCAAGGAACCCGGCATGTGGAGTACTGTCCAAGTATGTTTGGTGGCCACAATAAATATAACCCATCTTCTAAGAACTAATTTATGCTGAGGGTATGACCCTATATTCTAATCTCTTCTATTATGCTTCATGATTCAAATGCCCCCATTCCTCAATACTGCTGTACTTTTGAGTATGCCATAGTTTCCACCACCTGAACTTGGGGAACACAGTCAAACTCTTGCCTCAGAAGCAAGAGCAGTTGAGTACATGTAGGAAGCACACAAAGCTTTTTATGGGTGACATATTCGTTAACTTTTGGATGAAAATTATATAACTCTGAACATAAAGAACACTCGTCCCAGAAGAACAGTGCCCCTAACTACGAGGCAAACCTGAAGCTGACCATTTTTGTGCTTTCTTCAGTCAGGGATTAGTTAGGAGATTCCATCCCTTCCTCCTCCTATAAATACGGCAGTTTCAATGTACACAGTTTTATTTTCATATGTGATGTCAATTGAAAAATAAAGGAATCATGGCAGATAGATCTGTATCTTACAAAAAGAAAAGTTATCTTAGCAGGGTGCACTGGTTCATACCTGTCATCCCAACAACTTGGGAGGTGGAGATAGGGAAGATGTGGTTTGAGGCCAGCCTGGGCAAAAGTAAGCAAGACTCTATACCTCCACTACCAATCCAGGTATGGTGGAACACAACTACGTAACCAGCTGTGTAGGAGTTATAGGTAGGAGACTTGCTGTTCTAAACTGGCCCAGGCAAAAAATAAGAACCTATCTGAAAAAAAACTTACACCAAAAATGGGTGAAGGCATGGCTCATGTGGGAGAGCCAAACAAGTGCAAACCCCTGAGTTTAAACCCCAGTACCACCAAAAAACAAGGAGAGAAAGAGAGAGGAGAAGAGTGGAGAAGAGGGGAGAGGAGAAGACATGAGGAGACTGGAGGAGATGTGAGGGGAGAGAAAAGGAAAGGAAGTAAAGGGAGGGGAGGAGGGAGGAAGGTAGAAAGGGGAAATCCTAACTTACCTCTACACTCTGGGAACTTTTCTGTACACACTGGTTATCCTCCTCCTCTTGAGGTAAAACTAAAAGTACACAAAGTAACTGTCAGTTCATTCATGGTGCTGCACATTAATTACTCAGTAATTAATTAATTACACATTAATTACATTGCTTGATATGGATAAATGGCAACTTAAAAAGTTTAGCTGACTAACAAACGTGACTTGAGCTGCTGCAAGACCATCCTCTAGGATGGTCATAAAAAGAAAGCAAATATATATGACAAACCTACAGCCAGCATTATACTTAACGGAGAAAAATTAAAACCATTCCCTCTAAAATCAGGAACCAGACAAGGATGACCACTATCTCCACTCCTATTCAACATAGTACTGGAATTCCTAGCCAGAGCAATTAGGCAAGAAGAAGGAATAAAAGGAATACAAATAGGTAAAAAAACTGTCAAAATATCCCTATTTGCAGACGACATGATCCTATACCTTAAAGACCCAAAAAACTCTACTCAGAAGCTTCTAGACATCATCAATAGCTATAGCAAGGTAGCAGGATATAAAATCAACATAGAAAAATCATTAGCATTTCTATACACTAACAATGAGCAAACGGAAAAAGAATGTATTAAAACAATTCCATTTACAATAGCCTCAAACAAAATCAAATACCTAGGTGTAAACCTAACAAAAGATGTGAAAGACCTCTACAAGGAAAACTATACACTTCTGAAGAAAGAGATTGAGGAAGACTATAGAAAGTGGAGAGCTCTCCCATGCTCATGGATTGGGAGAATCAACATAGTAAAAATGTCGATACTCCCCAAAGTAATCTACATGTTTAATGCAATTCCCATCAAAATTCCAATGACATTCATTAAAGAGATTGAAAAATCTACTGTTAAATTTATATGGAAACACAAGAGGCCACGAATAGCCAAGGCAATACTCAGTCAAAAGAACAATGCAGGAGGTATCACGATACCTGACTTCAAACTATATTACAAAGCAATAACAATAAAAACAGCATGGTACTGGCACAAAAACAGACATGAAGACCAGTGGAACAGAATAGAGGACCCAGATATGAAGCCACACAACTATAAGCAACTTATCTTTGACAAAGGAGCTAAAAATATACGATGGAGAAATAGCAGCCTCTTCAACAAAAACTGCTGGGAAAACTGGTTAGCAGTCTGCAAAAACTGAAACTCTGGCACAAAAACAGACATGAAGACCAGTGGAACAGAATAGAGGACCCAGATATGAAGCCACACAACTATAAGCAACTTATCTTTGACAAAGGAGCTAAAAATATACGATGGAGAAATAGCAGCCTCTTCAACAAAAACTGCTGGGAAAACTGGTTAGCAGTCTGCAAAAACTGAAACTAGATCCATGTATATCACCCTATACCAAGATTAACTCAAAACGGATCAAGGATCTTAATATCAGACCCCAAACTCTTAAGTTGATACAAGAAAGAGTAGGAAATACTCTGGAGTTAGTAGGTATAGGTAAGAACTTTCTCAATGAAACCCCAGCAGCACAGCAACTAAGAGATAGCATAGATAAATGGGACCTCATAAAACTAAAAAGCTTCTGTTCATCAAAAGAAATGGTCTCTAAACTGAAGAGAAAACCCACAGAGTGGGAGAAAATATTTGCCAACTATACATCAGACAAAGGACTGATAACCAGAATATACAGGGAACTTAAAAAACTAAATTCTCGCAAATCTAATGAACCAATAAAGAAATGGGCACATGAACTAAACAGTACTTTCTCAAAAGAAGAAATTCAAATGGCCAGAAAACACATGAAAAAATGCTCACCATCTCTAGCAATAAAGGAAATGCAAATTAAAACCACGCTAAGATTCCACCTCACCCCTGTTAGAATAGCCATCATCAGCAACACCACCAACAACAGGTGTTGGCGAGGATGCGGGGAAAAAGGAACCCTCTTACACTGTTGGTGGGAATGTAGACTAGTACAACCACTCTGGAAAAAAATTTGGAGGCTACTTAAAAAGCTGGACATCGATCTACCATTTGATCCAGCAATACCACTCTTGGGGATATACCCAAAAGACTGTTACTCCAGAGGCACCTGCACATCCATGTTTATTGCGGCACTATTCACAATAGCCAAGTTATGGAAACAGCCAAGATGCCCCAGCACTGACGAATGGATTAAGAAAATGTGGTATCTATACACAATGGAATTTTATGCAGCCATGAAGAAGAACGAAATGTTATCATTCGCTGGTAAATGGATGGAATTGGAGAACATCATTCTGAGTGAGGTTAGCCTGGCTCAAAAAACCAAAAATCGTATGTTCTTCCTCATATGTGGACATTAGATCAAGGGCAAACACAACAAGGGGATTGGACTATGAGCACATGATAAAAGCGAGAGCACACAAGGGAGGGGTGAGGATAGGTAAGACACCTAAAAAACTAGCTAGCATTTGTTGCCCTTAACGCAGAGAAACTAAAGCAGATACCTTAAAGCAACTGAGGCCAATAGGAAAAGGGGAACAGGTACTAGAGAAAAGGTTAGATCAAAAAGAATTAACCTAGAAGGTAACACACATGTACAGGAAATCAATGTGAGTCAATGGCCTGTATAGCTATCCTTATCTCAACCAGCAAAAACCCTTGTTCCTTCCTATTCTTGCTTATACTCTCTCTACAACAAAATTAGAAATAAGGGCAAAATAGTTTCTGCTGGGTATTGAGGTGGGGGAGAGGGAGGGGGCGGAGTGGGTGGTAAGGGAGGGGGTGGGGGCAGGGGGAGAAATGAACCAAGCCTTGTATGCACATATGAATAATAAAAGAAAAATGAAAAAAAATAAATAGATAAATAAAATAAAAAGAAAGCAAAGAGAAGAGCCAGAGGAAAATGAGAAAAAGGGATTTGGCTTTCCAGATAATGCCAACTTAAAGCACTGCGAAACAATTGTCTGTTTTGTAAACTCTAAAATAAATCGTGTGATTAAATGTTCTATCACTTCTTCAGACCATTCTGAAATCCAGTAGAACTGACACTACTTTCTTGAGCTCCATTATGCCTTTTTAAGCCTCTAAAGATCCATATATGCAATTCAGCATTTATCAATAAAGATGTCCCTTGAGCACATACACATTACATTAAGGATACAGATTTGATTTCATACCAGGTACAAGAAATATTTATCCATTAGTCATTTGTTATAGAAATAATAAATTACTAAAAAATTGAAAACCTTGACATTACTCCATTTAAAAATAACCAGTAGAGGCAATTCAGTTTTCCTTCTAGTCTTCCTTTGTTACACCATATGGTTTTCTCCATTTTCTGAGGTGCTGATTATGTTCATATCAGCCAGTCAACAGTGAGATAAGGCAGAATGGGAATCTGGCCTTGTTGAACACTGAGGTTCTTTCACTCACTTTCACAGGAGAGTTGCAACAAGGCTGATACATCAAGGCCAATAATGCTGTGGAATTCTCAGCTCTTATCCATCACTGTCCCTAGGGAAGTAGCTAAGAGGATCTCAGCATTTCTCAGGGCATATTTATGCCATTGATTGTCATGAAGGATCCATATATTTCTCATCAGCTTTACGTTGGTGCTGTGGAGTGATCCAGCACTAAAAGTGTACATGTCCTAGATGGTATGTCTTCACTGTCAGTGTCTGGAAAGGCATGGGGCTTGCCAGATAACTACTTGTTAAAGTCTGTGATATTAATGTGGTGATACCTGCCCTGGGCTAGGTGACCACTGCCACTAACTTCTGAAATGGAGTCCTAAACCTTGCATAATTCTAGTCACTTATAAAGATGATGGACCCTCTTGTATGGTGACCCTGCAGATGTGTTTTTAGTGCATGTCAATAATTCAGAGCCTCAGCCTTGGAGGCCACATGACTGGGTTCTCATCTTGGCACTTCCACTTGGGAGAACATGAGCTTGGTACATTCATCTCTGTTCAATAGGATAGTCAATCAATCAACACTCATATCTGGGGTGGTGATCCATGATTTAATTAATATAAGATGTGCTGTACCAAGGGTCAGGAAGGCTAATTATTGGCAAATGCACTGCCATTTATGTCATAGCTTAACATGAGACCCATAATTGCCCAAGATTCCAAATTTTGAGGTCATTGTTCTTACTATGACGTATGCCTGCCTGGCCTGAGAGTAATAACTTTCAGGCAAAAGTTTCAAAATAGGATATCTCTGTCTGCATGAGTGCACATTCACTGTCCCCTCTAAAAGAAACAGTAGTATTACTCTCCAGAATACTCTGGTTGCTTGACCATGGTCAATAAATATTTGTTTGAATTATATGGGCCCCAGTATACTGGGTGGGTCAGCATTTTCTACTAAAAAGTCTAGTATTATAAAATCTGTGGAATGTATTCTCTTGTATTCCTCACAAACGCAAGTGCCTCTACACTTGGATAGTTGCCAAACAATTGGAAATCCCATCGCTCAGTTGTGTGAAAGAGGTCTGAATAGTCAAAAGAACTAAACCACATAATGCATGAAAAACACTATTAACAGTGAACCCAACTTTTTAATGTTTTACAGGGGGATCTGCAGATATCGACAATTATCTCTGAATGTAAATCTTACTGGTCATCATATCCAGATACATTATATCCTCATTTATACCTGTCAATCAGTACTAAGTATGTTCTTGTTCTTCAGTTTCTCAATTCATCCTTTTACTCTCCTTATGTGTACTGAAACAATGGCTACTCATTTGGTCACCAAGAAAAAAGTAATCACCATATTTGAGTTTGCTAGTCTATGGGATATTACGTACAAATCGATAACTCCGGAATTCTGGATAACCCAAAAGATAAAGTAAATAACTGTTTTGTTAACTAACACATAGCCAATACACTGTCTTGTGATTTATTACATAAATGGAAAATACACACCCCTAATTTCCTGAGTAAAATAACTCTTTCAACAAAAAGAGAAGGAAGAAGAAAACTAATGACACTTTATTGTGCCACAAAACATCTCCATCATTCTGGATTCGTTTCAGTTTTCTCAAATTAATACTTTTAATATACAGAGCACAAATCTGCAATTTGAAACATGGAGTATAATTATTTGGGGGGGAATATGAGGAGTACAGGCTGTAAGAGGAATTAATAAGTACTTTTAAATGAGGAAAAGTTTAAAGGCAAAATACTTGATAGAAGAATCACATACACAAACTGAGGAATAAAATCAAACTACAAAACATAATCATAGCTGTACATGACCTAAGACACAGAAATAATTTAAATGAAATGTTTTGAGAGCTATTAACCAGTCAATTTGAAGAGACAGCAGTTAATGGCTAATATTAACATACCATTTATGCTGCAACACACGTTTCCCATAGCGAAGTTCTACAGGAATCGAAGTAATCTGCTATGAAATCTATCTGCTATGTGTGAGCTTCGAGAAACTCAGCACAAATAGTGGCACTCACGCTGAGTGAAATACTTATGCTGTCACATCACCAGGGTGATGCCATGTCATAGAGCTGTCAAATTAAATCACAATGCACCCTGTGGGGTCCATGTGACAGTGTGTTGTAGAGCTTTCAGAGTGAATCAAAATCTACTGTGGGATAGAATAGCTTTCATATTGACAAGTATATTTATTCAAGTACCAAAATGCCGTAAGAAAAGAGATAATAAGTATTATTATGTACTAAGTTATGTAGTGTTAGCATATACATGTGTGTCATTTCAGAAGCTGAAGTACAAATTCACATACTATTATTCTGATTTTGAAAATGAGATATGAAAGGAAATGCTACACCTCCAAAATAGTCAATATGGCAAATTTCAAGATGAAGACGAATGAATCTAAATTTGAGAACAAATAAGAGTACATTCTTGAGTAGAAAGACTGTCTTTATTCACTTCTACTATTTCTGCTTCATCAACTATCTCCAAAGCAAACAACTTTGTTCTGGCTTAACTAAATGATAGCAGTAGCAGAAACTCACGTTATCAAAATCCACCTTTCCAAAAAACTCAACATTCAACTATATTTATCTCTTATCTATTTATAGAAGTATGAGTTACTTCTCTCTCAATCTCCAACTTTAATGAACATAACTGTGTATTTAAATGATGGACTACTTACAAATAAAATAAGGAAAAAAAGACTCTTTCCACAAGAACATTCTTAGGAGGTGGTAAATGTTTGGAGCATATACAAGTAATTATTGTATTTTTAAATAGAGAATTTCAAAAGAACATCAACATGTATAATTAAATGTGTATTCTAGCTCATAAATGCATACTCAATCACATACATACTTATGATGTACTCAGAAAAACAGGCTACAAAAAAGAATGTGATCTGTCCCAAAATAAATGGAACAAGAGAAAAATTGTATGGTGAATAAGAAATAAGTGTCGAGTTTATTTGCATCAGAATAGGAACCCATCATGGCATCAAATACCTCAGTACAAATATCCATCATTGCTAGTTCTTTTTAGTTTCTAAAGCAAATAAAAGAACATCCATGACCCATAAATGCTGTATTAACATAGATGGGGATGCATTTTCTCTAACGATAACCCAACTAACATAACAACTGGATAGGTGCAGAAAGGACAGGGAATTGTACAACAAAGTAGTTAGAGACTCTTTAAGTCATCCATTTGAAAAGTCATATATAGATATAATGTATGTGTATGAATATATGTACATATTTTTGTCAAGTTGTATTTTATACATATACATTTTTTCTAAATGTTTAAGTTCAAAATACAACAAAACTAGAAAACAGAGTCACTTGTCAAGATCTCAAGTTGAAAGAAAATGCAGGGAGGATTAGCAAATACATTCTGCATATTATACTCATCACACTGGAGAAGAAGCCCTCAAAAGGCAATGATGAAGAGCAGCTCAGATTTCTCATTTTGGTAGCAGTGGGAATGAAGCAGAGAACTTCTCTTGCTGCTACTACTGCCCAACTCACAACAGTAAATGAAGAATTAATGGGACATATATAGTCATAGTCCATGGAAAATTACTGTCCAATGAGAATGCTATAAAATTGTTCCTTTAAACATTTGTAGAACATGGCAAAAGCAGTGCTGAGAATGAACTTTATTGCCCTAAATGCATATGCTGAATAAGAGTAAGTTATTTCAAGTAAGTAATTCAAGGACTCATCTCAAGAAGGTAGAAAATGGAAAACAAAATGCAATCAAGGATAAGAATACACATGGTATACTTAAGAGTATAAATCAGAGAAGCTGAAAATAGGAAAGGAATACTCATTTCCTTGAAAACAGTAGTAAAACTACTGAATCCATAAAAAATCTGAAAAAGAAAACAAATGACCAGTGTCATGAATGAAATAGGTGGCATTATTCTAAAATTGCATATAAACAGGTGAAGGAAACCCAGGAATAACTCCTTGCATTTAACTACTTTTACAAAACAGACTAACCCTTAAAATACTAAAAACTAGCACTACTCGCCTTGTAGGAAGTATTGCATTATACTGTCTTATATAGTGTACAATATAAATATATATATATATACACATATATAGTATTGGATTTCAATATTTGAATAGCCACCTAATTATTAACAAAACCGAATTTGTAAATTAAATGTTCCATAATTCAACACATAAAAATAAAGAATACAGATCAGTATCCCTCAAGATTAGAGATGTAAAAGTAAGCTTCTCAGATTATTTTCAACAATACGTAAAGATGTACATAGATGGACAACTGTGGTTTAGTGGGTAGAAGCCAGCCTGCATCAGTATCTGATAATCAACCCGTCATCTTACCAGGTTAAAGGGACAAGAAATCATAGGATCACAAAAAACTGTTGTTAGAATATTTTACAAAATTCAACAATCACTCATGATGAAAAATACAACCAACAAAACAAACCTCTTGTTGGCAAAGAAAATGCTTAACTAAACCCTACAGCTGCACTTGTTCTTAGTCAACTTAAAAATCATTAATTTTGGTGAGAAATGATTTATATAGCCGGGACAGACATTATTAGTCTCCCACCACCTTTGCTGTAGCTACACCTTTGTTACATGGATTATGAGGGTGACACTTCCCTAGGTGACTTTTCAGGGACTTGAAGTTCACTTTTGCTGTAAACACTACTCTTCACAAGTACCTGCAGGTATTCATAGGGGGACTGGAACAAGATGCAAAGCCTCGGTATCTCCGTCTTCATACTTTGTCTATCTTATATCCAATAAGTTGTCGTCTTTAGCCTAAATGCCTATCTGCTACCATAACCAAAATATCAAACCATAAAAAGAGGGAGAAGAACTGGTATTCAAGTTCCTGGAAGACCTCCACCTATTCCCAGAAAACACATGAATATTCCTCCCTTTATTAGCCTGTCTTTCTCCTTCATTCTTCCTATCCTACATCTGTAACTCCTTTGCTCCCTGGATTTGAGAGGATGACTTGTAAGCAGAGAAATCTGCACTTCCATTCTTTGACCACTCAATAAAGTTCTTTCTTCTCGCCTAACTATGCCTCTTAAGTCACTGGATTCATCAAGCAGCAAATCTTTTCTCAGTTACACACTCAGTAAGTTAGGAATAGAGGAAAACTTCCAAATCTTTAAAAAGTTCACTTACAAACACCAACAGTTACCACTGAATTTCATGACAACATACTAAATGATTTACCCCTAAGGTCATGAAAATGCAGTTGTGACTTTGTGCTGAGGACACGATTGTCTCCACATCGTTTCCCTTGACATTTCAAACAGCAAAAGCAGCAGCAGCAGTAGCGCAACAACAGTCTATATTTAAAAAGTTTTATTTCAGTATACAAAAATAATTTGTATTCTAGCAAATACTGTGTATAAAGATATAGATAGTGAAATAAAAACAGATAATACCAGTTATAACCCAACTTAAGTGAAATATATGGGTATAAATCTAAAGACAATTGTTAACCTGCCTCCCGTAGTCAGACCGCCTCAGACAGACTTACTAATACAATTTTGTTCTCTCATCTATATGTATGTATGTGTACATATACATATGGTCATATATGTATTTAAACATACCTTTCACTTATAGAGCTAGCTTCCAGACATAAGGGAAAACATGAGACCTTTTATTGAAAAAACCCACCTAGATATGAATAGAATATAATGTACTGCACCCTAAGATGTTGAAAAAGAGGGAAGGAAGGTGAGAGCAAGTGTAAGTAAAGGGGTAGGAGTTAATTTGATTAAAGCACAATATATACCAATATATACTGAAGTACCAAAGAGAAACCCCCTTGGACCATCAAAATACACTTTAAAAAATGAAGGATAGGAGTGTAAAATAGATCTTCTCCAGAGGTGGGGATCAGTGAGAGGGGTTGAGCATAAAGAAAGGGTGAATGAGAGTAGATACAGTGGATGAATTTTGTATTAATATATGGAAATAGAAGTTCCAAGATTGTGGGAGGAAGATGAGGGAGAAAGGTGGAGGCAGTAAATCAAAGTAAGATATATTTTAAGCCCATATGTGAATATCACAATGTATGCCCCTTGACAATTATTACATGCTAATAATTTTTTTTACAAATATGAACCCAGACAATAATAAAATCACAACAAACTTGTACATATTTTGTATTCTATGTGCCTTATAAGAGTTCTGTGTATCTTGAACTCTTCTGATTTGGGAGCAACATTCATTATTGCTCACAATGTACCTACATGCTCTATGGGAAAGAAGCACGTAACTGCTAACCTAAAAGCAGATTTCAATGTGGACAATATTCCACTCTAGGAACTAACTCTGTGTCTCACAGAAGTTCTCCCTCTGCTTCATGTCCTGTGTTCAGGGCTGACAATTAGCAATAACTGCATTTAGATATACACAAATTGTAGACTGACAAAGACACAATCCTGAAGAAATACCTGATATAAATATGTAGAATAAAATGCAATTGTAGGAAGATAAAGTTGACTTCAGTATATCAAAAAGAAGGACCTTACATTTATGTACTGGGAGAAAGTTAGGCCTACCAAACCATGCTTTTTTTTACATACCATTTAATCAATATAAAAATTCCAAAATAATTGTGTGACTTTTAAAATATTTGCCAAATTGTGGTCTTTTGAACATACTAATGAGTGAATTTCTGAAAGGTTCTCATTGCATACTATGCTACAATGTCTACACTGTCTCCTTGTCCATGACTCTGGACTTGATGGTATATCTGAATCAACTGTGCTTTCCAGAAGATACATGGAAGGTGCTGACCCCTTTAATATATGCACAGGCTTGCAATCCACAAAGACCAGGATATTTTATGAGTGAGAAACAGCATAATAAAAAGCACAGGATGTTGGAACCCAGTATCTTGGTAGCAGACTATCCATGTGTGCATGTGGTGACCTGGTTGGTCAAATGAAGAAACACGTGGACTCTCAGGACTCTGGGCCATGGGGAAGAATGTGTCTTTTACCAGCAAGGGACCTTGTGTGACTTACGTGGGGTCTCTACATGTCTTCTTGGTAACACCATTTACTCCAAAGAGTCCTGCCCTCAGAACTGGGCTCTGTGCTCACAAGATCCTTAACTTGTGCCCTCTCTGGTCTGGCAGATTTCCTGGTGTCTTGTCTCAGCAGGTGCTTCTTCACAGGGATACCCCAAGGGTGAAGGCAAGTCTTCAACCTCAGGCTGAAGTATGAGATCAGCTACAACACAGGCACTAGGAAGAGGCTGGGACAGTTGTAGAGGAAAAACATTTGTATGAACAGCACCCTTCTCTGCACAGGGTGGGGAAAATGATAAGCCAGGGGCAGCCCAGCCCAGTGGAAAGCATCAGGGAATTTGTGTCCACCAAGGTCTGCACATCTCCCCTGCTCCTAATCCTTTCTACCTGCACAGTACAAGACAGACCTCAATGATTCTGGGAAGATAAACTATCAACCCTGGGGAAAATTTTAGCCTCTTCCCTGCTCTGTCACCCATAATGATTCTGGGTCTGCAGGTTCCTGCTCCCAGTATCTGATCACTCATCTGCCTCTGTATCTCTGAGAGCATCAGTGATAGTCACCTGCACCCTAGTTTCTTTAGAGTTTTCATCATGAAGTGATTCTGAATTTTGTCAAAGGCTTTTTCTGCATCTATTTTCTGTGAATTTGTAATAGGAATTCTATATGTAAACAAGTGTGCTAAAATTAGAAGGAAAATTGTAACTCTTTTCTATAAACATAAAATTTCACTGATGCCAAAAGTAGATTTTGTCCTCTATTAAAAGGTTTTCAGAACTGGGTGCTGTTGGTTCATGCCTGCAATCCTAGCTACTCAGGAGGAAGAATCAGGAGGATCATGGTTCGAAGCCAGGCCCCCAAAAATAGATCACCTGAGTTTACCATGAAAAACCCTATCATCAGAAAGGACTGGAGCAGTGGGTCAAGTGGTGAGAGTGCCTGCTCTTAAGAGGCAATGATGACTGGTTTTTCTTCTTTACTTTTCAAATAATTCATCTAGGGAACAAGGAATATGTTTTTTCTCAGGAAGAGTTCCCTGTGCTGAAAGTTGTCTTTATTAGGGCTTTGATTATCTAGCAAAACTGAGTCCTCTGTTTAAACATCTAAGATTTTTTCTATGAATGTGTTAATATTGTATTTGCCTTTTAAAGTATTTTACATAACTCTCTGTTTACATGAAGGACTGCTATTTCACAGTGGCCAGTCACACTATCTTGAACAAGTTTTAAAATGTAGGACAGTTTTGAAAAACTGACTAAAATCAAATTCTAATTTAATTCATTTACTTTAAACAGCTTTCCTGTCAGGAAGACTGACACAGTAAGAGTCGCCAAAAGGCTATAAGAAAACATCTTTCCACCACAGGATGTTCCTACAGAAATTGCCAGTGAGAAGGTCCTTGTTTAACTGGAGAAGTTGTAAAACAGATAAATAATGTACCACAAATATAATAGTTCTTGGGAAGCCAGGTGAAATCACTAGATTGCCTTAATCAAGGTATTGTGAGTTGTTGGCTGTCAGATTCATCCCAATGGAAAATCTAATGTGACTCTTTATGAAATAGTCTGTGAAAGGATATAGGCCTGCGAATAGAAGCTCATGTACCTCCCACCCTTCTAAACTACAGTATGTCTAAGTGCTGCAAGGCTTTAATGCATTGTTCTAGTGTGCATTTTCACCAAGTAAAGGAAACTTTTTATGATCAAATAACTAAGAGTAACTAAACCTTTCATGACGTAGAACCTTTCATGACGTAGAACCTAGACATTTGGTTTTCTGAAAACTATATTGAGAAATGTTGCCCTTGAATGCCACAAGAAAGAACCCTACCCAGTTCTGCTCAACACCCATCCTGCAACAAATCGCTGTGGCCATAAATCTTGGGTTAAAAAGATTTATTCAAAACTCAAAAGAGTCCCTCCAGATTCTTGGAATTGGACATCCATTGGTGACCTTAAGGTAAAGGTGACCCAATAAATTCCACCTCTAAAGCAGATGGCATCTAAAACCACAGCTGAAGACATCATTCCTATTATGAAAGCCGTATAACATTGTATGTCCTAATTCCTGTTGCCCTTATCATTTCCATTAAATGATAGGAAATCCATTCAACTGTAACCTTGAATGGTTTTATCTTAGGCTTATAGGCTAGAGCAAAAAGAGTATGATTGCTGCCTTTACAAAAATAAGCAAGTTATCACAAAGGAAATACTCCAATGAGAAGTGAGGAGAGGGGTCACTCTTGCTGGCAGGCTAGTACTAGTGATAGAAGAATCTTGACTTTGTAGCTTACCTGATTTTCTAGGGGTTCCGAATGGTAAAAGCTTCTTCCTGAAAAACAGATATCATATGTGTACAACAAAGAAAATCTGAACATCATTCAGCCTGAGATCTAGTTTTGGCTGAAGCTGGGGTACGTGGTATCCGTCTTTCCTCAGATTTCGCTACTACACAGAGTTTATTTGAAAAAGTATTTCTTAGATCTTGCTCTCAAATATGATCAGGAAAAAATGTAACAAGGTTGTATAAAGTTCCAGGACTCAACACACTGCTGCCTCAGCCACAGACTGCTTAGATTATAGGCATACACCACCAAACACAGACTAAGTAATTTTTTCCAAGGAAAACAAACACATAATGTGTTTACAGAAGAAGTTAATACTTGGCTGGCTTATAGGCATCCCAGGGATGGATGGCAAGCTTGGTTTTTCCAGAATTTTCTAATCTTTATTTTCTATTATGTCTCCAGGTTATGAAGACTTGTTAACAACAAGTATGGATACTTCTAAAAATCAAGCTATTTTTATAATAAACTGTGGTCCTTAATCACCATCACACCCTGAACCCATACCATCACCGATTAGATTCAAATAATATTGAAGTCTCTAGATATCCTGAAATTGATATGTTTGATTTTGTGTGGTTCCATCTGTAGCAGTTCCTATAAATGAGTAGGTATTTTTGCATTTTGCTTTTAACCTCCTGGTAATCATCACAGAAGTCCCCCTGGTGCATCATCTTATCAAATCTTACATGTTTGCATGCAGCCATCCATGGAGTGTTCAATGGTCTCACTTTGACTAAATTAGCTACTCAACTGATACGATGTCAGGACTTGTGAATTCAATACAAACACCAAAAAAGACCATTTACAATGGTGACAGAGAGTGGCTTAGGTTTTGGCAATCTCTCAAAAATGAAAGGCTAATGAAAAGGTAGAGAATTGCTAAATTAAATTAATTTTGACCTGAGGCATCCATACTTGGGCCCTTATGTAACAAACTGCAACCAAACTTACTACACATATATAGCTATTTGTAACAAACAGTTAAGTCTCAGCCAATCACAGTAGACAAGCTTCAGTTGATGGCAAGCACTCAGTAATAAGGCAAACATTGAACTATAACAAGAGGGCAGACCCTGTATGTCATTTCCTTTGCACTTTATTTTCTGAGAATAAGTACTTTCTCCTTGGACAGGCACATTAAATAAACATTTATTCGTGATTCAATTCCCTCTGAAATAAAGTCAGAAACTAGTTAAGTGTTCCCACCCACTGGGAAACTAAAAAATGTCCACAATGAATAGGTAGAAACACTCAGTCACACTTGGCCATAGACCGCAAACCTGAGTACCGTGACATAAAATTTGGGAGTTCCCCAACATCCCACTTCTTACTGTAAAGAGAACAATTTGGACCTCACATACAGAACCATAATTCTATGGCTCCCTTCACTGATTTTGGGAGAACATCAAGTTATATAAACATGACTCTCTCTAGACTACAAGGGGAAAAATGAGTGGTTTTATAAGGGGGTGAAAGCACTTCTAAGGGCTTCATTCCCCAAATCTGTGTAGAGAGGGGGACTAAAAAGCAACCTCTGCCCCTTTCCCTGGATGGCGGCACAGAGGCTGCATGATACTTACATTTACTATAAACCAGCAGGAGTTTGACAGAGCTCTGGCGGCATTACTCAAAATGTCCAGGAAGCTGAAAGTCCCCAAGTGGTGGAACACAGTTGACTCGGCCAAGCATGAAGAGCTTGTACCCTACGATGAGACTTGTGTTGATCTACACATGAGCAGCTTCCACAGCAAGGCACCTGAACTTCCAGCTCCATGACCAATATCTACTGGGGATGTCAGACAAATAGCATCATATCTAGCTCCTTTGGTCCAGGCTCCAACAGTGTGGCCAGCTGGGTTCTTAAAGCTATGGAAGAGCTGAAAACAGTGGAATGGACAAGATGGTGGCTATAATATGATAACCCAGGGACAGAGATGAGGACAAAATTGTGGAAAGATGATAGTTTCCATGAAAAAGCATTAACGCAAAGCATTCTGGGTTAATAAATTGCTTCATTTGTAAGGAGAAATAAAGCAGCCTCCTGGACTGAGGAAGTAGCTCAGTGGTAGAGCCCTCACTAGTTTGAGTAAAGTTGTAAGTTCAGTCCCCAGCACAAAAAAAGATGAAAGGCAGCCTCCTGTTTCTTTTTGAGTGCTACAACTTTAAAGCTGCCACTCTGGGGACTGCATCTTAACCTAGCTCTGGAAACAAGAAGATATTGAGATGCATATATATTATAACCAAATCAACAGAGAAAAGTACAAGTTTTATAAAGGTGTACAAGAACTTCCAGAGGCACTATTCTGTAGCAGTGGATAGAAAAGGTTAACAATGTAGCCTGAAAAGGTTTTATGAGATGCATCCAGTGTCCTAAATTTAGCCTCCCACAAAAGTCTCTCAGCTCCAGGAACTGAAGGGAGCAGGTACAGGAGAGTCTCCTTAGGTCACAGAATAAAGAAATAGTTTTAAACAGGCACACAGGGCTGGAAGTGTGGCTCAAGCAGTTCTGTGCATGCCTAGCAAGCATGAAGACATGAGTTCAAACCCCAGTACCAACAAAAATAAATAAATAGAAACAAACAAACAGACACAAAACACTTCCAGGTCCTGCAGGAGCACTTCAGAAGACGAAGGGAAAAGTGCAGATCCAATATTTTTTTCAGAATGGGACTATGCACATAATTTTAGTATCTACTTGATAGCCTGCCTGGTATCTAACAAACTTGTACTGGGGAACCAGGGGGGCAACAATCAACAACTTTGGCATCTAGAGTCAGAAATTGGCATATCAGGAGCCTTCCTTCAGACTCTCCCATTGAGAAATCCAGGCTACTTCATTCATTCTAGAGGAGGTTTGTCACAAACTGGGTGCTAAAACTTTTATAACTCCCACCCAAGGGACTGTCTTGTTAATGACCTAGCTTTGGAGTCAACTGGGCTTTATTTTTCAGATTACAGAAGACAACAAGGTGAATGCATGACAGGCTCCTTCCTGACAGCTATCTCCCCAGGATTAAGCAGTGTAGTCTGAATGTGAGGATAGGCATTTGCCACAGTGCCTCTCTGCCCTTAATGTAGACACAAAAGGAGGTAAATGCTCATAGTTTCATATTCAAAACGTCAACTTTTACAGCTCTATCCAGAGAGTCTGCCTCTTATCTTACAGTCTCAGGGTACTGACATAACATGACATATGCTAGGCTTCAAGGGGCCACTAAAAACAGAGACGTCAGGGGAGGCAAACACAGACTCAAGAGTCTCCTGAAAATCTCTGGCCAGAAATCCTCCTGCTTCATAGGAGATTATTAAGTCAAAGCATGCTTTAGTATCTCTATATTGTTCCCACCAAACTGTTCACACAGTGTTAATTTCTTATTATGAGGCCCATGTTTTCCTATTTTGTTCTATTTTATGTTGAGAAGAAAACAGTAATTGAATGACGATTCTCTTATTTCTCCTCAGAGTCGCCCTTTCACAGAAGCTATTCAACATAATTGATTGTGTGTGCACTACTCCATCATGCAATTAAAGACATTTTCCAGGACTGTCAGTGGGAACCCCACCAGGCCTCTTGTGATTTTTCAGTGGGCTCTGTCCTTGAACAAGGAGAGCCTACTAAGCATGCACAGAAGGGGCAAGTAATTTAACCCAGGGATAAAGGAAAATTTTTGTATGGATGTTGTTTTCACAAAGACAAGATTTTTGGACAGGAGGTTTGGAGCTCATTCACCTCTGAAGCTTGCCAGAGAAGAAATTAGAACTAAGGTCACTAATGGCTTGTAGACAAGCTGAGTTTAATGAGACCTTGACCCCATCACTCAGTGTCTCAATCCTAATCATTGGTCTGTGTGAGGTCACAGCATCAGCCTTTTCAAGATCTCTCCCAGTAGACATCAGGGTATACACTTGATAGGAAGCTGAATGATGGTCTGCATGAGGAACCTTCTCCTAATGGATTTGTGGAAGTATTAAAAAGCTTCAAGGAGACCAAACTCCTGCTGAGAAGATCAAAGCCTTGAGAGTGTCCCTATGGTGGCCTGGACCACAGTCTTGCTCAGACTACTAGCTTATAAGTAAAGGAAAGGGGAAGAGTCTCTGCAACCTTGGGGAGCCCACATAAAAGCAACCCCATGGTGACGCTTGTCTTCTTTAACAATAACTGTATCTCCCCTATTAGCTTTAGGGGCAGATTCTCAGAATGTGGTGATCCAAGAGCTATCACTGTAAATGTACCCAGGACAGATGGTGACACTCACTGGTGGCTTTAGCTCTGGCTCAATCTCTAAGAGTAACTACCCAGCTTGTACCTAGAGACCCAAGGTCAGGCTCCCCACAGTCTTATCTACATAACAAACAATTGCCCTTCTAGAGTCCTTGATCCCTTCTCTGGGGCCACCACTGGGAACAAAGCTTTCTCATAATCACAGCAGCTCAGACAGTGGATTATGTTGATTGTGACTGTATGCTGCATATGGAAAGTTATTCCCATAGTGATTTAAAGCACTGGGGAGGTTCAACCAAAACATCTTCAAGTGTGAATAATGGCTCAGCACTTACAGAGGCCTGAGAACAGATAAGAAAATGAGACACTAGAAATGGTAAACAACACAAGAAGATGCAGGGTTCCTTAATCCAGAGTTTCCCTATCCTGTGCCCTTCAGATTCTTCCAGGACATGACCATCTGATTCTTAACAGAGGAGACAAAAAACATACACTGAAGGAAAGACAACCTTTTCAACAAATGGTGCTGGGCAGAGTAGATATCCACATGTAAAAGACTGAAAGTAGAACCCTTTCAACCTGTACAAAAATTAATTCAACCTGGATCAAAGACCTTAATGTAACATGTGAAACCTGTGAACAACTAGAGGAAAGCCTAGAGAAAGTACTATAGGATATCCTGCAGGCATGGGCAATAACTTTCTGAACAGGACTCCAATAGCTCTGGAAGTAATAGCAGGGGCTGACAGATGAGGTAGCATCAGATTAGAAAGCTTTTCCACATCAGAACAAAAGTGAAGAAACAGCCTACAGAGTTGAAGAAAATATTTGGTAGCTTTTCATCTGAGAGTGCATTAATATCCAAAATAGATAAGGAACTCAAAAAATGAAATGCTAGGGAACAAATAATCCAATCAAATAAATAGATAAATAAACTGAATAGACAGATCTCAAAAGAAGTACAAATGTCCAATAAATACATGAAAAAATATTTACCATCATTAGTCATCAAGGAAATACAAATCCAACCTACAGTGAGATTTCAACTCATCCCAATCAGAATAGATATCATCAAGAATACAAAAAAAAAACCAAATACTAATGAGGACATGCAGCAGTATGGTATGGGAAAAACCCACATACATTTCTGGTAGGAATGTAAATGAATTCAGCCAGTTTGGAAATCAGGACAGAGATTCCTTAGAAAACTAAAATTGGGGCTGAGCAGGATGGTGCATTCCTGTAACCCCAGATACTTGGGAGGCTGAAATTAGGAGGACCTTGGTTCAAGGCCACCCCAGGGAAAAAGTGAGAACTTAGCCAAAGAAACAACTTGGGCATGGAGGTCCAAGTCTGTGATCCCAGCTATGGAGAGTCACAGATAGGAGAACTGCAGTCTGAGGCTACCCCTCGGCAAAAGCAGGAAACCCTTTCTGAAAAACAACAAAAGTAAAGAAGGGCTGGTTGTATAACCCTACCATGCAGAAGGCCTTCAGTTCAAACTCTAGTACACCAAAGAAAGTAAACCCACAATTAGACCTACCTTATGCTGTAAGCCCTCACCTGGGCATATACCCAAAGGAATCAAACTCATCTCACAATAGAGACACATGGCCCCCCTTGTTTACCATGGCTACTCAAAATAGCCTGAGTTACTGGATTAGCCTAAGTGTTCATCAGAAGATGAATCTGTGCCTTCTTCACTGAGATTTGCAATAAAGAGGCTGTATACAGTGCATCCTGGAAGACACAGAACTGAGAAAAATACGCATACACACAGAATACTGATCCATAATCAGGACTTGTAGCTGCATAAAATGAGTATTTGTTTTCTCCAGTGCCACAGGCTCCTGGGTAAACATCTACAGACCACAGAGTATCAGAAAATAACACATCTCTTTCACTGCCCCACTGAGGACAAGGTCTGTTAAAAGTTGGAATTACACAGACTCTGTGATTTTTGTTTCAAGGTGTATTATCCTTACCTAGCACAAAATTTCAAAAGTCACTGAATTAATTTTCTCTAAAAAGTTTAAATTATTTATTTTACTTTCACAATGTTATTAAACTTGAGTGGGAAATTACAACCTCTGGTATAACTTATGTATTAGAAGACATTTTTGAAGATCTAAATAATGATGTTTCTTTAACTCATGTTTGTCCTTACTAATATTTAAGTAACTAAATGTAGTTGTGATGTGGTTTAAACAATGTCACAAATGCAACTACAGGCCAGATAACGTCACTGTGAGTTTCATGGCTGTCCTAGGGGCTGACATGGTAAGTGTGCCTGCCTAGCAAACATGAGACCCTGAGTTCAAACCCTAGGGCCAAAAAAAAAAAATCAGTTCATATTCCCACCAAGGAAGTCACTAAATGCCATGGGTGATGATGGTGGTAGGGGGGTGTTAATGAGAGGCTTTCATTCCAAAGACAGCTCCCAGGTTATTCCTGTCTGTTCAAACTATGGTCCTTCCAGTGGGGCTTTGTTTCAGCCACACACCAGCTTTTTTGCAGGCATCAGTCCTTCTTGAGTAACATCTGACATTAGATCTTGGGCATCAGGACATCTTTGGTACCCACCCGCATGCCCTTCCCCTACCTATCACTTTCTTCCCTCCAAACTTTGGCCACACTGCCTTTACTCTCTCTCTCCACAGCACTCTTGCTCTCCTCCCCCCATTAATAACTCTACATATTTGCTGCCTTAGAATTGCACACCATTAAACACAGACTTGGGGAAAAAGGGAGCTTCAGGATCCTCAAACTGGAGGGAACATTTTCATTCCATCCCAGGGGAACTGACAAAAACAAAAATCAATTCGGTCAGGTGTGGCGGGTCATCCCTGTAATCCCAGCGCTCAGCCCCCTAGCCTCTGGCTGAGCTGCACGCACCTCCCTGCATCCCCAGGGGCCGCCCCATTTCAAAACTCCCGCCGCCCGCAGTGCGGTCAGGCGCAAGCCCAGAGGCCGCGGTGGACGACCTGCTAAGTCTGAGAGTGGGCGCCATGGCCGCCTTTCGGGAGCAGGTGGCCAGGCGGCCTCAACCCCCCTGTTGTTGCCAAAGCGCTTTGCTTCCACCCTATGTGGAACCCCACTTTTAGGTGAACAGCAGTGACCCCAGGACGGGTGATGACCAGGAGGAGGCTGGGGTCGACCGTGAGAAAGTGGAGGACACAGACGCTAACTTACCTTTCCTTCCCCATCACGCTGCAGCCACACAGAGACCACAGCGCGGACTCCGCGAGTTTCCCGGCACAGGCTCCGCCAATCCGGGCCGTCCTTCCTTCTCGCGAAAAATCTCGCGAGATCCAGTGCCGCTCCCGGGAGGACTTCCGGAAGCGCGGACACGTGGATGGAGAGGGGGTAGGAAGGAGGGCGGTGAGGGAAGGGAGCCTGGGGTGCGTGGTCCTGTACAGCACGGGAGGGGAGACAGGAGAGTGAAGTGGGGAAGGGAATTACAAGGTTCACACATGAAGATTTTTGGCTCTTCTTGTGTTTTTCCTTCCTGGATGCCTTTTTTCACAGCTTGTCCTAAGAGTTTTGCTGTCCAAGGTCATTGTGAAGTTTTCTTATCTGACCCACTCTTGACTGGAGTGAAAGATTCTGTAACGCGTAGACTCATGTAAAACCAGGGGGTAAATATGGAAGAGTCTTTTTAAAAAGTCCAAACAATAGTGGACCAAAAGCAGAGGATCTCATGGGATGGGAGCCCACAGACGCTCTGAGGCAGTGGACAGGATGGCAATGGTGATTTTAATCAAACTCCTCTTTTTTTGTAAATATGATTAAAAATCAAGGATGAAAATCAAGGATCAAACATTCCTTAAGGTTAACTATTTAAGGTTTATTCATCTATTTAATCATCTCCATTGTAATAAAGAAGGTTAAAAATAGTAAGTTTCAACAAAGACAAATTTCTCATCACTGTCAAAACCAAAATACATCTATTCAGTCTGAGTGCTTTTCTTTTCTGTTCAAAGAGCTTATATGGAGCTGGGTCTGTTCCCATCAGTGTCCTCCAGGGATAACAAGGGGAAGCGGTTGTCTACTGGGAGGCAGGGCCAGGATTGTCCATCCCAGATAGAATGTCATTATCTAACCTAAATGGTCAGATGAGTGTCTATCTATGTCCATCCCATGGAAATGTCTCTATTCTCTCCTTCCTTTTATCTTACAGACACTGTAACCTGATAGTACTATGAGAAGTACTATTAACATTCCTGACAATAATCCCTCAGTAAGCATATTAAAGAGCTGGGATTTGTTTTACAGTACTGGAATTTGAACTCAGGACCTACACATTGAGGTACTCCGCTAGCCTTTTTTTGTGGTGGTAGTTTTTTTATTTTTTGTTTTTGTTTTTTTGAGATAGAGTCTCAGGAACTATTTGCCCTGGCTGGCTTGAACCTTACTTCTCCTGATCTCTGCCTCCTGAGTAGCTATTATTACAGGCCTGAGCCACCAGCACCCCATAAGAATTGGGATTTTAAGGAGGAGAAAAATTATTTGATCTTATAATAACGTATAGCAAAACATAAGATATTGTAACTTCTAGTGTTGGACCTCAGGCCTAGGACTCCATGTACAACTTTCGAAATAAATAAATAAATACCCTTTACAAATAAATCACTCATAGCAACTTCATCCTGGTGGAGGGGAACAGCAAAATGGTCCTAGGTACTTTCCAAAATGGCATTCATTTTGGAGTCCCTCCTTTTCTTTTGATCCTGAGCCTTCATTGGCTGCTTCTTATGAAGCCATTTGACTTCATTTAAACTAATGCCACCATCTGCTTTTTGTTTAATTAGAAAAATTTGGATTCTGTAACTTTGTGTTGGCAATTAATAGAAAAGGGATACAAGATGCAAAGCCACAGGAGATTTTAAAGAGTTCTACTACAATTTTTATAAAATTCAAAATCGATAGCACTTCATCAGTCTGGTACTAACGTCTCACAGGCTTGTGTATAATTTGTGCTCCAAATTATATCATGTCTATCATCTTTAAGCTAAGATAATTAGATATGCTGAAACACTGTACTCAAAGCTGAGCCCCTCAAATAATTAACAGAACTGGACATTGGTCCCTGAAAAAGTACATTGCAAACAAGTACACCATACAATATTTAAAATTCATTAATTTTTAAATGTTTTTATTAGTATATAATAGTTATACGAGGGTTTCTTTGTGACATTTCCATATATGAATGCAATCCTGGTTTGGTTCATCCCCTCTGTTTTTCTCTCTTTCCCTTCCTCTTCTTAAAAACACTTTGATAGCTTTTGATATTCCATATTCATACATGTGTAGAAAATACATTGACAATATTAGCTCTCCTGTACGTCTTCATTTATCCTCCCCTCCTACTAGTACCTTCCACTTATAATGACCTGCTTTATGTTCCTGTCTTTCATTGTTTAGGTGCCACTGGTCATTCATTGCTCAGTGGGGTTTTGCCTTGCTATTTTACCTGTAAATATATGGTACTTTCATCAGTCTAACCCGTCCATTACACTTCCTTACCCTTTTGTCCCTATTCCATATTATTCAACAGTTTTAAGTGCATTTCCTTAGGTATTCTTTCTACACAGATGCAATATATTTCAATATGATTCAGTCTCTGTCATTCTCTTCTTCTGTCCCTCCTCCCCTAGTCTCCTCTAATATTCCTGCAATTGGAAACATGTTATAAATATATACACACATATATATGTATATATATAAAACTTATAGATATGTATTTATATAAACCATGTATGGAAAGATGTAGTCATATATATGTATATATATATATGTGTAGATAATAATGCTTGTATTTTTTATTTGAGTCTGTCTTCCACATATAAGACACACCATATGAGCTTTGTCTTTCTGAACCTGGGAATGTCCTTTAACATGTTCTCTAGTTCCATCCATTTACCTATGAATGACAAGATTTCATTCTTCCTTGTGGCTGAACAGTATTTCACTGTATATACACAACACACTTTCTTAGTCCATTCATCAGTATTAGCACATCTGGGCTGTTTCCATAGCTTGGATATTGAGAATTATGCTGCAATAAACATGGGGTGTGAAAGTTTGTTATATCCTGACTTGCATTCCTTCCAATATATGACCAGGAAGGGTATGGCTGGACCATATGGTAGTTCTATTTTTAGCTTTTTGAGGAACCTGCATACTGCTTTCCATAGCAGTTGTAGTAAATTACATTCCCACTACAGTGTACAAAGGTTCCTTTTCCTTTGAATCCTCACGAACATTTGTTGTTGTTTTTGTTATTGATGGTAGTCATTTGGCCGGGGTAACATGGAATCTCAGAGTGGTTTTGATTTTCACTTCCTTTATGGCCAGGAATGTTAAACGTTTCTTCCTGAGTTATTTGGCCATTTGTACTTCTTCTTTTGAAAAATTTCTGTTTAGTTCCTTTGCCCATTTCTTCATTGGATCATTGATTGTTTGGGAGTTTAATTTTTGAGCTTCCTATGAATTCTGGTTATTAATCCCTTGCCAGATGTAAGCTGGAAAAGATATTCCTCCTATTCTGTGGATTGCCTCTTTAGCCTGGTGATCATTTCCTTTACTCTGCAGAATTATTAGTTTCACATAGTCCCATTTGTCCATCCCTTCTCTTAGCTGTTGAGCTGTTGGAGTTCTACTTAGGAAGTTGTTATTGCCTATGTTCATACCTTCTAGTGTTTTCCCTATTTTTTTCGTGTATTAGTTTTAAAGTTTCAGGCTTTACATTAAGGTCTTTGACCTCTTTGAGTTGGTATTTGTACAGCGTGAAGGACAGGAATCTAGTTTCAGACGTCTACATGTAGAAATCCAGTTTTCCAGGAGCATTTGTTGAAGAGGCTGTATTTCCTGCATCATATGTTTTGGGCTCCTTTGTCAAAAATTAGGTTCCTATAGCTGTGCGGATTTATGTCCGGATCTTGTAGAGTGGTCCATTGGTCTTTGTGTCTGTTTTTGTGCCAGTATCATGCTGTTTTATTGCTATAACTCTGTATTATAGTTTGAAGAGGGGTATAGTGAGACCTCAAGCATTGCTCTTTTTTTCTCAGCATTGCCTTGGCTATTTTAGGACTTTTGTGCTTACTTATAAAGTTTAGGGTTGATATTTTCAATCTCTATGAGGAATGTCATTGGTGTTTTCATGGGGATTGCATTAAACATATATATTATTTTGGGTAGCAGAGTAATTTTCATGATATTCGTTCTGTGAATCCTTGTACCTGGGAGGCCTTTCCATCTTCTGATGTATTCAATTACTTTCTTCAGCCATACATAGTTTTCACTGTAGAGGTCTTTCACTTCTTTTGTTAAATTTATTCCTAAGTAATTTTTTGAGGTGATTATAAATGGGATTGTTTTCCTAAATACTTTCTCACTGTGTTCATTGTGTTGATATATGGGAAAACTCCTGATTTATGTATATTGATAAATATACATATCCTGCTACTTTGCTGAAAGTCTTTGTGTTGTCTAGGAGTTTTGGGCAGAGTTTAAGGGTCTTCTACATTTAAGATCACATCAGCTGCAAATAAGGATAATCTGATTCCTTCCTATCCTATTAAAATTCCTTTTATTTCTTCCTGTCTTATTCCACTGGCTTTGAATCTCAAAACTATGTTGAGTAACAGTGAGGAGAGTTAAAAAAAAAAAAGAGCTGTTTGAAGACAAAGGGGAAAATTGCAAAAGTCAAAATGGAGTCACTTGTGCCAACTAAAGCCAAGAGGTGATAAAGACTTCTCATGTGTGGTTATCTAACACTAAAGGCAAGCCCTCCCACCAGACACCTCTAAACTAAAGATAAATTCATGCCCTTGACAATGGGCTTCTAATAAAATAAAAGAAATAACTGTTAGACTGAAGAGAGGCACAGAAGGAAAGGCAGGGGATGGCTCAACATTAACACAGGCTTTATTTGGGAAAGAGAGCCTGCAGAGAAGGGAATGTCTTTCAAGAGCTTTCAGCTTAATGCATAGCCCTGCAGTTGGTGTGTAATCTGTTACATGGATATACAGGTTATCTTCACTGGTACCAAGTAAATTAGCCCTTTCCAAATGGACAAGTGACCCAAAAAAGATTCCTGTCAAGAGACAATGAGCAACACATGTTCACTCTAACTTTGCAATCAACAGGTGAACAAGAAAATGGCCACAGGGATGCTCATACCGATGATGAGCTCTTCTTCCAGCTGTGCACCAGATGCTGAGGCAATGACCTTCTAATCAGGGCTGGTAAGAAGTTGGCTAAAAATAAGAATTATGAAGAAAAGTATTTGAAACTTGAATGTATGGATTTCTTCTTCTTCCTCCTCTCCTTTAGTGGTATTGGTCTTGTGCTTGCTAGGCAGGCGCTCTACCACTTGAGCCACACTGTCAGCCCACATTTCATTTTTGTTGCAGAATACTCAATGTTCATTTTTTTGTAAGTTAAACTATTTCTGGAACTTTTCTGCAATATAGTGGTTGTCGGTGTTGTGCTCCCATGCTTCTGTAAAATAAAATAAAAATAGAAATGAAGAAAACCTCTTATTTCAGCGTAATGTTTTAGCAAAAAGTAAATAAAACTGGATTTTCAGAAGCACTCATCTCCCATGGAGCAAAATTTTGGATATTTAGAAATATTTCCATGATTATGTGATTTTGTTGATAGAAATTCTATGTGTTGCATAGATAGCTTGCATCTTTCTTTCTGCATGTAAATGTTTCTATCATTATGTGATTCTGTTGGTAGAAATTATGTGTATCACATAGATAGCTTGCATATTTATTCATGTAAAATATTGGTATATTGGATTTTCTAAACACTTTTTGAAGCCTGCTAAGTAAAGAACTTCAATAACTTGAATACATTTTATTTTTTGGTAGGACTGGAGCTTGAACTCAGGGCTTCACATTTGCAAAGCAGGCACTCTACCACTTAAGCCACACCTCCAGTCCATTTTTTGCTCTGTTTCTTTTTGGAGATGGGGTCTTCCCTGGGCTGGCCTTGAACTATGATCCCCCCAATCTCAGCCTCCCAAGTAGCTAGAATTATAGGTGTGAGCTGCCAGGACTCAGCTTTGAGTATATTTTTAAATTGAAAAATATGCTATTTAGGTGAATTTGTTTGTCATAGGAAAAACAGGAATTTCCTAGCCATAATTCAGCAAAATTCTTTGCACAATTGGTGAAGAGGATTTTTAAAAACAGTGCCAGCTGATGGTAAATGACCAATGACCTTCCTCCTCTTAGATACATACAGGTTGATCACCCTAATCTGAAATTTGAAATGTTTCAAAACTTGGAACTTTTTGGATGATGACATCATGCTACAAGTAGAGAATTCCACATCTGACCTCATGTGACAAGTTGTAGTTAAATCTCAGGGGCCCTAAAAATATCATATAAAACTGTCTTTAGACTTTATGTATATTGTGTGTGTGAAACATAAATGAATTTTGTGTTCATACAAACATAAATGGGTCCAAAGCTCAAAATATCTCAATATGTAAGTGCAAATATTCCAAAATCCCATAAATGTGAAATTTAAAGTGCTTTTGTTCCCAAGCACTTCAGATAAGGTATACTCAGCCTGCATTTGTATTTTTTCATAGTCCTAAAATAAAACACTGATAAAATTTTTATACATAAAAATCATAGTATTGTTTAATTTATAAAAACCTGTTGTGCTCTGAATCAGATCTTTAAATGTATCAGAAAGTATAAAGCAAACTGTAAAGAAAGCATGATTCTTATACATTTCTCTCACAAATATTAACACTGATATTTCACTTCATATAATTTCATCGTGGTTTTTGTGAGAGCAAATGATAATGTCCCACTAAGTATAAAATAAAAATAAGTACCCACAGAGTGGGAGAAAATATTTGCCAGCTACACATCAGACAAAGGACTGATAACCAGAATACATAGGGAACTCAAAAAACTAAACTCTCCCAAAATTAATGAACCAATAAAGAAATGGGCAAGTGAACTAAACAGAACTTTCTCAAAAGAAGAAATTCAAATGGCCAAAAAACACATGAAAAAATGCTCACCGTCTCTAGCAATAAAGGAAATGCAAATTAAAACCATACTAAGATTCCACCTCACCCTTGTTAGAATAGCCATCATCAGCAACAACACCACCAACAGGTGTTGGCGAGGATGCAGGGAAAAAAGGAACCCTCGTACACTGCTGGTGGGTATGCAAGCTGGTGCAACCACTCTGGAAAAAAATTTGGAGGCTTCTTAAAAATCTAAACATAGATCTGCCATATGATCCAGCAATCCCACTCCTGGGATATACTCAAAGGAATGCAACATAGGTTATTCCAGAGGCACCTGCTCACCCATGTTTATTGCAGTGCTACTCACAATAGCCAAGTTATGGAAGTAACCAAGATGCCCCACTACTGATGAATGGGTCAAGAAAATGTGGTATTTATACACAATGGAATTTTACTCAGCCTTGAAAAAAAATGAAATCTTATCATTTGCAAGTAAATGTATGGAACTGGAGAACATCATTCTGAGCGAGGTTAGCCAGGCTCAGAAGACCAAAAATCTTATGTTCTCCCTTATATATGGTCTTTAGATCTAGGGCAAATACAGCAATGTTGTAGGACTTGGGTTACATGACAAGGGGAGAACATATACGGGAAGTAGGGGGTTAGATAGAAAACCCAAAACATGAAAGCATTTGACGTCCCAACTCCAGAGGAACTACTACAGAAACCTTAAAGTGACAGAGGTCAACACAAGAAGGGGATCAGGAACCAGTGTAAAGATCAGCTAGAGATGAATCAATCTGGGTTGTAACACATTTGTACATGAAAGGAATGCTAGGAATCTCTCTGTATAGCTATCCTTATCTTAACTAGCAAAAATGCTATGTCTTTCTTATTCTTGCTTGTTTCTACTCTTCATTGGAACTGGAGAAAAGCACAGAACAGGTACTGCCTGGAAGAGAGGGGGGAGGAGATGAGAGGGTGGGGGCAGGGGCAGGTGGGAGAAATGACCCAAACAATGTATGCATATGTGAATAAATGAATAATAAAAAAAATAAAATAAAAAAATACAGTATTATGGCCAGATATGTTTGAGAACCACTGGGAGATTTGTGACTCTAACCAAGATTAGTATCTTAGAGTCACCTATGAAAAAGTTGTGTGTGTGTGTGTGTGTGTGTGTGTGTGTGTGTGCGTGTGTGTGCATGTAGACTCCTGGGATTGGAATAGTGATCAGATTTAATAAAAGGTCAAAGCGTCTTGAGAATTGTCTTCATAACTATATGTTGAAATTCCTTATTTTGATTAAATTTGGCCAGTAACCATAGGTTGACCCAAATGTTTGGGGAATGAGGTCAGGACACTGGAGTTTTCCAAGTGGCAGGAGAACCTTGGTGTAGAAGTCATCATTTCTACAAATTCCAAGAACTGGAGACTTTGACAGAAGGATGGAAGGTCTCTGGCCATTCATCCCAGGTGATGAATCCAGGGAAAGCCTAGATCAGCCCTGTCTCGTGCATAGGAATTTGAGTTTGGGAGACAGGGATGTCGAAGAGCAAATTCTGGTGATTTTATTCTATTATTAAGCTTTCTCTACCTTGAAGTATTTTGATGAGTGGCCGAATAAATCACAAATACCAGAGAATTATTGTATGAAATAAAAAGATGTGAATTTCTAATGCAGATCATATGTCACACAGAACATTTCATTGCAAACAACATTTTAGGTAGAACGTTACAGTTGATTAACGCTTTCACATACAAAATTATAAAGGCAGCGTCGACTGCTGATTAACATAGGACAGAACTCAGCTACCACTTTTCTGAGATAGCTGAAGCAGCCAGCCAAGTTTCTCTTAAGCGTCTTCACTCTGTGTTTTATGAGTGGTGACCCCAGGGTACGTGGGACATGGCAGCAGTGCCATTTCCTGGTGCTTTCCTATAAAGCAAACCTGTGTAGACTGTCATGATCAGAGCCACCAAGACCTCCAATTCTGTTGATGAACCAATGCTAGTGCACCCAAATAAATATTTAAATCTGAGAAATCCCACAGTAGTTTCCTTGGCCATGTAGACAAGAATCCTTTGTGACATGAGTTGGGTTCTATAAGTATTTGGCATCAGGAAGGAAATTAAACAATAACTTTGAACATGAAGAGTTTATTAACTTATTAAACTCCATGATACCACTTCCTTATAAAGAAATTGGATATACTAATGTATCTTTTATGAGGAGCAGTAGCCAGGGCATTCTTGTTGTTTGTGACCAAGAGGTATTTCATCCCTCACATGGGGTGGTGGATCACTCCCAGAAATCAATGGGACCGTGACCCACAGGCTTCAGTCATGGATGAGGCTTTGGTCTCACAGCTTCTTTTTCTTTCTTCAGATTTTCCTCTTTAGCGTTCAGACTGTCTCTGAATGAGAATGCTGAGGAAAACGGACAGTGCTGAGCTCTGGACAGTGTGAGTAGTGCTGAACTCCTCTGTGGGCCCAGGGGGCGTTCCAGGCTCTGACCCCAATCTTGTGACTGCAGGAACTCACAGCGTCAAGCTTCACACACTGGCACGTACACTCAGGTTCCACGAGGGCTGCCCCTGCAGAAAGTGGATGTGAGAGCTCCTTTTCTCTCCCTGACCATGGACTTTGAAGAAGTGACCCTGATTCTGTGGCTGTAGGAAGTATGGGTATGGATTCCACAGGTGGGACCACCTCCTGAAGGCTCCACCACTTCCTGATAGCACTGCCCCTGGTAATGAACCTTGGGGAGACTTTTCAAAAATTTGGTCATTAATTTCCTGCCTCATTTAAAAAATTTTTTTTGACAGGATTGGGGTTTGAACTCAGGGCCTCACACTTGTAAAGCAGGCACTCTACCCCTTGAGCCACACTTCCAGTCCATTTTGCTCTGCTTATTTTAGAGATGGGGGTCTCTCAAAGTACTTGCCAGGGCTGTTCTTGAAGAACTGTCCTCCCAATCTCAGCCTCCCAAGTAGCTAGGATTACAGGTATGTGCCTGTGGGGCCCAGAATTTTTTTCCTCAATTTTTTTTGTACATAATGATGGGTTTCATTTTGACATTTTCACACATGTACATAGTGTACTTGGTTCATTTTCAGCACTTCCATTACCTTCTCTTGTGTCCTCTTCAGCTGGTTCCTTTTCTGTTCCCAATTAGTCTCCCCTTCTACTTTCATGTCTTTAAAAAAAATCTAGGTTCCACATAAAAGAGAAAACAACATCTTTGTCTTTCTCAGTCTGGTTTATTTCAATTAACATGATGATCTCCAGTTTCATCCATTTTCCTGCAAGTGACATAATTTCATTCTTCCATGTGACTGAATAAACCTTTGAGTCTACACACCACGTTGTGCTTATGCTCATTGCTGATGGGCACCTAGGCTGACTTCACAGCTTTGCTATTGTGAATGGTGCTGCAATACAGATGGGTGTGTAGGTATGTGTTATATGCTGAATTACATTCCTTTAGCTGGGAGACATTTTCTTTCTTTTTTTGTTATTCATTTATTCACATGTGCGTACATTGTTTGGGTCATTTCTCCCCCCTACCCCCGCCCTCTGCCCCTACCCTGGCTCGCTTCCAGGCAGAACCTGTTCTGCCCTTATCTCTAATTTTGTTGAAGAGAAGACATAAGAAATAATAAGAAAGACATAGCGTTTTTGCTAGTTGAGTTAAGGATAGCTATGCAGAGAGATTCCTAGCATTGCTTCCATGTACAAATGTTTTACATCCCAAGTTGATTCATCTCTAACTGATCTTTACACTGGTTCCTGATCCCCTTCTCGTGTAGACCTCTGTCTCTTTATTTCTGTATTAGTTCCTCTGGAGTGGGGACATCAAACTGAGAGACATTTTCAAAATGCCAAACTATAGCAGGCAGGAGTCCAAATTGTTCAGCAGTCATAGCAGGGGTATACAGTCATTCTGGTTTTTCCATTTTGGAGAACCTCCATATACTGATTTCCACAGTGGCTGGACTTAGTGTGTAAGAGTTCCTTTTAGGGAAGACATTTTGTAACATTTTTATTAGCATATATTAGTTGTACAGTTTTTTAGGGGGCAGTACTGGGGTTTGAACTTGTGGCCTCACTCGTGCCAGGCTGGTGCTCTACCATTTGAGCCACTCTGCTAGCCCTTTTTGATGATGTTTTTTTTTGAGATAGGGTCTCATGAACTATTTCCCCTGGCTGGCTTTGAACAGCGATCCTCCTGATCTCTGCCTCCTGAGTAGCTAGGATTATAGGCATGAGCCACTGTCACCTGGATCTATGAGGGGTTTCATTATGACATTTCCATATATGCTTACAATGTACCTTGGTTAGGTTCATCCTTACCATCATTCTCCCTTACCCCTCTCCTGCGTATTTAAAGTGATTTTGACAAGTTTCATTATTCTATTTTCATACAAGTATTTAAAGTACATTGACTACGTTCACCCTCCTCACCCTCTCCATTCACCATCGCCTGCCACTAGCACCCAGTCCTTAAGGGGACTTCTTTTATATTCCTGTCCTTCACTTTTTAAGTGTATATTCATTGTTCAAAGGGAGTTTCAGCTGGTATTTTACCTGTAAATATGTTACACTTTAATCAGATTAACCCTGTCCATTACTGAAGGAGATTTTTTTCCCCACACTGGGATTTGAACTTAGAGCCTCATGCTTGCTAGGCAGGCACTCTACTGCTTGAGCCACTCCACCAGCCCTTTTTTGTGTTGGATGCTTTCAAGATAGAGTCTCATGAACTATTTGCTGGCTTTGAACCTCAATCCTCCTGAGTAGCTAAGATTACAGGTGTGAGCTGCTGGTGCTTGGCTGGGAGACATTTTTTAAATGCCAAACTATAGCAGGCAGCAATGCAAATTGACTTTTTTTTTCTGATTTTATTTTGCTTTTCTTAGGATACAAATGAGCATTTTGAAAACTCCAAAAAATAGAAGCAAACCACTTTTTTCCAAGCCTGTTCCAAACCATCATACTTTCCCTTCATTCAGAAATTGGAAGCAGTCTCTAGAAAGCATTGTGTCCAGAAGATTGAACATTGAGGGGATTTCAGTGCACAGAGTAAAACTGAGGATGCAGTCACCATTTTTGAAGGACTGGAGAGACCTGAGCCCATCTAGAGGCACCTATTGCTCTGTGAGTCGAAAGATAGGGTGAAGCATCAGGAGAGACTAGGATAATAGAAACTGTGAGGGCTTGGAGGACATAGAAGGGACAGAGACATGTCATCCTCCCAGAGGGTTGGGTAGGACTCTTCTTTAGTAGGTCAGTCCCAGAAGCTTGTGAAGCAATGCTTGTCTGTCCTCATAGCTGGTCAAGAATGCCTAGTTTGTGCTGAAATGAGAGAGGCAGCTTCTACTTTCTGCTGAAAGCCTGCTCAGTAGTACAGAAGGTGGACAATGCATCAGATTTAAAACATAATATGCCTTTAACTTTTTTTGTGGCACTGGGACTTGAACTCAGGGCCTTACCCTTGCTAGGTAAGTGCTCTACCTCTTCAGCCCTGCTTTCAGTCCTTTTTGCTTTTAGTGCTTTTCAAATAGGGCCTTGCATCTGGCCTTGGGCCTCAACTCTCCGACCTTTGCTTTGTGAATAGCTGGGATTACAGGTGTGTATCACTAGGCACCTTTAACTAGTCCACCTTTAACTTCTATTTAGTGGGTTTTTGTAATATGTGATGGACTTTTTCCTTTAACTGATTTAATCACCCCAAACTCTCAAGAGGTTGTTAAACTGTCTCAGATGAGAATTGTGAGACTCGTAATTCGAGGATATTTTCCCCAGTGCCACAGTTGATAAGGTGATGCTCATGGATGTCCCTTTCATTAGTTGGTCTGTGTATTTAGTTAAAGTTGGTAGGAAATAGAATTTATTTATGAATTCTTAAGTACAAAATTTATAATAATCACGCAGAAGTCAGGATTGACATTTCATTACCAAATACCAGGTTTCTAGGACATGCTTGTGCAGTACACAAGATTTTCCATCAGGGAACTTTTCCTTTTCTCTATCAGAGACCTCACATGAGGAAGCAGTCCTGTTTCTAGTCAATGTGGGATAGCCTTTAACCAGAGAAGTCACCTTTACAAACACCAGACAACTCACAAAGTAGAATCCTGTGTCTCTAAGTAATGAAGTGGGTACAACCAGAAATTTTCCAATTTTAAACCATCAGAGAAAGGCACATGGAGAGACCCCGGATAGCTCTGTAATCACAGTGGAAGAACCTTCCACTGGGGCTGAAGTCCAAGCAGGTGCACATTAACTCAGAGCAGTGGTCACCCCTGAAGCATGGCAGGGACCTGGCCATGCTTCCCTGGGAGGAGGAAGCCTCTTGGATCCACTAGACACTCTGTGCTGTAGAAGAAATTGGGTGAAGTATTCGTGTCAGTTCCATGGGCAATATTTGTAGGGTAGAGGATCCCCACTGAACCACACCCTCTCAGGGTGAGGAAGGAAGTCTACAGATAGCCTTTCCCTAGTGAACACACAAGTCCTTACACTGGGGAGACACAGTTCCAAAGGAACAGCTGCACCTGGCATTCACATCAGAAAATACTGGAAAAGTCCTCCTAAGAAAAGTTTTCACACACAATTGAGATAAGAATTCAGACTTTCTCAAATGACTTACTCTTATAAATGCACAACAAAGATGTGGTAAGTTTGGGGAAATGCTAAATACTGTACTTGGTAACAAGTCATTAGAAACAAAGCAAAACCACATCAGTAGATAAGAACTTGCAAATATATAGGTACTAGTAATTCTTATTGAAAATCTATGGAGTGGGGATTGACCTTTCAAACACTTAAGGCATAGGCCAGGTATGGCTAGCTGTAATCCCAGCACTTAAGAGGCTGAGGCATGAGGATTGTGAATTAGAGGCCAGCCTGGGCTACACAGTGAGACCCTGTCTCAAAAAGTAAGCCAAACGAAACCAAACCCCTAATCTCACAAAATATTATGGTGAATCAGAATGGGTCAGTTTTTCTTTGATAACTTGTCACTGTTGATCAGTTAGTCACTTGTGAAGTTGACTGAGTTGACTGAGGTCATTCTGAAAATAACTTTGAAGGTTAACCAGGAAACCTGGGACACTGTGATGTGTGTTCAGGATTGAGTTACTGGTCAGAAATGCATGTTAATGGCAAGGCAAATAAGATTAAACTCCTATGTTCCTTGAATTTCATTACCATAAAATTTTCATTTAATATCTCCCTAATAACAAATAAAGGAATTAAGAATTAATTTAATCTCTATCAGGGTGTTAGTGTTGGGGAACTGTGGCTATCTAGGCAAGAAAATCCCCAGAATTCGGTCACATGGTGGTGCATTCCTTATGATAGAATTTTGTGGCCAAAGGAGCTCCCTCCCTTCCCCAGTGAAAATAGAAATCTGAGGGAACAAGGCCGAAGATTATGGCAGGCATGGAAAGAGTCCCAAGTTTAGGATGTGTTCCAACGGCAGGATGTTGCAGGGTGGCACATAGACGAATTCACGTGAACACCAACCAGTGCTCTTCAGATGCATTTGTAAGCCTCTCCTCCAGGATCACTCTGGGATAGGGAATGGTCCTGAAAAGAAAGTGCTGGGAGGAAGATCAGCATCGAGCTAATGTCTACTTTGTAGTTAAACCTGCAAGAAGGCTAGTCGGAAGGAAGATAGGATATCTGTGAAGAGTTCTGGTCCTGCTTCAGAGAGAAAGTTCTGTCTTTGTTGGCCAAGAGTCATAACCCCAAGGTCCACTGAAGGCTAATGGGCTGAGGTACGGTATTGAAGGGGTCACAAAAGCACATGATGCTTTCTGCAGCATTGGTTCTGTGTCTGCGTTTTGTTTCCGCATGTGTGTACACACATACACACACACACACACACACACACAGACACACACACACACATACACACACAGACACACACACACACAGACACACACACACACAGACACACACACACACAGACACACACACACACACAGACACACACACACACACAGACACACACACACACAGACACACACACACACAGACACATACACACACAGACACACACACACACAGACACACACACACACATACACAGACACACACACACAGACACACACACACACAGACACACACACACACAGACACACACACACACACACACACACAGACACAGACACACACACACACACACACACAGACACACACACACAGAAGGGCATCTGTAACATCCCTTTGATCCTGAAGGGAAAACGTGACTCAGGAATCAATGGACCACAGGAATCAGTGTCATAAGTGTATCATGCAGGGGGAGAATCATCTAAGTCGCCTTCACTCATTCATTGAACTTGGAATTTTTAATCAGTATTTACTTATGACTTTCAACATATCAGAACCGATTGTTACCGGGATTGAGTGGTAAATGATACAATGTCCTTGTCACTGTAAGAACTCTACATTCTGACAGGGTGAGTATGATCAAAGTGTCGCAATAAAATCCCTTTGTACAATTAATTTATGCTAATAAAATTGTTAAAAGAGCTACGTTCTGTGTGAGAGTGAAACTGTGCTGCAAAGCACAATATGTGGTATTGGAAGTAAACACAGAAGGACTAGGGATGTGACTGGAGTGGTAGAATGCTTGCCTAGCATGCTCAGATCCTGGGTTCAATCCCCAGTTTGGAGAGGGAGGTAGTAAACAGATGAGTGATTGTGGTGTAATTGTGTACCAAAGGAAATAATCTCATTGGTTTATTTGAAAATCACTATGGAAATGACTGTCAGGAGACCAGGTGTGGTGACTCAAGCCTATAATCCTAGCCACTGGGGAGGCAGAGATCGGGAGGATTGCAGTTTGAGGCCAGCTTGGGCAAAAAGTTCACAAGACCCTATCTCAATCAATAAAGCTGGTCATGATTGCTACACTGGAAGCATACATAAAATAATCACAGTCCAGTTCAGCCTGGGCATAAAGTGAGATTCTATCTCAAAAATAACCCAAGGAAAAAAGGGTTCAGGTGCAGCCCAAGTGGTAGAGAGCTTTTCGAGGCCCTGAGTTCAACACACAGTACCGACAAAAAAAAAAAAAAAAGACAGCCAGGAAAGTTCTGTGTAAGGTAGGGCAATTGTATAAATATGTATAAGATTAGAGTATTCCAGGGAAATTTATTCAAGACAGAACATGCAAGAAATTTAGGACAGAAAGAATTCATGTTCCTAGAATGGACTGCTTGCTAGTATAACTGAGCTCACAGGAGTACAGAAGGTTGGCTGGCAGGCGTCCGAAGGTCAAGGTGAACAAAGAAGATGGCAGGTAGTAGGTCGCTCTCCAGTGTGTTTTTACAGCTCAAGACACCCCATTTTAAGGCATGGAAATATCTGGAGGAATTTTTGTTTTCCTGGTTACTCACACCATGGAGGCCACAGTTCAATAGCGCAGATTAGTTAAGAAGGCAGCCAGTGCACTGCCCTCTCCAGGACAGCAGTACTTGCACATCTGGTGTCTTCCTTTCTGTTCTAACCAAGATCACTGAGAATAATGCAAACAAGTTTGCCTTTACCCACAGGAGTTTTATTTCAAGTGCAAAATCTACTAAAACTTTGATTTAATAAGTAAGCCTAGCTTTAGATACTGTTAAAAAAATTGTTTGTCTCCAGCAGTGATCAGCAACTTTCTACAAAGCGCTAGAGAGTAAATAATTTAGACTTCGCCATATGCTCTCTGTTGCATCCACTCAACTAAGCCCTGGGAGCTGGACTCCCAGTACATGGAGAGGGGTGCATCTGCTTTCTACACAGGTCCTGGGCGCACAGGAAAAGCTGCCTAGACTGGGGCATAGCTCCTTCCTTTTCACCTAGGCGGGGCTCAGCCCCAGTGCCTCTGCCATCTGCACCTGCTTCCTGCACTTGGCGCAGCCGCCACCTGGGCTGTGCAGCATCTTCTCCCGCACGCCGCTTGTGGTCCTCAGCTATCAGTCCAGAGCCCTTGTTGTTCCTGCGCGGGTGAACTGGGTCACCTACAAGAGGAAGTCGGTGGCTGGGAGAAGGAGAGAAAGGTGGCGCATTCCAGCTGGCATTCCAGCATGCATTCCAGCAGCTACTCCTGCTCCAGAAGACCACCTTGCACTCTGGTCCTCTGGTTCTCCTAGCCACCATCCAAGCGGAGGCTCCTGGGACGGATAGTACTTTGGCTGGCGAGTTGTCGGAAGGGCTCAGGTCTGGCGTCTGCAGATTCAGCAACGGTGCGTCCAGGGTATCAGTAAAGCTGTCCGGCCCCGGAACTTGTCTAGGAGAGAACCCAGGCTCAAGACTCCTCTGCAGAGGAGGCATACGCCTGTAATGCTAGCTACTTGGGAGGCTGAAATAGGGAGGATGCAGTTTGAGGTCAGCCCAGACAAATAGTTTGAAAGACCCCTCCATCGCCAAAAATAACCAGAGCAAACTGTGCTGGGGGTGTGGGTCAATGTGGTTCAGCGGTAGAACGTCTGCTTTGACAGCGCTAAGCCCTGGGTTCAAACCACAGTCTCCCCCAACCACCCCCAAAAGACTCCTCTGCAGATTTAACCCCTAGTTGAAGGACAGCGCAGCATCCAAGGGGATTCAAAGAGCAGTTTCACTTAGGAGCAAACAGGGCGGAGTAGGAGGAGTTACGCGCAACTGATGAGGGTACCTGAGCCATGTTGCTGGGGGCGGGGATTGAATCGCCCGCGGTCAGGAGAGGCCAGAGGAGCGAGGATCGGGCCGCATACCTGGAGCTGCCTAGAGCCAGCTGGTGGCGGTCCCGAGGGCTCAGTCAGAAAGCCGGAGGTGACTTTCTGTAGGTCTTTTTAGGCACTTAATGCTTCTGGCACGCCTCAGATGGAGAAGGGTGGAGAACTTGTATTTAACTGTCAGAGACGGGGTGGGGGGGGGGGCTTGGGCAGTTTGTTCCTGCCCTTGAAGTTGCTCTTGGTTCTGATGTTTCCTCAGGTCGAAGAGCGGTCCCCACTCGGCTGTCGTCGCATGCACACTGGGAGTCTCCCAGGACCACTCACCTACCGTCACTTGGGACGCGCAGCGCATCCCTCTGCCTTCTGTTCCTTCTTCCCGCCCTTCAAAGCGGTCTGAAGCCTGACACAGCCCAGCACACTTACCTCTTAGCATTTCCAAAATCAAAAGCAAAGCCAGCCTGTTCAGGTCACTTAACTGGGCCTTATGATCAGTCAGAACTTATAGCGACTAGGCTTGTTGGTAGAGAGCAGTTAAGCTAGCAAGTGGAGGGTGAGATGATTGGTTAGTATTGACCAAGCCCCCTGAAGGTCGTGTCAGTACTGAAGGCTCCCCTGTGTGACCTTATTCTCAGAATAACCCTGTGAAGAGTTCTGTTATTGTTTATACCCTATATGTTACACATTAACAGTAGAAAGTTTTCTTCTTCTTCTTCTTCTTCTTCTTCTTCTTCTTCTTCTTCTTCTTCTTCTTCTTCTTCTTCTTCGAGGGGAAAGGAGGGTACTGGAGTTTTTGCACTGGACCACTTGAGCCATGCCTCCCACCCATTGAGCAAGGCTAAGACAGTTGGGGACCTCCAAAGAGGGGAAAGAGCTCCATGGGGGATCACACCTGTCATGCGCTTCACAGCAAAGTCAAACAAGGACATAAATGGGGACCCACAGCAGCCCAGGAATTGTAAGTACAACAGCTGCATACACAAGCAAGGGTCAACCAGAATATCTGCCTTATCCAATTAGTCAGAGCTGACCAATGAGCTGCTGACAACTGAGTTCAATGATCAATCAGGACTGCACATGCCTCGAAAGATCCAATCCTTTATTTGCATGAATTGTTAGTGAGAAGTCTTCCTACATTAGTTACCCCTTTTTCTTTGTTGGGGCACTGCCCCGATTTGCCCTTCAGCAGATGTCCCACTAAAAGTTTTACCTGTAGACCTTTGGGTCTGGTTGTTGGAAAATCTGGATTAATGATAAGACTCAGGGGTCAGCAAAGCAGTTTTACTTCTCCAGAAGTGTGTGTGACTGACAAAGGTCTGGAAAGCAAGCACACTGGGGAGGAAGTCCGTTTGGGTTTTTATCCCTGACACAACATTGCCCCCTTTTCCTATTGGTAGAAGTCAGGGTTCACAGTCTTTCTGGATTAACTATAGATGAGGTAAAGGGCAAGGTTAACATTTAACATTGCAGAAAGCTGCGAGTTAAGCAAGCACAATGGGCTGCTGCTTTAAAGGGTTATTTCTTTGAAGGAAAACACAAGTTATCCCCTACATGGTATCATTCTTACCATTTTTGGGATCCAAGATCCCAGCTCTGGTAACAAAGCCCTACAGCTGGTTTGTGGTGAGATGTGAACCCAGGCAAATCGAGGAAAGGTTTCTTCCATTGCCCCTCAGCTAGGGGTGGGGTGGTGTTCATGAGTAAGGGTCCCTGCTGGTGCCTTGTGGGTCATTCCAGGTTCAGTGTGAATTTTCAATTTAGGCTTGAGTTTAAGAAGAGACAGAAGATACATTTGGCTATTTTCCTGGAGCAACTCCAAGGTTTGGTGAAGACGTTTTTATTACATTTAAGTAAGAAACTACGTATTAAGGAGTTACCTACAAATGTTGCAACCTATATTAAAGATAAAATAGGACCTTCAAGGCATTTTGAGGTTGTGGAGACCTTTTGGGCACCAATCCTCATCAGGGCAAATGTCCACACCTGTGTGGGAGTGAGTGGGAAGTAAAGTTAGACACTGAGGGTGTCAAATTTGTAAGACAGTCTGAGGATTGTGCAAGGGTCCTGGCCCTAGCCCAGGTTCAGTCCTTTCTTTGGTAGAAATGTTAGGAGCCCCCACTCTTGAGGAGCTCTCAATATATCAGAGGACAGTAGTGTTAACCAAAGTCACACAAAGGCAAATTAGCCACATGGCCATCCTCACTCCCTGCTTCTAGGGCTACTCTGCCTAACCATGCTTCTGCCCAGATGAGCAGTGCAGATGACATCTCTAGGTCTCAAGTTCAGGTTCTGACAATCTCACCCTCTTTGCTGTTGGGCAGCCATCTTGTACCAGTGCACCTCCTAAGATAGATACCACCCTACAAATGAGCTGCCCTGGGGGTCAGCACCTCCTCCTTGGGGAGAAGTCACCATCTGCCTTCTTAGAGGGCAACTCGCGTCACTGGAGCTGCTCTGAGTGAAGGGAAGGCAGAAACTGATGGCTGAAAAGTTGCTGCTTCTTTCCTAGGAGGGCACCTTTTAAAGCCATCTATGATCTACGTCCCAGTGCTAAAAAAGGCTTGTCTGTTTGGCTTACTCAAAATATTTGGCCAAGCCTCCAAAGGTAGGATTAACTGACACTCCAGTTTATGGAATCTATAACACAGATCACATACTATTATTGTCTTTTATCAGAATAACTTATGGATGAAATTCAAGTTAATGCAGTATCAATGCAACACGGAATAAGTGATCTGATATCACCTTGCTTATCTGTTTTTCTTAACCAAAACAAATGAGTTGCTGCTTAAAAAGTGTGCAACACTGGGGTTTGGGAATGTAGCTCAGTGGTAGAGCACTTACCTAGCATACTCGAGGCCCTGCACTGCAAAAACAAACTATGTAACAGAGAACCGTGGTGGCACTCACATAGAACCCTGGCTACTCTGCTACTTGGGAGGCTGAGGTGGGAGAAGCTCTTGAGTCCAGGAGTTTGAGGCCAACCTGGGCAACACAGTGAGATCCTATCTCAAAAAATAATTAACACTGCAAAGAAAACAGGTATGAAGATTACCAAATGTTGCTGTTACTCAAAATTGAGGAGAACCATCTTGCTTTACTAGTCTGAAGTGAGATAATATGGGAGTATTTATTCAGTTGATAAGTCCTGCAATGAGTTCCTTTGCCAATGGACTTTGTTCAAAGCAGTTGGCATGGATTAGAGTTCCCTTTTGTCCTGATTTCCTCAGATGGGTATGTGGGTTGCAACTGTTCTTTTACTCCCAAATAAAATGCTTTGATCTAGAGATCTAACATTTTGTGGTTTTTTTTAGGGTGAAAAATGTATGACTTTGATCAGTCAAATTAGCGACGTTGAGATCCAAAATGGCATTTTAACTCCAAGTCTAATCTAGTTGAGTCAGAAAAATACTGTATTTTGCTTAACAACCTTGGTGCCCACTAGGGTTTCTTCCTTTTTCTTCTTCTCCAGTCTCATTTCATCCAAATAAAAGGAAAAACAAACTTTTAAGGGAGTAGATATCTTAATTATTGGATTGATTTTAAGCGTTCATAATCTGTGTGATATAAGATTCAGCCCCAGGCCTCATTACCCTCAGTAATTGTTGCTTTCTATCACTAAAGACCTGCTATTTCCTTGATCAGTGTTCATCCGGGTTACCCAGTCCAGGAGAGTATGAAAACCCTGTGCTCCTCCAGCTCTGATTCACTTTTTCTGCCATAGTTTCATCATTGCTCACCAAGCAATTCCATTAAAACTGTTCCATGGAGCCCCCCAAAGTTCGAGTGTCTGAGAATGGGGTGCACATTCCCATTATTGTGCTCAGTCCCAGGAGGGCACATTACCTGCAGTGGAGTTGCAGCAGATGATTCTGGAAGCATGGCCACTCTTCCCCTAGAACTACCAATGTCATTAATTCCTGGGGAAAATCCTGTTTTCCAGAGCAGTGAGCCCCAGATGAGGGACAACAGATGACCAAAAGAACTGAGTCTGAATAATTTATATCATTTAGTCAAGGAAGAAAGTCAAAATGGCATAGCATTGGTTTGGGGAAACTTAAAATGGAGCCTAGGGCCATTTTTTGGGTCAGGTTTCAAGCCAGCCTTTGGACTGGGCTGTGGATACCACCCACGGTGGTGATTATTATCTGACCAAACAGAAGTTTCCTGAAACATTGTTGACCTCTGCTGACCTTCAGTGACAGCTTAACTTTGGCCAAAACAAGTCATAATTCCTGACTAAGTAATGGAATTATCAACCCCACCTTGTAGCTTAAAGTTAGAAATATAATCGCCATTTTGTGAAACCTCTGAGTTCATTTTCAAGGTGTGTGAATCTATGTTTTCTTGGACTACAATCCTTATTAGCACCCAATGTATAATCTTTGTTCCTGACTAAGTTGAGGTGTGTGTGTGTGTGTGTGTGTGTGTGTGTGTGTGTGTGTGTGGTACTGGGAACTGGTGTTTGAATTCAGAGCCTTGCACTTGCTAAGCAGATGCCTTACCACTTGAGCTATGCCCGTAACCCTATTCTAATTTTATTCTCAGTCAATAACTTTATGAAAAATAGGACACGTTTATGCCTTTGACCTATGGCCCAACTCTGCTTCTGTATTCAACACAGTTTACTCCACTTGCTCAACCAGGGCCCGTCTCCATCCTTGGCCCCCTGGCCATTTCTCTAAGTAGGTCCACCCCTCTTCTGCCACTCTAACTGCTCACAATTCAGACAGCACTGTGATCTCAAACAGCAAATGTGAGCACCCATATGTGAGGCTAAAGGACAGTTCCACTGGAGACACACTTCTGCCCATCTCCTGGGAAACAAGCCAACACCTAGAGGCAACCGTATGTATGTTCAACTGCCTGGTGGGTAGATCAGCCTGGGACAATGACTGCCTCTCAGTTATAGGGAAGAGTCCATGCCACTTCACACCTGCTTTGGTAGGACAGTTGCTGGATTCAGTCTTAGGATAATACATTTATTATGAAACATTAAAACATTTGTCACATGAGTGACTTTGTGAGACAGGAATAGGTTTTCATATGGCATATTCACTTTTACTCTAGCTTCACGTTGAAAAATAAAAATATCAATTATTATTAAAGTCTGGTAGGTGATTCCACAGCTTTTTGATATATAAAAGTACAGTACTGGGGATCATAACATCTATTAGTTATTTCACATCAGTCAGGAGAAATAAGACAGTTTTCTCGCCAGTCTGTGCCTTTCCATATGAAAACATCAAGAAATTTATACATCACTTTAACTTTCCTTATTGTAATTTTGAGCATAGTAATAACATTACTTCATTATTTTGGAAAAGATCTAGAAGATCTAGAATATATTTATCTTAAATTTTTTACATTATCGTCTAACATAAAGCATTTAAACATATTTTTGAGAAATTGGGGCTCATTGAGAATCTATCCAGAGACTTCTGGGATGTAAGTAAGGAAAACTCTACCCATCCTTCCCGGGACTGGGAGATTCCTATAAAAGCATCACCTTAACCCATCAGTCTTGGTTGGTACTGCTAACAAACCTGTCATAAATGCCAGTTGTAAACTTGAACTGAAAGGGCTTTCTTTTTACAGGGTATGTCAAACACTTAAAAGATGATGTAGAACAATGTCCCTGCTCTCTGTTAGAGCAAGCAGTCCTGCCACTATCACATGTGAACTAATATTGTAATAATAATAATAAAGTCAGTTAAAAATGGTGACAATAAATAAAATCCAATTAAAAATTGATATTAAGTAAATCAAAACCCAAATAGGGGTTGTCTTCTGTACAACTGACAACAGGGCTCCTGTGTTATAGGATTCTACAACTGAGAGAAGTTGAAGAGTCCAACACTGCAGGAATCTACAACTGGCAACAGGACTCCCACAACATTACAGGAGTCTACAGTTGAATGAATTGTGAGCCTCAGACCTCATTTCACAGGAAAACAGGATTCCAAGAGAAGAGGACAGGAAAAGAAAAACAAAGACACCAGAGTTAATGTGCAATACTTACAGCTTAATCAACTAGCAAACAAAGCTTAACTCTTAGACAAATAAACATAAAAGGTTTGCACTAAAGGCCTGTTTCCCTCAGTTCATTTTACCTAGTTCATCAATCCTGTTTTCAATAAAAAGTTACAAGTCATGCTAAAAGGCAAAAATCCCAGCCTGAAGAAGCAGATCAAGCATCAGCACCAGATTCAGATAGGGCAGAAATCTTCAATTATCAGTCCAGGAAGTTAAAATAACGATGATTAATTAATATGCCAAGGTCCCTAAAGAAAGAAATGGACAGCACGCAAGAGCAAATGGGTAAATGTGAGTTGACTGATGGAAAAATCTAAGAAAGTAATAAAATGAAACACTGGCAAACAAAAGCTTTAGAGCAGAAGTGGAGAATTCTTTTATCTGTTTATTAGTAGGCCACAATGGCTAAGAGAAGAATCAATGAGCTTGAAGACATGTCGATAGAAACTGAAAAACAAGTAAAAAAAAGATGGAAGCAAAACAGAATACCCAAACGCTATGGGGGCAGTTATAAAGACAGCCTATGTGTATAGGCATTTGAAAAGGAGAAGAAAGAAAATGGGACAGAAAAGATACCTGAAGTAACTGAGTTAATAGTAGATGATAATTTTCCAAAATTAATGATAGACACCAAAGTATACTTCCAGGAAACTCAGAGAACAGTAAGCAGGCAAATACAAAAGAACACAAAACAAAAAAGTTACTTCATTTGAAGCATATTATATTCATAACTTTAGAAAAACCAAAGACAAAATCTTGAAAGAAACTCAGCAGGGAGAGGGGTGAGGTGCTAACCTCCCATATGGAAGAATGGGGGTAGAAGTTACATCAGAGTTTTCCTCAAAATCCATGCAAGGAATAAAGACCTAGGGTCTTTACCAAGTGAAATTACCCTTCAAAAATTGCCAGTAGATCTGACAAATCTACTATGTAATTGTTAAAAGTTCTTCACCAAGAAGACAATGATGTAGGTCTGAAACTTGTATCTACATTTTAGAAAAAGAGCAGCAGAGGAGGAAAAGAAGATTCTTGACTCCCTCCCTTGAGGACTGGTCTCTGTCCTGACTGGACAGAGTACCATCAACAGTTGGCTTAAAAGGTAGAGTCTAAGTCTGGCCTTCTCCACCCATAGACAGCTCTAACATCCACAGAGAGAGAGACTGCAGTGGACCTAGGGAGGTCTCTGGCTCATGGAAGAAAGGATTCCACTCCAAAGACTCTTGTCTTCCCTCAGCTGTATAGACATTAATAACATACCTTATTGAGTCATATGCAACAAACGTTGGCTTATAAAGAAAACGCTGAGCTGGACAGTAGTAGGGACATCAATAAAAACAGGTTTGTTCGGAACTATTGCAATGGGAGTGGTGGTAGGAGACCTTGGTATAAAACTGGGCTCCGTTCCAAGCACTGCCTGGACAGAGGACCAACAGCCCAGCAGCAGAGTTGGGGTGGCAGATGGGAAATTACTAAGACAACACATCAAGAGCAGAAAGGATTCCAGTTAAACAGATCCAAAAGGGTTCTTGTTGAAGGTGAGCAGAGGAAGAATTTGATGAGCTCTCAAGGGTGATGAAGCAAGAGCTTCTCTCTAACCTGACTTGATAAGGTTCTTGCTAGAACTGGGAGATATAGGTCAGACACAAGGACACCAAAGTCAAGGCCCAGAGGGCTGAGAGGAGCCTGACTCAAGTTCAGTAGACCCATCAGAGTATGAAGGAAAAGGAATGAAATTATTTTAAGTGTGGACATTGTGAACTCTTTTGAAGCTGAAACTCACTACCAACTCTCTAACGAGAAATGGTCACTGAAACATCCCATAGGTTTCGATAAGGTAAATATTGACCTAAATAAGCCATATAAACAAATATCTCTTTGGGATCCTCCTTCCCCTTATAAAGAAAACCATCACCGAGACAAATGCAATGTCAAGTATGCCCAGCCATGATAGGTCTGAATTAAAGGAGGTCATTGTCAAGGAATTTCAGGCTCCCACAGAAGCCCCTGGCTGACCTAGGAAACCCGAGGGTCTTTGACCTCAACCAGGTTTTTTTCTTCTTTGGTATTCTCATTTTTGTCTTTTTATCCCTTTTTCTCATTTTTATTTGTTAGCATTGCTACCTTAGTGAAAGTAGTTAGGAGGCAATTAGATGTGCCCGCTACCACTTCTGCTAACAATGACACCTTTATTGATAAGAACTGGCTCCTCAACCCTTGCCATGGCAGCTTGGCTAAAGCAAGGTTGGTCTGGCAGGTTCCGACCAGGATTGAGAGGCCGTGAAAGTCCTTAAGAAAAGACAGCAGAGCTCCTCCAGCCTCCAGAGATGACCCCATGGAGTCCAGAGCACGAAGACCCACATTTACCCAAATACAACTATTTGAGCTGACTCTATCTGATCCCAGAGTGAGGTAGTGGAGGAGAGATATCCATTATTTACCGGACCATGGTCATGTGGGAGAGAAAGAGGCCGGAGGGACATTTTGCTAAATGGTCTCTGCCAGGCGGCATGCCCCAAATGGTCTTGTCTGGAAGGACCTGAGGTCAGAACACCTGGTATTGGATGCTGATTTCAACATCAAGGTCAACAACAGGTTCACCACCAGGTAGAAACTGGAAACATTCTGTGGCTGTCCCCTTTGTGCTGCCCCAGAGCATACTGTGGGCCCAGATTACACACAGTATCTGTGCTCATTTCTTCAAAAGTAAAAAGCATTCTGAAGAACCCTTTGGTCTTGGATTCCAGAGAGAGGTACTTTAGTGGCTGCCAGAGGGATGGACACGGCCTGGGAAGAGCTAAGGCCTTTTAGGGAGCCAGTCCCTAACTGCAGGGATCCCTGAGACAGATTGGGCTGTTCATGGGACAGGACTCGGGATCCCTGAGACAGATTGGGCTGTTCATGGGACAGGACTCTGGATCCATTGATGGGCCAGAAGATGACTGCCTCTTACCTGGTCCTAGGACACAGGCAATTCAAGGCATGAAGCCCCCTCCCTGTCACTGTGGAGCCCCTGCCACTGGCACATCCCAGCAGCCACAGAGGATGACCAAAGCCTTGAGCCTTTGCTAACCTAGCGTGGCAGCATGTTAGTGAGGCTACCTTCCTACCTTTCATTTCTACTCCAACTCAGGAAGCACCAACCTGAGAAGGACCAGCAGTCAGGGTGGAAGGTCACCAGCATGGCCAACATGGCTGACAGTCCCTTTCCCTGTCTTGAGATGAAAACTACCCTACCCTCAGCACAGCCCCCCAGAGTGGTGCTGTCTCCCTTCCATTCACTCCTTACACCACAACAGTGGTGGAGACCAGAGAGAAGCCATCTCTCCCAGGGAAGACCTCCGAAGGATCTGCTGAGTACAGGGTAGAATTCGCAGGTAGACGTGATCCCATTCTCTCCCTCTTGAACAGCTGGGGCTGGCAAGGGACAACTGGGGACTTATTCAGGTTCTGACTGAGACACTGTGTTTAAAGCTGACCAGAAGGACCTGGCACGCAGCTCAAAGTGAACAGCACTGACAGACACTCCAGCCGAGGCAGGGATAAAAAGAGGCTCATCGTGAGGTCATGTATAGTCCATGCATGTTACGTGGAGCATAATGACCCTTACTTTCATGGAGGTAGTCAGAAGATGGGCCAGATGCCGAGTGGGCAGCTGCAGCAGGAGCCAAGCACCAAGCACATGGCTGTGTGTGTGCTCGGCTTACCTGGCTCCAAGGCCCACATAGAGAGGACAGAGGCAAACAAACTGGACAGAGCTTGCTTCACAGGGCTCAGACAAAAGACAAAAAGGTCTGCTGCAGCATTCTGAAGCACTGTGTCCAAATAATCGTTGATTTTAAGGCATATTGGAGTGAGCTGGGAGGCAAGAGGAGGGTCCATCAGGTCCTGGCTGCAGACTGGGCCTCTGCCCCAACTGGAAGCTGCAGAGCAGGACTGTCTCCTGGAGTCTCCTGGAGCATGCCATCCTCCTGGTCTTCTCTGACTTCTCTTCTGTGTTTGTGGAGGAGGGGATAGCTCTGCAGAAATGAGTGCACATAGACAATTAAGGGACACACACCAGCATTTTATTTTCTGACTTGCTTCTACTGGTGAGAGTGTGAGAAGTGGTTACTGGTTTTGTGGCTCTCATTTTTCCTCGTCTTAGAGAGGATGAAGTTGTCAATTCCTTCAGCAGTTTTAAAATAATGATATTAACGGTACTGAGTAACAACAGAACTTACCATTGAATTAAATATTTTTAGCCACAAATGCCCATTTAACAGTATGGGACCAGAATGCTGAGGGACATTAGGTGGTGTTGAAAGTCACTGAGCTGTACTTAGCCCTGGGGCTCTCCTGCCTTGCTGGGCTCCAGCTCTTGACCTCTAGAGTCCCTCTAGCTTTTGCACATTCTTTTGAGGTTAGTTACACTGTGTATATTTAAAAGTTGTTTAAAGTTTTATTTTGAGATGAAATCTCATGTTGCCAAGGCTGACCTTGAACTCCTGGGCTCAAGAGAGATCCTCCTGTCTATCTTCTGAGTAGATGGGACTACATGTGTGCACCATAGCACTCAGTCATTCTTTCTCTCTCTCTCTCTCTCTCTCTCTCTCTCTCTCTCTCTCTCTCTCTCTCACTGTCTTCCTCTCCCCATCTCTTTCTCTGGCTATACTGGGTTTGAGCTTGGGAGAGTCACTCTACCTTTTGAGCCACTCTGTCAGAACTTTTTGCTTTGATTATTTTTGAGATAGGGTCTTGCTTTATGCCTGGGCTGCCCTGGACGACAGTCCTCCTGTTTGTGCTTCCCTGCATAGCTGGGATGACAGGCAGTGCTCCCATGTCCAGATTTTAGTGGTTGAGATGGGGTCTTGCAAACGTTTTGGCAAGGCTGGCCTTGAACCATAATCTTCCTGATCTGCCTCTGGAGTAGCTAGGATTACAAGCCTGAGCCACTGCTCCTAGCCTCATGAATAAGTCAGTCAAATGAGAGATGAGAAAAGCAAGCACTGTGAATGGGAGTTTTCAGACTCCTCATGAACTAATTTGTCTGCAGCTACCTATGTCCCTCTCTGCATAAGCAGAGCTATTAATAAACGCCTGAGATATTAATAAATGACATTTGATAAGTGGGTCTCAAGATTAGGCTGGTTCAGATAGTTCACATGCCCTGCATCATTGCCATGTTTCAGAAGCTCGGGGAGCTTCCCACCTGAGCATCTGAAGAGCCCACGGGAACTGCCTACAGCACTCCAGCAGGCAGGTGCTGGTGCTGTACCACCACCATATAAAATTATCTTTGTTTTGATGGATTGAACTTGTTCGAAGTACATTGTATATATCTGTGGAATTATCATAATAAATCCTCTTGTACTATCAATGTATGCTAATAAAAATAGTAAAAAATATGATGCATAAAACAGATGCAAAGCTAGGCATGGTGGCCTGTGCCTGTAATCCTAGCACTTAGGAGGCTGAGGCAGAAGGATATCAAATTTGAGGGCTGCCTGTACTACATAGCCAGATCCTGTCTCAAAAAAAACAAAACAAAAAGCAACAATACAGCCTCCAACAAAACAAATATTAGTAAAATCATCTAAAAAAATATAAAAAGAATTATATAGTATGGCCAAATGGGATTTGTTCCAGGAATGAGGGGTTGATTCAACATTTGAAAATCAATGTAATTGATCACATTAACCAGCTAAAGAAATAGGCTCATATCAATAGATAAGGATAGAGGATTTAACAAAACCCAAGATTCATTTATGACAAAATTTCCACATACTAGGAACAAAGGGGATTTGATTTGATAAAAATTATCTCCAAAACATTGTAGCAATCTTGCACTTTATATTGAAAAACCAGATTGTCCTCTGTCATCATTCCTACATTGACACCATACTAAAAGACCTAGTAAATGCAGTAAGATGCATCCAGAAAATACACAGATGGGAAGGAAAATACATGCACTGAGGGAAGGAAGAAATAAAACACCATTTGCAGAAGAAAACAGGAAGGAAGAAACAGAACTCTAGCTGCAGAAATCTCAGAGACCATCTTTGGCAGCACAGGTAGAGGGGAGGCAGCTGACTCTGGCTGAAGAACTGGAGAAGGTGAGGAGTCTTTATATAAGATATCTGCTGTAAGCAAAGCCAACAGAACATTGCTGAAGCACAGTTGGCCCTTGGGCACAGGGCACAGGCCTTGGATCTGGGGTATCAGAAGACAGCAGTGTGACTGGGAGGGATCACTATGAGAAGAGAGGTCCACAGGAAAGGGAAGTGATGAGGATTATTGGAGACTTGGAGGAGGAGGAGGAAAAAGAGGAGGAGAAGAGAGGAGGCGGAGGTGGAAGAGGTGAGAAGGAGCAAGAGAAGGAGTAGGAGAGGGGAGGAGAAGGGGAAGCAAAATGGAGGTTGTGTAGGAGGAGGAGAGGAGGAAGTGGGGGAAAGGTGGAGGAGGAAGAAAAGGAGAAGAGGGGGAGGAGGAGAGGAGGAAGAGAGACGGGAGAAAGAGGAAGAGGAGGAGGAAGAAAGGGAAAAGACAGGATGAGGAGAGGAGCAGGAGGGGAGGAGGAGGAGAGGAAGAAGGTAGGAAAAAGAGGGGAGGATAGGAAGGAGATAAGAAAAAAGGGAGAAGGGGAGGAGGAAGGGGAGGAAGGGGTAGGAAGAAAAAGGAAGAGAGGAGGAAGAAAAGGAAAGAAAAAGTTGAGGAGGAGTGGAGAAGGAGCAGAATAGAAGAAAAGGAAAGAAAAAGTTGAGGAGGAGTGGAGAAGGAGCAGGATAGGAGGAGGAGGAAGAATGGAGGAGGAGGAGGAGGAAGAGGACAACAGGATGAGCATGTACAGGAGGACAACAGGAGGAGGAGAGGAGAGGGAGAGGAGGAGAAGAGGAGAACGGAACAAGTAGGAAGCATAGTTTAGGAGAGGAAGTGGAGGGAGGAAGGAGGCAGGAAGAGGAGGAGTAGAGGAAGAGGAGGAGGGAGGGGAAGTGGTAAGATGGGGGAAGAGACCAGGGGGGAAGGAGGTGGAAGAGGAGGGGGATGAAGAGGAGGAAGAAGTGGAGGAGAAAGAGGAGGAGGAGGGAGGTAAAGAAAGAAAAGAAGGTGGACAAAGTGGAGAGGGATGAGGAAAAGGAGGGAGGAAGAGGAGTAAAGAAGGGAGGAGGAAGAGGAGCAGGAGAGAAAGAGGAAGTAGAGGAGTAGTGGAGGAGGAGGAGGGAACCCAGGAAAATGGGATCCCCAAAATTGAGAGGAACATGTTCCATGGAAGAAGTGCTCAGTGCTATGATCTGTGTCAGATGGGGCTAAGAGATTGAGTGAGATAAAAACACAACCCTGAAATTAGTAAAACGCAAAGTATTGGTGACCTCAAAAAAGGCCATTTCTGTAGAGTGGATGAAGCTAGGAGGGAATGGGTTTAAGAAAGAAGGTGAGGCAGCTGAATGGAGCAGAGAAACAATGATACCTGGAGAGGAGTTTGGAGTTACAGGTCTGTGTATTTGAGGCACAACATTAGGGCAACTTGTGTGGATATTGACAAGGGGTCATCACAAAACAGAACTCCAGACTCTGGGGGTGTAGCCAGGAAGAACTCCTTAGCTCCAAATGTACTTGACATTACAGTTTCAATCTTTATAAAATTTTAATTGAATTAATTAATCTAGACTTGTTTTCTTTTTTTAATTTTATTTTTTATTATCGTATTTTTGTTGCACTGGGGGTACGTTGTGAAATTTGGAAAAGTGCTTACAATATAGTTAAATTCACCCCTTCCTTCATTCTCCTTTATCCCCCCTCCCCCCATTTTTAGAATAGTTTCAACAAGTCCATTTTTCCATTTTCATACACAAGTACATAATATTTCTACCATGCTCACCCTCCTACACCCTTTCCTTATATCCTCCCCCTTCCTACTAGTACCAATCCCCAGACAGGACCTGTTTTACCTTCCTGCTCTGTGTTTTTGAAAAAAAAAGTGTTTAAGATATCTATATGGAGAGTTTCAGTATGACATTTCCATGTATATATATGTATTGTATCCTGAATTGGTTCATCCCCTCCATTTTCTTCCTTTCTACCTTAGTTCCCTTCTTATGGTGATTTCAACAGGTTTAAAAATTCTATATCCATTCTTGTTTAGAAAGTACATCAACCATATTCACCTTCTTCACATCCTTCTTTTACCCTCCCCCTCTTAGTGTGACCTGTTTTTCATTCTTGCTTTTGTGTTTATGTGTCTGTTCCTTGTTCAGTGGGATTTTACCTTGGTATAGTATGTGTTTGTGCATTGTGCTTAAGTCACTGTAACCCTCCTCCACTGCACTTCCTTGCTCCTTTCCCCTTATTCTGTGTTGTTTCAGCTTGTTTTCTTGTGTCTTGTTCCTACACAGATGTATTTCATTTCTTTTCATTCTTTTCTTCTTCTCTTGGCCTCCTCTACCAGTCCCACTTTTGGACACATTATAGCTTCAATCTTTAAAAATTTTTAAATAAATGGAATGTCTGCTCTCTGCTTCATAATTCAGACATATGCCACAGAACATATCCCCAATTAATATTTTCCTGGAAGAACACATCTTACTTGTTAATGTACAAACTATACCAATAGCTCTGTCCTTCAATATATTTTTCAGTTGATGTTTGTGTAAGGTTTACATTAAACCTTCAGATGAGATCGGGCGCGTTCAGGGTGGTATGGCCGTAGACTACATTAAACCTTCAAAAATACAACATTTAAGACTAGTTTTCTAGAGAAGCTTCATGTTGCTTTCAAAACTATTGATAGGTCACCAAGATAGCAACAGTCACTTTACAAAGCTTTGGCTGTCAACAAGATGTTCATATGTGTGTAATGCTGCAAGTCTCAGGCCACAAAACACTCACATACTGAATGTGAGGTGACCAAGAAGCAGTATTTTAAGCATTTGTACATCCTTCTATGGTATTTTGTAACTTATATCTAAGTGCCATATTGAGACAGAGAATTTTGGCAGGGATTTTTGTGGGCTTTGTGTACCTTGCAATTTTTCCCATTTAAAATAATGGGAAAGAGATTCTTTTTGGAGAGTTTCTCAGAGAAGGTCTGGTATTTCAGGCACAGGTGCCTCATAGTCATTAATGGCACAGGACTTTCCAGCTTTGCATTCCTTTTAAGTTTTTAAATTGCTTACCTTTAAAATAACATCATTTCTCTCAAGTCTTGTTCCAGAAAGAGGCCCAACAGGTATTCTGCTTTTCTTATTATCCCACACAGAGCTAGGGCTGTGTGCAAGTTCAGTTTCAGAAGCACAGTGATGTGTTACTTAGAGAAGCTAAATGGAAAAATGATTTAAATGGATCCAAAGTTGGAGATATGGTAAGAGTACAAAATGCAGGAATTATGCATACCTTACCACCAAAATTTCCCTATTTTGGGGAGGAATCAACGTACTGCTGGTCCCCTTGGTTTGTGTTAAGTATGGGCTATAATACATATACACACGGAAATGTCTGAGGAAACCACCTGTAGAGCTATCTTTTTATTTATAATTAGATTTTTACTTTTTTAAGTAATTGGAAATGAGGAAGTTTATTTATTTACTTCGGCAGCACTGGGGTTTGAACTCATGGCCTCATGCTTGCTAGGCAGGCACTCTAGCACTTGAGCAACTCCATCAGCCTGTATAGCTATCTTAAACAAACGTCATCTTTAAAAAACAAAATCGGAGAACAGGAGGGCAGAACAGGTCCTGCTGAGGGGCTGGTAGCAGTGGGAGGGGTGGATGTGGGGAAAGGGGGTAGGAGGGTGAATATGGTGCAAACCCTGTGGACACATGTATGTAAATGGAAAAGTGAGACCAGCTGAAAGGATTCCAGGAATGGGGGTGGGAGGAGGGATAAAGGAGGATGGAGGAGGTGAATTCAACTATGATGTACTTGATATGTTGGAAGAACTTGTGTAGATGCCACAATGTACACTCAGCACAACAATTTTACAAACAGCACAGTCAAGAATTCCTCCATAAGTGAAGGACGTCCCTTGAACATGATTGACTGGGTCGGTAAGTGGCGTGGGTGTGGCCCCCAGAGCAGCTTATGGGCTCCCATACATGTGAGTCTCTGTCCTGTTACTATAGCGCATCAGCTGGCCTGGATGGAGGATCAGTGATGGAGGGGTAGACAGGTGACTGAATGCCAAGCGCCCATTTTTCAGCGACCAGCCTTGTTTTCACAGTGAACTGACGTTTCGGATAACCGTTAGGGGGCGCGCGCGCGCCGTCCGAGAACCCAAAGCAACGGCCGGGCTGGCGCTGTTGGTCCTGAGCCCCGCAGAACCCGGGAACTGCGCCTGCCTGAAGGGAGGGGCGTGACGCTCGGGGGCGTGGGGCGCTGGGAGGGCGTGGGGCGCTGGGAGGGCGTGGGGCGGCAGAGGGCAGGCGCTGTCTTTGAATCCAAGTCACGCAGGTGTCAGCTCCGACATCTTTTGAATCACCTGACATTAAGAAGAGGCCAAGTGTTGTATAAAGTACTGTTTTGTTTCTCTTTTGCGGGAGGTGTCATGGGGTATGCAGACTAGAATCAGGAAACTCAAATCCCAGATTGAAAACACTGCAAATTAGCCATAATCCTGGTTAGCAAGCATGCGTTTTCGCCCTTTAATTTAAAAATGTCTGGGAATTAAGACCAGAGGTTTTTCAAAATCACCTTGGCCAGCTGGAGTCTGGCGGTTCTTTCGGCTTCTGACGAGTGCACGCGGGCTCCCCCTAACGGTTTTCTGAAACGTCAACTGTTTGAAATGAAAATACTTGGGTTGCTGCGAAGCTGGCACTTGGCGTCAAAGCCACCTTTCTGTCAATGCAGGGTCAGGGTGTTGGTAGGGTGGGTCAGGAGTTACTGGACCTTTGGGTAGTTTGGGTGCTGTAACCCAGGCACGTGACACAACTTGTGCAGATAAAAAGTCCTTACATCGTCCAGTGCCAGGCAGTCCCTGCTTTAGGTGCTGTTTATGTATTGCTTCATTTAATTCTCAAACAAACCCTGTGAGGAGCTGAGGAACAGAGTGCAAATAAGCTGCCAAGGTCACTGGAGGATCTGAGACCTGAGCTTAGGCCAGCCTGGTTCCTGAGTGGGTGTTGTGGCTCGACCGCCTCTGAGTCAAGTTAGCATCTCTAAGTATCTGAAAACGGTTGAAGAACAAGTTAAAAGAAAGAGCTCCATTTCCACCATCATTGTTGATAAGGACTACCAAAAAACAAAATTTCTGGAGTACATATCAACCCTCACCCTTTTTGGTACTGGCGTTTGAATTCGGGGTTTCACATGTGCTAGCCATAAGAGCCCTTTTTAAGATGTACTAATGAACTCCAGAGTCCACGCAGGTGAAGAAATAAACTTAGAAAATGGAAGTAAAACGCAAAGAAGTAACTAGGGTACCAGTGTCACTTGTGATGGTTAATTGTGACCGTCAATTTGGTTGGATTAAGAAATGCATAACAGATTAGTAAAGTACATATTTGGAAGTGTCTGGGAACTGTTTCCACAGAGGCTTAGGCTGTGAGAGCTCTGACCTGATGAATGGATTGACACTAATGCATTATTGGCAGGTGGTCAAATGTAGGATCTGGGCCTTAGTTGGAGGAAGTAGGTCAGTGGATGTGTCTTTGGGGGCTGTATCTTGCCTTGTCCCCTTTTTGTAATCCCTTTCCCTGTTTCTGGCCACCATGTGAGCTACTCTGCTTCACGACATGCTCCCTGCCATGCTGGACTAAAACCCAGCAAATGTGGGCCAAAAAACCTTTGCTCCTTTAGGTTGTTTCTGTCATGTATTTTGGTCACAGCTATGCAAAAGCAACTGACACACCACTTTTCACCTGTAAAATATTGGCCAAATGTCACACTGAATTTTCCTTTTCTCAGCCTAGGGTGGGGAAGGAACAGCAGACAAAGCCTAGGACCTGCTCAAGGTAGAGAGATTGAGAGCTCGTGGAGTCAGAAGTCAGAAAGGAAAGACTTAGGGTAAGGGTTGTAGGGGAAACAGAATGTATCTCCCCAAAATATGGAGGAGTGCTGTACTGAAGGTGAAGAAGCACATGCCCTCTATTTGTCTAAAGGCAGGACACGGATTTAAAAGATAAAAGGCATCCTACTTCCCTGCCCCCAAGACAGGAATAATGGTTAATCACTGAAGACAGCCATGAGATCACATGTAAAGAATTTATGTGAACGAACTATGTGAAGTATCATTTCCTTGCCATTTCTTTGCCTGCCCTCCAAGTTGCTGACCTTAGAGACTCAAATCCATTGTCTTTGTTTCGTCACTCCTCTAAGACCAAGGATTCTAAGCCTCTGCTTTGAGTCACCTTTCACTAAGGATTCTCCTATGTGATGTGAACAGCATACATTAATAAACTTGTGTTTCTCCTGTCCTTTTTTGTTATAGGGATCTGTCCCAACTGTGAAGTAATGAGGGTGGAGGAGAAATTGTATTTCCTCTCCATCAATGGTGAATTATGATAAATCTGTCTGCCTCCCCTTCACCCTGCAGCTTCCCAATGTCCCCAGAATAGCAAGAATGATTTTCCATCTAGAGAAACATCTCTGTTCTGAGTATATGTATAACCACAGTGGTCCTTAGAGTTAGTTTGCTCATACAACCAGGGCAGTCAAAAAAGTCTCAAGTTGGGTTGGCAGAGTGGCTCACATGGAACAGCACCTGCCTAGCAAGGGTGAGTCCCTGAGTTCAAACCCCCACAGTACCACCAAAAAAAAAAAGAAGTCTCAAGGCAAAAATGTAAAGTCATGTCAAGTTTTTTGTTCATTCCACATAATTGGCAGAAGGAAAACAGACAGTTTCAGGGGACATAAATTCATAATTATAAAATCAAGTGCAGTGCCTCCAGTGGTAAAAGTTCCTTCCTAAGCAAGCATGAGGCCCTAAGTTCAAACCTCAGTACCAGCAAAAAAAAAAAAAAAAAAAAAAGGAAAAAAGAAGTATAATTAAAGAACCACAACACACTAAGTGCAGTGGGGCATGCCTGTCATCCTAGCAGTGGGAGGCCAGCCCAGAGAAAGAGCTCTGGAGAAGCAATCTTAGTTAATAAACTGGGGAGTGATAGTGTGTGTCTATGGTCCCACATGCACAGGTCAGAGGATCCAAGGCAAAAAATTCAAGTTCGAGGTCCAAAATGGCAGCGGCCTCAGTGTCTGTGCCCTGGATTCTCAGCTGCTAGGTTGGTCCTGCACACAGCTGGGGTGGCCCATGTCGAGGGGCACCCACAGCGAGGAAGGCTCAGCTGGCATACAGGAGGCCCTCACCTACTTCATCGAGTTGCCCGGGGTGGGAGTGTGCATGCTGAATGCTTTCCTGAGGCAGAACCAAGCTCATCGTCTACCCCCATCTCTGCATCAGGTCCAAGCCCTTTCCCTAGGGAGATGGTAACCATACTCTATTCCATGAACTGTCACGTGAATCTGCTTCCAACTGGCTATGAAGATAACTAAAGAGAACCTGGAACATCAGCCAGGGACCACAGTACTGGTTTGGACCATTCCTTTGCATGTGGACCAGAAAAATGTATAGGACCTTAAGCTCCCCTTCCTTTGCTGTATCAAATGACAAGTATATTGATCTTCCATCCCTTTGCTTGTGGCAGGAGAATGCTTAAATAAATAGCTTGAACTTAAACAACAACAACAACAAAAACCCAACAAAAATTCAAGACTCTACCTTAAAAATAACTGAAGGAAAAAAGGACTGGAGGCACAATTCAAGTGGTAGAGCACTGGCCTAGCAAACTCAAGGCCCTAAGTTCTAACTCCAGTACTGTCAAAGAATAAAAATAAGAACGTATAAAATAGACCGAAGCCTGCAGAAACTATGGATAAAAGAAGCATACCTAAAAGACAAGATAGTACAAAAGCAATATAGAGTATGTTTTATACATAAATAAGGGGGATTATTATACAGTATGGGTACAAAAGTAACCCAGTAGCTTTGTAAAGGTATCCAACAGAAATCTAGCTATGGAAAATATAACTGAAGTTTAAGTTCAATGTTGGTTTAATAGTTAATACAGATTGTGTATCTATTATCCGAAAAGCTTCAAATTGCATAAAGCAAAACCTAATTACGTGTGAGGAGAAAAAGATAAATGTACAATTATTAGCAGTAACCCTTCTATGATAAAAGTTCATAAAATGAGCAAGAAGGAAATGAGTAAAAACCCACAAACACACAAAAATAGGAATATATTAGACTTGAATAGCAGTATCGACCAGCTTGACCTGGTAGCTATCTATAGAATATTCCACCCTGAAGCAGCAGAAATCAAAATTTTCTCAAGTACACACAAAGCATTTGTGAGGATAAAAACCACATAATTCATTAAAAACACAAAAGAATTAATTATGCACAGCATATTCTCTGAAATTATGTTAGAAGTCAGTAACAAAAAGATCCTGGAAAATACCCAAATTTATATAAGCCTGCTTTACTCATAGGCCAGAGAAGGGGAATTAGAAGCATATGAAAACATAAAATAATGCAGAATTTGTGGATTGGCATTAAAGCAGTACCCAGAGGGAAACTAACAGCATTAACTATTCTAACAGCAGAAAGGCAAGGCTGGGGCATGGCTCATATGGTAGAACACCTGATACCCTGAGCTCAATCCCAAGTCCACACACCCACCAGGTGCCTGTGGCTCACACCTGTAATCCTACCTACTCAGGAGGCAGAGATCAGAAGGATCATGGTTCAAAGCCAACCCAGGCAAATAGTTCGAGAGTCCCTATATTGAAAAAAACCTATCACACACACAAAAAAAGGGCTGGAGGAGTGCCTCAAGGTGTAGGTTCTGACTTCAAACCCCAGTACCACAAAAAACAAACAAACAAAATAAACCACAAAAGAAATGTACATTTGTTGGAGGTGTGGCTTAGGTGATAAGACCATTTGCCTAACAACTGTGAGCAAGGCCCTGTGTTCAAACCCCAGTATTTAAAACAAAAACAAAAACAGTTCATTTTAGGCAGTTATTTGGAAGGCAGATATCGGGAGGATGGAGGTTTGAGGTAGGGGTGTGGGTGGGGGGGAGTTAACAAGACCCCCATGTCAATAAACAAGCCAGGTGTGGGATAAGCTTGTGATCCCTGCTACTCAGGGAGGCATATGTAGGAGGATTGTGGTCTGAGCTGGCCTTGGGCAAAAATGTGACACCCTATCTGAAAAAGTCAAAAAGGGCTGTAGTTCAAGTATTAGAATGCCTGCTTAGCAAGCATGAAGTCCTGAGTTCAAACTCAGCACTGCCAATAAAAGAGAGTTACAAAAGGTATGCATAGTTAAAAAGTCCCAGTCACAGGTGTGTCCTGGTTGGTCCATTATCTCAGTCCTTATTCTTCAGGATTCTGCAGAAGTTGTCATCCAGAGTCATTGTCACCTGGCAGGTAGTCTATCCTTAACTACTGGTAGTAGTTTTGCTGCTAACTTGCTCTGTCTGAACCTGGGTCTTTGTCTTGCAATTTCAAAGAATGACAATCATAGACAATGAGAGTGAGTTAGGGTAGAAGAGTTTTTTGGGTTACAAAAATAGAAGAGTAGAGCCCCCAGAGCTGGCAGGGGTCCCAAGAGAGCATTGTCAGAGAAGTGACATGGTCTAAGGTTTTTATCCATTTTTCCAGAGCTTTGGTCAATCTCTATGCTAATCGGTTGTACCCTTTTAACAGTGGGGGGTTTTAAATTCCTAGTAGTCCTCCTAGTGTCCTCATTTTGGTTCTTCCTGCTTTTCCTTCTTTCTGCCCTTTAAGGTCACAGGGAGGCAATAATGGAGTTTTTCAGGGGCCCCTCTGTCCTAGCTATTCTGTTGAATTTCAGCTAACTGCCTAAGCCTACTTGCTCACTAATGCTGTCACAGATCAAAGGCAACCTCCTGACCCTGCCTTTAGAATTTCTACCTTACCAGGTATTGTGGAAAGTTAGTTCACTGAAAATGTTCCCCTGTGTGCAAATATTTTCTCAGAAGTGTTTGGTACAGCTGGACATCAGTGGCTCCTACCTATAATCCTAGCCACTCAGGAGACAGAGATCAGGAGGAGCTTGGTTCAGAGTCAGCATGGGCAAATAGTTTCCTAGACTCTATCTTGAAAAAAAAAAAAACATCACAAAAAAGGACTGGTGAAGTGGCTCAAGGTGGAGGCCTGGAGATCAAACCCTAGTACCTCAAAAAAAAAAGTGTTTGGCAAATGTGAGTTTATACATGGACTGTGTCCCTAGGGAATTTTACTTTCCAGGTTATAGAGCTGTGCACAGGTACATTCAAAGTGCAGTACCTGTCCTCATCTCTGAGCTTGCTCTGTACCTAGGGGCATTGCTCACCACTGAATTTATTCATTTGCAGTTGAGAAACTCAGCTGGAATCAATCTGAAATTGCATTTGTGATGCTAATTATCTACATGGAGATCAAATCTCATAGATTATGGGCAAAATCCTTCATATTGCAGTCTCATCTGAGACATTAACCACTAGTTCAGAGGTTCCAGACAAAACATACTGGGGATCAACTCAATTCAGTTAAGGAGTTCTCACTGACACCATTGGTTTGATAATTCAGAATTTGTAATAGAATTCAAATAAAGTACTATTCTTGAGAATACTGACCATTTATTATAAAGGATATTGATAAGGACAACACTGATGAGGCAGGTGAAGAGATATTGAAGTTTACTTTGGGGAGCTTCCAGACTTGCAACTTATCTGTCCTCAGGATATGTGGATGTCCTCGACTCTGCAGTGTGTGCTTTGTGGCTTCTCTGTCCAGTAGTCAAGACTCAGTCTGCTACCACAGACTGGTGAGTCACACAGAGAGTAAATGGGTTCTACCATCAGAACTGGCCAGAAAGTGTCAGAGCATCTGGTCAGCTGGGCTGGGATGAGCTCAAAAGTTTGGGATTCCAGGGCAAGACTGCTCCCAGCCTGGAGCTTGACCTCCCAGGATCATGCCTGAGCTTCACTCAAATGAGGACCAGGACTTAGGATCTGTGGGCCAGCACCTGCATTTTCCTTGTAAGCACATTACTTTTCTGTAAGTCAATTCATGTGGGCTGATCAGAGAGGGAGGTGTAACAGATGATACACTTTAGAATCTAGAATACCATGTGAAATGGATGGTCCTTAAAAGATTACAGGAAAGATTAGGGAGGGAAGGCCATTGAGTTTCTGCCTGCTCTATTACTCAACTGTGTGAAGAGGCTCCAGTTCAATCCTAAGTCTACACCTTCCCAGATTAATTTTAGGAAGAAAACAGGGTTCTCTTACCATCCAGTGATAGAGCTGTCTTGAGGGTTTGCTACTAGACCTTGCACAAAGGTCCTTGGGGAACGGGATGTTGTTGGTTGTGAACTCACAGCTCTGTAGTCATTGCCCATTCAGGGTTCAGGACTCTGGGTTACAGTCATCACCAGTGATGATGGTCCTCCACAGATAAAATGTCCTCTGTAACAATGACCAACTCATTTGCCTTTCAACATTCTTTATCCTGTGGAGTTCCTTGAACAAGTGTCTTGATCTGGGATTAAAGTCCTCAATACAAAGACAGAAATCGTCTAAGTAAAGCCTAGTTTTGGAAGAGAGAGAAGAGTACAGGGACTCTCTTTGAGGAGGAAATCTCAACTTTGTGAAAAATTACAGAACTGGAGAAGAACCCTCGCCCATTAGTGATTGGGGTGAGGGTTCAGAATGGACGTGTGCTCCAGGTCATGCATGCTTGCCCACTCTCCTCTCAGGACACTGGAGCTTTTGCAGTGAGCCCCGTGTAAGTATTCTGCCATCCGTCTGTGAGAGAGCACCTGAAACCAGAGTACGTAGTGAGGAGAGAGGCACAAAGGTGCAGTTACAAGTCCTGAAAGATCAGAACGAGAGGATTTATTTCGCCTACCTCTACAGGCCCACACTAGAACTTTCTCTTGTGGTTCAAGTGTGTGCCAGGAAAGATGTGCCCCACCATATTTGCTCTGTCCTAGGCCAGTACCCAACATTCAACACAAAAACTTCTTGTCACAATTGCCGAGGATGCTATGATCACAACCAAAGGTTTTGAGGTTTGGCAGTGGCACAGGAAGAAAAGACAAGTGTTGTGAAAAAGATCATCTTTATATAACAGAGCAAGAAACAAAGCACAGTCATTTCCCACAGACACAACAGTCCTTACTATGATCTCATTAAAATATGAAAAGAACACAGAACCCACACATTTTCCTTTTTGATTCCTTTCCCCCTCCCTCAGCCCCTGAAACTGAAGGCATAACTAACTGTTCCTGGGACCCTCTCCCACCTGGAGATGCTGGAGATGCTGGAGATTCCTACCTGGAATGCTGTTGCCTTCCTGGAATTTCCTCATAATCACTGCTAATACTTTGTAATTCTAGTTCCTCTATGGTGTGTATATCTGGAGGACAGTAAAAAGAAGCTAGGCTCACCCATTCATGCCTACATCAGTCGAAGCCATGCTGGCTCACACAAGATTAACCTCGTCTTCACTCTGGCTCACAGACTTTTCTCTAGAGCCACCATGGCTGTAGTTCTATACTGGCAAAATAATTTTTTTTCATTGAACTCCCAAACCTCCTCATTAACATAAACTCAGGCATGATCACTGAGGAAATCCCGAGGTTCTATACATTACCTGCTTTTGCATAAAGGTAACAGGGCGTGACCCCTGCTCTGCATGGCTGTCATGGCCTGAAGGTTCACCAGGGTGGAATGAGGATGGTATGACAAAGAGAGGCCTCAAAGGGTCAACAGGGCCAAATCCTGTAAGCAGGACTACACCTTGGGTGTCTCACTCACTGCTCAGAAAATGCTGGGATGTTACAGAAAACCCATGTGTCCGTTTGTGCTATGACATAGAGCCATGTATTAATTAATCTCATTATCTGTGTCTCATTTTTGCACAGACTGGGAGCCTTACAGAAACCCATCACACATTAAAAATTCCGTTTGAATAATTGCATGATTGTTGAGTTTTGACTTGGGAAGTGGGAAGTAGTCAACTTAACTTTGCATACTTGGCTATCTTGGTGTTCCCCAGGGACACCTAGTGTGGTGTTTAAACCACTAAACATAGGGAGAACTAAGTTTTTCCTTAACAGAAGTTTTCGCATTAAATGACGATGAATAGTCCTCCAGGGTCTCCAGTGAGACACTTTACAAAACTGCTCACAATTAAAGTCAGTGTTGCATTCAAACGCTGCAGAATCTCTAGTTCTCTACTGATGACTGGACAATCACTCTTAAAGTCATACTTTTCTCTTACAATATTAAAAAGATCAAATGTTTAAAGAAAAAAATAATAAAACATACAATAGTTGCTTGGTGGCGTGAAAATAGATACAGTCAATCAGATATAGAAAATGATTATGGTAATTGTACTTATGTTCTTTGCTGAGAATGTCATTATTTCAGTTTTAGATAAAACATTAGCACAAATGATTAAAATCTTAGGTTTAGAGATTTCTTCATAACATATTATTATAAATAGAAATGACCACCCATCACAATGTGGTCAGAACATTTCCAGCAAGCAATGTGGAGCATGATCTTGAAGGAAGAGGGTCAGGAGTGAGTCAGGATGACTAGAAGGACTCAAATGTAGGGAGAAACTGTGGTCCAGTCTTAAGTAACCTCTTTCTAAGAGGAACACACCTGTGCTTCCCTACAGACTACAGGAGAAGTGAAGTAAGAGACAGAGGATGAAATAGCTAATATCCAGAGAGAGTTGGAATGAGAAAAATAGTTTTAAATTTTTACATGGAAAGTACATATGGGAGGATTTTTTTAAGCTTAAAAGGGCCTGTATCAGCCACAGACACAGAATAGGAGAGATGGGATAAAATAGGAAAAGTCCTGGGGAAAACCATATCAAGCGGCTCTTGTGACCCAGGCAAGTTCATGTGGAGGAGGACAGGGAGTGGCACCGACTGTGGAGGCTGCAGACAGTGTGGGGACATTCAGTGTTGACATCCCGTGGAAGGTGAAACACTCTCGCAGGCAGGAGTAGCTCCAGATGCCCAGTGAGCTATGCTCCCGGTGGTGTCGGCCATATGAAGATATCCCTCTCTCACTGTTCACTATGTATCCCTACTAGTGTCTAGGTTCCTTCAGAACAGAATTTATTATTTTAGTTTTGGCCCTTGTGTATATACAGAGTCCAGAACACAGTCCGACACAAAGGCCAAACTCGGTATTGGTATCTAGAATGATGATTCAGTGTAACAGGAAATCCAATAAGAAGCATAGAACTAAGCAGTTGAGTGGGAATCTCCTTCAAACTGATACCTGACTTTCTAGCACAATTAAAGTTGCCTCATTTATTATTAATTGCATGCTCCCTGGAATGCTTTTACCTAACCTGGAATTTCTTCATCATTGCTACTGATACTTTCCATTCCCATTTCCCCACAGGTTGCACATCTGGAAGAGAATCAAGAGAGAGGGTGGCTTCCCCATTCCTGCCTATAACAAGTGAAGCCATAATGGCTCACATAAGATCAACTTTGTCTTTCCTCAGGTTCACAGACTTCCCCTGGAGCCTCTATAGCCAGCATTGTATAGTAGCTAAACTGTCTTTTCTCATTGACTCCCAAACCCTTCTCAGCAAGACTGCAGAATTAGTATTGTCTAGAGTAAAGCCACTAAGTTATTTTCTCACCACATGGATGGATGTACATCACTGCCAAATGTGTGAGGGATGTTTGCAATTATCAAAAAGAAAACACTATGAGGATCTAAGCAGGCTGTATACTTTATAAAGGTTGTATTTATCTTCATGTCTTAAAAAATCAGAGAGGGAACTGTGGTTCAATCAATGGTCACATACCTGAAACTACTGAAGAGGACACCAGTGAAAAGGAAAGAGCTTTTCCTGAAGAGTGTACTTCTCAAGTGCATGTCAATTTTAAAATATACAATCCTCAATCCAAAGAGGAAAATTATTGCTGAGGGAAGTGCTTTTACCATACATTTTTTAATGGATGTGGTGAATTTAGTTGTCCTAGAAGCAGGTGTCAGTTGGGAGGAAATTCCCACTCAACTCTATTCCATTATGAAAACTATGTCTTTCTTTTTTTTTTTTTTTTTTACTTTCTGGTTGTATGTTCTTTTTTTTTTTTTTTTTTTTTTTTATTATTCATATGTGTATACAAGGCTTGGTTCATTTCTCCCCCCTGCCCCCACCCCCTCCCTTACCACCCACTCCACCCCTTCCTGCTGCCCCCCTCAATACCCAGCAGAAACTATTTTGCCCTTATCTCTAATTTTGTTGAAAACTATGTCTTTCAAAGAATAATGTGCATGGTCAAACTTTTATATTAAATTTGATTGAAAATAGAGGTTCATTTCTAGATTAAGACACACAGAAAAGTGTTCTTACTTTGTCCTACTCTAGTTATTCATTCTGTCTGGCAGAAAATCTAGGAGGAAACATAGTAACTGTCAGTATATTGGTAAGTGGTGATGTGAATCATTCTGGGAACTTTCTCAGTGTGGACATGAGACTGGGTTACATGGAACTGAACAACAATGGACTGAGCTGCTGCTAGGCCAACTTCCTGGGTGGAGGAAGGATGGGAAAGGAGAAGAGCATCAAAGAAATGAGACATAGATGCGTTGGCCTTAGGAATCATGAACAACACAGAAAAATTAATCTGGAATGCTATTGAATACACATTGATTCCATAGTAGAGTCCTATTATTCCTCCCATATGTTTTGAAACTTATTAAACTGTTGGAGTCTTCTTGACACTTCCAAGACCATTTCATAGTACAAGCATCAAATCATGCCATTTCAAAGGATTTCTCAACTGATTATAATCCAGTTTTTATCCATGAAATAGACTCCATTCTAGTAAATACATTCTATTGCATTTTTCACTAATTTTTGTCATTAGGATAATCAAATATAGAAGATTTGCAAATGTTAGAGGATGACAATTTAGTAACAGTCCACTTTGGATTTGTCCTTCTCATAGGTTTAGGTACATATACACTTTGTTTCCCTGAGGCAAGGAAAGCCAGGAGGTTTTGTGCCATTCTTCCTGAAGATGTTGTCCTTGACATCTGGCTCCATTCAAAGAGGTCAAATACACAAAGCCTTTGTTACCTACTCTAGTGAAGCTAAGAGACCTGACCCAGAACACTGTCTCTAGTGAGAATATTAAAATTAACATTTTCTTCAGAAAAAGATGAAACATTTAAAAAGGAAATTAAGAGATATGAAAGATGATGGCAAAATGGCAATGGAGTGAAATTGCCTGCCATTCTTTCTTGCAGATGTACCCTAAAAACAGCTGTTCTCATGCCTAACTCCCTGCAGAACTGCCAAGAAAGTGAGTACTGGTGGCAAAGTAGTTTTGATTCCATTAACAGCCAGGGAGTATGCTAGCAACTGAGGCAAAGCTTAGATTCACAGACCACAAGTGCAGAAGTCCCATGAGTCCTGTGCAGAGAAAACAGCAAGAGAAATAGCATTTAGTGGATCCACCTAAATACAAACCCCCACTGAGATAAAAAATAGAGTCTTTAGGTTTGATAGGCACTGCTACCAGCCCACAGATCCATCTAAGATGTACCTTAGCTGTGGGATGGAAAGTATAGCTTTGCTTGCTTCTGACCCAGGAAGGGGCTGCCGCCAGAGCAGACAACAGGCTGTGAGTTGGCTAGGTCTTGGGAAAAGAAGTTATAAGTTAGTGGGAACTGTGAGACTGGAGGCTAAGGATGCAGAACACAGACACCTTCAATGGGCATTCAGATTTTTTATTTGCTTGTTTGTATTTATTTAATTTTTTTAATATCCTTCACATTACCACACATATTAACTAAGGTCTTCCCACATGACAAAGATTCTTCTTTGCTCCTATATTCCTCTAAATATACTGGAGCAGAAGTGGTGATAGGACTTCATTAGGATTTGCCATGATCTCAAGGTGATGATTTATTATCTGTGATGGCTTTTGCAGCTAAGCTTCCTCTCCCTGTGTAAAGTAGCATCAAGCATTGAAATAGAATGTTGTGACTACTGAGCCACAAGCCACTAGTCTAAGGACAAGAAAATATACCATGACTCAGCTACTATCCCGTCTTAAATAATCTTTGGGAAATCCCCAACTAAAAAGGACACAGGAGAGTGAAGCCTCTAATCAAAAACTAGGCCCCGTATGTGCAAATACCAGTATAGGAACACAAATTTTATGAAAAAATAAGGCAACATGATTCCTTCAGATTCCAACAATGCCACAATAATAGACTTAAACACTTGTAAGGAGGAAAAATTTTCTTTTTAAAAAACATTTTAAAAATGATATAATTGTACATGGGAAGAAGAAATTTCAAACAATTCAAAAATGCAAAGACAAGAATGATCAATGAAATTAAAGAGAAGTATATGTATTTGAATGCATCCAAAGAGGATCCAAATAAGCAACTAACTGAACTCAAAGAGAATACAAACAAATAGCTGAGTAAAGTAAAGAAGACAATGCAGGATATGAAAAATGAATTCAATAAATATAAAAATCTTGAAGAAAAATAAAACTGGAAATCTTGGAAGTGAAAAGCTCAATAACCCAAATGAAAATTCAGTTGAAAAAGCCTACTTTATAGAACAGAACAAGTTGAAAATAAAAATATCAGAGACTGAAGACAAAGAAGAGGAATTGGATCAGTCAGTCAAAGACAATAAAAAAATACTATGCACAGGTAAAGTACATAATGATATGTACTGAAAGCAGTCGAATAGTGGTGGTAGGTAGGAGGAAAGTGGTAAGGGAGAGTAATAGAGGGGACTGAACTGACCAAAGTAAAGTATATTCACAGCTGGGATACATTAAGAAACTCCTCTGAACATGGACATTGGAATTAATATTGAAAGACAGGACTGTAAAATAGGTACATTTTGGGGGGATACTTGGTGGGGAGAGTGAAAGGAGGAAATGAAGGTAATGAGCTTTGTATACATATAGGAAATAGAATGATGAAACCTCTTGCAACTGCTTTAAGTGGGACAGGGAGGGGGTAGTGGTAGGGGAGATGAAGGAGGTAATCTAATCAATGTACAATGTAAGGGTATTCAGAATTGTCATAACAAATCCCTCCTGTACAATGAATGTATGTTAATAAAAATGAAAAAAATATTAAGAGCCAGTGGCTCACAAACTTAATCCTAGCTATTTGAGATTGTTAGAGTTGTAGTCCAGGCCAGCCCAAGCAAAAATGTTTCCCATATCAATGGAAAAAAGCTGGACATGGTGGCATAAGTCTGCCATCCTTGCAACAGTGTGAAGTTGAAAATAGGAGGCTCACTTTCCAGGTCAGTCTGGACAAAAAGCAAGACCCTATCTCCAAAATAGCCAGGGCCAGAGGTGTGGCTCAAGTAGTGTAAAGCTTTGCCAGTAAGAAGCCCTGAGTTCAAACCCCAGTACTAAAAAACAAACACAAAGAACAACTAAGACATGCAAGACCTCTGGAACACCAACAAAATACCAAACCTACAAAGAGACACAAACTAAAGGCATAGATAACTTATTCAATAATACAATAGCAGAGAACTTCCTCAGTCTCAAAAAGGGAGGGTCATCCAGGTACAGGAGGCTTTCACAACATGAATAGGCAAGATCACAGACACCCCCAGACATAATTAAAACACTAAATATATAGAACAAAGAAACAGTAAAGAATATGGAAAGCTTTGAGAGAAAAGTGACAAGTTACCTATAAAGGCAAACCCATCAGAATAATATCAAATTTCTCAACACAATGTGTAAATGAAAGGATAGAAGGACATATTTCAAGCCTTGAAAGAAAATACTATCAACCTAGATTAGTGTATCCATCAAAATTATTCTACATAATTAAAGGAGAAATAAAAACCATTTTTTAAAAAACCTAAAGGAATTTGTGACTACCAAAGCAGCACTGTAGAAGATATTTAAAGGAATCCAACACAGAGAAGAGGAAGATAAATGCAACCATGAAAATACAGGAATGAATAAACCTTACTAGGCAAGTAGATTAGCAAAGGAGGAATAGGAAAGAAGTAAGCATCATAAGATTAACATGAAATACTACATACCTTTCAGTATTAACACAGAATTTTAATGGTCTAGACTCTCCAATCAAAAGACATAGAATGGCAAATTGGATTAAAAAGCAAGATCCAATCATTTGTTAACTACAAAACACATCTCACTGCCAAGGACAAACATTGGCTCATGGTAAAAGGGTGGAAAAACATCTTCCAAGAAAATGGACCCTCAAAGCAGGCAGGAGTAGCTATACTCATATCTGCTAGAGAAGACTTAAAACCAAAATTAGCCAGAAGAGACAAAGAAGGTCACTTCAAATTAATAAGGGGAACAATTTATCAAGAATCAATAAAAATGTTAACATATGCCAAATGTTAGTACACCCCACTTCATTAAATAAAAAATACTGAACTTAAAAGCATGGCCAGACATCAACACAATGATAGTGGGAGACCTTAATATACAACCTCTCACCAATAGATAGGTTAACCACATCAAACCAAAAAAAATCAACAAAGAACCTCATACTTAATTGATACTATAGATCAAGTGGAATTAACAGACATCTACAGAGCATTTCCCCCATCAGCTGCACAAAATCCATTCTGCTCAAGAGCCCATGGAACTTTCTCCAAAATAGGTCATATCTTAGGACACATGAGCAAGTTTTAAAAATATAAGAAAACTGAAATAACCCCATGTATTCTATCAGAACACAAAGACTGGGGCAGAAATGAACGAAATGAAAACTTAAAAAAAAAAAAATACAAGGAACCGTTATCTAAGCAAACCAAAAATAAATAAATAAATAAAGGAGGAAGAAGACCCAAATCAACAAAATTAGAGATGAAAAAACGGATATCACAACTAACACCAAATGAAATCCAAAGACTCATTAGGGAATACTTTGAAAACTTACTTTCTAATAAACTGCAAAATCTTGAAATAAGGGATAAAATTCATGTGAACTGCCTAAATTGATCCATGAAGATATCAACCACCTAAACAGATCTATAATTAGCAATGAGATTGAGAGTAATAGTCTCCTGGGCTGGCAGGAGACTTCCTGAGTTAAAATCCCAGTGCCACCAAAAAAACCCAAAACAAAACAAACAGTCTCCCAACAAAGATGAGCCCAGGTAGGTTGTTTCACTGGTCAATTCTACTTCAATCCTCCTCAAATTATTCCATGAAATAGAAAGTGAAGGAACATTACAAAACTCATTCTATGAAGCCAGAGTTACCCTTACTAGACAAGGACATGAGAAAAAAGAAAATTGTAGATCTTTTTTTTTCTTTTGCAGTACTGGGGATTGAACCCAGGGTCTTGCACATGCTAGGCAAATGCTTTACCCCAGAGCTACATCCCTAGCTAGACCAATTCTTTTTTTTTTAATGAATACATACACAAAATTCTCAATAAAGCACTTGCAAATCAAATTCAACACTACATTAAAAAGATCATACATGCCAGGCATTGGTGGCTCATGCCTATAATCTCAGCTACTTGGAAGGCAGAGTTCAGGAGTATCATGGTTTGAAGCCAGCTCGGGAAAATAGTTCTTGAGATCCTATTTTGAAAATACCCAACACAAAAAAGGCTGTTGGAGTAGCTCAAGTGGTAGCGTGCCTACTTAGCAAGTGTGAGGCCCTGAGTTCAAACTCCAGTACCATCCAAAAAAATCATACACTATGTTTTCAAGTTAGTTTCATTCCAGAGATACAAGGATGACTCAACATATGCAAAGCAATAAATGTAATATACTACCTAAATTAGGGACAAAAATCACATTATCATCTTTAATAGATGCAGAAAAAGCATCAGATAAAATTCAATATCCCTTCATAATTAAAGTCCCGAAGAAAATAGGAATAGAAGGAACCTACCTCATCATAATAAAGCCTACATATGACAACACTGTACTAAATGGGGAAAAACTGAAACTATTTCCTCTACAGTCAGAAAGGAAACAAGGGTGTTTACTCTCTCTACTCTTATTCAACATAGTACTGGAATTCCTAGCCAGAGCAATGACATAGGAGAAAGAAACAAAAGGGATACAAATAGCGAAGAAGTCAAATTATCCTATACTTAAAAAGAACAAAATTGTATAATTCATAGGAAAATGGTTGGACTAGAGATCATCATATTGAGTGAAATAAGTCAAGCTCTTATGTGGAATCTAGGTCTAAAATGACAATAATAATAATGAAAATGGCACATGAATGTGAACGGGGGACTCACTAGGGGATAAAACCAGTGGGAGGTGAGAGGTATGACAGAGAGGGATCCAGGAGGTGGAGAGGTTTGAAGTATATTGCATGTATATGTATGAGGATAGCATAACAAAGCACACCAAATTGAAATGGTTTTTGAGAAGTGGGGGAAACTGTGGAAGGGGCTAAGTGACTATAATACAAGGATGAACTTTTTCAAACTGCACTGTTGCATCTATGGAATTTTCACAATGCAACTCCCTTGTACTATTAATGATTTCCCAGAACAAAAATATAATTAAAAGAGAGATATATAACCAACTGTTTATTGGTGAAAGTATGATGCTTTTACCTAATTAAGAAACTTTTTCCATTTGATTTTTATGCAGTCAGACATACAAAATAATTTAGGTCTTATAGATTTGTGTTATCACGTTATTTCTGTCTGACTTATCAGTTGTTGAAATATACTCCATTTCATTTCATTGGTGGTCTCCACAAAAGGTAGCATACAGTAAATAACCAAAATGTTTATTAATGAAAATGTGGGAAGAGGAGGCAAGTAAACAGGCAGACTTCAGTTAGATTACCCAGAGGATAATCAAATTAATCTAATTAAAAACTTAGATTAATTTGAACATATTTTTCTGCTTGGAATGTGCTGTCCTCCTTTGTGGAAGAAGGATGGCAAAGAGGAACAGGAAATATCAGAAAATCTGAGTCCTTGGCTTTATACCTAAATTCCATGTTATGTGACATGAAATGTCAAGCTACAGAAGGTCTTACACTATATACTATGACTCACTGCCAGAGTTCCATCATTTCTTCTGCTCACTTTGAACTCCATTAAATTGCACCAAGACCATTGGATCTGCCTATGTTGTACAGAATTCACACTTCATTTATAGCAAACTTACTTTGGGGTCCTGGAATTGATTCTAGGAAAGACATTCTATTGTATTAATACACTAATGCTAGGTCAAAATATAATAATTTGTAGAAGACTTGGAAATAGTGATATCCTACCATTAGTCATATGATACATTTCCTTCCACTCTCTAGTTTCCATCTTGTGTGTGTTTGTCAACTGAGTTAGCTGTAGAGACCACACAAGCTAGTTAACAGTGAGTTAGTTCATCATGGAGAAGGGCATAGATTGGGTGCTAATGCTTTTTAATGCAAGTATCAAGAAAGTTGCCACAAGATTATGGTTATCATGATAGACCAACTTTATTTGTCATTCCCATAGAGACTTTAATGGGCAGAATTGGAGACGTTTATTGCTCATGGTGACATTATCAAGTATCCTAAAATATTTAGCCAAATTTTATATGTTTGGGATCAGCCTCATAACCTACAGGGGTGGGCCACATAGTCCTACATAGTCACTTGCACCTCCAGGGATCTGTGAACTGATCAGAAACATTACAGCATAGTTTTTTCTTCCTCCTTTTATCATTTTTACTTTTACTTACATGTGTATACATTGTTTGTGCCACCTTCCCCCCAACCCCCAACCCCCTGCTTCCAGGCAGAACCTGTCTGCCATCTTCTTCTCTGATTTTGTTGAAGAGAAAACATAAGTGATAATAAGAAATACATAGTGTTTTTGTTAGTTTGAGGTAAAGATAGCTGTACAGAGAGATTCCTAGCATTGCTTCCATGCACTTGTGTATTGCAATTCACATTGGTTCATTTCTACCAGACCTCTTTGCTACTTTTTGGTCCCCTTTCCATAGTGGCCTTCGCTAACCTAAGATTACTTTATTTGCTCCTCAACAGGGAACACCTCAACCACATTCAAGTTTTAGGTTTCCTTCCCTTCCCCTATTCCTCCCGTGTGCGTTCTCCCCTTAGTGTGTGACCCATGTCCAATAATATTACTGCATTTGTTTTAGGTCTATAACTCACATATGAGGGAGAACATGCGATTTTTGGTCATCTTAGCCTGACTAACTTCACTTAAGATGATGTTCTCTAGTTTCATCCATTTGCGAATGATAAAATTTCATCCTTCTTTGTGGCTGAGTAAAATTCCATTGTGTGTAAATACCACATTTTTGTGAACCATTTGTCAGTTGTGGGGCATCTTGTCTGTTTCTATAGCTTGGCTATTGTGAATAGTGCATTACAGCATATTTTTATATACTGTACATATTTATATATACAGTGCTTTTCATCTGAGTGAATCTGCCAAAGTTTGTGGGAAAAAAAATCTTCGTATTACTACCCTCATTTATATGATGACTGAGCTGGACAGCATCTACGAACTCTGTAGGCTGTAGTTTTACAAGGGTTATCCAGGAATGCTAAACTCAGTACCAGGGCCAGCGACCCATGGCTGAGTTACAAGCTCATTTCTGTAGTTGGAAGATACAGGTTGGTTCATGTACCTTGGTTTAGGTTTTGGCTTTTTCACATACAAATTTGAGAGTTTGGGTCATTCATTTTGGTGCTTTAGTTACTCCAATTGAGCAGTGAGGATCACAAGCAAAACTTCAGGTACAATTGTAGTGAGGATTGGATAGGTAATGTACACAGGGTGCATGTAAAGGATGTGTTTGTGATGGATTTTATGTTTTAGCAAGGTGTTGAGGGCAATTGTATTGTCTAAATGGAAATTACATCCTGAGAAAACACATCACCACACACACACACAGAGTTGCAAATACACTCACAATTACAAAACACAGAATCACCCAAGGCCCCATCAATCCTCAACTACACAACCCCACATAAACTAAGGAAGGTACAATTGCTTCTAAGAACTGAAGAAACTTGGCTAAAAGATTTATTTTTCAGAACTGGGGTTTGAACTCTGGGCCTTTATGCCTGGTAGGTAGGCACTCTACCACTTGAGCCACTCCGCAAGCCCTGGCTAAAAGTTTTCTTTTTTTTAAATCCAAATGACTTTTTGAAAATACTTCTAGTATCCTGATCCCTGTAGAAACCCAGAATCAGGGTGAATCTTCAAAGAGAGGCCAGTAAGCTTGCCACACCTATCTTAGCATTAGTTTTTTTTCCTCACCAAGTAATCTCAGAATACTTATCAGATTCACATTGTTTTGAGTTCAATTATAGAATCAAATACATTATAAGGACCATGCCATGGTTACTTGTTCATAGATGGTTTTAGATCTCTTCCTGAATATTGCAAAGATATGAGAAAAACCAGCAAAGTCAAAGGCTCTCAAAATGAGGACAGGGTACATCTTTGGAAAACATATGGGCTTTTCCTGGGAGATGTATATCTCAACCCCATTTATATAATCAATTACTCAATACTTAATCCAAGTATAAGTCAAAGGAACCCTAACATACCATTTTTAACCTTCATGTTGTTACATGCAAATGTTCTTTTGCATCAGATGTCAGTTGGCAAAGTTTTATTCTTTCACATCTACAGAAAACAGAATCTAGTATCTGTAATGTATGTATCCACTTTCTTACAAAGAAGGGTCACCTTATTTCAGTGGATGGGGACTTTTCCTCCCTCTCACTACATGGCTTCTCAACTGGGCTTTCCAAAATACTGAGGAAAGCACAGACACTGGTGTTGCTCATAATTTGCTCATAGAGCTCTGCTTAGCTTGCACAACAGTGCATGGTTGTGCTCTAAAGCACAGATTAAGCTGCTGCTGGAGCATCCTCCTCAGTAGAAGAGACTAAATGAGGTCAGGAAAGAAATGAGAAACTGATCCATTGACATTCTGTTAATGGAAAAATAAGGCAACAAGGAACAGTCAATCTTCACAGAGAGTGACTGCTTTGAAACTCAGATAGGTGATGTTCTGAAATCCATGAGACATTCTGAGCTATAATTTATGCTCAGTGGCATCTAACAAAACTCCCAAGGACAATGTCATGGACTGTGAACCAAGAGTATTCAAAAGAACATGATCTAGGGAATGGTATTGGTAAATATGGCAGGATAAAGACTGCCCAAAATTTTCTCCTCTACAATACATCTTAGATATTTCAAGAGTCTGGAAATTAACAAAAGTGTTCTGTGATACAGAAAGCATTTATTTAAGAAAAATGGCTGACTCTCAGGAGAGCAAACTTTATGGTATTTTAACCTGTCCTATCCCCATGCTCCACTATCTTGTGCTGTGTTTGGATTGAAAAGTAGCAGTCACATTCATGATGAAAACCAAAGTCCTGAAGCCATGTACTTTGTTCAAAAGCCAAGTTCAAAGTCTTCTCTGAGACTCAGGCACCTCTTATCTGTGAGCCACTGTAAAATTTAAAGATACATATAGCAGATTTAATATTCCCATTCCAAAAGGGAAGAATAGAATAGCAAGAAAGAGTCAGACCACAGCAAGACTGATATCCACATTCTGGCATCCCCAATATGCTGGTGTCTCCACTGCAGCTTAGACTTCACCTCCAAAGCCTCACACATCACCCTTTCAGGGCTGGCTGGAGGACATTGCCTGAAATTCCTTTGAAATCTGAGTGGAAGCCTACATGATCCCACAATTCTTGCCTTTTGCTTGCTTGCAAGACCAGCATCTTATAAACGATGACAAGATCAGCTCATGGTAGCTGAGCCCCCTTGGTCCACAGCTGCAGCAGCCTTTGAGTGCCTGGGCAGCTTAAGCCAGGAAAACACTTCCAATAATGTTGGAACTGATAAAGGGGACACAGAGAGATGGACTGAATGCATTTTATATTATGAGATGGACCTAACGTCCATCTCATTTTATATTGGGGGTCAGGAGAGCATGGTATAACTTAAGGATATGTGTTTGGGTGTCAAGTTAACAAGGGGTGGACTTGTGATGGTTAATCTTGATTGAATTGAGAAACCCCTAGATTATTAGTAAAACACACCTCTGCATATGTCTTTAAATGCATTTTCAGAGATGATTGGATCATGAGGGCTCTGATGTAATAAATGGACCAATATCTTGATGAATTCATCGACATGATGATATCATTGGAAGGTGGTTAAAAGTAGGAGGTGGGGCCTAGTTGGAGGAAGCAAGAGACAGGGGGTGTGTCCTTGACTGCTTCTGGTCAACTGACCACACTGAGACCAGTGCCTGCTTGTCTCCCAAGTTGCCTCAGACTCCAAATCACTCTAAACCAACTGTCACATGACAGTTGTGCAAAGGATAAACTTCCCTTTGCTTGGCCAACCCTGGATAAGCCCTCAATGTGAATTGACAGAAAAAGTGGCCTGGTTGCTTGGGTGGTTTGATGAACTGTGTCTGTCCCACCAGTGTCTTAAGGACTATTGACCTTGCAACTGTCAGTGTAGCCTGAACTAAGCCTGGCTAAGGGAAGGCAGCTGCACTAGCACTGAGTGTGTACCTTCCCCATCAAAGTTCAGCTTTTACTGTACAAACTCTTCTTCTATCCACAAATACCGCAGGGGTAGAGGACACAGTCCCAGCTCCTCTTAAACTCCTCCACAGCTACAGCCTGAAAATTACTGAAATTTCAGAAATAATGGTATCTAGCCAGAATTCTCAATGCTACATGTGTAAATATATGGAGTGCATTGAATCTTTATGCCAGCCAACATTAAGGCAATCCTCTTAATGGAGAGTCCTTAATGCAGAGGAACTCTGAGCACAGCGTAGCTCATCTTTAAAAGGGTATTACAACAAGAATGATGAACCCCAAGCTAATAACCAAGTGGTTGTTGGAGTTCTTAGTGATCACTATCCCTAAACTGCATAGCTCTTAGAGGTCATCATGAATATGGCGTTGTCTACCTAACTATGACACACTCTACCAGGTTGTCCTGTGTAATGTCTCCCACCTTCACAATCTATAATCTGACCAGAAGCATGTGGAAGTTTTCTCTTTTCACACTCTTGACCATGTTAATGTCTATAGACGGATGCATGATGCCTCCTTGGATTTTCAACACTAAAGTTATCATACAATGGACAGTGTTTGGGATCTCTGTAGGTCTGAGTTATTGGCAGGTAAGTCCAGGAAAGATGGAACTCTCTTACATAATGACTAGCTATCTCTTGTAGGGGTGATAAGTGGAGGCTGTAGTTTAGAGCATCAGCTTTGGACCACACACCCAAGTACACATTTTGGCTCTCTTCCTGATAGCCAGAGAGCTTGGTCATCTGTCTCTGTGTCTTAGTTCATTTATATGTGGAGAGGCATAGTAAAAAGAAACAAATATACTTATGTATGACTGTGATGAGGTTTGAGCTTGTTAATGTAGGTAAAATATTACTCTGATTTTTTTAACTGAGAAAGTTGCCACTGGAAATTGTTCTGGATAAGTAAGATATTTGTCTAGGGGAAACACATATAGCTATGCCCTGATGCACAGAAGCCTATACCAGCTAAAGGGATAGCTGATTCCAGGGTCAGTAGATACACAGCTAGCATTGTTACTAGAAAATCACTTTCTTTTACTAAACTCCCAATCTTTGTGCCTACCAGGTGGCTCTGATCATGATAGTACTGCAGACAAAAGCCATCCAGAATTTTCCACAATTCTTATCTCAATTTTGTCTTCAGACAATGAGTAACCCTAGAATACATACATTTTCTCCTTTTTCTTGAGGTTACCTGCAATCAGAGAAAAGAAAACACTCTGAGGCCTAGATCATGCTGAGTTTTTTGCTTCTCCTGGTGACTTTAGGTAACCAAGCTAGGAAAGGGTGGTCAAGTCAACGGCCCTGTATTAATCTGTAATGATCTGTTATCACAAAATATCTAAGGCTGGATACCTTATAAAGAAAAGATATTTATTTCACAATTTTACTGATCCAAAGTCCAAGATGAAACAGCCCCATCTGTTTGGCCTACAGAGAGGATTCCCCTGGCTGCATCACACACTGCAGAGAAAACAAAAGGGATCCAGTCATGTGGAGAAGTGTCCAAGCATGTGGGGTGGGCTTGCTTTATAACAATCCACTCTTGTGAAATGTAACTCACTCATTATCGTTAATCCCTTCTGAGGGGGTGTTCCCCATGTCCAAATTACTTATACTAGTCATCATATCTTAAAAGTCTCACCACCTCAATACTGCCATACTGTGTATTATGAAGCTTCCACCACATGAGCCTTTAGGGAGCAGAGTCAAACCATATCCAAACCACAAAGGCCCCAGAAGCAAGAGTAGAGGATACCTATGGAAAATGTACAAGGTTTCCAAGGATGAAATGTTTGTCAACTTTTTTTTTCCTGGTAATGTGGTTTGAATTCAGGGCCTTGTTAGGCAGGTGCTCTACCACTTGAATCATGCCCCAGCCGTTTTTTGCTTAACCTAAAGAGGAACACTTTTTCCAGAAGAAAAGGGCCCCTAACATACAGAGTACAACCTGACATGGCCAATTTTGTGTACCTTTAAGTTAGGCGTTAGTTGGTATGAGTTTACCTCCTACTCTTCCTCCTAAGTAAACACTCTAATAACTAAAATGTACATGGTCACTTTTATTTCTCATATGTGATATCAATTTTAAAAGTAAATGAACCATGAAAGTAACACTCTATCTTAGACAAAGAATGGCTGTCTTACCTGGACCAATTGCATCTTTTGACTCCTCTTGAGGAAAACGAAAAGGACACAAAATATCGGTCAGCTCATCAGAAGGGCTGCTCATTAATTACTAAGGGAACTTTGCTTGATATGGACAAATGATGATTTAATGGCTTTAGCTGACTAACAAGCATGAGTTGAGCTGCTGGACCATCCACCAGGATGGTCAAAAAAATAAAGCGAAGGGAAGAGCATGAAAGAAATGAGGAATACTGTTTTCAGCTTCCTATGTAATGGCAATCTAAAACAACGGAAACAATCCCCTCTGATTGAGTAAACACTAAAATAAATCTTATGATTAAGTGACAGAGTCATATCACTTCTTCAGATTGTTCAGAAGGTCTGTAGAACTGACACTATTTTCTCTTTTTTAAAATGGAATTTTATTAGGATATATTCATAACATGGGGGAATTCATGGTGACAATTCCAATTAGACTTATATTGTACATTAGTTACATTGTCCTCATCATTTCTCCCCCTCAACCTCTTCCCCGCCCCACTTAAAGCAATCACAAGAGGTTTCTTAGTTCTATTTCATTTAGGTATATGAAGTCCATCTACCATATACCATCACCTTAATCTTCTTCATTCACCTTCCCCCCTCACTCATAACTCCGCACTGTACCAATTTTACAGTCCTGTTTTTCGTTAATATTTAAGTTGATGTTTAAACCAGTGTAAAGATCAGTTAGAGATGAATCAACTTGGGATGTAACATATTTGTATGTGAAAGTAATGCTAAGAATCTCTCTGTATAGCTATCCTTAACTAGCAAAAACGCTTTGTCTTTCTTATTATGCTTATGTCTTCAACAAAATTAGAGATAAGGGCAGAATAGGTTCTGCCTGGAATTGAGGGGGCAGGGGTGAGAAATGGCCCAAACAATGTATACACATGTGAATTAGTGAATTAAAAAAAGGGGTGTCTCAATGTATGTCCACTGTGGGTATACTTTGCTTTATTTTGTTCAACTCCTTCCATTATTCTCCCTTACCCCTTTACCTCCCACCCCCCATTTTCTTTTATTTATTTATTTATTTTCTTTTTTTTTTCATTTATTCACATGTGCATACATTGTTTGGGTCATTTCTCCCCCTTGCCCCCTCTCCCACCATCTCCCCCAACCCACTTCCAGGCAGAATGTGTTCTGCCCTTATCTCTAATTTTGTTGAAGAAAAGACATAAGCCTAATAAGAAAGACAAAGTGTTCTTGCTAGTTGAGTTTAGGATAGCTATACAGAAAGATTCCTAGCATTGCTTTCATGTACAAATGTGTTACAATCCAAGTTGATTCATCTCTAACGGATCTATACACTGGTTCCTGATGACCTTTTCATATTGACCTCTGTCGCTTTAAGGTTTCTGTATTAGTTCCTCTGGAGTGGGGACATCAAACACTTTCATGTTTTAGGTTTTCTACCTATTCCTATATCTCCCCTATGTGCTCTACTCTTGTCATGTGATCCAAGTCCAACAACATTGCTGCATTTGCCCTACATCTAAAGAACACATATGAGGGAGAACATACGATTTTTGGTCTTCTGAGCCTGGCTAACTTCGCTCAGAATGATGTTCTCCAGTTCTATCCATTTACCTGCAAATGATAAGATTTCTTTCTTCTTCATGGCTGAGTAAAATTCCATTGTGTACAAGTACCACATTTTCTTGATCCATTCATCAGTAGTGGGGCATCTTGGCTGTTTCCATAACTTGGCTATTGTGAATAGTGCTGCAATAAACATGCCACCCCCTATTTTTCAACAGCTTTCAATACACATCCTTATATCCTCTACCTTCACATCTTATGTTACATGGTATTTCTGATACTCTATCATTCTCTTTTTTCTTTCCTCTTCCCCTGAGTTCCATAGAGTGGTTCCTCTGTGACAGACATGTTCTACAAATGAGTTTGTGTATGATCATGCTTGATTTTGTGTAATGTTTATCTTTGGCTCTATCTTCCACGTATGAGAGAAAACATGCGGGTTTTGTGTTGCAGAGCCTGGCTTACTTCACTTAACATGATGTCCTCCAACTGTAACCATTTACCTTCAAACCACCTGTCATTATTCCTTATGGCTGAGTAATACTCCATTGACACTATTTTCTTGACCTCTATCAAGCCTATTTCAACCTCCACAGATCCGCACATGTAGATTCAGCATTTATCATTAATTAAATAGGATTTTGCCATTGATAGTGGACACATTTTTATTAAGGAAATAGGTTTAATACCAGGTATAAGATATAACTATATTTTATGACTAATTATTGAAGGGCGGAAATACCAGCATTATTACATTTTTAAGTAACCACTGCAAATCATACATTTTTCCTCCTAGTCTTTCTTTGCTACATCATATTAGTATGCACTATTTGAGTTGCTGTCTGTGTTCAGATCAGCCAACCAGCAGTGAGATAGGGTGAAATGAGGATCTTTGGCCTCTGTTGATCTCTGAGGCTCTTTAACACAACTCTACATGAGAGCTGCAGCAAGGGTGACACATTAAGCTGATAAAAGGTGGAACATTGACTTATCTGTCACCGTCCCAGGGTGTGGTAGCTAACAGGGCTTCAGCACTTTTAGGGGACATATTTTTTACTGCCATCAAATATCCCTAAAGGATCTACCTATTCATATCAGCTTTGGGCTGGTACTGAAGAGTGATCCAGCACTGACAGAGCCTGGGGGTTCCAAATAGTATGTCTCCATTCTTAGTACCTGGAAGTGGACTAAAGGTTCTAGGGCTTTCCACATGATAACTTGATAAAATCTGTGACTTTAGTGTAATACCTGCCCTGGAACATACGATTACTAACACTACCTTATGAAGTGGACAATGTGTAAGATTTTATAATGCTGGATAATTATTGACATTTATACAGATGCTGGACCCTCTTGCATGGTGGGGACTAATGATCTTGCAGCTGAGTGATGAGCACGGGTCAATTGCTCAAAGCCCCAGCATTGTGGGCAGCATGTCTAGGTTCCTATCTTGGTTGTTTCACTTGAAAGCATACAAACTTGGGCATATTCATCTCTGTGTCCTTTTTCTCTACTCAGGAATGGGGATAGTCAATAAATCAGGAAGAATGTCTGAGGTGTTATTGAGTGACTTAATGAATGTAGGTTATGCAGTATAAATACCCAGGAAGGGTAATTATTGGAAAAATGCCCTGCCATATATCTCACAGCTTAACATGAGACTGGTATGCCCCAGGATTCTAAATTTCCAGGTAATTGCTCTTTATATGACATATGTCTGACTGGCCTGAAAGCAGTCACTTTAATTTCACTCACATTCAGGTTTGAAGGAATCACATAAAAGTTTCAGAAATTATGTCTCTGTCTGCCTGAGTGTACACTCAGTGTCCACTCCAAAAGAATGCTTCAGTTGCTTGGCCATGGTCAACAGGTACCTGTTTGAATGAGATGAGCCCAGTGTACAAATTGGAGCGGTGCAATCCTGAGTCTAGTGTCATAGCATCTGTGAAAAACGTCATCTTACACTTTTTATTCCTCGCAAATACAAGTGCCCCTGCATTTAGACAAATGTCAAGACACGAGAAAGCCCATAACTTAGATTTGTGAAAGGCTCTGAATGGTCAGGAGAAATAAGCCATATGATACATAAAAACAGTATGTATTTTTAAAGTTACAGGTCTATCTGCAAATCTAAACAATTATTTGTATATATAAATCTTATTGATCATATCGAGGTATATCCTCATGACTGTCAGTCAGTACTGACTCTCTGTGTTCTCAGTCACCAGTCTATATTTCTCTACTTTTGTGTATTGAAGGAATGCTCCCCAACTCATTTTATGAAGATAGTATGATCATTATGTTCAAAGCAGACAAAATCAGTACACAAAAAGAAAAAAAAATTCAGATTGTTGGTGGCATAGCAGAGTCTGTGATCAGAAGATTTCCATATTCTTTGTGTCCCTTGGAGGCGAATCCATCACAGGACATGTGGGTGCAAATGGAGTTTATTAAAAGTTAGGGAAGGAGATTACAAAAGGGAGCATGGTGGGTACAGGTGGAATCTGCAGACAGAGAGAGCATGCTTCTCTTCTCCAGGTGCTTTTAAACCTACACTAACCTATGGGAAGTGTAGAAGGAACCAGGTGATCCCATCCAATAATCAATGAGTGGGGAGGGGCATGGGTGGTTCCCAGGCCAGGTGAGGGAGGCCTGAGCCAGAGCATGGTCAATCTGAAATATAATATTAAGTTTCTATGAGTCCTGAACTTTCCCTAATTTTAGCCTGCCTCAAGACCAGTGTCTCTCAAGTTATAGGCATAAAATTCATTAAATTCTTATCAAATTAGATTCCACAATATGCAAGGAGAATCATATAGCATGGATAGCTGTGGTTTACTGGATGAGAGCAAGCCTGTTTCAATATTTGAAAATCAACCAATATAATCTACTATCTCAATAGGTTAAAGAGAAAAGAAATAACATGATCATATGAATTCATGCTAAAATCTTTGACAAATTCAACAGCCATTCATGATTAAAAAAACCAACCAAACAAACCAAAAAATAAAAAAGTACAAATCTCTTGTTACAAAGGAAAAGGCCTAAATAAACTCTCTAGCTGCACTTGCTCTTAGATGACTTAAAAATCACTAATTCTGGTGACTAATAATTCACACATCTGGGAAATACACTACTAATCTCCCACCAGCTTTGATGTAGCTACACCTCTGCTGTGTGGGTTATGATGATGACACTTTCCTAGGTTACTTTTCAGGGACTTGAAGGCCACATTTGCTGAAAACATTGACTCTTCACTTGGGCCTGCAGATACCCCATAATGGGGCTGGAACAAGATGAAAAGCCTCGGAATCTCTGTCTTCATATTGTATCTATGTCTTCAGGCTAAACACCTACCTGCTGCCATGATCAAAATACCAGACCATATAAGGAGGGAACAGAGGTTCCTGGAAGATCTTCACCTATTCCCAGAAAGCACATGAATATTTCTCCCTTCATTAGCCTATCTCTTTCTCATTGTTTCTATCCTACATCTGTAACTTCTCATCTCCCTGCAGAAGAATCGAATCTTTTCTCAGTTACACACTCAGAAAGTTAGGAATAGTGGAAAACTTCCTCAATAAAATTATACAAAACCCAACAGCTCCCCTAAATTTAATGACAACATACTGAACGCTTTGTGCCTGTCATCATGCATGCAGTTGCATGTTTTTGCAGGACATAATTGTCTCCATTTGGCATTTCAAAATAACAAAAGCAGCAACAGCAGTAGCAATAACAGTGATACTCATATAAGAAATGAGTTCAGCAAATTTCCATGACATAAGATTAGTATAAAAAATGATTGGCATTTCAGCAAATACTAACTATAAAAATATGGGGACTTAGATAAAATACAATACCAGGTATAATCTGACAAAAATGAAAGAGATATAAATACAAAACCAAAAAATAAGACAAATACCACAAAATGTGTACAAATCTTATATCCTGAGAACTTTACAATTCTGAAAACAGTAAGCAAAAGAAAAGATCTAAATAAATTGAGAGCTGTATTACATATTCATGAATTCCAGGACTCAACATAGGAAAAAGTCAATACTCCTTAAACTGATGTACACATTTATTGCAATTCCTATCAAAATCACAGCAAGATTTTTATAGTTGTAAAGATTATGCTAAGTTGTACACAGAAAAGCAATGGAATATCCATGACAAAAACAATTTTGTTTTTGCAGTGCTGGGGATAAAATTCAGAGCTTTGCTTAGGTTAGGCCTTTAAATGTTTACTACTGAGCTACATCCCAGCCTTTTTTTAAAGCTAAAACAATATTTAAAAAGATGAATAAAATAGGAGAAATAAGACTAAATTATCAAAAGTGATATCTACAAGACACAGATGCACCAGAATATAAGGACATTATTGTCAGCAAAAGACATGTTTAGATAATAGGTATGTGCCTAAACTCATCTAAATGCATATACACAATGATAAAAAATCAAAACCATGTGGTATTGTTAGGAAGACAAGACATATTAATGAAACTGGTATGGCCTGACAACATTTCAAAAGTTATAGACACCATCTCCCTCCACTGACCTCTTGAATTACTCAGAGCAACCAGAGAGGGCACAAGAGGAGCTGGTCATATGGTAGGAAGAGGACTTCCTGGACAGCTCCTGAATTCCTAGGTGCAGTGATGACCACCCTTTTATTAAGGAGATGAATCTTGGGCCTATCATCTGCTCATTTTCTCTGGTTCTAAAAATTCCCCCGTTTGTTTGGTTCTAATTGATGTTGAAATGCATCACAGTTATTTGGACGAAATCAAAAGTGTTGCCCAAAGATAGCTTTTGCTTGGCATAACAGAGTCTCCCAAGAGCCACCAGAAAAGATGTTTTCTCCTGCTTCCTGCATGGTGATTGACTCCTGGAGCCCTAGGTTCTTCTGCCATATACAGGTTACTCATCTCTCCATTCTCTACTTATTACTAGGAGCAGGGAAACAGGAAGGGGGAGTAATTATATTATTGGTACATAGGGTTTTTGGTGGGGGGAGGAATTATAAAAAAAACACCCAGCATAATGTTTGTGGAAAAAATTTCCATCTCAACAACTATTCCTCAGGAACTGATTGCAATGATGAAATTCTGGTACTTCAAGAAACTTAGGCTCAGTATTATGAAAAATATGGTTCTATCTTGGCCCATGGCTGGTACAGAAGAGAATAAAGAAGCTTAGACTTGGGATGTCTAGGCAGAATGATCCTGTCAAGAGGCTCAGTCTGTAAAACATCTTTAGGGAGGCTGAGTTTCCAGGATTATGACAAAAAAACAAAGAAACTGAAGGTGACAAGCAGTGATCTTTAGTGGAAGTCAGAGTGTTGGACCAGATGTGATAAAGAGAGTGCAATACAACACAGAAACTTCACTTTAGGGCGAGGACGCATAGGGCCTAGAGAGTGGACAAGTAGATGATGCAGCAAGACCTGGGCCCTGGAGCAGCAGGTCCTGGGGCTATCCCTGATGGTCCTGGGAATGATCACAAAACATCCAGAGCTCACTGTCAAAGCTGCTATCCCTCTAAGCCTCTGGGGTGTCTAGGTCACACTTCTCTGTGGTCTTAATACCAGCACAGCTCAGAGGGCCAGGTTCACACTCTGTGCTCAGATGGGCTTACATAGCTCAGGGGAGAAGAACAGATCTACAAGAAGGGCCAGTCTCCACCTAGAGTATGTAGAGTGATGAAGAAATGTGGAATCTCTGAACCTCCCGTACAGGACCTCAGGGAACAGAGGTCAGAGGCACACAGCCTGGACTCCTCCTTTGTCCCTCCTCCTCTCCCTTTCCTCACTATGGCTCCTAAGAAGAGGGAACTCAGTACAACTTGAGGCTTCCCACCCAGCCCATGGCCTCCAATCCTAGGCATTATCACCAAATTCTAAAGGCTGTCTCTGAAAGTGTAAGAGAATATGTTCACATGCCATGTGGGATTTGAAGGGTGATGACTACACCCCTTGAAATGGGTGAATTGCCTCTCAATGCCCAAGTACAGAAGTGAGAAGAATTAAGAATTAGGAGTCTGCCTATGCCTCATTCTCTTCTGTTTCAAAACTGCACTGTGTCTACATTGTTCTAGAATTTATGTATGGGAGTGGAAAACATTTATATTTTTCTTTTCCCTTTCTGCAATTTAAGTCAGTGAAAGACTGAGAGGAAGAGAGAGAAACAGAAGGAATGGTCAGGGGGAGTGAAGATCCTGAGTGGGGAAAAGGTTTTGCTCTTCCCTAGGGATAAGGAAGAGAGAGTTGCTCCTGGTGTCCTGTCTTCCCACTGAGCTTCCTGTGCTGCCGCCTCCCATTAGGGAGGCTGAGTTCAAGGATTGTCCTTTAAGCTTCACTGTGATCTGAGCAGGGGAGTCCAGGTGGAGAAGGGCTGGGTGAAGAAATGAGATTAAGATTCCATCTTTTTGAGGAGGATAAAATGGATGGTGAAGACAAAATATGGGTATGTCTAATTCTTAGCAAGGAACGCTGTGGCCTGTCCCTGTGGGCTCTGTGCTATGGATTCCAACTGAGAGCCACCACCTTGCTCAGATCACTTTGCCCCTTGCTTACGTGGACCAGCAACTCTCCTTACAGGCTTCTGGGGAGCCACAGAACCTGCCCCCCATGTCCATCCCCACCCAGGATCCGTTTTCCAGACTGAACATATTAAGGGGCTCAGGGTAGGGTTTGGACAGACCACAGGAGGCTGATTTGCACGAAGGGCTCCTGCCTCACCTTGTGTTGCTGGAGAAGATAATTGAGCCCAGGCCCAATTAAGCATCCCCAGGACACACAGCTATACAATTATCTCCACCACGCCTAGTCTCCTTTCCTTCTTATTCATCTCATTTATTGCACAGGAGTCTAGAGGCTGGGGACACATCACTGACAGTAGCACATTGTCATCTTGTCTAATATTGAGAAAACCCCTGCAATTCAAGGGTGAGCCTTTGAGTCCATAAGTCAGGACAGAACCAGAGAGTGTGTCCACTCTGTCTGAGTTAGGATCGTCAACTGTCCAGAGGTCTGTCTAACTATTTACTGAGTAGCTGTTTTATGGTTAGGCCTAGGTGAAGGGGCTCAGGATATAGGGTGAATAAGATAAGGACAATCCCTGTACTCAAACAGATGGTACTACCTGATGGTAGCCACTCAAGCAAAAATAATTTGGCCTCAGGAGGAATTCCTATTTGGGCCCTCACATAATGAACTACAGTCTAACTTAGTATAAAAAAACAACTAAAAGTTTAACTCCTCAATTTATGGTGGGTCCATGTCCTAATAACCCCACCATAAATTAAAAATAGCCTAAGTAAAAAATACATTCAATATACCTAACCTTCTCCAAACCATAGCTTAGATTAACTTTCCTTAAATGTGCTCAGAATGCTTATATTAGCTTACAGTTGGCAAAATTATCTAACATAAAGCCTGTTTGATAATAAGCATTGACCTGTTCATGTAGTGTATTGAATGCTACACTGAAAGAGAAAGAGAGTCCTCATCTGGGTGCACTTCTGCACCATCACAAAATTGTAAACTGAACCATCATAAGCCAGGAATTGCATGTACTCTTGTACAAATATCTACGTGTAAGCCAACCACAGCAGCTGAGCTTCTGCCAATTTCAGACAGTCACATATTCAGATAAAATGAATATTAATCCATAACCACTTGGGCTGTCTCTGGACCTCAGTTTCTATTTCTGCACCTTGTTTTCATTTTCTGTCCATTTATGAAAGGAGTTTTATGTGTGGCCAAGCTGGCTAAAATTAGATGAAAAGTATGTGTTTCTGAAAATTGAGCACTAGTAACAGTATTATACTGATGCAAAAATATAATTTTGTATTCTGTTAAGACAAAGTTTTCTTAGCGTATTGATCTGCTCTTAATAGGAAATAACGAAATGTTTTTCTTTACTTTTGAAGTAATTGACCTAGGAAACAAAGCATCTGTTTATCAGGAAGAGTCCCCACACTTCAGGTGTCTTCATTAGGTCACTGATTACTTAGAAAACCAGTCTTTAAAGAGCTAACTACAACTATATTAATTTTGTATTTGTCTTTTAAAGTATTTAACCTATTTCTATGGTTAAATGAATGACCGTTATTTCCTATTTTGACCAAGTGTTTTAAACCTGTGATATTTCTGAAAAACTTCCCCAAGTCAAATTCTAACAAGTCATTTATTTAAAACATCAAATTAATTTTGAGATTTTCCAGTTGAGTCACCAGTAAGCCACAAAAGATATGTCTCTCACTTTGTAAAAGAGAGATATTAAACTTAACTCAGCTTATTTGATAAGCTAAATTACCATGGGAAGCATTGTCAAATAATCAAGTGATGCTAAACCTTGTTTGGGTTATAGTTACACAGATACTATTAAATATATGTTTGGGAGTTTTGTGAAATTGATAGAAATCTAATATTCTTGGTACAACACCATCAGTCATAATTCTAATTTGTATCTTAGAATGTTGTATGCGGCACAAATCACTGAATTTGCTTGTCAATTCTGTTATCTTTGTGATTAAAATCTCATCAGATCTTTAACTTCTGTCATGTTAAATCTTGCTGTCCACTATTGTTTATGCTGGTGCTTTGCTGAAAGCTGCTGGCAAGTAACTATCATTCTATAGTTTTGCTGTGTCTTAAGGAAATTCATGAAAAGAACGCTGACAAGTACAGCTTTCCAATAGCTCTAAGATCACACTTCTGGACTGGGTAAGAATTCCAGAGTGCTAATGAAGAAACTGACTTCTACAAAATTGGTAACCTAACATCAAGCAGAAAGGATTAAGTAAATGCCAGGGAAATACCTGGGCAGATTTTCATACTAAGTCAATCGATATTGAAACTGTTAAAATACACAGTTTGCACAAAGTCCATAAGATGGATCCAATAGCTGATAACCTATTTAATAAGCAGTGACATGCACTTGGAGAAATAAAACTGGTATTTAGAAGGATGTAAATTCACTATTAGGCATGGACTCATGGAGGGCCTGAACAGCCACTGTCTTTCCTGAGTCCTTATAAGCTTCCATTTATTTAGTTTTTTATTAGCATATAATAGTTGTGCAGGGGGATACATTGTGACATTTACATACGTGCTTAGAATATATCTTTTTTTTTTTGTGGCAGCACTGGGATTTGAATTCATAGCCTCATGTTTGCCAGGCAGGTGCTCGTACTGCTTCACTCACTCTGTCAACCCCTTTTTTTGTGTGATTTTTTTTAAAGATAGAATCTCATGAACTATTTGCCCAGGGTCGGCTTTGAACCGTGATCCTCTTGATTTCTGCCTCTTGAGTAGCTAGGATTATAGGTATGAACCACCAACGCCTGGCTGTTAGAATATATCTTAATTAGATTCACCTATTCCATCATTCTTCCTCAACCCCAAACCTCTTAGAAAAATTTCAACAGGGTTTGTTATTCTATTTTCCTGCATGAATACAAATATACATCCATCATATTCATCCTCCTCCCCCTTTCCTATGTCCTTCTGCCTCTTGCTGGCACCCACCCTCAGAAAGGACCTGTTTTACTCTTCTGTTCTTCCGACAAACCCTGAAGTTCCTACAGACCTGAAAGATAACCTTAGGTTAGTGGTAGCAACTGTTGTTGGTATGGTTAGTTTGCTAAATAAGAGGTTGCCAATATATAGACAGATCATTTCTATACTGACCAACTCTAATTAAGCCTCTTAAAGTGCAGATCTGCCCCAGGCTTGTGGGTGCCACCAGGAACATGCTGCACCACTGGCAGGTGTTCTTTTTCTCTTTTTTTGTGAAACTGACTGCCCCACAAACACTGAGAGAAGTCTTTGGCAAAACAATGTGAGAGGAGCCAACCAAACCTGCCCAGTGGGGAGTGGTACTGTGCTTGCCACCTAGCCAGCATGTCTGTCCTAGGAGGGACAGGAACCAAGGGAAAGCCTCTGCCTAAACAGACTCACTTACACAGTGGCCTGGGAGGGGTGCCACCCAGAGGGAACATATGAGAACTGCAGACTAAATCCTGAGTAATTGGAGGGGAGTGTCTCTAGTACTCACCGACCACAGAAGAAACCCACTCCTCTCCACAACAAGGAAGAGATGTGGACTTAAGCTGCAATTTGTCTATCCCTCTTTTATCCTATTTTTCTTCCTTTTCTAATTCTTCTCCCCTTTTTCCTTTTCCTTCTGTTCTTTTCTTCTCTCCTTCCTCCTGTCCATACCTTCCCTATCTCCTACTTACAAACCACTTAAAAAGTGGTTTATCTACCAACTTCCTATATTACATCATTTCTATCCTTTTGCAATCCCTGACAATAGCACCCTACTCCACAAGAACTGAACTACACTTTTACACAGAGTAGGGTCTTATTAATGTGCAGCCCCACACTTCACACAAAGTCTTCTCCACCCTCACCCTCCTTCTTCTTAATCTCTTCCACTTCCATTATTTTTACTAAGTTTTAATCTCTATGGAAACAGCTTTTATTTTTCCAGCACCCCTCTGTTTATAGATAGAACTGCCAAGGGTTTTATATTTCATATAAACATCTGAATTGGCATGAGTGCATGAATTTGTTATTGCTAAGTTATACACCCTAGTCAGTATACAGCAATGACACAACAGCCTAACCAATAACCCATCCTGCCAGAACATAAAAATTAATTCAAGGGAAAGACTCTAGGTGACTAAAACCACCAAACAACTAATCAACAACAGATGAGCAAATCTGTTGAATCCCATGAACTATGGGAACGAGGAAAAGGCAGGAGAATATGACTCTTCAAAGGGTCAGCAAACACACAACAAAGGATCTGACCAACAGTGAAGAGGATGAAAACTCAATCTCTGAGCTCAAAACAATGATAAGGGGCTGGTGGAGTGGCCAAAAAAACCCCCAAGAATGATAAGAATGATTGAGGAGATTATAGAGTACATGCAAAAACGAGTCAATGAAATCCAAGAGAATATGGATACATAGCCCAAGAAGGCATAGAAAAAACTAACTGAAATAAAATGCAAACAAAAATATGAAAAAAATCAAAGAAGATATAAAAAAGAGGTAAACATAAAAGGAAGACAATATAAGATGTGAAAGGGGAATTTAATAAAGATATAAAAAGTCTCAAAACAAAAAAGATCAGATGGAAACCTTGGAAATAAAAAGCTCTTAAGTCAAACAAAAAATAGACTCCACCAGTTTGCAACAAGTGAAAGACAGAATTTCAGGATGTGAACACAAAGTTTATCTAACAGAAAAACCAGATGAATACAAATAGAAAAAAATAAACATTATGAAAGGAATATGCAAGAATTCTACAACTCCATTAAAAGACCAAATTTATAAATCATGGGCATTGAAGTAGAAGAGGTACAAGCCAAAGGCACAGGAAACATATTTAACAAAATAATAGCAAAAAATCTCCCAAATCTTGAAAAAGAGACACCCATCCATGTATAAGAGGCCTCTAGGACACCAGACATTATCAAACTAGAACCTCTCCATAGCATATTAGAGTTAAAATAATAAGCACAGAGAACAAAAAAAGAATATTGAAGGCTGTAAGGGAGAAAAATCAAATTACCTATAAAGATAAACCTATTAGTATAACAGATTTCCCAATAAAATTTTTAAAAGCAAGAAGAGCATGGAATGAGGTATTCACATATTGAATGAAAACAATTATAAAACTAGAATACTCTACTAGACAAAGCTATCATTCATAATTGAAGGAAAAATAAAAATCTTCCATGATAAAAAGAAACTAAAACAATATATGACCACTAAGCCAATACCCCAGAAGATACTCAAATGAATCTTATATACAGAAGATGAAGATAAACATAGACACAAAAAAGGGAATACTTAAATCTTAGAATACTAGCAGGTAAGCAATTGTAGAGTAGCAAAGAATCAACTATACATACATACCCCCCCAAAGCAAAAAAAAATGGCAGGAATTACCACATACCTCTCAATATTAACACTAAATGTTAATGGCCTCAACTCCCCTATCAAAAGACATAGATGGGCAAGCTGGATTAAAAAGGAAGACCCAGACTGGAGATGTGGCTCAAGTGGTAGAGTACCTGTCTTGTAAGTGCAAAGCCCTGAGTAGAAACCTGTCTGCCCTCCCACAAAAAAAGAAGACCTGATGATTTGTTGTTTACAAGAACTCATCTCACTGACAAAAACAAACATTGGTTTAGGGTGAAATGGCAGAAAAATATTTTACAAATAAATGGCCCCTGAAAACAGGCAGGAGTAGCTACACTTATATCAAATAAAGTAGACTTCAAACCTAAATTAGTCAGAAGAGACCAAGAAGCTCACTTCATACTAATAAAAGGAACAATACATCAATAGGAAATGACAATTGTTAACTTATGTGCACCCAATGTTGGTACACTAAACGTCATTAATCTCTACTAGACTTAAAACACAGATACACACCAGTACATTGATAATGGCAGACTTCAATACTCCACTGTCACCAATCTATAAATCATCCAGACAAAAAAGTCAACAAAGAAACTTCAGAATTAAATGACATCATAGATCAAATGCACTTAACTGACATGTACAGAGTATTTCATCCAGCAGCAGTATATATTCTTCTCAGCAGCCCATGGAATTTTCTCCAAAATAGATCATGTTATAGGATACAAAGCACAAATATTAAAAAACTGATATAACACCTTGCATATTGTTTGACCAGAATGAAATAAAACCAGAACTCAACAACAAAAGAAACAGTAAAAAATACTCAAATACCTGGAGACTGAACAATACATTGCTGCATGACTAGTAAGTCATTGAAGAAATAAGGGAGGAATCAAAAAGTTCCTGGAACCAAATGAAAATGAAAACACAACCTTCCAGAACCATGGGACACAGTGAAGGCAGGGCTAAGGGGAAAGTTTATAGCTATGAGTGCCTACATAAAAGCACAGAGAGATCTCAAAAAAATGACCTAATGCTACATCTCAAACTCCTAGAAAAACAAGAGCAAGCTAAATCCAAAACTAACAGGAGAGAGACAATAAAAAAGGATGAAATCAATGAAACAGAGAAAAAAAAACTACACAAAGTATCAACAAATCCAAAAGTTGGTTCTTCAAAAAGATAAATAAGATCAATAAACCCATAGCAAATCTGACTAAAAGGAAGAGAGAAAAAACCCAATTAATAAAATTAGAGATGAATAATGGGATATCACTACAAATACCAATGAAATCCAGATGATCATTAGGGAATACTTTAAAAACCTATACTCAAATAAATTGGAAAATCTAGAAGAAATGGATAAATTTCTAGACGTATATGACCAACTAAAACTGATCCAAGAGAATATAAACAACCCACAGATCTATAACAAGCAATGAAATTGCAGCAGCAAGTGTCTCTCCAAAAAGAAATGCCCAGAGCCCATTAGATTTACTACTGAATTCTACTTGACCTTTAAAGATGAACTACTACCAATACTCCTCAAACCACACCACAAAATAGAAAGGGAAGGAACACTACCATGCTCACTCTATGAAGCCAGTACTATATTCATACCAAAACTGGTCAAGGACAAAACAAAAGATTTATAGGGAAATATCTTTAATGAACATAGATGCAAAAATTCTCAGTAAAATACTGGCATACTGAATTCAACAACATGTCAAAAACATCATACACCATGATCAAGTTTGTTTTATTCCAGGGATGCAGGAATGGTTCAATGTATGCAAGTCATTAAATATAATACAGCACATTAATAGAAGTGAGGACAAAAATCACATGATCATCTCAATAGGTCCAGAAAAAACCTGATAGCAAATAATAGTGAAACACATCACATCTGTGTAGGACTAAGACACAAAAAATCACAGGATACTCTCGAGAGTCGGGGAAAAGGGAGGAATTGCAATAGAGGGCGGTTATACTGACTTAAGCACAATGCATGTACAGATATAATACCAAGGCAAAAATCCCAGGTCATGCTAAGAGGAAGTTAATAGCAGGAGGGGAGGAGTAAATGAGGATAAGGAGGGTGACCATCGTTGAGGTACTTTCTATACATGAACGAGTATGGAATTTCAAAGCCTGCTGAAGTCATTTCAAAAAGGGGAGTGAGAGAAAGGAAGATAAATGTAGAGAATGAACCAAAACAGGGAACAATGTATGTACATATGGAAATGTCACAATGATATAACTATCATATGCTAATAAAAATGTTAAAAAACAAAAAAGAACCAGGAGAGTCACAACTTCAATGGAAAAAGAAAGATCATTCACATACACCAATACTGAGATGGCTTGGGTGCCAAAATTATGTGATGGATTTTTAAAGCAGCAACAATAAAATCTCACTGGAGAGCAATTATAGACACTCTTGAAACAAATGGAAAAGCAACACATCTGAGCGAAGAAACAAAAGTTGTAAAAAGAACCAAATGGAAATTATAGAACTAAAAAATATAAGTGAAAATTTAAAAACCCTCCAGAGGAACTCAAGAACGGTAACACTGAAATTGAAATCTAGCTATTAAAGATATTTAATGCAACTAGAGAAAAAAGAACAATGGTTAGCAAAGCACAGCAGGGAGCACTGGAGAATGTGGGTCTCCTCAGAGACTGGGAAGGCCATGCTTATTGGCCTGAGTTAAAGGTTACACCAAGTACTTTCTTTCTTGGGGCAAACTCAGAGCTCACGACACCCCAGGCTCCCTGATGGTGGAGTTACTCCCAGGGATGAGGACCCAAAATCTGATGGAGCTAATGGTGTTGGGAAAGGGCTCATAAGGGCAGAAAGCACCAAATAATCATACTCCCTTAAAAGATCTGAGGAGGGCATAGAAGAGCCACTCCAGAGCCCAGCAGCAGCTGTGGGCCCTGGGGATCTTTGGAAAGTATACACTATGACTTAGACTTTTCTCTTTTTCTCCCTTAAAAGATCTGAGGAGGGAATAGAAGGGCCACTCCAGAGCCCAGCAGCCGCTGTGGGCCCTGGGGATCTTTGGAAAATACACACTATGACTTTGACTTTTCTCTTTTTCTCCCTTCTCACTCTCTGGCCAGGTTCACAAAGATAACAGTCTTTGGGTGACCCTTCTGCCTTCGTTTTTTATTTCTAACGTGTCTGTTTTTGATTTCAGGATCCAGTTCTCAGGCTGTGGTTACTCAAGGGTCTTCACTTTGTCCCCAGAAGGGGCAGTCACTCTTACTTGTGACTCTAGCACTGGAGCATCACCAATGGTCAGTAGGTCTCAATAGAAGCCTGGCCAGGCCCCAGGACACTGACTGACAATACAAGCAACAAATATCCTTGATGACCTGCCAGTCTCAGGTTCCCTACCGAGAGGCAAAGCTGCATTGATCACCTTGTGGGCCCAGCCTGAGGGTAAGGCTCAGTGCTACTGATACTACATTACAGCAGTACTCAGTAGAGTGAAACCTGGATAAAGAAACAAGATCGAAACCTATTCTTGGCCAAGCCTAGGTACAAATATCCTCGTGTGATGTCAGAATCACATGAATAGACATCTGAGTTCTCCAGGCAGGCTGAACACTTAGTATACATAGAAAGAAAAGTATAATAAAATGTCTTAATTGACTCTTATTCTCATTTCAGTCCTAAACAGGAGGATATCCATGAATGATCTGGGAAAAACAGGTCCACAAAACGAAGAATTCAATTATTTTATGCTCTCTAAAGAAAAATAACAATTGCATCAGATAATCTTGATTGTTCACTGGTGTCATGATGCAAAGATGTCCCCAGCACCACAAAAAAAGAAGTGAAAATATGAACATGTGGAAATCATATTGTTATTAATAAAACACTTTTGGTAATTTTTGTGGATTTGTGAACTCTGAGGGAGATGCTTGCCATTTTAAATAGGAACTTTGAGTACATTAAGACTGGTGTGTAATACACAAAATGGAAAAGAGGTAGTTTGATGGATGTGTTGCGAGGAAGCAGAATAAACTGAGCCATGAGGAACAGTTCATAGCCAACACCACACCAGAGGTTTCTGCCTGTGTTAGACAAGGGTTTCTCAGAAGCTCACATGCACACACAGACTCCAGGAATCTGGTAAAATGTGGATTCTCAGCAGGTCTGGTGTTGGATCTGAAATTCTGCTTTTCTGAAAGGTGCTCTCCCCTAAATATCAAAGTAAATGTTTGTCACTAAGTCATAAGAATAGTGTACAACATGAAGGGAAGTCATTTGCAGACAGTAACCAAAAAGAAATCTCTCACAGAGAGAATTAAAGACTTTTGAGTAAGGAGCTCATCAGCCTCTGTGGTGAGACTATCAGAGACAGCTGCTGAAATTCTGGAAGAGGCTCCATTGAAAAAAAAAAGCCCAGAGGGGAAAGTAAGCACACAACAAATCTCACCTTGACCTGGTCTCCCGCTAGCTCTTGCCTCATCACTCTGCTGGCTTCTCCTCTAGTCTTGATCCACGACTTCCCTTCTCAATCCTTGGGGTCTCTCCTTTTCTCCTCTGTGACCACCTCAGCTAATTCTGAGGAATCTTGGATAGTTTTTCAGACCTTCCCCTCAAAGTTGTCACTCACATTCCTTCTTCTTCAAACCGATCTAATCCCTTACTTCAAAGAAGCCCCAGGCCTAGTGCTGTCTTTCTCAACTCCATTAGTGTCTTTTATTTCTATTTCCCAACTTTCCCCCATTTCTAATGAGTTCAGTGAGCCACACAGTATACTAATTTATCATCCCAGGGCAGGTAGGGGTCAAGGCCCTGGTGCAGGCAGGAGACCCTGTCAGAACTACTCACAGACAGGATAGACCTGGGCCTTGGCAGCAGGGAGCACAGTGGACCTGGTGCAGAGGGGCCTGGGGGCTCTCAGCTAGTAAACTAATTATTGGTCTCTGCTCAGGGATTACTAAGCACAGCACTTGAGGCCTCTCTGGACCTCTGGGGAGCCTCAGACAAGGCCCAGCTCAGACCCACCTCTTCTAGAAATGACACCCAGGCATTGAGATGCACCTAGACCAAGGGAAGGGTTTGGCTGACTAAGAGAAGAGCAAATTTGCATGCAGGTCCCTCTCTCTTCTGGAGATCGAGGGTAGATTAGAGGGTAGCAGTATATGTCTGCTTCAACAGAGCTTTGGGTATCTGCACTCTGACCTGGACCTCACTCCTCCTCCCCTTCTGCCTTCACTGCACAGGTCAGGATGGTCTTCAGCATTTTGATGCTTAGCCCAGCTGAAACAACTTCCCACACTTATAACAGAAATGGCTTTTCTCTTGTCCCACCAAGAATAACATGTGTTTTCAGGGGCCCTCTTCCAGCCTGTGCTGACTTTGTTACTCTCTGCATCTGCTTCCCTGGGAGCTTTAATCAAGCTCATCTGAACCCCAATCAACAGAGTAAGGAAACAACCTACAGAACAGGAGACATTACTTGTGAACTATTCAACCAACAAGGGACTAATGTCCAGAATATGTAAGGAAGTCAAATAACTCAACAGTAAAAGGAAAGTCTGATTACAGAATGTCTAAATGACCTGAATGGACATCTCTCAAGAGAAAATACAAAAAGGACCAAAAAGTACTTGAAAAAATACTCAACAGCACTTACCCATCAGGGAAATGCAAATCAAAGCCACAGTGAGATTTTACTCACTCCAGTTACAATGGCTACTACAAAAAGACAGAAAATAACAAATGCTGTCAAGAGGAATGTAAATTAATTACAGCCATTATAAGAAGCAGTACATATGTTCCTCAAAAAACTAGAAACATAACTGCCACATGATCCAGCAATCCCTCTACTGGGAAATGAAGCTCGGCATTGAGGCTCATGCCTGTAATCACAGCTACTCAGGGCAGAGACAGGGAGGCGTGTGGTTCAGATGAGACCCCTTATCAGCCAAGAAGAATTTGGACATGGTGGCATCCTCCTGCCATCCTAGCTACCTGGGAAGTGTACATTGCTGTCCAGGCCACCTGAGCATTTAAAAGTGAGACGCTATTTGAAAAATAAAGCAGAAAAAGAGACTAGGAAGGTCAAAGAGGTCCTATCCGGGGTTGGCACCAGTGGGCGGTAAGGATGTAATGAAAGGCTGAAGGAGGCCGCATATTGGAGATACGAGGTACTCACATAAGAAAATGGGAAAATGAGACATGTTGAAACGATTCCAAGAATGGGCTGGGGGTGGGTAAAGAAGAATGATGGAGGGGGTGAATTCAACTACGATATATTGTAAGAACTTGTAAATGTCACAATGTACCCCTAGCACAATAATAATATAATAATAAAACAACAACTCAAAAAAAAAGTCTGTGGGCATGGCTCAAGGGGTAAAACATCTGCTTAGCAAGCAGAGGGTCCTGAGTTCAAACCTGAGTACTGCCAAAGTGGGAAAAAAAGGTAGGTGGCTAAAGCCGAGGGGAGAGTGTTGACTATTCAAATAGCTAGTAGACAGAATTTGTGAATGTTCCTAACACAAAGAAATGACACATAAAGCTAAAGACAGGCCAGCTGCCCAGACCTGATCATTAGACATTATTTACAGGTTTTGAAATGTCACACTGCACCCCATAAAATGTGTAATTACTACTTGTCAATTAAGAATAAAAAATATATTTTAAAACACATGGCTACATATAGTAACAGGCTGACATGATTATAGCTGCAGACCTAGATCTACAGGAGGGAAAGGATTTCTGTTTGCCTCTTCAGGATTTATAATCCAAGCAAGAATTTTTAATGGACCCATTTGGGTAAAAGACCATTTTTAATTTAATGATTCAACTCAGCTAAATTTATTGTTTTATCTTAAAATTTCCCTAAAATACATGTTACCTTTCTTACATAAGGACACCTGGATATAGATTCCAACTCTCTTTTTGCCTTTCTCAAAATTCTATTTACATTTTATTTTGTGTTTTGAAATGTCTTTTCTTTAACTTGATTGTTTAGGTTTCAACAAATACATGTTCCCTGTGTCCTAAAAATAATGTTCCTTCATTATAAAAGGACTGTGCTATAGTAGATTTCCTATATTCCATTTTTGGGGTTGTTTCCTTCTTTTGTGGTAGTGGGGACGGAACCCAGGGCCTCATGCTTAAGTGCTCTTACCATTGGTGCCAAGCCCCAGCCCTTTTGTTTGTATTTTGTTTTTGAAATAGGGTCTCACTAACTGTTCTAAGTAGCTTCAAATTCAAGAGCCTCTTGGCTCCACTTCTTGAGTAGCTGGGATCACAGATGTGTACCAACATGCCCAGCTCCTTGTTTTTGTTTTTTTTTAATCCACTTACAATTTGTCTTCCCTAGAAATTCTGACAGTCTGTTACATCTCTCCCAGATCCTGTATTTTTCTCTCCATTTCTGATTTCAAGGTCCCCTGAGGTGTGCTATTTTCTCTGTCCATTTATGAATTGCTTTACAAACCTGGGGCTCCTTGAGCAGTGATTATTGTGAATGTGGCAAGAGGACTGATCTGTTTTTTTCTGTTGCTATAGTTTTACATTTTCTAGAATGTTATGTAAAACATAGAGTATGCATCCTGTTTCATATGGCTTAATATAATGATTTGGATATGCACAAATCTGATCAATGTTCTTTCCTGGATATACTTACACTGAATGGATGTACCATTATTTGTTTATTCATTCATGTTAATAAGATACATGTTGTTTCCAGTTCGGGCTACTATATATGAACCTGGTAGGAAATCACAAACATGTCTTTGTGAACATTCGTTTTTATTATCCCAAGGTAAATTCTTCGAGTGAGACAGCTGTGTCATTTCATTTTGCATTCCTATCGACAATGTGATGAGAGCTCCAGATGTCCCTCATCCATGACAGGTTCTTTCTTTTAAATTGCAGCCACTCTAGTGGTGTGTACTGATAGCTCACCCAAGTTTTAATTTGAAATTTAAATTTATCAATATTTTCATCTTTCCCCCAAAGCAGAGCAAGCGCTACAGGAAGCTCTCAGTTATTTTCAGTTCTGCTCCAAATGCCCAACCTCACAACACCTAGACTCCATAGATGTCTTTCATTATTTTAGGTCCAGGTTGACAAGAACAAGTTTTCTATCTTCTGCCTTCCATCCCTTCTTCCTTCTTCTCTCTCCCTCTTTTTACCTTCCTTCCCTTTTGCTTTCTTTTCTTTTTGGTGGCACTGGGTTTGAACTCAGGGCCTCACTCTACTGCTTGAGCCTCTTTTCCAGCCCTTTTCTGCATTGGGTATTTTTGGGATAGGAGTCTCATGAAAACATTTCCAGGGCTGGCTTCAAACTGTGATCCTCCTGATCTCTGCCTCCTGAGTAGCTAGGATTACAGGCGTGAGCCACTGGCACCTGGCCCTTTAAAAATTCCTGTTCTTGGCTTCTCTTTATAATAAATCAGTAAAATTAATCTCTTTATTATTTCCAGTATCTCTTGTACCACTCTCATTAATTGATTCCGTTCAAGTATTTACTCAAGACTTACTATGAGTTAGGTGACACTCTAGGAGGATATGTCACCTAGAGGATACAGAGAAATGCCCTCATGAAGAATATATTATAAACAAAAACAAGTTACTTTGTATTCTAGAAATTGATAGTTCTATGGATAAAAAATAAAGCATAAAATGGGAAGAAGCAGTGATGTGGAAATACAATTTAAAACAATCTGATCAGCATAGATCACACTAAAATGATATTTGAGCAAAGACTTGAGGAGGTGGAAGTTATGTGGGACATTAAGGACCATTGTAAGTCTTTTGGTTCAACAAAAGCATTTGCCTAGCATCACAAACACACACACACACACACGCACGTTCACTAATTTTGAGTCATAGTGGTTAAGTATTCAGTCAATGCTTTTTCTATAGTCTGTGCATTTCCATAGGCATCTGTTTACTTTTGAGAGCAATCCATGGGATATCCGCTATTCAGACTAGAAAGGTGCAGGAAGAGGCACCAAAGTCCAAGGCTTAGGCTGTGTTACTGCTGGTGAATTTAAGTAGGGGGAAATGATCTCTCCTGGAACAGAACCTGGGTTTTATGGTAGATTCTACCCCCTTCTGTTGTTTTGCCCTATTTGAGTAAATATAGGCCCCAGCAGAATCTCCCTTTATCTCCTCCTGAGCTTGATATTTACAACTTGTTTATCTTTTTTCTTATAAACATAGGACCTAAAGGGGCACGTGGAAGAGAGAGGTGCTCAAGCCCCATGTCCTGTGTCTGTGGGGAAAGAACAAGCAGCAAACTCCAGGTAGAGAAAAAAAGAGTTAAGAGCCAAATAAATCACAATCTCTCAATCTCTCTCTTTCTTTGAAAATGTCTTCTGTAAGTCCCATGAGAGGGCTCTCCACTTTCACTGTGGACTACTGGCCTCGTTCTCCCTTTCCTTTCATTTTATCCAGGATCCTCCAATCTACATTCATATCAATCCGTATTTAGTGTTTTCCAAACCAAAAGTATGCTCCTAACTCTAGTCCCTCCAAAAATCACACAGCATCTAAAACATCAAATCCAAATTCCTAATTGAGGCATTTGCATACCTTCTCAGCCCCACCCTGTGGCCCAGTCAAGTCACCTTTAGTTATTCAGACAACACTTTTTCCTTGTCTCTAATCCTTTATATAGGATGACGTCTCATCCAGAATGCATCACTGAACTAACTGAACACTTCAGCATCTCCACCGTATCCGTCCATATGTTGGCCTTTTTCAAATACCAAATTTTATTCAGGTTTAACCTTGATCACTCCAAGCAGATTTACCCTCACATAACTCAGGTGTCACAAAAACGTACTTTCTTTTATGCAGTACTGGGGTTTGAACTCAAGGCCTATACCTTGAGCCACTCCACCAGTCCTTTTTTGTGTTGAGTATTTTCGAGAGAGGATCTCACAAACTATTTGCCAGGGCTGGCTTCGAACTGCAATTCTCCTGATCTCTGCCTCCTGAGTGGATAGGATTATAGGTGTGAGCCACTCACAGCTGGCCTCAAAAGAAAAAGCATAATTTTTTCTGACCTGTATTTTTACACTTGCTATCTAAATTTTTCCAGTTTATTTTCTCAATCAGTTTCTAAAATCCAGGAGGATAGGAATTTTCCAATTCGGCTTGTGTTTGGTAAGTAATCATTTCTAAAAGTTGAGTGAATGAATGAATGAATATTGAAATCCTTTTGGTTCTAAAGGATCTATTTATAGCATTATCTCCATGACTGGAATCATCCACCATTTCCTATACACAGGAAAACCCAATCATAACCTCACATTTCAGAAGTGGGCTAGAGGTACTTGTGCTGTTGGACTACAAACGCTGTCATGACAGGAACTGTGCCATTCTGTTCTCTGGCATATTCTTCCTGGAATCTAGAAGAATGCCCCTAACACAGGAGCCAATTAGCTCTTACTGAATGAGTGAACCCAGACAGGAATGCTTATTTGATCACAGGTTCTGATAAACTCATTAATTGTTCTATTTAAGTAGACAACTCTGCCCACAGGTGTGAATAAAGTCCAGGACTAGGTTGTGAATCTTGAGCCTCTGTAAGAACATTTCTTTTGTTACCATACTCAAAATATCTTACAGTGTCTAAGATAAAAGGACCTCATCAGAAATGAGTGGTCAGTGTCTGTGAGTAATCTCAAATATTTGTCTCATTCCTCCAATCTTCTTGTATTTCTGCCACTGTTGGGAGTAAACGTGTATTATTTTTGTTTTGTTTCCATGATAAAATGTTTTGACAAAACTATAGAAATGAAGACTAGGTCAGTGATTGCCATGGGGCAGGGATAAGAATGTAGCATAAGTACATAAAGGTGAACATGAAGTGATCTCTTTGTGGTGCTAGGACAGTTCTGTTTTGGTGATGGTGGTGATTGCATTGACCTAGACATGGGATAAAATTTCACATAACTGCACTCAAATACACACAGAAAAAATGCATGTAAAATATTGTGAAAACTGGGTAAGGTCTGTAACCTTATACTATAATTATTTAAAACTTGCTATGAGTCTATGATTATTTTAAAATAACATTTATTTAAAAAGTGTTTTTCCTGACTGAAGGTCGTGTGAGGGTGGTCAGGCCTGGTGGATGGTGTGCACTGTGCTAGCTTGCGACTTCCTGGGATAACCCAGGTGAGATGGAGCCACTGTGGTCCTGAATTCAGGGATTCCCTAATTTACAAAGAACATGACTGCAAGGCTCTCACCAAGGAGGAGAAATATGAGCAGGCGCTCAAGAAAACTCAGGTCATCAAATGGCCCCAGCGACGTAAACAAGCTCTGTGTTTGCAGACCCAGTGGTTGGTAAGTTCACCAACATGATGATGAAAAGAGGGAACAAAGTACTGGTCAGATCCCTCATGATTCAGACTCTGGAAGCTGTGAAAAGGAAGCAGTTTGAGAAGTACCACTCACAGGTAGCACTGAAATGTGATCAAGTTGGAAAGAGTTGCTGAAATGGGCCCTATATCTATTAAGAAAACAACAAGCATGACTTTGAGACACTTTACATTTACCTGAACTTCATAATCTGTGAACACTTGTTGAGGAATGGAAAACTACTCAGTTTCAGAGTTTGTATATGACAAAGTCTAATGGCCATTTACCTGTCTAAAATAACAATAACTCACACAGAAATATCTATCCTCTTCTAAAAAGTGCCAGCTTCAGCTGTCATAGTTTAATAACTTATTGTTATATAAAAAGTGAAATGCACACTACTGGAAACCTTCTTGAAAAGCCATTAAAATGTGCCAAGAAAAGTTAATGAAACTTTTTTTACATAAAGACCAACTTCATCTAATATTCTCATCAAGGTAAATTAAATTAGAGGTCTAATTTTAGTTCCAAGACAAAAAATACATATAAAAATTTGAAGGTAGTAAAACTACCAAGGTATTTCTACAGTATGGAGTATCCCCCAATTACTATAGAGATTAAAACCAATTTCAACCAAAATTCATGTGGGCTAGAGAAATCCAGTGATTTTTTAAATACATGGGAATGCCCAAAACTAGAATAGCCCTAGTAATCTTGAAACTTTCTATAAAGTTACAGTAATTAAGACTATATTGATCTATGTAAGGATAGACAAATGAGATCAGTGGGATATAATAAAGACTTCAGACATAAACTGACACATGTACAATGATTTAAGTTTCAACAAAATTGACAATGGAATTCAAAGAGAAAAAAATTTTTTTAGTGAATGGTACCAGAGTAACTGGATATTTGGGAGGAAAATGCTAACTGTGACTTCCTATCTCACATCATAAACAAAATTAACTCAAGATGGATTAAAGACTTATATAAGAAAACTAAAACAGTAAAACTCCTAGAAAAAGTTAAGACAAGAAAGTATCTTCATGACCTTGGAATAGAAAAGACACAAAGATGCCAAGAACAAATTGATTGGACTTCACAAAAAGTAAAACTTCTTCTCAACAAAAGATTCTAGTAAGAAAGTGAAAAGTAAGCTATAAATTGTAGGAAAAAATAATGGAAGTTGAAAAGCTATTTGTCAGTTGAATAAAAGAATGGAATATCAAAGAAGAACTAATACCAACTTTCTTTTAATTATTCTGAAAAATAGAACAGGAAGTCTTCCAAAAACAATTTATGAGGCTAGCATACCATGATACCAAAACCAGGTAAGCAGAACAACAACAACAAAAACTCCACAAAACTACAGGCAATATTACCTACGAATACAGATGTAAAAATCCTCTACAAAATACTAGCAGACCAAATCCATAGACTATTCACTGTGATTAAATGGGATTCATACCAGGAATGCAAAGATGGCTCAACATATGCAAGATAGTTCAATAAACATGATATCCCACATAAACAGAATGAAACATAAAAACCATTATGATCATCTCAATAAATGAAGAAAAGCCATTTGATAAAATTCAATGTCACTTCATGATAAAAAAAAACCCCGAACAAAGTAGATATAGAAGGAATATACCCTAACCAAATAAAGCCATTTATAATAAGTTAACAGTTAATATTATTCTGAATAGGGAAAAGCTGAAAGCTTTCTCTTGAAGATGTAAAACACGACAACAGTGCCTAACTTTTACCACATTTATTCAACATAGTACAGGAAGTCCTAGCCAGAGCAATCAAGCAAGAGAAGTAAATAAAGAGCATCCAACTCAGAAAAGAAAAAGTTAAACTGTCACTATTTGCAGATGCCATGATCTTAATATGGAAGACCCCAAAGGCTCCACCAAAACACTATCAGAACTAATAAGCAAATACAGCAAAGTTGTAGGGTACAAAATCAGTATGTAAAAATCAATAATGTTGCTATATGCCAATAGCAAGTTAACTGAAATAGAAATTAAGAAAGCAGTCCAATTTATAATAGATATAAAAATTAAATACCTAGCAGTAAATTTAACCAAAGAGAGGAAAGATCCCTATAATGAAAATTATAAAACATTGATGAATGAAACTGATGAAGACTCAAAAAATGGAAAACATCCCTCATTTGAGGATTGGAAGAATATTATTAAGTTATCTATTATGCCCAAAATAATCTACAAAATCAATGCAATTTTGATCAAAATATCAATGACAAGGAATTAGAAAAAGCAAAACTAAAATTTGCATGGAACTACAAAAAAACCAAAACCATTTTCAGCAAAAACAACAAAGCAAGAGGCATTATACTACTTGACTTCAAAATATACTGCAAAGCAATAGCAATCACAATGCTTGAAAGTGGCATAATTACAGATCCATTGACGAGCAGAACAGAGTAGACTTTGTGGAAGTACCCCCATGCGTCTACAGTTAACTGATTTTTGACAAAGGTGCTGAGAACATGCGCTGTGGAAAGAACAATCTTTTCAATAAATGGTGCTAGGAAAATTGGACATCCACAAACAGAAGAAAGAAACTGGACCTCTATCTCTCATCAGTTACAAATACCAACTCAGAACGGAATAAGACTTAAATATAAGATCTGAAACAGAATCCACTAGAAAAAAGCATAGGGAAATGCTTCAGAACATTGCAATGAGCAAGAGTTTTAGGACAAGACCCCAAAAGCACAGGAAATAAAGGCAAAGAGACATGGGATTACATCAAACTAAAAAGCTTTTACACAACAAAACAATCAACAGAATGAAGACACAACCTATAGAAGGGAAGGAAGTATCTGCAAACTTTATATCTGACAAGGGGCTAGTATCTAGAGTACATAAATAACTCCCAAGATTCAACAGCAAAAACAAAAACAAAATAAAAGACCCAAATAACCCAATTACAAGTGGGCAATAAACCTGAGTAGACATTTCTCAAAAGAAGACAAACAAGTGCCAACAGGTATATGATAAGTAGTCATTATGGAAACACACATCAAAACCACAATGAGATATCCCCTCACCCTGTAAGGATGGCTATTATCAAAAAGAATAAAGAAAGCAAATGCTGGAAAGATGTGGAGAAAAGAAAACCTTGTACACTGTTGGTGGGAATATAAATTTGTACAGTTGTTATAGAAAACAGGACAGAGGTTCCTCAACAAAAAATTAAAACTAGTACCATATGAATCTAGCAATCTCTCTGAGTACACAAAAGGAATAAAATCAATGTTGAAGAGACATCTATACTCCCATGCTCGTTGCACCAATATTCACAATAGCCAAGAAATAGAAACAATCTAAATGTCCACCAACACTTAATGGATAAGAAAAATGTGGTACACATACAAATAGAGTACCATTCAGACATTAAAAAATGAAACTGTATGACTTTCAAAACATGGGTGGAAATGCATACCATTATGCTTAATAAAACATGTTAGCACAGAAAGACGAGTAACTACATGATCTCACATGTGCAATATAAAAACATTGATGTCACAGAATTTGACAGCAGAATTGTGGTTACCAGAGGCTGGAGAGAGTAGGGATGCAGAAGAATGGGGAAAGGCTTATCAATAGGTACTAAGTTACAATTAAATAGGTATACTATTGACCAGTAGGGCGACAACAGATGACAATAATGTATTGCATATTTTTAAAAGCCAGAAGAAATGATAAATGGGATGATAGATTATGTTTAACCCGATTTAAACATTAGGCCATGTGTACATGTATTGAAACTTCACATGGTGCCACATTAATGTGCAGTTTTAAATAAACTTAAATAATAAAAAATGGAAGATTACCCACCCTTCCTGCTCAGCATCACCATTCATATTCTCTTGAGAAATGCAGCACAGGCCCTATGCATTCCCTCAGAGGTTGAGCAGTTTGAAACTCAGGATTTCAAATTTAAGGGGTTCTGAATTCACTGGGCTGTGTAAAAGGCCAAACTCAGATAAACTCAAAGGTCACAATCTCCCCAACTTGTCTTCTTGCAATGGTGTTGCTTTCTGAGCTGAGGACAGGTGAGAGAAGTGGAAAGCCAGATTTGTACCACACACAAACCTTTCATCCTGGAGGAAAAACAAGAGCCAGCAAAGCACTCAGCATCAGCCTGTGCTGCCAGTGAGTCGCTGGGACACTGGTCTGTGGCCTGGACTCCTTTTCTCTTCTTCCTACTTCTTGCTTACCACCCAGGTTCATGAAGATTTCAAGAGACTGGCCTTTGGAGTGATCCCTCTGCCATTGTCTCTCATTCCAAAAATGTATCTTTTTTTGGTTTCAAGATACAATTCTCAGGTTATGGTGACTTGAATTTAGTTTGGATCTGGGGAGTGTTCTCCAAAATCTCATGTATTAACGTGTTGGTCACCAGCTTAGGGCACTACTGAGAGGTAATGGAAACATTAGGAGGTGGGGCTTAGTAGAAAGCAGTTATGTCACTGGAGAAGAAGGGGCCCAGTCCCTTCTCTCTTTGCTTCCCAGCCACCATGAAGTGAGCAGCTTTGCTTCATCATGCACACCCCACCATGATGTTCTGCCTCACATAAACCCAAAAGCAATGGAGCCAGCTGACCATACACTCAAACCTCTGAAACCAGAGCCAAGATAAATCGTTTCTTTCCTGTATGTCTCAGATATTTTGTCACAGCAACCAAAAGCTAACTAACACAGGAGCTCAATGATACCATGGAGAGGAGAGTCACTGGAAGTCACCAATGGTCACTATCCATACTAGTTACAGTAGAAAGCTGGATGAGTCCCCAGGACATGGATTCATGGAACACAAAATAAACACTTGTGGTCCCCCTCCTTCTTTAAGCTCATCACTGGGGACAAAGTTGCCCTAACCATGTCAGATAAGGCTGCACTAGTTAGGTTTTCTCAAGTAGTATGAGTTAGCAATTATGAAACTACATAATGTTCTTTAGCCTATTAGAAATTAGCAAATAAGAGGGCATATTATGACTAATGAGGACTATTTTTTTCTCACAAAAAAGAAGGAAGATATAATGTGAAGAATAGGTTAGAATGAATCTAGGTTTGTTGGAATTAAATAGAGGCTATCAGTATCGACCTCTTTCTAGATAGATATGGGGAAACTACATATACAGTATACATTCAGAACCCAGTGAGGGGATTCTTTTATAAGGCTAAAGTATTAGATATAAAAATTCACATGTAATGTTTATGTCATCACCACCAGGAATTGATCTCAGTATACCAGAACCTAGAAGGAAAGTTTCATACTTTCTCTTGAGCATGTTGGCTCTTCTAAGTAAAAGAAATTCTAGATATAGCCTTATGTTGAGACCACAGGTCTAAGCAAGTTCCGATCCAGATTTCCAGGGAGAATATTATGTATATACCATGCTATAACCTGTTGTTGCACCTGTCAGTGGTGTGTGTGTGTGTGTGTGTGTGTGTTTCACTGGGGGTCAAACTCTGGGCCTCGCATATACTAGACAAGTGCTAGACAACTGAGCTACATCCATAGCCCTACTGGTGTATTTTAACTGCCTATCTACCCATTTAGACATGGCTGTCTGCCCTGAGAATCCTATAATGGCTGGTTTATTACTGACTCCAAACACTACTACCACCTCTATTCATGAAACTGCAGGTTCTCCTACTGAAGTATGTTCCCCATCCCACTTCATGCTTGACCATGTGTTCACTTTGGGCAGTAGGATGTTAGTGAACCTTATACTAGTTCAAGTTTGACTTGGAACCTTTATTGGAATCTGGTTGAGTAAAAGGCTCCTGTTTTTTGTAGTAAGGAGATGACATTCCGGGAGATTATATCTTATCAATTATCTTTCTTCCTTTTCAGGGCTATCTCAAAGCAAAGGAATCAGGACACATGAAGAGTCCTCCATTTGGAGTCCTGGATAGGACAATGGACAATTTTGATCTTCAAAAAAACCATCATTAGTTTGGCTTTAAGAAACCAGCAGCTAGGTGCTACTGAAAAGGTAAGGGAGGGTGCTACCTGGTAACAGAATAGCTCCACACCTCAATCTGAAACTATGTTTAGTTTTAGTATGTGAGCTTTCAGAAAGTCAGTTGCCATTCCACCTGTGTTGCATTTCATATTTTTATGCACTTCATGTAATTCGTGAGAAACCGCTGTGGCTAATCTGAGGACTTATGATTTTATCATACTCCATCAGTTCGGTTGCAGTGTTTATATCTGGAACTTAGGGTGTACATAAATATGTGACTGTCCTGATTAGTGTGCTTCATCCGAGAAGCACCAACACAACACTAAGAGATGTTCTCCAAGACTGCAGAAGCAAATTCTTTACTATTGTGTTTTATTGGTAGAGAGCACTGAAGAGCTAAAACTATATGCCATATGTGTCAAATTTGAAAGCGACTGTATTAATCAACACTTTCCTGAAGCTGTTAAAAACTATGGCTTATTTTTGGTAATCTTTTCTGCTTTTTGTATTATTAATAACTTTACTCATCAAATTACCTTCAAGAAATCATTGTTGCAATATTTAAAAACAACCTATGTGTACCAAGTTCATTTTCTAAATGAGGAATATAATTAATGAACTATTTTAATGAAAATCAAGAAGTCTGCTTCTTAGAAAAGGTAAATCAGAGCCAGGTGCCTGACAGTGGCTCACACCTGTAATCCTAGCTACTCAGGAGGATCGCAGTTTGAAGCCAGCAAATAGTTTGCGAGACCCTCTCTCAAAAAAACCCTTCACAAAAAAGGGCTGGTGGAGTGACTCAAGATACAGGCCCTGAGTTCAAGCCTCAGTACTACAAGAAAAAAAAAGGTAAATCAGAAACATTGATAAAACGATGACAAATCTGAGGAAGGGAAGTATCTTTTATAAAATGAAAGGAAATAGGATTCTAAATAATGAAGATAATATTCTACCCCAAGTGCACTGCTTTCGCTTAAAGGAAGGAAGGTTTGTTTTGTCTTGCAGTACTGGGGATTGAATCCAGGATCTTGTGCATGTTAGGGCAACTGCTCTACCGCTTGAGCCATGTCGCCAGCTGCCCTTTTTTATTTTGTGACACAGAGTCTTGTGGTATAGCTCAGACTAGCACCAAACTTGTATTCCTCCTGCCTCAGTCCCGAGTAGTAGGATTACAGCTTCACCATGACTGGCTTAAGAAAGGTTGGTTTCTAATAAGAAAGTTGTGAAGGCAGCCAAGCAAAACCTTGAGTCAGTGAAGAAAAAGTAAGTAATTGTCTCAATATATGTTGTAAGCTATCCAATAAAATAAAATAATTCTCTTTAAGAATCCTAAAAATGGAAATAGTAATTCCTTAAGCAATATACTCATTATCTTTAATAGTAAATCATTTTCCATTAAACCAAGAACAAGAGGCCTATTAAATCCACCATATATATCATTGAGTAGACGTTCTGGCCAATGAAATAAGACTAAAAATAAATGCAACCAGCAGTAGTTACTAAATAAAAATTAAATAGAACTAAAAATGTATCACATTATTGGTGGAAAGAAAACAGAGCAAAAAAAGTTTTTCACAAAACATTTTATTACTATAATTGTTATTTTACTTAGCATTGTTCACAACATTAATAAAATAAATTTCATCTGGAAGAACAAGCAGCAAAATAGACAAAATTCACAAAGGGTAATAAAATAGTAATCTGGACAGATATCCAATATATTTGTAAACAAAACAAAGTGACATTGCTTTAAAAAATATAGCGCTATGAATACAAAAACAGAAAACTTCTGAAAGACTCAACTTACAATATTAATTTTCTTTTGGTTGTAGGCACAGAAATTGACTCAAGATAGCTCAATTCTAAGACAGAAGCAAAGCCCTTGACAATGATTTCTTCTCAGCTTTTTAGTGACTATATAGAAAACAGCTGAACTGTAGAGGAAGCAAATTGCCTTTAGAGAGAAGGAATAAGTAAGGCTTTAAACAGCAGAGATTTCTAGTTACTTACTCTAAGAACCTTGGTGAAACTCAATGAATCAAAGGTGAGGTACAAGTCATGCAGACCTGGGGAAAGAACATTCCAAGAAAGAGAAAAGCATGTGCAGCCTTTGAATCAGAAGAGATGTGACTTACTTCAGAAATAACAAGGCCAGTATGTCAAAACAGTGCATCAGCAGAGAATAAGGTAGTAAAGCAAGGCAGACAAAGAAAGCAGGAGGTAGCCAGGGGCCAGACCACGAGCTTATAATTAGCAATAAATGACAATTTGTACTCCTTAGGAGCAAGCGCTAATGAAATATCACTTAACACTAAGCAATCCCTCAAACATAGAACTAAAATAGTTCTTATTTTTCAGTAGAAACAGAGTATACAATAATACTCTGTTGATTTAGTTACACACAGTACAAGTTTCCACCAGAACACACTGGATAAATGCATACATTTTCTACACCTGAAGAAAGGGTTTGGGATCAAATTTTAGCAATGTGCCTTGGCCTAAGTAAAATAACTGAAAAGGCCTAGTAAAATCTCCAATGTGCAAATGAATCAGTCAATCAAGCATGAAGTAAACAAATACAACAGAATCTACTCACAACCACTTCTCTGTAACCCTTCCTTCCTCAACTCTAATGAGGATGCCACGGTCTGATGATTATCTCTTTCCAGCTCTCTGTGAAAACAGAAAATTTAACTAGATTGAAGTAGCCCAGGGTAGCCTGGAACTCATGATTCTCCTGCCTCAGACTCCCAAGGGCTGGGATGACAGGTATACTCCACCATTCCTGGTGAGATAAGGTACCTTTAAGGGAAGGAATGAGAAAAGTAGAGATGTTTACAACCAGTGTGCTAGATTCCTTGACTGGAACAGAGCGATGGTGCTCTCTTGAGGATGGAGGAACAACAGATGGCACCAGACCCAGAAAGACAACCCTGGGAACTCACAAAAGCAGTAGAAGCTGCTGATGTTTAGGAACCAATATTCAGAAACTATATTTGATGCTTGGGAAGGGCAAGGAAAGAAGGTCCCTCTACAGTATAGTGATATATCAAATAGCACAATATATCCAATGAAGGATAACTCTAAACCTTAGTACTTAGTAAGTCTTAGAGTTAACAACAGGACATTCCTTGCACACTGGTGCACTTCAAGTAAGACCCAAACAGTGATAGTGTGATCAACTGGGAAATAATACATATAACAAAGAAAAAACTATTAATTTATACACTCACATCCAAAGCAATATACAAAATTTCAAGCTTCACAGTGCTCAATTACCTTTAGATACACGTTTACCAAAAAACATAAGGACAGGTCTTATACTGGGTTTAATTTTAATCAGCTGCCCTGGGCTATTTTTGTCCACTTTAACCACTGTTCTTGGACAAGCCCCCATTGCAGATTAACAGCAGCAGAACTGAATTTAGCACAGGCCATGAACTAGAGATACCATTTGTTTGGCCATTCTCAGTTAAAATGTGGGTCCGGTGTAGTTTAGACTATAGATGCCAGTGCTTCTTTCTCTATAGTAACACAGCATTGTCACTGCTGCAGTTAAGAGGAAGATGGCCTGTTCATTCTCCACTAATGGCTAGTGAAAGGGAGGGGAGTAAATCCGTTTTCTCATTAGATCATTCAAGAGGAAGTCCATTGGCACCAGTTCCCATTCTGTTAATTACTGTTGCTTCTTCATATGAAGCTAAAGCTATAGTGCAGAGAATCTTCACAAACTCAGGCATTTTACAAGAATGGTTTTGCTTCTTTGATGTTCTTCCCTTAGGTAAACGCACTATGGAGTAGTGTTTCTTCTGCCTTGGCTCCAATATTAGAGTGAACGTGTGCCTATCTCTCATTGGGACAAGGAGCCACTGCTCTCCCTTGACTAACCAGTGCCTTCCTGATCTCCATTCATACCATACCTAGGCTTTCAGAACCAGGTGATTTTATGCCAGCAAAGAAGCACTTCTGAGAGTTCGTGAGCAAACTGGCCAGGAAATAACAAAGTCACTCCAGTCTGATTAGTGTTAATAATGAAATCTGTAATACGTGGAAAATAAAATTAAATACTTCAAAAGCTGTACAAATTCATTATGTAGAACTTCCAAGCTTATGAGTAATATGAAATACCAAAATAATAAATAGGTTTCCACTTATGTTTTTCCTTTCTCTCATTCAAACATATACACACAAACACTTTTCATGTGTTGAGCTAGTTAACATGAAAACTAGGTAATATATCTTAAATACCTCAAAATTCAATCAAACAACACTGCAGAAGCTGGGAACGTGACTCAGTGGTAGAGGACTTGCCTAGCATGTTCCCCAGCACTGGGGGAAAAATACTGCATTATCATGAACTTAAAAAAAAATTCATTAGTTTCACTGTTTTTGATGCTACTGACTGATGTATTGTTTGCATTTTTTGTTTCTACAGGAGTTATTTCGATTGAAGTATTTGCTTTGGGTTGGTCAAAACTAGAATTAATGTAGCTTTTTTAAAATTCTACTTTTAGACTTGGGGGAAGATAGTTCACAGTCAGTTGTGCTCACAGTAATGGATGCTATGTTTGCTGACTCAGACTGAACAGGTCCGAGTGACACTTGAATAATGACTTTTGTCTCAGGAGGCAATCCTTCTAGTTGCTTAGGCTTCTTAAACATTTGATGACACTGGGTCTTATGTTCCATTTTCTCCTTGAAAATTAAGAACTGAAGCCAACATTTAGAACACTGGTGAACACTCCTTTCCCAGTGTCCCCTATAATGACACATGTATGGTGTTCCAGCTTTGAATATTTTGAGACAAAATGGACAAAGCAGATTTTTAGTGTTCACATGGCACTTTGTGAAATGTGCTTCCACATTGGCAAAGGCTGATGACCTATAATTGCAAACCTGGCACACACAGGGCATCTCCCCAGGCTTATGATTGTCCTTCATGTGTTGTAAGAGAACCTGATCTGTTTCAAATGACAACTCACAGATTTTACAGATAGAAGAGGGCTCCTGGGTAGTGTGCACACTGTCAACATGAAGTTCTAGCTGGAAGAGAGTGGGAAACTGGCGGTGGCAGTGCTGGCAAGTGGTGGGGTTTTCCCAGCTGTTACTCCTCTGCTTCTCGAGTTCCAAATAACGCTTTACGTGATTCATAAACTTAACATTTTTTAGAAATTTCAAGCAGCATAGGCATTTAAAGGTTGCATAAGTCTTTGGTTTTGGCTGCCCATCTCCTTTATAATGTCCATAGTAAAAGTCACTCAATAACATAATTAGATTTTCTTTTTTGGGATCAGCGTTCTTGTTCGGACTTGCTGGACTTGAAAAGTCTATTTTTGTCAATCCATTTTCCCTATCAGGATTTAAATCTGTGGGCTTGAGATGGGCACTGTCCTTTGGAAAAGCTGTTGGACAAAGTACTCATTCTAAACATGGCTCAATGAGGCAGGAACATCACCGAAGGGTGTACTTTGCTGAGGACTCACTGTATGAAAAATGCCCGAAGGGGACAAAGTTGAAGAACATCCCTCTATGATTCCATCACTGGGTTCAGGCCTTTGAGGATTTATGCTATTTACTTCAGAAGTGGAACCTCGCTTTGCTGTACAAGGACTTTCATTCACGTCTCCTACTGAAAGTCCTGCCCTTACTAGATGATGCAATGAACTTGTGAATGTAACCACAGGAGAACATAACTCTGAAGATCTAGCAGGCACGACTTGTGGTGAATTATCTTTATAATCAGGTATAGATAAAGGCCCAATAATAGGACTGTTGATCTTGATTCAGATGGAGATGCTGGCAAGACAATCACTGTTTCTGATGTGGAGGCCATAGGACTTGTAGGCTGCACTCTGTGAGCATTTTTTTTCCTAAGACGGCCATACTTTTTTCTCCTTGAACATGAACCTGGGGTGACTCTGTTCAAAATGTTTGAAACCACTGGTTTTGAATTTGAAGTTACCCCAACAAAGACCAGCTCAGCATCTTCACTTACACATTCCACCCCAACAAAAATCAGTTCAGCATCTTCATCATCTATTTCTTTGGTTTCTTTTAATCTCTTCTCTGGTTCTGGATTTTGTTCTTCCTCAGATAACAAACATGGTTGTTCCATTTTTTACACTTTTCATTCTAGAAAAGTGTGGTCACAAGTTCCAGTGCTTCATTTACATAAACTGCCACCTAAGTACAAACATACTACATATCATAAGTAGAGAAAAATGCATTAGCACATTTAATTCTCCTCCAAAACTCTGAGGTAGCAATAAACATCCTTATTGTACAGGCAATGACACTGAAACTCAATGGCAGCTTAAAACCTGTAAGATACAGGCTCTGGGACTCCAGAATCACTTTCACAGCTTTGTCCTAAACTGATTATGATCTCTTCCGTTTGTAAAAATATCCTACTGCAATTAATCTCCAGGGGAAATCATATGGAAAGGACACATATTTTTGCAAAGGCACCATTGTGCAGTGTTTAAAACATGGGCTTCAGAGCTGGAATTCTCAATCTACCACATGCCAGCTCTATCTTCTTTAGTGAGTTTCTTTAGATGGAAAATCATTCTTGCCGTTCTGGGGACATTGGGAAGCTGCAGAGAGGACAGGAAGGCAGAGAGTTATTCATAATTCACCATTGATGGAGAGGAAGTACAATTTCGCCTACCCTCATTACTTCACAGTTGGGATCGATCTCTATAACAAAAGAGATAACAGAAGAAACACAAGTTCATTAATGTGTGCAGTTCACATTGCATAGGAGAATCCTCACTGAAAGGTAACTCAGAACAGTGGCTTAGAACTCTTGGCTTATATAGCATCTCCAACCAAGAGTTATACAGTTTTAGAGGAGTGACAAGAGAAAAAAAATGAATTTAAGTTGTCAGTGATTAACCATGATTCCCATCTTGGTAGTGGGGGAGCGTAATGCCTTTTATCTTTTAAATCTGTGTGCTGCCTTTGGACAAATAGGGGACATATACTTCAGCCTCATCACCTTCAGTACAATAAAACTCCATACTTTGGGAAGATACATTCTGTTTCCCCCACAACCTTTACCTTAAGTCTATTCTTTCAGACTTCCTCCTCATGAGCTTTCAATTTCTCTACCTTGAACAGGTGTTTTTCTCACCCCAGGCTGAGAACAACAAAATTCAGTGTGACATTTGGCAAATATCTTACAGGTGAAAAGAGGTGTGTCTGTTGCTTTCGAATAGTTGAGACCAAAATAACTGACAGAAACAACCTAAGGGACGAAAGGTTTTTTTGGTCCAGAATTTTAGGGGTTTTAGTCCAGCATGGCAAGGAGCATGTCATAAAGCAGAGTAGCTCACATCATGGTGGTCAGAAAGCAAGAGAACAGGACTGCAAAGGGGCCAAGGCAAGATATGGCCCCCCCAGGCCACACCCCCACTGACCTACTTCCTCCATCTAAGCTCCACCTGTTACCACCTCTCATTAATGCCATCACGTTATCAATCATTAATTAGATCACAGCCCTCATGGTCTAATCCTCTGTGGAAACACCATCACAGACACACCCAAACATGTACTTTACTAATGACCTAGGCATTTATTAATCCAATCAAATTGACAGAATTAACCTTCATAAGTGACATTGGTGCAGTAGTTACTTCTTTGGGTTTCTACTTCTATTTTCGAAGGTTTTTTTTCACCTTGGTAGACTCTATAGTTCATTAGTACATCTTAAAAAGGGCTCTTCTGCCTAGCACATGTGAAACCCTAAATTCAAACCCCAGTTCCAAAAAAGGGTGGGGGTTTGATATGTACTCCAGAAGTTTTGTTTTCCACTAGTCCTTATCATAATGGGCTAGAGGTGGATGAGAATTTCCTACCAACTGATAGCTGACTCTAGGACAACTAAGTCATCACATCCATGATAAGATGTATGGTGGTAGCTCTTCCCTCAGCACTCATTTTCCTCCTTGGACTAAGGACTGCATACTTTAAAATCCACATGCACTTGAGAGATACACTCTTTGGGAAAAGTTCTTGGCTTTTCAATGGTGTCCTCTGCAGTGGTGTCAGGTATGTATGTGACCATGGATTCAACCATGGTTCCCTGTCTGGTTTTCTAAGACATCAAGAAAAAACCGACCTGTATAGTGTACAGCCTGGTCTGATCCTCATAGCATTTTCTTTTCTCTAATTGCAGGTATTCCTCACAACATTTGGAAGAGATATGTATTCATCCACGTGGTGAAGAAATAACTTACTTGCCTTAGTCTAGACAATACTCATTCTGAGGTCTTGCTGAGAAGGGTTGGGGGATCCAATGAAAGAAAAGAAAATAATTTTTCTAGTATAGGATGGAGGCTCCAGGGAAAGTCTGTGAACCAGAGGAAAAACAAAGTTGATCCTATGTGAGGCATTATTGCTTCATTTGTTACAGGCAGGAGTAGAGAAGCCACCCTATTAATTTTCCTCCAGATGTGCAGCCTATGGGAAATGGGACTGGAAAGCATCAGTAGTGATGAGGAAATTCCAGGTAGGTAAAAGCATTCCAGGGAACATACAATTTATAATAAATGAGGCAACTTTAATTGTTCTACAAAGTCAGGTATCATTTGGAAGGAGATTCCGACTCAACTTCTTAGTTCTATGCTTCTGGCCAGAATGCAAAGGTAATTTTGTTTCCAGCAGGTAATGCTGACCTCAGAGAATGAATGGAAGTATTCATTCCTCTTTACATACACTTTTCCTCTCATTCATTTTTTTCTAACTTGTTTTGACTTTTTACATACATTTTTGACTCAAACCAATTGTAAAAATAAATAAATATATATGAAGTCCGACTTACACAGACACATATAAATAATAATTGCCTTTAGGCATCACAGGCATACACTTGTGATCCCAGCAATCAGGAGGCTGAAGTATAGGACCACAGGTTTTAGCTTGGGCTACATAGTGAAACCCTGTTTCAAGAAAAAAAAAAAAAGGCTCACCAATGAACCTCTAGTAGCAGTTTGAAAAATACTCACTAAACACAATACCACAGTGATATGTGAAAATATGTCAAGATTCAATGTAGCCTAAGTGGACCCTTCAATCTAAAAATTAAATGGGCATCTAATATATACCATGTAAATTGCATTAAACTTAGTTAGAATATTACTATCTAATTTTGGAACATATGGTTATTATTTATTCTTGTAAACATACATATCATATTGAAAGTCAACTAAAGTATGTAACACTAAGCATAATAAATTTCTTTTCCCCACTAATTCACTTACATATTTGGGTTGCCTAATAGTAGTGAGATACTGTGCCAAGCACTAAATAGATCATGAGGAATGCATGAAACTTACAGTCTGTGTGTCATGGATTGTATACTTTCAATTTCAAAATTATGATCATGTAAACAATGAGTGTATGTATAATGTCAGAGGAATATGAGAAAGAGCTGAAAACACTGCTCTTTGAAGTCAACTACAGTAAGTTTGGTCTGTCTGTATACAGCTTTAATCACCTAACTCCTGATGAGGCCTCTTAGCTCAGTGCTTCTCAGCCTAAGCACTTCTGACATTTTGGACCAGACAGTTCTTTACATAAGGAGCCTTCAGGTGCACAGAAGATGTTTAGCAGCATCCATGGCCTTTACAGATACCACGGCTGTGGTAACCAAACGTGGCTCCAGGCATCACCAAAGGTGCTGTAGGAGAACTCTTGCCCAAATCCAGCCTTCTTCTCAGGGTCACTTCCACATTTCTAGTAACGACATTCCAGGTAATTCTGCCTGCATGCTCTAACATCCTCTTTAAAGAAAAACACTTTAAGCCAAGTGCTGGTGGCTCATGCCTATAATCTATGTACTCAGGAGGCAGAGATCAGGAAGATCGAGGTTTGAAGCCAGCCTGGACAAATAGTTTGAGAGACCCTATCCCGAAAAAAAAAAATCACAAAAAAGGACTGGTGGAGTGGCTCAAGGTGTAGCCCGAGTTCAAACTCCAGTACTGCAAAACCAAACAAACACACACCCTCTAATCAGAATTAATATTCTGTCTGATTATCACAAGATCAGAGGATAATGTGAGAACTAACGTCACCAGACTTATCTGAGGATGAGTTTATAACCTGAAGAAATTTCTTATATTGGGTTTAAATAGCCCTAAAATACACGATTCCTGAATTCTTTTTTTTTTTTTTTCCTTTTTAGCAGTACTGGGGTTTGAACTCAGGGCCCCATACTTGCTAGGAATTCCTGAATTCTAGTTCTGTGTTTGTTTGAAAAGAACTCTGACTCAATGCTACCTATTTCTGATGATGGTGCTATTGCTTAGATCCTAAGAATGTACTAAAGCGTCTCAGTGGATTCACTTTTTCTCTATTCTGAAAAACCTGTTCAAACCTTCCTCTCCTCTCATCAAATTTGTCACAATACCTTGTAAATGATTCTAAATAATTCTCAGAGCATGGCTCATTCTAGCCACTTTTCATTTCCATTCCTATTAATGTTCCCACCTCCAACCCGAGGCCCATCTACGTTTAGATCTACTTCATATTTGTATATCTGTACTACAGTCAAATTGTTCTGTATACTCTCTTCATCCTTTAAATTATACAGCACACTACTACTAGATTCTTAAAACACCAATATTGTTCCTGTTCCTAAATGTTAAATGATCCAACTCTAGAGAATATATTTTAGATTGTGTTATAGGCCAAATTATGTTCCCCAAAATTCATTTGTTGAAGCCATCACTCCAAAATGATGCTCTTTGGAAATGTGGCCTTTAGATTTAGATGAGGTCATGAAGGTCGGACCCTCATAATGGAATTGGTGCCCTTAAAAAAAGAGACACCATCCTGTTTCATCTTCCCCTCTCCCACAATATGAGGACATAGCAATCGGTCACACTCTACCAGATGGAAAGAGAGCTCTCAGTGGGGAACCAAATTGGCTAACACCTTAATTTCAGATTCTGAACCTCTAAAAAAAAAAAAACAAAACAACTTCTGGGGATTTTTAAGATTTGTTTTGTCACTAGTACTGGTACTAGGTTTGAACTCAGGCACATATATAACTTAAGTTATATTCCAATTACACTGATGGACTTTCATTCTGTTGATTAAGCTTGGATTTTTGGATGGTGTCCATACTCTGAATCTAACAACATACTCAATGTGAAAAATGAAAAGTGGCCAGGTGCCAGTGGCTCACATCTGTACTCTTAGTTACTCAGAAGGCAGAGATCAGGAGAATCTTGGTTCCAGGCCAGTCTAGGCAAATTGCCTAGATAGTTCGTGACACCCTATCTCAAAAATATCCAACACAAAACAGGGCTGGTGGAGTAGCTCAAGTGGTGCCTGCTTAGTAAGAATGAGGCCCTGAGTTCAAACCCCAGTACCACCAAAAACAAAGAAAGATGTAAAGTGAAGCAAGAATCAGGAATAAAGCTAGGAAGTTATGTGAGTGACTTCACTCAGAAAAATAATAGCCACAGGCCACTTCTCCTGTAGGGACACACAGTCTCCTTTACATTAATGGATGAATGGATAACTTTTATTTTTAAATTTATCAGAATCTTGAGATAAAGACTGGAACAGCTGGTCATGCAAAGATCTATGAGATCTAAAGATTTAGTCCTCAAAAATAATTCACATTTCCACCAAGGAAGTCACTAAAGGCTAATAGAGGGGTCAATGAGAGTGTTTCATTCCAAACACAGCAGAGAGTCAGTAGATGGTGATCCACCTCCCAGGTTATTCATGTGCATTCAAACAATGACCCTTCTAGTGGGGCTTTGTTTCGGTCACACAGCAGTTTTCTGCAGGCATCAGTCCTTCTTGAGTAAATCTGAGATTAGATCTCAGGCCACTACCCACACCACCTTCCCTTGCTTATCACTTTCTTCATCCCTCATGCCCCACTCCCTTACTCGCTCTATATCCACAGCACTCCCCCACCAATAAGTCCACACTTTTGCTGCCTTAGAATCTAGCAGCCATTACACACAGATCCTTGGAGGAAATGGGAGCTTCAGGATCCTTAGAACTGCAGGGAGCATTTACATTCCATTCTTGGGGAACACAAATAACTTGTCAGGTGTGGTGGTGCATGCCTGTAATCCCAGCTAAGGGAGGCTAAGGCACAAGGATAATGAGTTCAAAGCCAACCAGAGTTACATAGTGATACCCTATATAAAAAAATTAATTTGGGGGAGCTTGGGGTGTAGCCCTCTGGCAGAACACATGCTTAGCATTTGCAAAGCCCTACGTATGTTATTCAGCTGTGCAAAGATAATTTAAAAATTTAAGTGAGTATTGCTAATAAATATTTTTTTCATAAGTAGCTCAAGGTGGTAGAGGAATGTAAAATGGGTCAGTACTAGGTTGAAAGCCTATGAAGGGAACACTATTAAACCAAGGTTGTTCCTTGTCCAAAGACATGGACATTTGTACATACTGGGCCAAGAGAAAAATCAAGAATTTATAGGCTTTCAGTACTATTTCCTTTTCTGCTACCTCTCTGACTTCTCAACTATTCTACACTTCATTTTCTCCCATCCAACCACAGGGGCATTCTGGCTGCTCCTTCAGTCTCTGCCTGACACTCTTGTCCCAAGGCTAACATGGGGACATTTATTTCCTTCAAGGCCATGTTTAAATTTACTTTCTCCATGAGGCTTACCCTCACCACCCCATCTAAAATTACAATCAAACTGCTTCCCCAACTTCCACTTCCAATCCTGTAACCCTGCTCTATTTTTCTCCTACATAATTATCACCATCTATTTCACAAGAGAATTTAAGTATTTATTTTGTTTAGTATCTTTCTTCCTTTTCTGTCAGTTCCTTCTGTTGGAGTAGTTTCTGGTTTGGGTTCTTTTTTTCATGTTTTTGTTTTGTTCACTGATCTCTCTTAAGTGCCTAGAGCAGTGCTTGGAATATGGTAAGCACTCAAACAATCATTAAAGCAAAGATTATCTAAAATCGAGTTAGAAATAGATTCAGCAAGACAGATATGGTGATGCACACCTGTAACGCCAGCATTCGGGAGGCTGAGGCAGAAGGATGGAGCATTCAAAGCTGGCCTGGGCTCTGGCAAGACCGTGACAATAAAACAAGCAAAGGGCTAGGTGTGGCGACACAAGACTGTAATCCCAACTACTCGGGAGGTGGAGGTAGAAGTGTCGCAGTGTGAGAGGATGGCCTGGGTACAGTGTGGCCCTATCTGAAAAACAAGATGAAAGCAAAGGCTTTGTGCATGACTCAAGTGGTAGAGTGCTTGCTTAGTAAGCATAACCCCTGAGTTCAATTCCTAGTACCCCAACAAACACATAAAAGCAACCAAAGATAAATTCATCAAAGACAGTTGAATGGAGGGAAAGGGTAGTAAATATTCAAACCTCAACAACAGCCAAGTGACTGCAAGGATGGGCACCACTGAAGTGCACTACCACAGGAAATGGGACAGTGCAATCCTGGATTCAGAAGAACGCCTTGCTTAGAACCCACGAGGAGGCCAACAGTTTAGGGAACCCTTTCCTCAGAATGGTATGTTTAGAGTCCTTGTGAGGCATATAGAAAACCAGCCTTTTTCCCTTTTCCTGCCCTTCCTCCCAAGAGCAGAAATCTACAAAGGAGCTATGAGCAAGGCAGCAGTTCAACCTAAAAGTGACCTATTAGTTGAAAGGCAAGTTCTTTCATCGAGTGTTTAGGAAGGGTTCGGAATTATCAGGTGAATGAGAATGATTTACACAGAGGGTCTTGTGGAGGAATGCACACACATACACACAGTCAATTTGTTAAAGCAACAGGGTAAGGTCAGACTAAGGACCTACAAAATTGCCAAAATTATCAAAATCAAGTTTCTCTGATTCTGGAAACTAAGCAGCAGTTTGCAAAAATCAGAGGATTCCTCTAGAAAATGGTTTGGTGGTTTCTCAAAAAAGGTAAACATAAAATCTCAAAGAAGAAAAAGGAAAAATGAATTATGGTATATACACAAAAGTTAATTCAGCCAGAAAATAAATGAGCTATATTGCTTCATGCCTCAACATGGTTGAACCCTGAAAACATGCAATGTGAAAACATGTCAGATGCAAAGTCACATGTTGTATGATTTCATTACTAGGAAATATTTACAATAGATCAACCCAAAGACTAATCACAAATTGGTGGTTGCCAGGAGACACAGGAGGGAAAATGGGGAGAAACTGCTTAGTAAGTAAGGGGTTTTATTATGGAATGGCAAAAACATGTTGGCGCTAGACAGAGGTAGCAGATACATAATATCGTAAATGCATTAAATGCTATTTAACTGTTCATTTTAAAGTTATTTTGTGCTGGGCACTGGTGGTTCACACCTGTAATCCCAGCTACTTTGGAGGCTAAGATTGGGAGGATCCTGGTTGGAGGCCAGCTCCTGCAGGGAGTTTGAGAAACTGCATCTCAACTGATAGCTGGGTGCAGTGGCACATGCCTGCCTTCCCAAGCTATGTGAGAGTCTGAGATCGAGAGGATTGTGGTTCCAGGTCAGCCTGGGCAATAAGGTTTGTGAGACCGCCTGACAACTGAAAAAAGCTAGGTGTCCTAGCAAGTGCCTGTCATCCCAGCACAGTGGAAGGGCAAAAATGAGATCCTCTTTCTAAAATAAGCAGAGCAAAAGGGCTGGAGGTATGTGTAACAGAGCACTTGACTCACAAATGTGAAGTCCTGAGTTCAAACTCCAGTGCTGCCAAGAAATATAATTTTGTGACTTTCACCAAATTACTTTCAAAAATAAAAAGAAGGGCTAGTAGCAAGCGTTAGGTCCCCGAGTTCCTCCCTCACTACTGCTAAAATAAAATAAAAAAGGGGATACTACTACCAACTATACAAAAATAGAATTATAAAGGAATATGATGAACAACGGTAACAAATTACAAAATCTACATGAAATGGACGAATCCAAGAAGAAACAGAAAATATGAAAATGCTAAAACAAGACATCAAATTGGTAACCAAAACTCTTTCCCAGGGTCTGGAGGTGTGGCAAGTGATAGAAGGCCTGCCTAGTAAGCACAAAGCTCTGAGTTGAAATCCCAGTACCACCAAAAACTTTCCCAAATAAAAGCCCCAAATCAAATGGCACTGGAGAATTATACCCAATGTTTTGCTGGGAGTTTTGCCTGTTTGTTTTGCTTATTCACTGTTTCTAGTCCTAGGGATGGAACCCAGGACTTCTTCCTGCATGCTAAGTAAGCAAGCACTCCACCACCCCAGTCTCCATCAAATGTTTGAAAAAGAATGAAAATCATTCCTCCTGAAACTTCCAGAAATTAGAAGAGAAAACTTTCCAATTTATTCTACGAAGCAGTAGTATTGATACAAAAATCAGACAAATTACTCTGGGCACCAGTGGTTCATACCTGTAATACTAGCTGCTCAGGAGGCAGTGATCAGGAAGACTGGTTTGAAGCCAGCTCAGAAAACAGTTTGAAAAACCCTTTACAAAAAAGGGCTGGTGGAGTGGCTCAAGGTGTACTGAGTTCAAACCCCAGTACCACAAAAAAAAAAAAAACAGACAAATTACACACACACACAAATACTATAGACAAATATATGACTTATAGAGGAAATAAAACTAAATAAAAAACTAGCAAACAAAATTCAGCAACATATAATAAGTATCATATGCCATGACCAAATAGGATTTACATAGAGAATGCAAGGTTGGTTCATTTTATAAAAGCAAACCAATACACCATTTTAACAAAAGGAAAAAAAAAAAGGACACCTGCTTGCAGAACAAGTTTTTGACAAAATCTAACAATTTTACATGATTAAAACAAACAAAAAAGGCAATGACAACAAATAACTAGGAAACTTTTTCAACCAAAGGGATTTGTAAAAAAAATTCCCACAGCTAAGGATGGGGGTATGGCTCAGTGATGGAGTACTTGCTTAGCATTCCTGAGGAACTGGGCTCAATCCTCAATATTACAAAAGCAAAGCAAAACAAAACCACCAAAGTACAGGTACTAGCCTAAGGAGAGAAAAACAGATCAAGTGTAACAGAATTTAGAGACCAGAAAAAAATCCTATATATTAGGAATCAACTGATTTTCAGTCAGATTTCCAAAATAATTCAAAGGGGAAATAGGGAGTAACCGTTACAATAAATAACACAGGGCAACTGGATAACCACATGTAAAAGAATAAAGCTGGATACCTGCCTCACATTATTTATAAAACAAACAAAACAAAAAACTGGAAATGAATCACAGATGTAAATCGAACAGTTAAAAATTACAAAATGAGAGAATAAGACTTCATCAAATTTATTTTGGGCTGGGGCCATGTGACACAAACCTGTAATCCCAGCTCCAGGGAAGCTGAGGAGGGAAGATTGTGAATTCAAGGACACCTTGGGGCACAGAGCAAGACTGTCTCAAAACACAAACAAACAAACAAAAATCAAAAAAAATACTTTGGTGCTTCAAAAAACACTATGATGAGAGTAGAAAGACAATCTGGGAATATATTTGCAAAGCATATATACAACAAGCAACTTGTATCTAGTATCTATAAATACCTCTAATAATGGCATAAAAAGACAACAGTAAAAAATGGTTGAAGGACTTGAATAGGCATTTCTTCAAAGATGAAATGAAAATGGCCAAAAAGTCTATGAAAATATGTTGAACAGCTCTGAAATCAGAGAAACACAAATTAAAACCACAAGACATCATCCCACATCCACCAGGATGGCTACTAACAATAAAAAATAATAAATAAACAGAAAATAACTTTTCCCAAGGAAGTGGAGAAACTAGAGTCCTTAGGCACTGGTCCTGGACTGTGAAATGGTGCATCTGTTATGGAAAACAGTTCAGAAGTTTCTGGCAAAAGTAAAGATATAACTATCATACAATCTAGCAATCTCAGTTCTAGATACATATCCAAAAGAACTGAAAGAAGGGTCTTGCAGATACATTTAACACACCCATGTCCACAGCAGGACTATACACAATAGCCAAGAGGTGGAAGAGTTCAATGCCCGTCAACAGATGAATGAATAAACAAAACGTGGTACACACAAGCACTGGAATACTAGTCCACCTTACAAAGGAAGGAAATCTTGTTACATACAACACAGATGAATCTGGAGGGTATTATGCTAAATGAAATAAGCCACCACAAAAAGATAAATAAAACAGTCAAATTCATATAAACAGAAAGAAGGGGAGGGGGGAAGAAGGTGGATGGTGGTAATGGGCTGAGGAAGGGAGTAGAGGGAATTGGTTGTTTAACGGTTATAGCTTCAGTCTTGCAAGATGAAAAAGTTCCAAAGATCTAATTTACCCCAATATAAATATTACACTTAAATTACTGAACAGTACACTTAAAAATAGTAAGGATGGTAAAGTTCATGGTTTTTTTCCATATTAAAAAAACTGGGCAAAGGATTGTCTATTTTTATTTTACATTTATTTATTTATTTGGTGATCTGCTTTAAAGAACTGGTTAGCAGTTACTCAAAATTAAATATACAGCTACAATATGATTCACCAATTTCTCTTCCAGGTATTCCCAAGAGAATGAAACACAGTAAGTGAAAACTTGTTCATGAATGTTCATGACAGAAATATTGATAATGGTCAAAAAGTGCAAACAATTAAAATGTACATAATTGGGCTGGTGGAGTGGTCCAAATGGTAGAGCACCTGCCTAGCAAGCATGAAGCCCTGAGTTCAAATCCCAGTACCTCCAGTAATAACAACACTGCTGGCAGGACTGTGAAATTGACTACCATCTTAGAAAACAATTTGGCAGTTTCTTAGAGTTAAGCACTTGCCTGTTATATGACTCAGCCACCTTACTATTAAAATGTACGTAATTAATTAATGGGTAACAGTGGTATATCCACACGATGAATATTATTTAGCCAGAAAAATAAATGAAGCAGAGATACATGTACAACATGGGCTGTTGACTAAAGCCAGGCACAAAATGCTACATACTGTATGATTCCACTTAAATAAAAATGTTCAGAATAGGCAAATTCATAGACAGACATAAACCAACGGTTACCTTGTGCTGAGAAAAAAGAATGAGTAGTATGAAAAAATGGCTCCCAAAATATCAAGTTCTAGTCCCCCAAACCTTTAATAAAACCTTATTTGGATAAAGGGTCTTTGGAGATATGATCAAGGATCTTGAGATGGGGAGATTAATCTGGATTACACAGGTGGGCCCTAAATGCCATCCCAAGTTTCCTTGTAAGAGAAGCGGAACTGCTGAGCATGGTGGTATGTGCCTGCAATCCAGCACTTGGGAGGCAGAGGCAGGAGGACTCTGAGTTTGAGGCCGACGTGGGCTACATAGTGAGACCCTGTCTCAAAAAAAACCCAAAAAAACAAAAAACCCAGCACCAGCAAAGAGAGATTTCATACACACACTAGGACAAGGTAACATGAAGATGGAAGTTTGGAATGACATGGTCTTAGGCAAAGAATGCCACATCCACAAAGTGGAAGAGGCAAGGAGTGGATTCTCCCTTAGAGTCTCTGGAGAGAGCATGGCCTGACCAACATCCATGTTGATTTCAGTCTCATGAAACTGATTTTGGATTTCTTGCCTCCAGAACTAAGAGAATAAATTTTTGTTTTAAGCCTTCAAGTTTGTGATAATTTGTTACAGCAAGCACAGGAAATTAAGGGAGTGACTAATAGTCTGAAGGGTTGAGGAAATGTTCTGGAATTAGATATCGTTGATGGTTGTAAGATTTTGTGAACACGCCAATAAATTATGCCTCAAAGGGAAAATGTCTTAACCTTTTCCCTCACACACACATGTAACAAACACCACCCATCAACTGACACTAAATTTTCAAATCCCTATGCATACTCCATTCATAACGAGGGTTAGGTACTTCAGATTATGGTAAGAATGCAAGCCTATCTATTTAACAAAGAGACTTAAACGAGATGGATTAGTCGATTTATAAATTTGAAGCAGGAGTCCCATCTTTCCAGGGATGGAACAATTAGGTCTTACAGAGTGAACACATCTCTAATATTAATGACTTGGAAGTCCAAGTTGTTTTAAGCAGGATTACCAAATATCCTGGTTTGATCATGGCAGTTGTACCTACTGTTTTTCTATACTTATTAATAGCACCACTTTTCACTCTTGTATAGTACCCCAGTTTAGGTGGCAAATTATATAGCCAACCTAGTTATAAGCGTTCTGGAGGCTGTGATAGTCCTGAGAACACACAGGTAGGCTGGGCCCTGTCATGAATTCTTATGTAATTTAGCTTGTAGCTCTCCGCTATTGGGAAGCCAACCAAGGGAAAAATCCTTGTAAGATTTCTTCAGAATATCCATACTTTGTTTTCAGCTTGTATAATACTTACTTAATTCTTAAGATACCAAAAGTTAGAAGTAGATATTATATCTTTTTTTGACAGTACTGGGGTTTGAACTCAGGACCTCCAGCTTACTAGGAAGACCCTCTATCACTTGAACTGTACCCCCATCTCTCTCTCTCTTTTTTTTTGCTTTAGTTATTTTTCAGGTAGGGTCTCTTGTTTTTATCCAGGGCTAGCCTCAGACCATGATCCTCCCATCTACTGCCTTTCACATAGCTAGGATCACAGGCATGCCGGCACACCATGCTTATTGAGATGAAGTCTTGCTAATGTTTTTGCTGGGCTGTCCTTGAACCATGATCTTCCTGATCTCTGTCTCCTGAAAGGCTGGGGTTATAGACATGAGCCACCATGCCCAGCAGCTGTTTTCTTTTCTTGGTGGTAATGGGATTTGAATTCAAGGCTTTTCACTTCCTAGGCAGGCACTCTACCACTTGAGCTATGCTCCCAGCCCATTTTTCTTTTCTTTTTTGCTTTTTTTCTCAAGGCATTTTTATTAGTTGTACAAGGAGGGTTCACTGTGATATTTCTGAGCATGATTACATTGTTCATAGGCTCACCCCCATCATCTCTCTCACACACCTGTCCCCTACTTAAAGCAATTCAAAAGCTTCCGTTGTTCTATTTCATATATGTATATAAAATACATAACCATGTTCACCCTCCTTTATTCCCTCCATTCATCTCCCCCATTCCCTCACACGACCTATTTTACAGTCCTGTCCTTTATTCTTAATTCCAAAGTCAGTGTTCAAAGGTGTTTCTTAATGTACCTCAGCTATGAATATACTGTACTTTGGTCAGTATATTCTTACACCCTTTCCCTCCTATCCCTATTATTCAGCAGCTTTCAGCACATATTGTCATGTACTCTTGTACATTGCTATGTCATCTACCTGCACAGATGCAATGTATTTCGATAACATTGACTCTATTGTTCTCTTTTCCTTTCCTCTCCCCCCAAGTTCCACTATTACAACCATGTTCTATACATACATGCAGATATGATCATGCTTGTTTTTGTGTATACGTTTATCTTTTGGATCTATCTTCCACATGAGAGAGAACATGTGGCCTTTGTCTTTCTGAACCTGGCTTACTTCACTTAACATGATGTCCTCCAATTCTATCCACTTACTTGCCAACAACGTAGTTTCATTCTTCTTTATGTCTCAGTAATATTCCATTATGTATATATACAACAGTTTCTTAATTTATTCATCAGTTGTAGGGCATCTGGGCTGTTTCCATAGCTTGGCTATTGTGAACAGTGCTGCATTAAACATGGGTGTGCAGGTGTCGTATTCTTACTCACATGTATTCTTACTTACGTGGTAGTTCTACTGTTAGTTTTTTAAGGAATCTCCATATTGCTTTTCAGAGTGGTGGTTCTTCAGTATTTTTCCGATAGGGTCTTACATTTTTTGCCCGGGCTGGCTTGGACCACAAACCTACTTATTCTTTAACCATGACTGGCCTCATTATTACTTTTTGATATATGAAACTGACTCTAAATTAATATTGCTGCCTTATCATTCCTGGGAGCAAAAAGTAAAACAAAACAAAAAAAAGAGGTTGGGAGCTGTAGCTTAGTGGTAGAGCACCTGCCTAGCATACATAAAGCTTTGGGTTTGATCCCCAGCATCACAGGAAAAAAATAAAACTCTGATAATGTTTGATATTTACTATTTTTGGTGAATTATAGCTGTAAAACATATTCAATCAGTAGAATTAAAATATATTCTTGTCAGAAGAGACTCAGAAACAAAAATGATACAAGAATGATACAAAGATGACACGTCTATACCAACTGCATGGGAGATGGCTAGGAAGATTAAGGCTTAAGAGCAGCTCAGGCAAAAAGTGAGACTCTTATCTCAAAGAACAAGCTAGGCTTAGTGGTACACGCCTCTAATTCCAACTACAAGTGAGGCAGAGGTATATGGATTGTTGTTCAAGAATAGTACTAGGCAAAAACGCAAGACCCTATATGAAAATTAACTAAAGCAGAAAGGAATGGAGGCATGGGACAAGTGGCAGAGCAAGTACAAGGCCCTAAATTAAAAACCCCAGTACAGGCAAAAAAAAAAAAAAAAAAAAGTTTTCACAGCTTTGAGTCTCACAACTGTAGAGAAAAGGGGAAACATCAAAGCAGTGTCTGAGAGAAAGTGATAGAAGATCATCAAGGTATAGTTCATTCCACTATACCTTGGTGAGCTTACTAGGGGCCAGGTGCTGGGGAGGGAATACAGACAAAGCCTTCTCTTTAGGGAGCTGGCACCCCAGTTAGGAGTAATCAGAAAATAAAAAAGAACATTAGCAGCCGCAGCAGAAGGAGGTCGTTACATAAATGCTAGAGGAAAAATAAGGTGGGAAATGGAGGCAGGTTGCTGTGATGTATGATGTGGTTGTGTGTGTCTGGAGAAAAGTATTCCAACAAAGGGAACAAAAAATAGCAAGGCTCTGAGACTAAGCACGCTCAACCACGTGAAGACTGGTCACGAAGCTCACGGAGGGGAGCCAATGGAAAGGGAGAAAAGTTAGAGAAGATACCAAAACACGTGCGGACTGTATAGTCCCACAAGATCATGACAATCAAGACCATATGGGTCATTTTAAGCTCTCAGGATTTTATGCTGAACGTGGAAAGAGATTACTGACAGATGTTGAGTGGCCTGACTTTCATTTTGGTAAGATTGTTCTGGATGCTGTGGGGAAAATAGATTGTAGAGGATAAAAACAGAAGCAGAGCAAATTAAAAAGCTACTGAAAGCGTGATGGATGAGTGTTCACATGGCTTGTGACATATGCCTCCCTCAAACCTTTCTACAACACTGGTATGTTACCTGTTTGATGTATTTAAAAAAAAAAAAGCAGCAGCAACTGAACAGCCAGGCATGGTGGTACACACCTAAAATTCCAGTACATGGGAGGTAGAATCAGGAGCATCAACAGTTCAAGGACAGCCTGGGCTACATATCAAGACCCTACTTCAAAAAATGAAATTAATTAAAAAAAAAAAAACCTACTGAAGCCGGGCGCTGGTGTCTCATGTCTGTAATCCTAGCTACTCAGGAGGCAGAGATCAGGAGGATCAAGGTTTGAAGCCAGCCCAGGTAAATAGTTCTCAAGACCCTATCTCAAAAAAACCCATCACAAAATAAGGTCTGGGTGAGTGGCTCAAGGTGTAGTCCTGAGTTAAACCCCAGTTTGCAAAAAAAAAAAAAAGAAAGGAAAAAAAAAAGCTATTGAAATAACACAAACAAAAGATGATAGCAGTATCAGACAGGATGAAGAAATGGAGATACTAAGAAAGAGTTACATTCTAGATCAAAATCTTGAAGAACCACAAGATTTGTTGGTGGATTATATTTAAAATGTGCAGGACAGAGGAGCTAATACAATAACCTTAAAACAACAGAGGTCAATATGGGAAGATGACCAGGAAGTAGTGAAGGGGTCTGGGGGAGATGAATCAATTCGGGTTGTAATACACTTGTGCATGGAAGCAAAGCTAGGTATCTGTCTGTATAGGTATCCTTATCTCAACTAGCAAAAACGCTTTGTCTTTCTTATTATTGCTTATGTCTTCTCGTCAACAAAATTAGAGAAAAGGGCAGAACAGGTTCTGCCTGGAAGCGAGGGGGGTAGGGGGGAAAGGGAAGGGGTGGGGGACGGGGAGAATCGGCCCAAACAATGTATGCACATATAAATTAATGAATAAAGAAAAAAAAAAGAGGAGGAAAAAAAAAAGATGTGTGCAGGAGAGGATGATGACGTACAAGAGATGATGCTAAGCAGGACAATGTATGAGAAGAGCTCAAATTTGGAGTGGGATCTTAGCATGTAACATTATTTAAAACACAAGACTGGTTGACAAAACATAGGAAGAGTCTGAAAAGAAACCCTGGGACATTCCATTGATCAGAAGAGATGAGAAGGAGCTAACAAAGGAGAATGAGGAGGAAAAGTTACAACCATTTGGGTGGAAGATAAATTAAAAATGTGAAGCATACCAAGAATCAAAATAAAATACTATTTTCAGGCAGGAGAAAATGAACATCTCTGATAAATGCTGCCAACAGACCAAATAAAACCAATAAAATCAACTAACACCTTGAATTAAGCAATGTGGAATTCAGTGATAACCTTGACAAGAGTAGGCTTAAAGGAGAATGGGAAAAATGGAGCTAGAAAACACAGACAACTCTGGAAAATGTTTTCTTAAGGACAAGCCAATATAAAGTAATGGAAGAAGAAGGAGGAATCCATCAAATAATGGACTCTGAAGTAAATGTGACAGTATGGTTCATTCTCCATGGAAATTTACCCAGAGAGACAGAAAACTTAACCCAAGACAAAGAGGAAACTTGTTAGAATATCCTTGAATACGTAAGTGCACCAGTAGAAGTTGTGGCTTAGCAAGGAGCCAATAAATCACCTAGTCACAAAACAATGCCTGAAATTATACAGAGAACTAGAATGGTAGATAAATGGATGTGGTACACAACCTCCACGACGGCCCAAAATGAACCCTACCTCCTGGTATTCACATTGTGATAGTCCTTTCCCACGGTGTAACAAAGTTGACCTGTGGGACCAAACACACACAGCAGAAATGATGGTATGTTTCATCTGAAAACAAGTACTAAAAAACACTGCTTCATCTTGCGTGCAAGCTCTCTTGAATCACTCATTCTGAGGGAAACCAGCTGCTATGACATCAGTAGCCCCATGGAGAGGCCCACAGGGTGAGGAACTGGGGCCTCCTGCCAATAACCAAGTGAGTAAGCTTAGAAACAGATTGTCCACTCCTAGTCAGCCCTTCAGGGACTGCCAATCAAGCCAAAAACTTCAGGCAACCTTATGAGAGATTCTGAGCCAGAACCAGCCAGCTAAGCCACTTCTGGATTCCAGACTTTCAGAAACTATGAGGTAAAAGAAATGCATTATTTTAAGCTACTACTATGTTGCAAGGTATTTTTTAATAACTGATAACTACTACAATGGGTGTTACTGAGTTGCAGTCACAAATTTCTAGGCATAGAATTTTTCTATGATCTTGCCAACTGTCACGGAATGAATTCAGATGACCTACCCCATGAAATACAGTCTTTAAGAAAAAGGACAGAGGGCTGGTTGTCAGTGGCTCACGCCTGCAATCCTAGCTACTCAGGAGGCGGAGATCAGGAGGATTGCAGTTAGAAGCCAGTCCAGCCAAATAGTTTGTGAGACCCTACCCCAAAAAAACCCATCACAAAAAAAGGGATAATGGAGTGGCTCAAGATATAGATCCTGAGCTTAAACCCCACTACTGCAAAAAAAAGGTATAGCGATAAAGAAGCTAAGCCCATTTTAACAGATACACATTTTCCCTATTGAACTACCTCAATCATTAACTGAAATCTTAGGGTATCTGTATCAACTCATTTTAGCGCATAAGATGATAAAAGAGGTCAGTTTTACACACATCTATGGTGTTTCCTTTTTCATTTCAGAGTCTCAGGTGAAAGACAATACTGCCACCACCACTTTCTCCTTTTTTTAAAAAAGAAATGTGGAGGGCTCCAAAAACACCTGAATCGACCATTGGCCTGAATTTATCATATACACTCAGATTCCCTCAGGAAAACTAAACTGCAATGTTTTAAAACAGGAGAGAACAAGAGACGAAAGCTGGAGGAGAAACCATATAACCTTGGTTCTTATTATAGTGATCCTTTTCTTACCTCAGACATACACGGAAATCTCTAAGAACTTGAGATATTCTAGGCAAGTCAAGGTCCCAACCTTGAGGTAACCAGAGAGAAGTAGGATTAGTTCCACATTACAAGATTTCTTTCATTTTGTTCTGATTTTAGCAATGCTAGGGATTGAACCCACGGCCTTGCACATGCTAGGCAAATGCTTTACCACTTGAGCTATGCTCTGGGCACTTTTGTTTTTATTTGTGAGACAAGGTCTCCCCACAACTTTGCACTGGAGATCCTCCAGCCTCCACCTCCCAAGTAGCTGAAATTGCAGGCGTGCACCATCACATCTAACACTACCATTGGGATGTTAATTAATCATCTCACATTTAATCAGAGAGGAGAACTCAATTCCTTTCCCCAAAAGCCGCCCCTCCAATATACCCTACCTCAGTAAAGAGAACACCCCAACTGAATACTGTCCAAATCAAACCCTGGCGCGGGGGGTGGGGAGGTGGGGGCTTCACTAAGGTCAGAGGCTACATTGGAGTCCACGAAGGCCCATAGTAAGATCAAATACAAAAAATTAAATGAGGCACTGCGATGTGGATAAAAAGTCCCACAAATGAATGTGAAATGCTTTAAAAGCCTCAAGCCTGGAGACTTCCAGAATGGGGGCGGAGCTGGAGTTACGAAATTGGCTCCCTCCCACCCCCCTTTTCTGTTTTGGAGACAGGGTCTCTCTGTAGCCCAGGCTGACCTCGAACTCGAGATCCTCCAGCCTCAGCATCGCCAGCGCGGGGATCACAGGGGGGCCCACCGCGCGCGGCTCTGGGCCGAGGATTTTTACCGCTGCGGAGCCAGGCGGGGACGGGGGCCTGGCCGCGCTCGGGGAGCCAGGGCGGTCAGGCTTCCTGGAGGCCTCGCAGGGCCCAGCCTGGAGTTAGCGGGGGTGGTCACAGCGTCGCATGTCGGAGGTAGGGAAGGGGACGTGCGAGGAGGCGTGGGACCCGCCGGCCACCGCCAAGACAGACACCCCTTTCGGAAGGCCGCGGCACTGAACGGGCCTCCTGGACAGCGCACGGCCAGCCCGCGCGGAATCCGCAGCGGAATCCCTCCCGCTCCCCTCACGGTCGCTCGAGCTGCGCCATGTCCCCGTCCTTACCCGCGGCCAGTGGCATCCCGGTGCTACCGGAGAAGCATGGGCCTAAAAGCATTTTAGGGGCAAAGCCCAAGGCTACGATCCCCGCCCCAGCCCCGGCCTTGCAGAGCGGGCAACGCCATCGCCGCCTCCCCCCCGCGCGCCCAGGACGGCCTGTGATTGGCTGTCAGGTGGGAGGCGGTCCGTCGCACGTCTGCAGGCGCTGCGATCTGATTGGCCGCGAGGCTCTCCGAGCGCACGTCCTCTGGGTCTGGGGGGGGGGACCGCGAGGCAAACTGAGAGGGCGAGGGTATTGGCAAAACCCCTGAGCCCTTAAAAAAATTTGGGGCTTTGACACTAAAGCCAAAACTGGGCGTGATCTCCCATACCGGTAATCCTGAACTGAGGAGGCTGAGGCAGGAGGATCGTGAGTTCCAGGGCAGCCTAGTCTACATAGAAGACCCTGTCTCCAAAAAAAAAAAAGAAAAAAAAATTCCAAAGCCAGGCAGTGCTTAGGGACAGGTTGGACTCAGTCCACTGGGGATAGTGGGCCCATCAGGAGTCCAGCTGTCCTAGTCCTCGGGTGTGGCCTCTTTCCCATAAAAGCACTAGCCGACTGTCCCATGATTAAGGTAGGTGCACAAGCAACTGAGCCTTGCGCCGTATGCATTTGAGGACAAATCCATGCCACCTGTTTTTGTACAGCTTGCAAGGAACAAAGATCAGATTTTACTCTTTTGGGGGGGAGGAGAATATCATTTTATGGCATGTGAAAATTATATGAAATAAAGTAAATAAGTACAGTGCCTTGAGATTACTTTTCCAGGTCCCAGAGATAAGAAACATTTTCAGTAAAAGTGACTGAATTTGTTTTCAGATATACAAATTTGCCACAAAGGGATATTTGAAAGTCATTTTGGATAAGAAAATACCAAATATTTCAGTTATGTAGGGGTTTTGAACATTACTTTTAAGATTGCCTAATAATCTTGGCCATAATTATCATCTTAATTTCTATTTTTATAAACATTCTAATTTCTTGAAATACTCTTTTAGATACTAAAATGAAGGTAAAAATGAGTGATTATCAGCCAGGTGCCTGTGGCTTTCACCTGTAATTTTTGCCACTTGGAAGCCTGAGATTGGGAGGATCACTGTTTGAGGCCAGCCTGGGCAAAAAGTTTGCAAGACCCCATCTCAATCAGCAGATGAATGCAATGGTGCACACCTGTCATCCCAAACTATGCAGGAAGCTGGGATTGAGAATATCGAGGTTCCAGGCCACCCCCAGGGGAAAAAAGTTTGTGAAACCTCTCATCTCAATAGAAAAAGCTGGGCATGGTGGTGTGCACCTGTCATCCCAACTACAACAGGGAGTGTAAAGTAAAGGATCATGGTCTAGTCCAGGCAGGACAAAAAGCAAGACCGTATCTCCAAAATAACCAGAGCAGAAAGGGCTGTGGCGGTAGCCCTACTCTCTCAAAACAATAGAGCACCTGCCTAGCAAGAGCAAAGCCCTGAATTCAAACCCCAATACCGCCAAAAAAAAATGAATGATATAAATGTCAAGTGAAAATGGAAAACATTTTAATGTTTCTGATTGGTGAGATCTTACTAAATCAGTTGTAAATAATGGAGAAGCCCAATAGTGTCTGCAGAGTACTTCAGAGCATGTTATTTGCAGTGAGAAGAGTCTGTATTTTTGCCACTGAGCCATTGGTTCTGTTTGCTTCATTTAATGTGTGGTGCTGTATTATAGAGATTAAATTTTCCTCAGGGCATAGCACCATCAGGTGAATTGTTTTCCACTCTGGTCACAGTCTCCTCCTTCCTGTTATTTATAAATGTGCTTGATTTAAACAAAATGAGCACATGCAGGCCTTGCTTGGATATATATATAGCCAGTTTGGGGTTTTTACTCAGACTTCCTTATTTGGTAACTCTAGATTGTCCTTCAATTTTTACTGATTAAGTTGTTCCTTTGGAGGTTTCTATTTGAGTATATGACAATGAGAAGTAGGAAGGTTTAAACAAACAAACAAAAAGCCCAAAAAGTTTGGTGGGGTGGCACATGCCTGTAATCCCAGCACTGGGGTAAGGTAGAGGCTGGGAGAGGCTGAAGCAGAATTTCAAGTTGGAGGTAATCCAGGCTACATAGTAAAACCCTGTCTCAAAAGAAAGAGAGAAGGAGGGAGGGAGGAAGGGAGAGAAAAACAGAAGAAAAAAGTTGTATAAGAAATAAAAACATTTAAAACCTTTTAAAAAAAAAGATGCCTGTTCTTTACTCTGTTTTCCTGTGACAACAACAAAATTTATTAATTGCCAGAGACCGTATGCAGTATTTGCTCTCTGCATCTTTAGAGAAAAGGTTTGCTCACTCTAGGTTTATTTGCCGCTTTTGATTTTTTTCATTTTTCGACTCTTTGATTTTTTGGAACTTCTTTTTGCAGTGCTATGCATGCTAAGCAAATGCTGTACAACTGAGCTGCGTCCTCCAGTTTTTGGTTTTTTTAATTGCCCAATTCTGCTAGAAGTTGTCTGTTTCCGTAATCTTTTTTAAAAAAGAAACTTTTGGTTTTATCAATCTGTTGTTCTTTTCGATTTATTTCTCCCACTCTTTATTATTTCCTTCCATCCTGTCTCTGTAAGTTTGCTCTGTTGCTCCTCTTTACAATGTTTTTAGATAACTACCTAACTCTTATTTAGAAACTTAATTTTCTTGTATTTAATGTTGTAAATTTACCTTGAATGCCAGTTGTGTCCTACAACTTTTCCTTGGTAATATGTTTATTTTCCTTCAATTACAAGTATATCCTAATTCTCAATTACTCCTTGTAGATAGTAATTTGTTACTTTTAAAATCTATGGGATTTTTTAAAGTGATTCTTTTATCAATTTCTAATTAGATTGCATTACAGCCAGATCACACAGTCTAAATATTATTGGCCGCCTGAATTTGAAGGTCTCTGTTCAGTCAAGTATGCCAGTCAAAATGAAGAAATTATGGATGCAAAAGAGATAGGTACAATGGCTAAGGCGTATGTATGTGAAATGACCTCTTTTTGGCTGCACAGTAATTCAAATATCCATCAATAAGTGCCATTAAGTTCCATTTTTCTAAGCTCTGGACTTTATTCAGATTTTACTAGTTTTTCCAGTATCCTTTTGCTGTTTCAGTCCTACTCAGGATGCTGAATTACACTTAATCATTATGTCTCCTTAACCTACTTAGGTCTGTGACAGTTTCTTAAGCTTTCCTCACTTTTCATGACCTTGACAATTTTGAGTCAGGTTTTTTGCAGAACGTCTCTCAATTTGGGTTTGATGTTTTTCTCGTGGTTACACTGGCGTTTTTAGAGGTATATCGGGGACATCATGTGTCCTCATCACATCTCATCAAGGATATATGCAATCAATATGACTTATAGATTTCCCTACAATAAAGTACTATTTCCCCCTTTATACTCTACTCTTTGGAAAAAAGCCCCCAAATCCTGCCCACATTAAGGGAAGTGGCATAAGGTCTCACTGAGGAAGAGTACAGAAATAAATTGGATTTTGTAAAGCTTTGTTTCTCCTGTCTGTAGACAGTGCTGACTTGGATCATTAACTTTTCAACCTTCCTTGGTCTTCATTTTTCTTCTGAGACAGGGCCATGCCATGTTCATACTTTGATCCTCCATGTATCACACTTGCATACCACATGTCAACATTTCCTCTTTTTAAATACAGTCATCATCCTGCAGTATCCATAGAGGACCGGTTCCAGGGTCCCCATGTAGATGGCAAACTGTGGATGATCAGGTCTCTAATATAAAATGACCTAATATGTTTGCATAACCTGCAGCATTCTTTGGCATACTTCATGTTATTTCTAGATTTCTAACAATATGTAATACAGTGTAAATGCTATGTAAATAGCTGTTATGTTCTATTTTTAGGGAATAATAGTAACAAAAAAAAGTACCTGTATGTTCAATTCAGATATAGCTTTCAAGATAGTTTCAGTCCATGGTTGTTTGAACCCATGGGTATGGAATCCAGGGATAGACAGAGCTGATGGTATCTACATTTAGAAATGCAAATTTCCACAAACTGCTTTATTCCCATCCTTTGAATTTTGTGATTGTTTTCAATATCTCCGAGTTCAACATTCTCCTTCTTCTACTGGGATTTCACAGAGGCGCTCTGGACTATTTCAGATGAGCACCAGGACCATGGTGAAGTAAGCAAGGACATAGAGCACTACATTAAGGAGGCATTCAGTCACTCCAGGATCCTGGAAGCACAGGGAGGACAGTTCTGCACTTTAGGCTCCTTGCTTCCCTTGGCCTGGTCACAGCCCTATTTATCTGTATTGCCTAGTTTCCAAACTTTTTGGGATTTTTACATGACCATTCTATTACTGATTTTCAGTTCAATCCCTCTGCAGTCAGAGGGTAGCTACAAAAAACCCCAGAGCTGACAACCCAATCAGTGGTGAACTACTGTACCTGAGTTTGAGAATGAGACAAGATCTATGTTAATTAATTCAGTGAAACTCCTATAATAGCCAAGACAATTTTGAACTCCAAATCTGATGAAATTAACTACCAGATACAGAGATTTAATGCAAAGCTAGAAAAATTAAGACAGTATGGCATTAACACAAGACAGAGAGCTGGACAAATGGAAAAGTCCAGAAACATGTGTAGTCCACAAAGGTTGCATTCGTTACAGTGGAGAAGTAGTGGTCTTTAGGAAATGGTGTTGGTTGATTTCAATGTTTGTGAAAAAATAACTGTGATGTCATGATTTCTCATTTGAGAAGGTTCAAAAAACAACATGTAAAAGCTAAAAAGTAAAGCTTCCACAAAAAAAAAAATAGGAGGAATATCTGTCCTTGGCAAAAAAAAAATTTCTTAAGGAACATACATTTCACCACCTTTAACATATATATGTACATCTTTGAAACCACCATACAGACCAAGGCTGGGACATTTGCAGTGTCACAACATTTCACCACTCCCCTTCCAAGTTGACAAACAGCCCTGTTTTAAAAGGGTTGGAGGGAATAAGACTTGAATAGATGCTTCCTAAAGAGGATGATATACAAGTGACAAATAATGTAATGAAAAAGATATTTTCAAGGTCATTACTCATCAGAGAAATGCAAATTAAAACCATGATGTGATATCAGTATAACTTCAAGAGAAGGACGTTAATTAAAAGGACAGTTCCAAGCGTTGGATTCCTAGCATTGAGTCATGCCCCCCCAGCCTTATAATGACATTCTCAATATTGGTACCGGGCATGTAAGTTTTTCAATCATTTTGGAAATGTATTTGGCAATATCTACACTAAGAAGCTGAATATATGGAATTCCTGCATATCTCATCACTATATGTAAGCCAAGAGAAAAAACGACCTACCAGAAAGCATACACAAGTTTATAGCAGCCTTATTCAAAATAGTCTAGAATCAGCCCCAAAGTTCATCAACAGTAATGCAGATACATAATACTGTGTCATCATCATTGAATAGAATTCTACCCAGCAATGAAAAAGAATGTGGTACTACTACATATAGCAAGAATGCATCTCATTTGTTGAAAAGAAGTGAAAGACAAGAGTCTACTGTATGATTCCATTTATTTAACATTCAAAAATAGTTGCCTAGGGGACTGGAGGTTTGGCTCAAGCGGTAGAGTACCTGCTTTGCAAGCATGAAGCCTTGAGTTCAAACTCCAGTCCCACCAAAAATAAAAAGTTAAAAAAAAAAAAGATTTTCAAAAAAAGTTGCCTAGGGCTGGTGGAGTGTCTCAAGTGGTAGGGTTCCTGACTAGCAAGCAGGAGGCCTTGAGTTCAAATCCCAGTACCACAAAATAAAAAATAAAAATTAAAAAAAAACTTTGCCTAGCATGGGCAAGTCCCTAGATTTGATCCTCAGCAATACACACACACACATGCACAAACACAAAAGCAGGAAAAAAAACCAGTTTAGGATGGTAGAGGTCAGAATAATGATTACTTTTGTTGCAGGCTTTGAGTGGAAAAGGGCATGAAGATTTCTGAGCTATTTCTTTACAGTAGGGAGCTAGAAGTGTCATTGTACAACCTGACCCTTGGTGATATTTGCTTGTTAGCATCAGCCATGAAATACAGCTGGCCTAGCCTCACTTCTGCCTTAGAGTTTCTGTAAGTGGGTAGAACATATTTTTAGTCAGAACCCTTGCTGCAAGGGAGTCCAGAAAATCTAGTTTTCATACTCTTCCTCTTTTTAGTTTTCACAGGTGACAGGCAAGGGTCAGTGTTGCTCAAAACAATGGATGCCATGCCTCTCCTTGAATGAACTGAGGTTAGAACATCAACCTTTGTTTCAGGAGGCAATCCTTCTAGGGGCTCTGGCTTTTTAAATGTTTGATGACTCTTAGTTTTGTGTTCTGTTTCCTCCTTCAAACTCGAAAACTGTAGCCGACACTTGGAACATGGAAAGACACTCTTCTTGCTCCAGTGCCTCCAACAATGATTCATGTATGACTTTGCAGTTTTGAAAATTTTGAGACAAAATAGACAAAGCAACTTGTTGGTGTTTTCATGGAATGTTCTAAAATGTGTTTCCACATCAGCAAATGCTGATGACCTGTAATTGCAAACCTGGCACACATAGGGCATCTCCCCCGGCTTATGGTTGTCCTTCATGTGTTGTAAGAGAAGCTGATCTGTTTCGAATGACAACTCACAGATTTTGCAGACAGCAGAGGGCTCCTGGGTAGTGTGCACACTGTCAATGTGACACTGCAGCTGGAAGGGAGTGGGAAACTGCCGGTGGCAGTGCTGGCAGGTGGTGTGGTTTTCCCAGCTGTCACTCCTCTGCTTCTCAAGTTCCAAATGATGCTTCATGTGATTCATAAATTTAACATTTTTTAGAACTTTGAAGCAGCTGACGCATTTAAAGGTTGTGTAAGTCTTCTGTTCTGGCTGCCCATCTCCTCGATGTTGTCCATAGTAGAAGTCACTGAGTAACAGGATCAGATTTCCATTCTTGAGATCAGAGGTCATGTTGTTTTGACTTGCTAGGCTTGAAAAATCTGTTTTTACCAGCCCTTCAAAACTATTTACTGGTTCTGGATTCCCAAGAGCAAAAGGTACCTTTTCATTAGTATAAGTCCAAGGAAATGTTCTATTTTGAACATGTGTTGACCAGAAGCAGACACCTTCTGTGGGTGTGCCTGTGTCCATTACAGGAGAGATGCTGGAAGGGATCACAGATGAAGCATGTGTACTTGGGACTTCATACCTGAATTTAGACCTGTTGGGATTTATGCTGTTTACATCTGATGTGGAAAGTTGCTTTGAATCACAAAGATTCTCATCTCTGCCTCCTAAAGAAAGTGCAGCCCCTGCTAGACACCGAGTTCTTGGAGAAAAAAAACCTGATGAATTGAGGGGTACTTGTGGTGAGCTCTTATTATAGACAGGCTTAGATGAAGGTTCATTAGTAATAGGACTATGCATTGATCTCCATTCAGACTGAGAAATCGGAGTGAAACCCATTGCTTTGGCCATTGGGGTCATATGAATTTCAGGCTGCAGTTCATGAGCAGGATCTTGACTGAGGTAACCTTTCTTTCTTTTTGAGCTTGGGGTGGCTCTGTTCAAAATATTTGAAGTAACTGGTTTTGCTTTTGAAATCACCCTGACAAAGAGGACATCAGCATCTTCATTTACATGTTTCATGCCATTGAAGATCAGCTCAGCATCATCATCTTTGTCCCTCTGACTGTATTCTCTCTGATGCTTCTGTGGTGGTTCTGGTTCTTGTTCTTTTGTACTCAAGAAGTGATCTGCCATTTTAGAACTACTTTTTTGGTAGAAGCAAGTGATTCCTTCAACTTCCAGAGCTGTCCTTATCAATGGCCACCTTGAATGCAAGCATGTGAAAGCATTGTTTATTTCAGATGACATTTCATTACCTTATTTAATTCTCCTTTAAAAAAGAGAACAATTGACACCATTGTTTTGCCCAAAAGAAAACAATCTTGATTTTATTTTTCAACGGTAGGGATCAAAACCCAAGGCCACATGCTTGCTAGGCAAGTAATCTACTACTGAGCTACACCCACAAGTCTTGAACTATTTAAAGCACATGACAATATAAGGAACTCAAAAAACTAAACTCTCCCAAAATTAATGAACCAATAAAGAAATGGACAAGTGAACTAAATAGAACTTTCTCAAAAAAGAAATTCAAATGGCCAAGAAACACATGAAAAAATGCTCACCATCTCTAGCCATAAAGGAAATGCAAATTAAAACCACACTAAGATTCCACCTCATCCCTGTTAGAATAGCCATCATTAGAAACACCACTAACAACAAGTGTTGGCAAGGATGCGGGGGAAAAAGGAACCCTTTTACACTGCTGGTGGGAATGTAAACTAGTACAACCACTCGAAAAATATTTGGAGGCTTCTTAAAAATCTAAACATAGATCTACCATATGATCCAACAATACAACTCTTGAGAATATACCCAAAGGAATGTGACACAGGTTACTCCAGAGGCACCTGCACACCCATGTTTATTGCAGCTCTATTCACAATAGCCAAGTTATGGAAACAGACAAGATGCCCCACTACTGACGAATGGATCAAGAAAATGTGGTATTTATACACAATGGAATTTTATGCAGCCATGAAGAAGAATGAAATCCTATCATTCGCAAGTAAATGGATGGAAATGGAGAACATCATTCTGAGTGAGGTTAGCCTGGCCCAAAAGACCAAAAATCATATGTTCTCCCTCATTTGTGGACATTAGATCAAGGGCAAACACAACAAGGGGATTGGACTCTGATCACACAATAAAGCGAGAGCACACAAGGGAGGTATGAGGATAGGTAAGACATCCAAAAAACTAGAGAGCATTTGTTGCCCTTAATGTAGAGAAACTAAAGCAGATACTTTAAAATGACAGAGGCCAATAAGAGAAGGGGACCAGGAACTAGAGAAAAGGTTAGTTCGAGAAAAATTAATTTAGAAGGTAACACACATGTACAGGAAAGCAATGCAAGTCAACTCCCTGCATAGCTATCCTTATCTCAACCAGCAAAAACCCTTGTTCCTTCCTATTATTGCTTATACTCTCTCTTCAACAAAATTAGAGATAAGGGCAAAATGGTTTCTGTCTGGTAGCAAGAAGATAGAGGGGGGAGAGGGAGGGAGCGGAGGGAAAGGGAGGGGACGGGAGAAATGACCCAAACATTGTATGCACACATGAATAAAAGAAATAAAAAAAAAGAAAAATATGAAAATGTACCTATAAAAAAAAATAAGGCACATGACAATTCCAAATCTATCTCCTCCTTCCCCAAGGCTTCTGCAGTTGTGATGTCAATGAAATACTAGCACGAGATTTAAGGAAGTACAGTTCAAATATTTCAGATTGTGTGTCAGGAGAGGCCTCACTGGCTTTTCCCCAGTCCCAGAAGTACCCACTTGGAAATCTAAGCTTTGTAACTAACTTTAACAAAGCTTAGCTCTCAAACACCTGTTGCTCTTCTCAGAGCTGTTCCTTTTCTCAGAGCAGCCATCCCTGGATATCCTCAAAGAACGAGTTCCAGGACCACTACCATATCCCCCATCTGGTATACCAAAATCCTCAAGTCCCTCATGTAAAATGACATCCTCCTGTGTACTTAATATACATGATTCAGTGTAAATGCCATGTAAGTAGTCAGTATACTGGATTGTTTAGGAAATAGAAGAAAAAAGTCTGTACATGTTCTATACTGATGATTTTTCTAATATCTTGATGGGTGGGTGGTGAATCCAAGGATTAAGAACTCATGGATAGACAGTGTAAACCTAGTTGCTCAGTTCACAGACTTTGGGTTCATTCTTTGCCTCACACTCTCAGCCAATCAGTAAGCAAACCCTCCCTGTTCTGTCTCTCCCTCTGTCTCTTTAATATCCCAATTGTACTGATTACAGAAAATGCTCAGGACTACTTCATAGAAATTATACTTTTTCTTTACATTACTAGAATATTTGTGGTAGACATGCATTTCTAAATATTTCAACCCATAAACCCAGAAGATTAATGGTAGCCACTAGCAAACTAAAATGGTGCAGTCAGTCTGGGACATTTTTGTTTGTTTTCAGACAGGTCCTCACTATGCAGCCCAGGCTAGTCTCTAGTCCATGATCCTCCTTCCTGAACTCCTGCTGGGATTACAGTTGTATGCCACCATGCCCAGTCAGTATGGGATATTTTATTACCTCCAGAGTATCCCCTACAGGGCTGTCACCCACCCACCACATCTTCAGTGAGGTCAGCACACAGGCCTCTCTGCAGCCTCCCCTAGTCCTTCATAACGCACATCCACCTGGCCAGCCTTTGTGCCCTTCAGATTCAGGGTTCAGCTATGATAACATGAGGATCTTTAACTCTGGTGAGAAACTGGTTTTCAAAGGAAGAACTTAGGTGAAGAAAATCTTTGACAAATATTTAAGTATCGAGAATTTTCAGAAATGAGAAGTCTTTGAATTGAAATGATCTGTGAACAAAACCTCTTCCTGTTGTCTGTAGATCTTCTGCTGGAGCTTGGGGGTTGCTCTACTACTGGAGGGATGACTGGAGGCTTGTTCAGTCCACAGGACAGGCCCACCTTCTGCCTGAGGAGGTTCTCATCCTACACCGCCACAGGGTTGTTTTGTTGTGTGGGGGGGGGGGGGTCAGTTAGGTAGAAAAACTTGCAAAACAGTCAGACCTTTTCAATTTGGGCCAGAAATAAGCACCCAAACGCAGCTATGTCATTTCTACTTTCCTGCCAGCCTCTTCCTCAAGACACAAATCAAAGCTGCAGCAGAGCTTGGACAAGAAGAGAAGCCAGAACCAGGCTGCCAACCAAGGAGAGACTGCTGTCTCTAGCGCGGCCTCAGGGCTGGGAGATCTTGTTGGGGGCATGAACGCTATGTCCCCAAGGGTTCTGAATATGACAACTGATGGCATCTTAAAGTCAGTGAAAATCTCTACTTTCAAGCTCATTGTGGTGAAACAGACCTTTAGTCCCAGCCCTCAGGAGGCTGGCAGAAGACTGTCATTTCAAATCAGCCTGGGCTACATAGCAAGACACCGTGTCAACAAACAAAACAAAAACTCAACCGAACAACAAAAACCTAATGTGGATTACAGCCCACTGAAGTTCCAACTGCACGTGAAGGGGATGCCAACTTTACTTTTTAGTAAAGCTAAAAAGCTGGTGGAGCTGGAGCTGGTGGCTCACACCTGCAATCCTAGCTATTCAGGAGACAGAGATCAGGAGAATCATGGTTTGAAGCCAGCCCGGGCAAATAGTTCGTGAGACCCTATCTGGAAAAATCCCATCACAGTAAAGGACTGGTGGAGTCACTCAAGGTGTAGGCTCTGAGTTCAAACCCTAGTACCACAAAAAAAAAATATCCTTACCTTTCGAAGCTTTCTCTTTCCCCCTTTCTTCCATTAAGTTTCTTTGTTTGGGTTTTGGTCTTGACATTTTTTAATTAGGAGAAATTAAAAAACCAAAGGTATATGTTGTGACACACCAAAGCGACCACAAAGCTCCACTATGACTGAGCCAAGTGGCTACAACATGATCTGCAATGCCCATTTGCCAGCCCTAGTTTTAGAGAAGCAAAATAAAGGATTCTAAAATTCTTAGCTCACCAGTTCTTCAAGTGGTATGTTCAGAAGCTTCAGTGCTGCTCAATTGTTCCCATTCAGTGCCACAGGAGACAATGGGAGCTGGAGTATTCATTTCTCCCTTCCAGAAAAGATTGTCCAGAGAGCAACAGCCAGGCTCAACTTGCTACTTGCTGTTCAGCATCCTTTATGAGGGCCGGTCAGGAGATCCCACCGTTTTACAGCCCATTATAATCCAATCTACAACATCTGAACTGCCTACAAGAATGTTCCTGAATCAAGTTATCCTGATGGGATTTTCTTCTGTTGTTCAGGGTGATCTCTTCACCTTAACCTCCAGATTGCTATTCAAAGATAAAAATGAGGACTGGGCTTCAAAGCCAGGCCCAGGAGCTTCCTTCCAGTCTGGCTCCAGTAGTAGTGTGAGTTCTACTTCCTCCCTCTGCTATTCAGAGCCTCACTGCCTTCTCTCCAGTTTACCTGGGCCTTGATCTGTGAGGAGTCAGCTGGACCAGGAATCCCACATCAGTAACCCAGAGCAGAATCAGTGGTGAGGGAGCTAAGAGGGCAGAAGTCTTCCCAGGAGCCGGGAAGTGCTCACAGATCCCTTAGCTTCTGAGATCTGCAGCCTGCCCTGGTCCAAGGTGCACTAGGGAGTGGCTCCACTGCACATTGGCTGGGTGGTCTGCATCTGGATGACTCAGCCCCAGTGGGCTTTCCAGATGCTCAAGCAGAGTCCTCTCTTGGATTTTCAACACTTTTCTCTAGGTGACAACTCCCTTCTTAATTCTTTCACAGGGTTGGAAGGTCACATCCTGGTGCACTCAGTTCACCTCTCCCTTTCCTCCCCCACTTATCCCTTTACGAGTCCCTCCCTTGGAATCTTCTTGATTAAATCTCAGGCTTTCCCTCTCATTGCCCTTCCAGCCCTAGCAATACAAGCCCTGGGGGAAGGGAGGAATTAAAGAGTCCCTGGAAGGGCAAGAAGCATTTGTAGTTCCACCCATTCCTGTGTGGCCAAGTCACCAAATTAAAACAAAAATCCAGTTTGCAAATTAAAATGTTCTAAGGTGCTGTCACCTGATACAACTTTAAAAATACTTTAGTGGGCCAGGCTGTGATGCTGCATGTCTGCAGTCCCAGCCTCTCTGGAGACTGGAAGTAGAAGGGTTACTTGAGCCCAGGAACTTAAGGACAGCTTAGGGATCATATTAAGATCCCATCTGGAAAAAAAAAAAAGAAGAAGAAAGCAATAAACTTCACTGGGTAAACGTAACAGGTGAAACCCAGGGTGGTTTAAAGTTTGTAACTCCGGCTGGCAGAGTGGTTTAAGTGGTGGACCACTTAACTAGCAAGTGTGAGGCCCTGAGTTAAAAAAAAAAAAAAAGTAAAGTGTGTAACTATGGTTCTTTAACTTTGGCTGCTGGGGAAAGCCTCCCTGAAGGCATTTCAAGTACCAAGGGCACATTTCCTCTAGGAAAGCAGGGTGGAATAAAGTGAGAGGTTTACAGGGCAAGTCCTTGCAATCTGCCTGCATAGCAAACTTTGCCCCTTGCTGTTCTGTTTCAGCCATGCTGCTCCTCTTGCAAGGACCTTTGCACAAATTTCTTATTTCTGGGATAGTCTCTTGGCTTCTCCCTCAAATCCTCCATCTCTTCATGATAAGGCTGCTTCTCAATGAAGGCTACCTTGCTCATCCTATTTAAAATGGCCGATTCCAGTTTCTCAAGTGAGGTCTGAGGATAAAATGGCTGCCAAATTTATAAATGGCGACATTATTGTTCCATCACCCCTCACTAGTGGCTGATTCCCGGCCAATTGTCTCTCTAGTCCTGCTATTTTTTTTTAAATAGATTTCCCCACAGTTCTTTTCTATCAGAGAAGGTAATTACTATATTTGTTGCCTGCCTCCTGGAATTTAAGTCCCAAGTCCCAAGAAGACAGCAATTTTTTGCCTGTTTCATTCACTGGAACTTAGCAGCCATTCCAGACTATTTGTTGGCTTGGCAGAGCAGCTCAAGTGGTAGAGTGCCTGCCTTGCAAGCATGAAGCCCTGAGTTCAATCTCCAATAGTTAGTGTCCTCATAAGAAGTGATATTGGAGAACTTACTCTCTGGACACCTAGGAAAGGCCATGTGAAAACAGTGAGAAGGCAGTTGTTTGAAAGCTGGGAAGAAACCCTTTACCAGAAACTGAATCACCTGCAACCTTGATCTTGGGACTTCTAGCCTCCAGAAATATGAGAAAATAAATAAATTTTTGTTGTATAAGCCATCTAGTCTATGGTATTTTATTACAACAGCTCAGACTAATACACCCTCTATCCCTCTCCTCTTCCTCAGGTACCCTAAATATACATATTGTTGATCTTTCTTCCTTCCTTCCTTCCTTGCTTCCTTCTTCTTTTTCTCTCCTCTTTCTCTCTTCTCTCTCTCCCTCCCTTTCACTGGAGTTTGAACACAGAGCCTTGCACTTGTCACCCAGGTGCTATACTACTTGAGCCACATTCCCAACTCTTTTTTCTTTAGTTATTTTTCAGATAGAGTCTCACATTTTGCCTGGGCCACCCCAAATCACTATGCTCCTATCCATGCCTCCCATGTTGCTGAGATTACAAGCATGTACCACTAAGACCAGTTTATTAGTTGAGGTGGGATCTTGCCAACTTTTGCCTGGGCTGGCTTTGAACCCTGATCCTACTGATCTCTGCTTCCTGAGTAGCTAAGATTACAGGTGTGAGCCACCGGTGACTGGTCCTGTTGAGTTTTTTGAAATTCTCCCACAGTTCACTGGTATTCTCCTTGTTTTCCTTTTTCAGTGGTTGAAAAAATTATTTTGGAGGGTTTCTGTTGCTGACTTCCTGTTTGATAATCTTTTCCTCTACAATGTCTACTCCTCCGTTAATCCCATTCAGTGTATTCATCTCGAACACTGTAATTTTTACTTGCAGAACACTTGAGACTTGATCAGGCACCATGGCTCAATCCTGTAATCCTAGCTACTTGGGAGGCTGACATAGGGAGGATAGCAGTTTGAGGATAGACCAGGCAAAAAAAAGTTCACAAGACCCCATCTCAACTAATGGCTAAGCATGGTGGTACATGCCTGTCATCCCAGCTATGCAGGGAAGCACAAATAGGATGAAAGTCCAGGCCTGCCAGGGGATAAAAATAACCAAATGCAAAAAGGTTGATGGACTGGCTCAAGTGGTAGCAAAAAAAAAAAAAGAAAGGAAATTTGATTTTCCATGTTCTACTTAATGTTGTTTTAAAAGTTATCATAGTAAAAAAATTTAAAAAATAAAAATTATTATAGTAATTAACTCGTTAGTTGTGCAAATCATGGTTTCAAGGTGACATTTCCATACATGAAAGTATTGTGTTTTAATTCTACCCACCCTCCATACTACCCTCTTTTTTCTCTTCCCTGTTCTGTTTAGTACTCTTCCTTAATAGTTCTTCTACTTTCTTTTTTTTTTTTTTGTGCTACTGGAGTTTGAACTCAGGGCCTTACACTTGCTAGGTAGGCACTCTTACTGCTTGAGCCACTCTGACATTCCTTTTCATGTTGGTTACTTTTGGGATATGGTCTCTTGAACTATTTCCTAGGACTGGCTTCAAACCACAATTCTCCTGATCTCTGCCTCCTGAGTAGCTAGGATTACAGGCATGAGCCATCGGCACCTGGCTTTTTTTTTTTGATAATGGCCATTCTGACTGGGGTGAGAGACATTCAAGGTACTGGGGTTTGAATGCAGGATCTTGTGCGTGCTTAGCAAGTGCTCTACCATTTAAGCCAAGCCCACAGCCCTAGATGAAATCTGTGTCATTTTAATTTGCTTTTCTCTTGACAGCCAAAGATGTTGCACATTTTTTCCCATGTATTTATTGGTCATTTGTAGTTCTTTTGAGAAGTGTCTGTTCAGACCTTTTGCAGTGCTTGGTTTTGAACCCAGGACCTTATGCATGTTAGGCAAGTGCTCCACCACTAAGCCACATTCCCAGCCCTTGCCCATTTATTGATTGTATTATTTGTACTTTGAGTTTTTTATGTATTCTGATTTTTAATCTTTTGTTAGATGAATAAACAGCAAAGATTTTCTTATTCTGTAGGTTGTTTCTTCCTTCTGTTGATTTTTTTGCTATGTAGAAACTTTTTAATTTGATGTAATCCTATTTGTCAATTTCTTGCTTTTATATCCTGAAATACTGGAGCCCTTACCAGAAAAATACTGCTTGTGCCTATATCTTGAACTGTTTCCCCTATGTTTATCTCTAGTAGTTTCAAAGTTTCAGGTCTTGCATTAAAGTTTCCAATCTATTTTGAGTTGATTTTCAAATTCTTTTTCTTTCTTTTTTGGTGATACTGGGGTTTGAACTCAGGGCTTTGTGATGCTAGGCAGGCAGTCTTGAGCCATGCTCCCAACCCATTTTGCTTTTAGTTCTTTCTTGGATATGTTCATGAGTTTTTGCACAGGACTGGCCTCAGACCACAAAACTTCTACCCATGCCTACCTGGGATCTCAGGTGTTTCCCACCATGTGTGGCTTGTTGATTGAGATTGGGCCTTGTTAACTTTTTATCCTGTTTGGCCTTGAACCAAGATCCTTCTGATCACCTCCTGAGTAGCTGAGATTATACGCATGTACCACTATGCCAGGGGCCTTGAGTTGATTTTTTATACAGGGTGAAAGACAGTGATTAGTTGCATTCTTATATATGTGGATATCCAGCACCATTTGTTGAAGCAGCTTTCTTCACTGTGTTTTTGGCACCTTTGTCTAGAACTGGTTGTGTGGATTTATTTCTGGGTTCACATATTCTATTCCATTGTTCTTCATTTTTATGTCAATTCTATTCTATCGGTCTGTCTTTATGTCAATACCATGCTGTCTGTCTTTGTTACTATGGCTCTGTGCAGAGCCATAATGGTACTGAGGCTCAAACCCAGGGCCTCGTGCATGTCAGGCACACATTCAACTACTGAGTTACTCTGAGTAACTCCCCAGCTGCTCTGTGGTAGATTTTTTCTTTTTCTTTTTTTTTGTTGGTACTGGGGCTTGAACTCAGGGCTTCATACTTGCTAGGCAAGTGCTCTACCACTTGAGCTAACCCACCAGCCCCATAGTGCAAACTCTTAATGAGTCCTAAAACCACCAAGAGCTGAAACAAGCCCAGCCATGTAGACCTCATCACTGCCCTGCACCTACTGGAAAGCAAATCTATCACATGGTACCACTGTTCTTTAAAGTCATAGCATTCCACACTTCGATGGCCTTTGGTACTTGATTCTCAACCACCAACATCAATCCAGGAAGGTTTGTGGGTGTTCTCAGTTGGAACATCCTTTGCTCTGTGTTAATATCCACTGCTATTGCCAACAAATGATACTTCTATTCAAGCACTGTTATTCCTGACCAATGCCTCCTCTTCAACCCTCTAGAGTAAATACGCCCGAGGAAACAAAGAGCATCCTGCTTTAGAAGCAACTTGTAATACTATAGTTTAAATGAATGTGACCTTCCAAAACTGCTAAGTATAGAACATACATATGTATGGTGTTAAGAAGTGGAGTTTTGGGGGGAGGTAAGAATGGGATTAGTGTTTTAAGAATGAGGTGGAAGAGAACACCCTGGTCTCTTTCATCCCTTCTGCCCTTCCACTACACAAGGGTACTGTGTTTGTTTTCTCCAGAGGATGCAGCAGCAAGATGGCATTTTGGAAGCAGAAAGCCAGCCCTTGTAAGACCCCAAATCTGCCAGCTCCAGGATCTTGAACATCTCAGCCTTCAGAACTTTGGGAAATAAACTGATATTATTTATAAACAATCCAATCCGTGGATTTTGTTATTTCAGAAAGAATGGCCATCTGATTTGTTTTGTTTTTTCCTTTGACTTCATTTACCCAGCTAGCTAACAATGTAACAAGTACTTAAACTGCTTTTGCTGAAAAGTACTGACTCCTGGGCCCATGAATTAACTAACTGCAGGGAGAAAGACTGCATTCCTACCTCTATTTTCCATGTGTCTTTGCTCTAAGCCATTCCCTTTGCAGTCATTTTGCAATCAGCTTGAGTGCCAGGAAAGACAGAACTGACAACATCTTTATGACAAAGGACTGAAACTACCCCCTAAGGAATAGCAGACCCTTGCAGGATAGACCAGCACCACCCGCCGCCCCCAGCCCCACAAGCGCAATTACACTATAATGATGAGGCTGCACCCTGGAGCAGGAATATCACCTCCTGAGAACCAGATTGCTCCCCTGAAGTGAAATCTTCCACCACCCTTGAAGAACCAGAACTGAGATAACGAGGCTACACTTGGACCAGGACTATCTAACTACGCTTACCTTTCTTCCCTTGCCCCAATTATTCCTGTTTAAACCTAAGGCTCATGTCTACACCCAGAAAGATGTCAAGTGCTTACTTTGCCTCCCTCAGTGGCATGTGGGCGGTGTAATGAATCTCCTTTCTGTGCCCTTCACCATTACTGTTTGGAGTATAGGGCAAATGGCTGGACCTGACGTGAAATTCCAGGAGTTTGGAACTGGGGCCTAAAACTCTGGTTTCAGTAGTAATTGTTATCCTGCATTTGACCATCCATGTCTGGGCACTCTGGTGCATGCTTTACATACATTAGTCCCAACTGTGCATATCACAACCTCTATTTCTCAGCTGAAGAACTAAGAACTGGAGTGATGATGTCTTTCCTTTGCTCTTCTTCCCTGGATAACCTGCTCATTTGGCTCAATTTTCTCAAATCCAAAGGTGCTGTCTTCCCATCCTGAGGACTATTCCTGTAACTTGGTCTGTGTCAAAGGATGCTGGAACAAGGTTTATCTCACGAAAGTAAGAGAGATCTTTTCCTAATTTTACTTTTCAGGGACATCCTATCTCTGCATTTTTTTCCTCTCACAAATGTCAAAGTGTGCTCCACAAGCTGATGCCCCCCCCCCCTTTTTGTGGGACTGGGGTTTGAACTCAGGTTTCACACTTACAAAGCAGGCATTCTACTGCTTGAGCTTACTTCCGGTCCCTTTTGCTCATTATTTTGGAGATTGGGGGGGGGGTCTCACAAACTACTTGCCTGGGCTGGTCTTGAGTGTAATCCTCCTGATCTCAACCTCTCAAACAGCTAGGATTACAAGAGTGAGCCACTGGAACCCATCACCCATTTCTTTTTAATGAGGCATAGGGTAGGTAGCTGGAAGGGATCAACAGAAGAAAGAGTAACTGCTATGGGAAGAAAATGGAGAAAGGCCTAACTGCTGTGAGTGGCAAGATAGTATAAGGGGACCAGTGTAAAAATGGCAGCAATGTCCCTAGGAACAAATGGCAGAAATAACCCTGGGGATGTAAAGGGACAGATGGCAGAAGTTTTCGATAAAGGAGATAGGAAGGCATACTTAAAAGCAAAACATTTAGGGAAACTGAGAAACCAGCTTTGCACACAGGCTGAGGCAAAGTAGTTTCTCTTCCTAGATAAGCAAAACAAGATAAACTGTTCCTAAAGGCAGACATCTAAAAGCATGAGATATAGACACTTAAAAGGAGAGTAACATAGCAAACTTTCCCAAGATAAAGGGGTCTCACCAGAATAATGGGTGATAGTTATAAAATGTAGGTGATAAGTTTCAAGGACAGCATGAAGTAAAGAGACCCCTCTTGGAATCTCCTATCCTGATAGGAATGGGGTGGTGGGGTGGTGGGGGGAGCAAGCAGATGGTCAGGTTCAGCAAGTTAATCAAACAGCCAATTATAGCTACAGCTTCAAAGTAGAGTGGGCAAAAAGTAGAGTGGTGCCCAAAGTCCCTATTTAATCTCATGAACTTCAGCCATCCTTTGATTTAGTTCTTTAACTAATTCCCACCCGTCAGGGTGCTTTCCTATCTTTTCAATAAACTCTATGCTTGATCTCCTCTCAACTCCTGGTCTGTGGCATAAACTTGCTTTAACTCTTAACTACTTGTCCAGTGCCTTCAATCAGCTGCTCCAGGACACAAACTCGAGGAACAATCCAGTCTGGTGTCAACAGGCCATTCACCAATGACACAGCATGAATGTCAGTGAGTAGCACCAAGCAAGGAGCCTCCAAAGAACTAGTAAGATTGGACTTGCTCATATTCAGGGCAAAGTGCAAAGGGAGACCTATCCCCAGGTCTTGGTTTGTGACCTTCGGCTCAGGTGCTTCTCTGGGAGGCTGTATTACAAGATGGGGCAGTCCAGGGCAGGACACAGTAGCATGGGAGAAGCAGTGGCTGGCACACAGGCAGCCTTACTGTTCTCTGAGCAGTTCAGTAATCTGCTTGATGACCATAGGGTCCAACCCACAGTCTGACATTTCCTTCACTTTTGGATAAATTGTCTTATTCTCAACTCCCAAGTTTCACATTCATCTGCTTCTACCACCTCAGAGCGCCCTAGGACCTGGCACAGGTCTGTCTACTATTAGGACCCCAAATCCAAGGCATCTCACTGGTTCTAAAGTAGTTTACTACCTCCTTAACAAAGGAAAATGATCATATGGCAAGAAGTGATTCTCTCATTGGTAGGACCACCTAAGGATGTTCTCTATATACACTTTTTTTGATAATATGGGAAAACATACACCACTTAGATGTTGTTGAGCACAGAACAGAATGACAACAGGACATGCTTAGAGAATATTTGGTGGTAGTGGGCAGTTGAACTCAGGGCCTCATGCTTGCTTGGTAGGGACTCTACCTCTATCCCTCATGCTCCCCTAACCCTTGTTGCTTTGTTTTTTTCTTCTTTATTTACATATTCATATGTGCATACATTGTTTAGGTAATTTCTCCCTCCTTCCCCTATCCCCTCCCTCTCCCTCAGCTTTGGTTATTTTTAAAATAACCTGAGTTGGCCTAGACCACAACCCTAATGATAAGCCCCACATAGCTGGGATGCCAGGTATGTGTGACCACATCAAGCTGTTATTGGCTGAGATAAAGTTTCTCCAAATTTTTGCCTGTGCTGGGCCACCTTCCCAATCTCCAGATCTCTGCCTCCCAAGTTGCTAGGACTATAGGCTAGAACTTGCCCTGCAGAATGTAGTATTTTTTATCTAAGAAAATGTGGAAATGTTAAATATATCTAAGTATGCTAAGCAAGTGCTCCTTCACTGAGCTACATCCCCAGCCCAATTTCAAAGCCTTTAGCTGGCCTCTAGCTAAATTCAGGAAGGGGCTGTACCTGGCAGGATGGCATACATGGGTTGGTGAGGTCCAAGGAAGAGCAGAGGCTCCAGCTCATCTGTAGGCTGAACAGCTCCTTCCAATACTATTACCAGAATCTAAGGTTTCTACTGATCATTACCGAAAATCTGGGAGACAGACATTAATAAAAGGAAGTAAGACTTATTCAAGGCCAACCCTCAGGAAAATAAAGTAGACTTTTCTCTTCTGGGAGTCTATAGGTGCAAAGAGCTTTCAAGGAACACAAGGAGGTAATAGTGAAACTGGGCAAGAAATCTCAGTGTTGGGTGGGGTCTTTCCAGAACTCAGGTTCCTCCCTCCTCTTCTCAAATTTGATCTGCATTTTGGATTGACTTCCTGAAGCCAGCATCTGCATTTTCTTTTCAGACAAAGGCCAGTGCTTTTCTGTAAATACATACATATGCGCCGGGGTGGGGGGCGGTTAACAAAGGCCTTGCTTTTAGAATTTAGAATACCTTGTGAAAAGATTAGGGAAAGAATTAGGGAAGATTGGGAAGAAAGAAAAAGTAATAGTTTCCACCTGCTCTGTTACAGTGCTAGGGGATGACCTGTGCACACTGAAGCACTACACAGCAAAAGGCCAGGGACCCAGTTGATGCATCTATCAGAGAACAGGGAAGTGAGTAAAGGTCTCATTTGGGTTAGCTGTTCCAACACCTCTGAAGAACACTTCACTCCTGAGGTGCTCCTGCTACTGGTACTTAGCATCATGCCCTGAGGATGCAGCTTGTGTGCCCTGACCCACTGACCAGCCACAGAAATAAGCAAGGAAGCAAAAGAAGTCCTAGAGACTACGGTGTGAATGATAAATGGTGCCATGAGATCTTGAGGCTGAACCTCATCCAGCTTACACTGTGTAAACCTCTTGAATGCACAGTGCCTTCAAGAATGACATTCCTGTGGACTAAACTACAGAAGCAGGTTCATGTATCACAGTATAGGTTTACATTAAGGTTACTTTTATTTCTGGCCATTTCTTTACAGTCATCCATGCAGGGACAATTCCCACATGTAACTTCCAAGCCTAAGTTCCTTCTAGAAATTCAGATTCATATTTCTATTTCTGTAAGATGCATCTCCTCAAAGATCCCAACAACTCCCCAAGTCAACATCTGTCCCCCACCCCTGATCACCTTTTTTTTCTTGTCCTGCTTAGTCTTGGCTTCTGTGTTCTTTCTAGATACATTTACATTCTGAGCTTCAGTGTCACATGCCCAGAATAAAGCTGATAATATGTGCTGGCAGGAATCACACATCCTGGCACAGGATAGACTCTGGATCATAGAAGGTCCTGTCACCACAGTGAGGACAGGGGTTGGTACTAAGCCAGACCATGTTGTGCCGCCCCAATTTGTATAGCATTTGCATCAGCCTGGCATCTGGACAGGAAATATGAATTAAGTTTGAAGTGAGAGGCTCAGGCTGAGAAAGCTGGTTAAGTCCAAAGCTCATTATCTAATGGGTTTTCCCTTCAATGCCCTCCTCCCCTAATTATTTTTAGTCATCTCAACTTAGACTCAATTCCTAAGGAAGAACTGCCAAAGCCAACCTCCCCAAAACCAAATCCCTCATTAAATAGTTTCTTTTCAAGGAGTCACTGTCAACAGCATCTACTACAGTCTATAACTCTGAATATGGTCCATCCCTCCCAAAATTCAGGTTGAAATTTAATGTCTATTATGATATATTAAGAGGTAGGATCAGGTGGGATCTTTAGGAGACAATCAGAGCTGTATGTCCAGGAATGGATTAATCCAATCATGCAATCAATGAATCAATGGGCTATCTCAAGAATGGGTCCACTAAAATTTGGTTTGCCTAGATTTCTCCCTTTCTTTTTATTTTGAGATATGGTCTCACTATATATCTCAGGCTGGCCTCAAAGTCAAGAGCCTCCTGCCTTTACCTCAGTCTCCCAAATGCTGAGATTATGGACTTACACCACCACAACCAGTGTAGGTCTCTTGCTATAACACCCTATGAGGCTTTGGGACGTGCCCAGCAGGAAGGCTATCACTGGATGCAGATTCTTGGGCCTTGGACCAGAACTGTAGGCCAAAATAAATAATCTCATCTCTTTTTAACTTACCCAGTCTGTGCTACTGTATTATTAGCAACAGAAAATGAACTAAGACAACCTCCAACCTTTATTTGGATAGTTAAAGGATACCACACTTGGGAAGGAGACAATGTGTTGACTTCTAGGGACTTACTCAATCTTGCATTGTTTGTGGTTGGCACAGACCAGATGCCGATTATTGTTCCTGAAATAAAGAGGCTTTCTCATATCTACAGAACAATCTCACCATCCCTCACCTTAGCATGTGGTGTAGGCAGCCTTTGAGGAAGGAGATAGAGTCCAAACGTAGCTCCTGAATGTGATGTAGATTAAGGAACTGAGAGCTGAACTGCCTGACACATTGCTTCTCCTTTTCCAGGGAAATGTTGGGAGATGTGCGGGTGTGGGATAGGAGCAGCCTACGCACATCACCCATCCAGCCCAGGTAAGGAGCAAAGTTTTCCAGGGCGGACAGTTTCCAGGTACAGTTCACTTCCAAATCCTGGACAGAGTTCAGCTGCAACATTTCCAGTATCATATATCTAGTACTTGCAGTTTCCACCTCCTGTGCAAAAGAGGTAATTAACTCAAAATAAGAGGAGTCTTCTCAGAATGCAGATGAAGAGCAAATGTCTGACTTGAACTTGTTCTCCAAACCCCACACATCAGCTGCCCTCTTCCTTACTGGAATCCTGCTTTTCCTCTGATCCTTCTCTTAGAGGGATCTCTTTCCCCTGAGGTCCTTGCTAGTACCCATGCTCCCACCCCCAACTTTGTGGCACTGGGATTAAATCTAGGGTCTTGCAAGTGCTAGGCAAGTACTCTACCACCAATCCATATTCCCAGCCTCTACTTCTCGTACCTTTAACTGCCACTAGGAATGAGTGGATACACATTCCTTCACTATCTGTCTGGTGGGCCATTTCCAGAGACACCCCAGCAATGGCTTCTTCACTGTCACTACCCAAAGACCCTGCTGCTCTCCATGCTCCTGACCCTAGCCATGTCTTGCTCAGACTCCTAAGCCCTCCCAGGCTTCTGGGTCACCCTCACCTTGGGCGAACATCTAGAGCAAGCAGTGCATCCAGCCCACTGAATGCAGCTTGAAAGGTCTCCTGATGAGGCTGCCATTCCTTCATCAGGGCCCCCAGGGGGAGGCAGGCAAAGGGCCAGGCCTGCACCATTGCCGTTAGGGCCTTGCTGTGTTTTCCAGCATAGGCCGCTGTGAACAGAGGCGGGAAGAGCTCCACAGGCAGCTCCTCCAAGGCCTTGTTCTTCAGCAGGCTCTGTCCAGCCAGCTCCAGCAGTCTTGGTGGGTCACACAGGCTCATCCTGATGAATCTACTCCAAAAGAAATCCTGAGGAAACATGCAGGCAACAAGGCATCTTTCTCAGGTTAAGTATGAACAATCAGGGGACCAACTCAGGACCTAGGTCACTGCTCTGACAACAGCTGAGGAGTACATAATTTATACAAAATCTGTTCTGTACTTAGTGGCAGCAAAACCACAGCCGTGTCTGCCAGCACCAGGATGAGCATCTGGCCTAATACAGAGGAGGCAGCAAGATGACCAATGGACTCATGCATATCCACTCACAGCTCCATTTAATTCTAGCCCCCCTTGGGGAAGTGAGTACAAAGGATATTGAAGCTGACTTGGCCTTTTTGGAGGATAAGTTTAAGACTATAATCATTTGAAATACTTGGTACCAAAAGTGGGATTCCAAATGTTTCTGGATGTTTCAGTATTTGCTTATTCATAATAAGGTATCTTGGGAATGGGACCCAAATGTAAACACAAAACTCATATTAATATGCATCACCTCACAGGCTTATCATTAACTTGTGGCGAGAACACTTAAAAATCTACTCCTATCAATTTTCAAGTACGCACTGCTATTAACTATAGTAACCATGCTGTACCCTAGGGATCTTTTAATAAGCCTTCACTAGCCAGGTGCCAGTGACTCATGTCTGTAATACTAGCTACTCAGGAGGCAGAGATCAGGAGAACTGTGGTTCAAAGCCAGCCCTGGGCAAATAGTTCACAAGACCCTATCTTGAAAAAACCCATCACAAAAAAATGGGCTGGTGGAGTGCCTCATGATTTAGGCCCTGAGTTCAAATTCCAATACTGTAAAAAAAAAAAAAAGCCTTTACTCCAATAAAAAACAGAAGGAAAGTAAATACGGAAAAAAGGAAAAGAAAATAAAAAAGGCTTCACTATTAAAAAATATTTTATGATGTATTTTTAAGCTTTTACTTGGAAAAAAAGCTTAACAAGTTAAATGTCAAAGCCGTAAATGCTACAAACTATAACTACTGGTCACACACTGAATACATAAAATATCAGTAAAAAGTAAAATTTTAACAAATCAGGTGCCTTTCCAAAAGAAAAAAAATAAATCATTTAAGAAATTATAACCAGGTGTGGTGGTACATGCCTGTAATCCCAACTCTTTGGAAAAGCAGGCAGGAAGATCAAAAGTTTGAGGCCAACCCAGGCAAAGGTAGCAGCAAGACCCTGTCTCATAGAGTAAGGCTTGGTATCAACAGCTCACACCTGTAATCCTAACTACTAGGAGGCGGAGATCAGGAGGACTGTAGTTTGAGGCCAGCCCAGACAAAAATTTTGTGAGACCCTCCTCTCTACCAATAGCTGAGTATGGTGGTGCATGCCTGTCATCCCAGTTATAATGGAAAGTATAAGATAGGAGGGTCATAGTCCAGGTTAGCCTCAGCAAAAAGTGAGACCCTATCTCAAAAATAACCAGGGTAAAAAGGACTTGGAGGCATAGCTCAAGCAATAAAGTACCTGCCTAGCAAGTGCAGAGTACTGAGTTCAAACCCCAGGGGTTGGGATCATAGCTTGAGTGGTACAGTGTTTGCCTTGCAAGACCCTAGGTTCAATTCCCAGCACTGCAAAAAGCAAACAAAAAGACCAAGAAATTATATTCAGTGTCTATAAATTGAAGTAAATCAAAGCCAAAGAAGAAATCAAAATGTTTGAAATTAAGGCAAAACAGCATTGAGAGGCAAGAGCCAAATCTACTCATTTGTTGGGAAAGAAAAGATCTATGCAGTGTTAGCTTGCTTGGCCCCATGAAGACCTTGCCTGAGGTTCCTGACTCACCACACCCAGCTGCAGTGCGGGCAGTCATATGCCCAGACTCAGCGAATACCACAGCATTGACTTCAATGCTCCAGGTTTCTGGATTCCTCCCCTGGATCCCCAGAAACTATTATAGGCCTTTCTGGGCTCGCTTCTCCTTTGCACCTAACAAGCTTCCAATAGAGGAGAAAAATCAAATTCCATTACTGGATCTCCACCCAGTAAATCTGGGTATGAGTTTTTTTTTACTTTCTCCTGATTGAGACCTATGACCATTTACTAAAGGGAAAGAAAAAGAAAATCAACTGAAAGTTTAATTGTGGGAGGGATTTGGAGCTACAAGAATTTATCTAACATGTTTTATGAAGAACATGGTATCATCGCAAATGGGGGCAGAGGTACAGATGATGAACTAAATATCCCTAAGTATCACATTGTCACTTACAATTTACATTTCCTACACAGCAAATCACATGTGCATTTTGAAGGAAAGGTTCATAAGCATGGCCACCTAACACACCTCTGATAGAAAGAAAACTCATTTTTGGCCAGGCCTTCTATTTAAGTAGAGACAGAAGTAAAACTATTTCTACTGGCTTCAAATATCTCTCTATAGTAGTTACTGTTCATGGAGTTACTTAAAAGAGGATCCTCTATACATTTATTTAACTGGATTATCTTCTGACTTTTCTCCTTGTGTTCTGTTTTACAATGGTGTTTCCAGTTTTAGGCTTACACAACAGGTTCTTATACTTCAGTTATCTGTCTCTTCCTCAAGTACTAATTAATATATCATTGGTCAAGAAACCTACCAGGCCAGACTGACCAATACCCCAATTCTCTCAAGATTGAGGAATTTTCAAAACTTAAGGGGAAGAATTTTAACAGGTGCTTAAAAACTGCTTTTGCTAAAAAGCACTGACTCCTTAGTTAGGCCCATGAATTAACTAAGAGCAGACAGGCTTGGCATCCCTGCCTCTATTTTGTATGTCTTTGCTCTCTGCAGTCACTTTAAGTCACTGATTGTAACAGGACTGATCAATAACATCTTCACGACAAGGGACAAAGACTACCCCTAAGAAACAGAAGAGACTCACAGGACAGACCACCTACCCGGCAGCAACTGACTTGTTTATCCTGATCAGTGATAACACAAATAACTTCTCTGAACTCCTCCTAAAACAAGGACTGAGATAATGATTCACTGGAAACACACTGTAAGAATCAGCTTAGGTTGGGTCTTTTCTGTCAAAGGTTTAATCACTAATAGCTGCCTTACTAACCTGCTTCCCATATGCTCACTTCATGGACTCTGCTTAACCTGATAAAAGTTTCTATCAAGAACAAAGGGTTGTTAACCCCAGCTAGACAAAATTCTGCTAGATGCCCTGGTTCCAGAACTGATAACCTAAAACAGGTATTGCTTCCCTGAACTTTTAAACTTCTTTGTCCCTAAAGCCCCCTCCCAATCTGGCCCCTTTTACAATCAGCCAATCCCATAGACTGTGAACCTGAAACCTGCCTAATCCAGGGAAAGTGGAGCATTGTGTTAGAGATAAAACCTAGCAGACTTTGGTGTGTTTGCTTCTCAGACTCTTTGATTAGTACCCTTTTGCAGAAGTAAAATTTGCCTTACCTCTTGACTTCTGAGTTATGTTGTCTCCTGTGACACCCCAATATCTTAAAGATATTTCTAACACACACCTATGACCAGGACCATTCAATAATTCTTCATGTTTGTACATCAGATTTGGTTGAACATGAACTGAAGTGTTTTCTTACCATGGCTTGCCTGTCACAAAATAAATCTCCTTTCTCTACCCTTCAATAATGTCTTTTTATTTTGATGTATAGGGGCAAAGTGGTGGGATCTGACATTTGAAGTCCTAGGATTTTAGACCTGGGACCTAAAACTCCAGTTTCAGAGTAACAAAAATTTTTTTTGGCTGTACTGGGGCTTGAACTCAGGGTCTACACCTTGAACCACTCCACCAGCCCCCTCCCCCAATTTTTTTTGTGAAGGGTTTTTTCAAGATAGTCTCTCAAACTATTTACCTGGGCTGTCTTTAAACCACCATCTTCCTGATCTCTGCCTCTAGCTAGGATTAGAGGCATGAGCCACCCTTGCTGGGCTAAATGCAAGAATTTTGACTGATAAAACTTTTTGTTTTGAGACTTTAAACTGGTGGTCCTCTTGCCTTGGCCTCTTTAGTGATGGGACTACAAGATGTGCCACCACACCTGGAGCGAGTTCTTTGTTTTTACTGGCTAAGTATCTAAACATAGACATTTATTTTCCCAAGGGATTGGCCCAGAAGAGTGCCCTGTAAGGATCTTGTACTATATAAATACGTTTGGAGAAAAACTTGGCATAGAGGGAGAGCATCAGGTTTTGATTCATATACATTTAAGCCTATTTTATGAGCTCAAAAATATCATTTAAATGATTGTGTTACTTGCGACAAGGAAAGACAGGCATTTTTTCCCCTTCTCAAAGGCTGTTATTTAAAAAGCATAAAGCATTAAACATGTACAAAGCCCAGGCATGATAGCTCAAGCCTGTAAACCTATCTACTCCAGAGGAAGTAACGATCAGAAGGATCTTGGTTTGAGCCAAGGCTGACAAAAAAGTTCTTAAGATCCTCATCTCAACCAATAAAAGTTGGGTGTGGTGGGGTGCATGTGTCATCCCAACTATGAATAGGAGAATAGTGGTCCAGGTTGGCATAAAAGTGAGAACCTATTTGAAAAATAACTAAAGCAAAAAGAGCTGGGGGCATGGCTCAAGTGGTAGAGCACCTGCCTAGCAAGTGTATAAGGCCCTGAGTACAAAAAGTACAAAGTAGTAAATGCTTATGGGTACAGACAGCAAGTGTTTTAACATAAAAAACTCCCTGCAGCCCCATGACAGATTGGCCAATTTGATTTAGTAAGTAGTAAATAAGTATTTAATCACATTTTCCTTAGATTACTATCTCTGAAATTGTGGTCTGAATCCTTGTGATAGTAGTATCACAGGATAGTAGTATCATAGTAGTTGACACTAAGGAAATTTTGTTTACATATTATTTCTGAAGTTATAAATTAAGACTGTTAGTGATTTTTATCGAATCTTTTTAGATCTTATTGTTACTTTCTATGCTGTTTATCAAGTTTGAAGAAACATCTACTTGTGATTACTTTCATAAAATGCAAACATTTTTATAAAAATGAAGAGCTCCTGATACCAAGACAGACCAATTAAAAGATTTTTCTTATACTTTGTTTCCCAGAAGATGCAATGATCAAACAATATTTAGGTATCACCTGTACTGCTTCCAGCCTAACTGCCTGAAGATGTTTGAGCAGTTCTAATGGTCTTGACTGTGAAACTCTTTGTGGGGGGGAAGGGGGGTGTGGAGATGGGACTGGACACAGAGCAGAGGGTCTAGAGCCTACAGATGTGCCTCTATATAGGCCCATGGAAGAGTCATTTATGACCTCTACCCATAATAAAATCTACTTACAACTTTGTTTCACTATATGGTTCTATAAAAGGACAAGTTTCTTCTTAGCTACAGGCTACCCAAGGAGCTTCAAGGTTGTAAATTATTAATTTTATTTCCTAATTAGGAAAGGACATGGAAGATTACTGGCCATAATCCTTGCTTTGTAAGAAGCACTATGCACTTGAAGCCAGGAGGCTTATGCTTTTTTCCTAAAGATCCACCACAGTTTTTTGTGAAGTGCTTGTGCAGGTATTAAACTGGCTATTTGGTGCTGGGATTTTGCTTTCCTGTTTCCGTTATTTACTATTCATAAAGAAAAGCAATCCTCCCTCCTCCAATCCCAAACACTTGCAAAGGTTGGTAGTACAAACACTGCAATGCGATTGTTTAATTTAAATCTGTGTGTCAAAACAAAGTGAATCTGCATTTGTATTAATTTTGACCAGGCAGCTAAAGTACAACGTCTTTTGTTTTACTGCTTTGAAAACTAATTTTATTAGCCTGGGGAGTGATTTTTCTTGTCCTCAATGTGTAGGCTGTTTTGTATATTCATGAACCACTGAAACTTTTGCTATCATATACTGTTAGGCCTGGGAACTTCTCTGGTAAATCAAACAAGTATTTTCTAGAACACATACAGAAGAGTGGTTTTTAGGGAAAAGATTGATTTAAGTTGCTAAAGTTCAAGGAGAACAAGTTTGTATTTCTCAAAGTCAACACAGGTTCAAGTTGCATTACTCCTTACATTTTAATGAAATTGGCCATAAAGATAAGGGTAGAGTATTATGCTTAGAGAGTAGAGCTGATGTCTTTTGGTTTCACAACTCTAAACATTCAGTGTTGAACATTAGGTATTTCACTTTACATTTTGAAAAAAACTGTACGTGCAATCTACTCTTGCTGACTTTATTAGGTGAAACTCACACAGCACAGAAAGTGATTTTTCATCTAGTTATTAATTATTTTGAATGTAAAAGATACATTGGTATTGATACTGACAGATCATCTTTATGTGTACCAAAAGGAGTAATGACGCAAACGTGAAACTAGTTGACAGAATGCTAATACCCACATTGCTTCATTTCAAAAAATATCTGATAGTTTGCCTCCTGACTCTGAGTTAATTCCAAAAACAATAGTGGAAATTCTGAATACTCCCAAATTATGGCCACTATGTATCTTTGCAGCATACCCTTTGAAAAAACGAGCCTAACAGGTCAGTCTCTGCACTCTGGCACTGAAATAGTCTAGGGCTGGGAGCATGGTCAAGTGGTAGAGCACTTGACAAACAAGCTTGAGGACATGAATTCCAATCCCAGTACAACAAAACAGACAAAAAACCTGACATGACATTGAAATATTCTGATTTTGTTGGAAAAAGATTCACACAGATTACTCTTCCCAGTGGTACTGGCTTGAACTCAGGGCCTACGCCATGAGCCACTCCACGAGCCCTTTTTTTGTGATGGATTTTTTTGAGATAGGGTCTCAAGTACTATTTGCCTGGGCTGGCTTCGAACTGTGATCCTCCTGATCTCTTGCCTCCTGAGTATGTAGGATTATAGACGTGAGTCACTGGCATCTGGCTCAGTGCAGCCTTTTGAGTGAAAGGTGGGGCCTGGGTGTTCTTTTGTCTTTTTTTGAAAACTTTTAAATCTACAAGAAAAGTTCTGTAATTGCTTTACTTATAAAATATTTTTAAAAAGGTTTCTTTCAACCATGAGTTTCTTTGCAGTTCCGAAAAACTATACAGAGGTTACTTGTAATAGCTGTTTTTTTTTTTTAACTGACTTAAGTTCATGTATCTTTTATGGATATCTTTAGTCTTCTGTTTGGCTTTTTTTGGCGCTTATCATAGGTTCTGATACATCACAAAAATTATAGTGTTTATAGGTAGACACTGTCTAATTTCAAATATGAAAAATCCAAAAAACTCCTTTATTTGTGCACCAATTAATGAGTGAATTTAGTGCATGTAGTGAACTTAACTTATAAGTAAACCTTTTTTTTGTATGAAATTATGTGGAAACATTTTTAACAAATGACTCACATTCTGTGGTTTAAACAAATAAAGGAAAAAAAGCCAGGTATGGTGGTGCCTGCCTTTAATTCCAGCTACTCAGCAGGTGGAGATAGGAGGATCATGGTACAAGGCTGGCTAGGACAAATGTTCAGACCCTATCTGAAAAAAAAACTAAAAGCAAATAGATTGGGGTCACTGGCTTAAGTGGTATATCACACACTAAGCAAGCACCAGGCCCTGAGTTCAATCCCTACCACTACAAAAAAAAAAAACAAACCACCAACAATAAAAAATCCTAAAGTCTCTGTTTGATATAAGAATTAGGCAGAGAGTCAGGAAACCTGATAGCTGAGACTGATGGCTTGTATGTTGATAAGGAATCACATCCTGGACTGCAGATCTTAATGGAACTACTTGAGATGTACAGCAGAGTCTTGCTGACCCATAATCCTCCACAGCTTGCAGAAAAAATGACAGCCTAGTCTGAACTTCCAAGGCCAAGAACTACATCACTGGACATGTGGGAATAGCTGACATATACCCCAAAAGTTAATAACACATTAGTCCAGTTTTCCAGAATTGACCACCCTGTGCATGTAGCCCACAATAAAAGGCCACTCTTTGGTGTCTAACTACCCTGACGCTGTGAATGTGACCATTATTTGAGAACAGGGTCCCTAACACACCATGGTTGCTTCTCAGTGAGAAGGACCAGGGCAACAGGGCTTCTCCAGGTACTAGAAACAGTTCAGAGGGCCATCTTACCAAGATGATGTCTTCTCTACACGCTGGCCCAACACAGACTGGCAAATCTTCCAACACTTCGTTCTCCAGATGTCCTATCCTGTCAGTCACCAGCTTCCACACAAATCAGAGCAGTAACCAGAATGCTGCAAAAATAAGGAGACTGTGTCTTAACATATCCTTAACGAAGCAACAGCCCTGGGAGAAGTGCTGAGGAAACGCACTGCAGGACTCCATCCTGCCCTGTCAACGGGGACTCTCCTCTTTTTGGTTGTTTTGGGTTATTTTGTTGTTGTGGTTTTATTTATTTATTTTTTGAGAAAGGATCTCTATGTAGCCCAGGCTGGCCTTGAACCCGCGATCCTTTCTCTCTCACCCTCCCCAGTGCTAAGGTGTGCATCACCGTACCAAGCTCAGGAGTCTGCTTCATCTCCCTATCTTTTTCATTTTTTCCTTTTTCTTAGTTTCTATCTCCAACTCTCAAAACTGAGGACGATCTGGGGGAGAGACCCCGTGCGGGTCACAAGTGACTTTTCCTCAAGAACCCTGACCCTGACCCTGCGTCCCTCCCCCATCCCCCGCCCCCCTTTTCCTCCCCCCCCCCGCAAAGTTGAGTTGCCTGCACCTCTCCACATCCCCACCCTCTTCCCCCACCCCTCCCCCTCCCCTTCCCACTCCCCTCCCCCCTCCGTGTCCCCCTCCCCCTCTTCCCCCCTCCCCCCCACAGCTGAGTTGCCTGCACCTCTCCACATCCCCACCCTCTTCCCCCACCCCTCCCCCTCCCCACACCCCTCCCTCCTCCGTGTCCCCCTCCCCCTCTTCCCCCCTCCCCCCCACAGCTGAGTTGCCTGCCCCTCTCCACATCCCCACCCTCTTCCCCCACCCCTCCCCCTCCCCTTCCCACACCCCTCCCCCCTCCGTGTCCCCCTCCCCCTCTTCCCCCCTCCCCCCCCACAGCTGAGTTGCCTGCCCCTCTCCACATCCCCAGGGGCCGCCCCATTTCAACGCCCCCCCCCCACCCCCGACCCCAGGCAGCAAAAGTGCGGCCAGGCGCAGGCCAAGTCTCAAATTCCTCGACATGGCGGGGCGGACTTGGGTTCTCACATTGCCACCTAAGCGCTTCGGCCCTATATTGATAACTCACTTTCGGATGGATGACGGGGACCCCCCTCCCCGGACGGGTGGGGACCAGGAGAAGGCCAGGGTCACCCCATGAGAAAAAGGGGAGGAAACAGAGTTTGAACTTACCTTTCCTTCCACACCACGCACCTCACCACGTGCTGGAGCAGGCGGGGCGGCCAGATGAAGAGAACCTCACGGTGACTCAGCGAGTTTCCTGGCGCTCGGAGACGCCGGGTCCACCAATCCCGGCTTTCCTTTCCTTCTCGGGAGAAATCTCGCGAGATCCAGTAGGGGCCTGCGGAGAGTCTAGAAAGTTCTGAACGCTGGCTGTGGGTGGGAGGGGTGGGGTGGGAAGAAGGAGTTGAGGAGAGGAGGGGCCGGGGATGCGCAGCCCTGTGGACCATCCTGCCAGGCAGCCTGGGGAGGAAGGCGGGAGGGGGGGAGGAGAGGAAAGTGGGGGGGGAGGGGAGGAAGGCGGGGGGGGGGGGAGGAAGGTGGGGGGGGAGAGGAAGACGGGGGAGGGGAGGGGAGGAAGGCGGGGGGGGGGAAGGCGGGGGGGGGAGGGCAGGAAGGCGGGGGGGGGAGAGGAAGACGGGGGGGGAGGAAGGCGGGAGGTGGGGGAGGGGAGGAAGGCGGGGGGGGGGGAGAGGAAGACGGTGGGGGGGGGAGGAAGGCGGGAGGAGGCCTGAGTGGGTGGAGGCGGGAGTGGACAGGTGGGGATGCCGGGTGGGAGGGGACAGGCTGTGAACTGCAAGTAGGAGAGGGTGGGGACACAGGACTAGGTGGGGGTTGAAGGCTGGGGCCAGGGGATGAGGTGGGAGTAGGAGGGGGAGCAGGAATGGAGGGGGCTCCTTCCTGGGGCCAGGGTATGAACTCTTACTCCATGGCACCCCAGATCCCCTGAGCTATGGTGCTAGCTGCCCTCCTTCCTTCTTCTTCCGGGAGAACCGCTACACTGCTCTTGGGGTGTGTGTTGGGGGGGGTCCCGTACTCCCTCCTCTCTCGACCTATTTGTACAACCCTGAACTGAAAAAATCCCCGTCTGGATTCGGTTCACCTGCCCTTCCTCTAGGGTTTTCCTGACTCCTTGTCTTGGGTTGTGTTTTCCAGAGCTTTGTCACGGGACCACCTATTCCTACCTTAGCTCTACCCACTGGCTTTACCTCTACCCTAGACCCCTACCCAGTTAGTTCAGCTTCTGCTTGTCCTGGGTTTCTTCTTTTTTACGTGATGAAAAGTCCTGCCTGGGGAGCAGAGCCAAACTGCACTGCCTGCCTTCACCACTGGGGGGGGTGTTTTCTCCATCTGCGGCCACCTGGGAAATGGGGGCCTGGAATGGTTTGAAAGGCCTGGTCAGTTTTGGGCACTTGCTTCTGCCCACTCTCTTTGGGCCTGGGGAAGGTGGAGTCAGGATTCTGGAGATCTGTGGAAGATCCTCCTTGGTGAAGAGATGGGGGAGGGAATACCAGCAAAGGGGAGACCACATTCAAGGTCATCCATGTTTGGGCTCAGGATCTCTTTGGGTCTTTTGAATTTAGTTTCCTTGCTCTGTCCTGGGGTCTTCTCAACCTCCACAAACTGTATTTCTGGAAGGGGTAGAGAGCTCTGGGGCTATGTTGCTGTCATTCAAGTGACCCCCTTGCCCCCCAAACTCTCAAGCACAGGCTGTGGTGACCCTGGTGGCTAAGAGAATCAGGCAGTGTGGTTGTTGTGGGAAATGGTGAGGGAAACAAATCACCAAGACCGCTTTGCAGGAAGCAGGAATTTTATGATGCTAGCAGACTTGGTGGAGATAAGTTCTCAAAGCCCTGAGCCCCGATCAGTGTCAGGAGATGGGTTATATACCCCCAGTGTGTGTGTGTGTGTGTGTGTGTGTGTGTGTGTGTGTGTGTGTTGGGGGGGGTTGCAACCAGGGGTTTTGCCAGTTACGGGAAAACAAGTTGGTTACAGGATTGCCACCCCCCATCCCCTCATAGAATGTGGGTACAGTTATAGGAAGCCTTGCAAGTTAGCTGGGGGTGTGCAGTAATGCAGAGCTGGCAGAAAGCTGCCTGCAGACTCAGTGTGGGGAAACCAAGGTATATTCCAGACATACAGTAAATCCCAGAAAAATAGCCAAGATGGCTCCAAACGTTCCCCCCTTTGATGCTGTGACATTTTATATGTCAAAATGCATCATCTCTTTCATCCTCAGGAATGGGACTTACTCTTTGGTAGCCTTGTAGTAGATACAATTGTGCGGCCGTTTTCCGTTTTACTATGACCTCTAGCAGGGTCGATATGGACCGCATGACTAGTGGCAGCAGGTGTGGGAGTGTAAGACAGCCCAACAGTATAATTACGACAACCCCAAACGTTGTTTTAAATCCTGCTATTGTAGAGAACCATCCTCCCAGTAAATGATCAGGATTTCATCCTTTTTATGTCTGAACTGGGACATGGGCAATCTTTTTTATATAATGGTATTTTTAGTCCGAGTAGTAAGTAAGCACAACTCATAGGACAGGGGGTTCAGGTTTGCAAAAGGAACCCAGAATAGAAGCAACCCAAAACAATACCACATCCTGTAAGCAGGACAGAAAAAGAAAACTGCCAGAGAAAGCCTTTCAATCTGGCTTTATCCTGCTGGGGCAGTTACTGTTATTCCTTATTGACCAAAGCAAAGCAAGGTTACAATACTAAGAATAGAGATAGGCACGGGATATCACCACAGAACACTAACTATGAGAAACAGTAGTCCATTAATTGTCTGTTTAGTTGACTCCTCAAGCTTCTGCCCTGCGTTGACTAGTCAGTTTCCCATTTGTGACTAGGGCAACGCTGAAGGTCCCCTCCTCAGACTTAGTTTGAGCGATTATGTTAGAGTTCAGCTGACTTTACTTGGGGATGATGGATCCACAGGTGATTTTTGCCATCTTGATTGTCATGAGTGTAGTCAGGATCACCGAATAGGGCCCTCTCCACTGAGGCTGGAGGGGATGAAGATTTTACTCCTTTATCCAAACCTGGTCACCTGGCTTAAAGGAATGCACATTAGTGGTTAAGCTGATAGGGAGTTTTTCTCGAACATGGCGGTGTAGGCCATTGAGCACGTCTCCCAAATTGCATATCTGTTGGAGCAGGTTAAGTTTTCTATTTTTTTATAAATCTCTCCTAATGCCTTTTACTGGTGGGGGTGGCCTTCCACAGAGAATCTCATAGGGCGAGAACCCAGTTTGTTTGGTGGGGCTGCACCTGATCCTAAGTAAAGCTAACGGCAAGATCTGTTTCCAAGTTAGGTGAGTCCCCTGGCAGTTATCTCTCCTCCCAGTGTAAGCTTTTCTGCCTCTGATACCAGCAAGGTGGTGGCTGAGAGAGCTCACAGGCAGGAAGGCCATCCCTTTGTCACTGAATCCACTTGCTTGGAGAGATGAGTCACCTGCTGATGCCATGAGCCCAGGTATTGGGTCAGGACTCCCGTGATCATGATCATGCCAGTTCTTGTGCACATAGAAGAAGAAGGGCTTTCTCACATCTGGGAGTCCCAGAGCAGGGGCATTGACTAATGCCTCCCTGATGGCACAAAAAGCCTGTTGTTGTTCAGACTCCCAGGTTAGGGCTCTCTTTCACCCCTCTTTTGTGGCTTCATAAAAAGGTTTTGCTGGCAATGAGAAATTAGGTATCCAGATACGGCAGAACCCTGCCGCTCTCAAGAACTCATAGATCTTCTTGTAGTCAGAGTTGGGACCAAGCAGACAGCTTGTTTTCTTTTTGCACCAAGGTTCAGCTGGCCTTGGGAGATGTGGAACCCCAAACATTTGACTTGGTCTTGGCAGATTTGAGCCCTCTTTTGGGATAGTTTGTATCCAAGCTTTTCATAAGAGATGCAATAGGAGCTCTGTCCCTTTAAGACAGTCCTGGTGGTTAGCTGCTGTGAGGAGGAGGTCATCCACATATTGTAAGAGAGTGAAGCCAGCTTCCTCTGCTGGGTATGCCCACAAATCTGATGCCAAGGCAGTTCCAAAGATGGCTGGGGAGTTTTTGAAGTCCTGTGGGAGATAGGTCCAGGTTAATTGTTGTTGTCCCCCTGACTGGAGGTCTTCCCATTAGAAAGCAAAGATGGGTTGCCTCACAAGTGCCAACTGGATACAGAAGGCATCTTTCAAATCCAAACATGAGAAACAGGTTGCTTCTACTGGTATCAGGGCCAGCAAAGTGTACGGGTTTGGAACCACTGGGTGCAGAGTCACTGCTGCTTGATCGACTGTCCGGAGATCTGGCACTGGGCAGTAATCATTGGTGCCGGGCTTCTGAACTGGCAGCAAGGGAGTATTCCAGGCAGACTGACAAGGTCTCAGCATTTCATAGTTTAGAGTCTCTGGAGGTGATGAGATATTCCTTCTCATAACCTCATTGGGATTGGATATTGTCTCATTCTTACTGGGATGACTCCAGGCTTTCTCTATGACCATTGGAGGAATGCTTGCAGCTAGCCCCGGAGGATTGTCTTCTGCCCATACCCCTGGGACCTTAAAGGGCATCTCTGGTCCATTTCAGGCAGTCTTTACTGAATGTAATCTCCATTCTTCTTCCTGGGGAGTGATGAGGACTAAGGCCCTAGGGGGCTCTGAGTCAAAGCTCACAGCTGCTTGTCCATTCTCCTGAAAGCTGATTTGAGACCCCAGCTTACATAACAGGTCTTGGTCCATCTGTGCCACTACACGTTCTGGCATGTAGAGAAACTCATGAGTTACAAGAGGCCCTCCCAGGGTACAGTTTCAGGGCTGGAGAAATGGGTGGTGGGTCTGGGACCCCATAGCCCCATAATTACTTGGTGTCTCTTTTGAGATTGGTGCTACCCTTCGGGTCACCACTGAATGCTGAGCGCCAGTGTCCACCATGAAATCTACAGGTTGCCTCCTACTGACATACAGACTGTGGGCTCTTGGAGGCCAAGGAGGAGAGAGCCCGGTCAGTCCTAATCATTGGCCTGCTCAATGCCTGACAGCTCCACAAAGTCCTCTTTCTCTTTTGTCTCTCTGCGCCTGGGCTGGAGCTGTGGGCACTCATTTCTCCAGTGTCCCTCCCTCTTGGCAACAAAAGGCACATTGATTCTTCTTTAGGGTCTCTGATCCCTGGGGCTGGGCTTGAGGGGAGTTTCCTAGGCCCTACTTTGCCTCTTCCTTTGCCTGACTTCCTGACTTCCTGTGCCCTCCCTGTCCATTCAGTGCTGCTGCCAGGGGACCTACCTTCTTCATTTTTCATTCTGCCTCCTTTTGAGCTTCCTGGTCTCAGTTGACAAACACCTTAGTTGCCACTTCCAGGAGTTGGGATGCATTCATGCCTGCGAATCCTTCTAATTTTTGTAACTTTCTTCCAATGTTTCCCCAGCTTGCTGCACAAAGGTGGCATTGATCATTCTCTGAGTTTTAGGGGCTTCAGGATTGAGGGAGAATATGGATGGTACCCTTCACATAGTCTCTCACAGAACTGTGCTGGGCTCTCATCAGACTTCTGTAAGATCTCTGAGACTTTGTTCATGTTTATGGCTTTTTTTCCCCCTTCTCTTAGACTCATATCCAATGGCTGAGCCCAGAGAACAAAGGGGGGGGGTCTCACCTTATATACCCTTGCAAGCAGGTTACAGAAGCAATAAAATTGAAAAACAAAGTTTAACCCATATATGGTTACATGCAATTCTATAGGCTACTTCAGCCTAGTGCTACATGACCTTCTTCACTTTTGGATTCTTTAGGTTCTATCTCTCTGCTATGCCATCCTTTCCTCCTGCTACCTTATCAGAACACAGGCCTATCTGTTTCTCTTCTGGCCATTTTCCCTGCTATAAAAAGAAAACAGTAACAACGAAATCCATTTTTTTTGTCTCTCTGCTAGAGCTTCTCAGCCTCCTTCCCCCTTGATTTATTCACTGATGTTTGTCCTTGACAGGCTGTAGATAAAAGTTTTTTTTTAAAGGACTATTGCTTTAAAGTAGCAAGTTGTAGCTACAATGGAATAAGATTCAAGGCAGGGTTGCTTAGCAACCCCTTTCTGAGGCCTGAGCAGGAAGCAGTGATAGGAACTGTAAGGACACTGTTCAGGGCAAGGGCACAGACTACACACACCTTGATGTAGTTAATAATTTGTCCACTTTGAGTACAGGAAGAAATTGGGGCAGAGGAGAGGGTGATGAGGGCAGTGGTGAAGACATTTGTAATATTTGATTTTTTCTGACTTTATTCTGTTATACTTGAGAAAAAATTATATATATATATATCCAGGTGGGTGCAGTGATACACACTTGTAATTCCAGTTCTTTGGGAATCAGAGGTAAGAGGATGAAAGTTTGAGGCCAGGCCATGCAAAGTTAGTATGAGACCCTATCTGAAAAACATTTAAAAGCAAAAGGACTTGGGGCATGGCTTATGTGGTAGAGTGCTTTCCTAGTAAGGTCTGAGGCCTTGAGTTCAAATCCCAGTACTGCCAAAAAAAATTGTGTATATATTCAAAGTACAATGTCATGATTTGTTATATCATTGATAATCGACAATTACTATGATCAAATTAAGTAACACATTATTTAACATAATTACTATTGAGTGGGGGGGGGAACCTGCTTCAGATTTAATCTCAGCAAATTTCAAGAAAATAATACAGTATTTTGGACCGTAGTCCATGTCTGAGTCCATCTTTTTATAACGCTAACTAAGACTAGGTAATTTATAGAAAACAGGAAATTTATTTCCTTACAGTTCTGTAGGCTAGAAATTCCAAGATCAAGATGCCAGCAAGGTAGGTGATGTTCTGAGGCCTCTTGGGCTATAGGTTGCTGCTATCTCGCTGAGTGCTCACAGGATTACCTTCTATGTGTAGAGAGAAGAAATGAATGAACCATCTGGTGTCCCTTCTAACAATGACACTGTTTCTATATGATTAGGACCCCACCCTTATGACTTCATTTAACATTAATTACTTCCTTAGAAGCTTATCACACTAGTGATTAGGTCATCAACATAGGATTGGGGGGCACACTAACATTCAGTCCATAACATATCATCATTTTATTTACCTTGACCAGCAATGAAAATCAGGATATCTTCATTTTGTAAAAGCAGGCTGAGTGGCTCAGATCTCCTTGCCTCAGGAATCCACCACAGTGATGCCCATGGGCATCACCAACAGCCCCCAGGTACATGTGCCCTGAGGCTCAGCTTTCCAGCTGAAGGTGTGTGTTGCCTGTGCAGTGATCGAGCCTGTCGTGGTGCAAGGTTTCTCTAGTTCATGACTCCTTTAAATGTTCTCTTTGTTCCAGAACTTCCTGTGCAGCAGGCTGAGATCATTTCCAGTGTGGTTCTGGCTCCTGAGGCTCTGGTTCTGCAGTTCCCACTTCTGTCCCAGCTCTCTGCACTGGGGTCAGATCTACACCTCCACCAGAGGTGCCCCCTACTTGGTTTTACTCTTTCCCCTTTATCCTTATCCTCCCTCAGCCCTCACAGCCCCTTACTGTCTTGTTGACTACCCAGGGAGAGCCTGAGGTTTCACAGTGGGTGGTCTCTTTCCCTGATTCTTCTCTCTCCCTCCTTGCACAAAGATTGACACCAAAAGTCACTCCCCAATAAATCTCTGTGCACTCACCTCTGCTTTGGCCTCTGATTCCAAGAGCCTGGGCTTGATGACTGCTATAAGGAAGTAAACCTCCATTCCTGTTGTCTTGGAATAAGAGGCTTCCAAGACATGGATCTTTGATTGCTAAAACTAGGACGGTTCTGGGTTATCCTAGTGTTGTGGGAATCTCAAGCTGAGTTATGGGACACCGAGGAAGTTTAGCAGGGAGCAATGTTTTATTGTGCTGAAACAGACACAGTGGACTCGTGTCCAAAGGCTGAGCCCTGAGAACAAAGGGGTCTCACCTTATATACTCTTGCAAGCAGGTTACAGAAGCAAAAAACAAAGCTCATCCCCCTTGTGGCTGCATGTGACTTCATTGGCTGTTTCATTTTCCCAGTGCTATGTGACCTACATATTTCAATTCTTTAAGTTTTATCTCTCTGCTTTGCCATTCCCTCCCCCTGTCTTGTCATCAGAACACAGCCTGTCAGTTTATTTTCTGGACTTCCTCCCTGCTGCATCATTCCCACCTTTGATGCTTGGACCTGACTATGGCCAAAGAGCATCATTTTGATTTACATGTTTGTATTTTCATAACATCATTAAATATGTGACTGGTTTTTGTTTTTTGTTTTGAATAGTGGCCTCTATAATGGTCCTGAAAGACCACAATATCAGGGAGACCAGGCAGGATAATATTAACCATGTTTCCAGGATAAGGCCTATTGCTCCTATCAGGGTTTGGAAACTGCCTAAGGCGGAGAACCATCCTCCAAACAGGTCACTGGGAGTCCATCTTCCCCAAGTCTGGACGGGGACATGGGCAAGCATTTTTATTTTAGCTGTGATTTTTTATAACCTTTTTTTATCATTAATCTGTAAGCAGCAGTTGTTCAGGTTAAATTTTTCACAAACTCCTCCCTCAGAAGCAAGCAAATAGTCTAAAGCCAAGTGGTTTTGATAGATGGCAATGTGGATCTTAGTGCTTTATTTTGTCAGTAAATTGAAAGCTCTTGTAGTTTTATTAGTTATAATTTTAACAGCCTGCAGCCTGATGATGTGGTTGAGCATATATACAGGGATGCGGTAACCCCAAGACCCATCTTCTGCCCAAGTGGCAGGACCATAGTACTGGATGATTCGCTCAGGAGGCCATTCGGCATCTTTCCAATTGCCAGTTTGTAAGGCACTCTATTTTGTCTATTTAATATTTATTTATATATGGGGACTCCCAGTTTTTCACCTTGTCTGAGGGGAAGCAAGAAAAGGATGGTCCGATTGAGCCTAGCATGAAAGACCCAAACCACCTGCTAGGTAGCACTGTATAAACTTGCTTCCCACAGATCCAATACAGCACTCTGGGTGCCCACCAATCTATGTTTGCAGTAAGATTGTCCCAAGCTTTCCTGAAATTAGAGAAGCTGGCCAGTGTGGGGCTGGGGTTCTGTATGGTAAGAAGCTCCCCATCGTTGGGTCTCTTGGGCAGTGTAATTCCCCATGATGGGAGTCTTTGGGAGCCAGACGCCTTTCCTGTGTTTTGGGAATGCAATCTCATTAAAAGGCTCCTGTGGTCCAGATCCCTTGCATCACAAGGCCAGTGGTCTCCCAGGTTGGTCCCCCATAAACATAGCACAGAGTAACATTCAGTGTCTGGGCTATAGACCCAGCCAGTGAGAGGAACAAGTTTTTGACCTTGGTAGAGATAGAAAATTCTCTCCTTATCTCCTCATAAAAGGAGTGAAAACCTTGGTGTGAGGAACCTTCATGAGTATTAGTTAGTAATTTGAGGTGCATCATAGTCCAGGGTCAAGGTCCTTTTCATCTATCCTTATACCAATTACATGTCCCCATGTCCAATCAGATGGCTTAAGTACAGTGAAATTTACAGGATTACAGGTACCAGGAGTGCAGTTTGGGGAAGCTGTCTCTGTATGAAGGAGGGCTGCATGTTTTGTCCTTTCCCATGTAGCCCATGAAACACAACTCCAATAAGGGCAATAATAAGCACTTACTATATCATCACATGGCCAAGAGTTGTCTCTCCTGCACATATAATTTGACATATAGGCTCTTTCCCAAGCTAGATCCCCATAGCCATAGCCTGTACCTCCACATCCACCTTGGTCTATGGCCACACATGCATCAAAGAGCATTGACACCAGTTTATCAGGGTTAAACACCTGGGTTTAACTGACAAGGTTCCCAGGGTTTCAGATTCCCTGAATCTCTAAACATTGCTCCTGAGGGTGGTAAGTGGGGTTGAAGCAGATATGCTGATTACCGTGGGAGCACACTAGATAGGTGGTGTGATTGTGAGTGCATGACCTGATGACAGAGCCTGCACAGGAATAGTAAGAATGGAAATAGTAAGTATGGAAAAGCAAAGTCCTGGTGACAACCCTTCTTGCCCCTGTAGTATGCATACATAGGTCACAGGAGGAGGGTTCTAGAACCTCGAAGGAAGACCATATCAGTAACAATAAAGAGTAATTATGCATCCTTCCCCAAAGAGAAGAGAGCTAATAAAAGCCTTTCATTGTGAATCCAGTCAGCAGGGGCAGTTTTTGCAAAACCTTTGGCAAAAACTACAGCAACAGATACAGACAAGGAGTAACAATACATTACAGTGAAATAACTGGTGTGGAAAACAGTCTGTTTGTCCCATTGGAAAGTTGACTTCTCAAGCTTCAGCACTGTGTAGATTAATCAGCTTCACGGAGTGACTAGAGCAGAGCTGTCATCCTGCCATTCTTGATCCCCTGTTGTTTCCTGGGAAGCAGAGACCTGCCAAGGGAGGGTGCTCAGGTCCTGGAGAGTGATCTTACATGGTGAAGCTGGATCAGGTCCCTCTCAAGAGAAGTGGCTTGACTCCACCATGGTGGATCCAAGGAACAATCTCTGCTACTTTAACTGTAGTGGGGATAGACAAGACAATAACAAAAGGATCCCGCTAATGGGGTTTTAATGGCTGGACATTTTATTCTTTTACCCTGACAGTATTTTTTTTTAACTTAGTAGAATTTCCTTGGCAACAATACACTGTCATTATATATGTCCAATAAAACTCATTGTTCAAAAAAGTTAAAACCACCATCTTTAAGTATCAAAGGACATGTTTAGAGCCAGTAAAAATAGTCATTTTGTCTCTAAGTAGAAGACCTTGTCTAAAAATATGAGTTTGTATCTGGAAGGGCTTTAATGCAGATAGACACATGTACCATTTCTTCAATCCTCTTGGCCTTGGTTATTTTTCAGAGGTCTGGCACAAGTGACTCCATTTGAACTCTGATGGCATTCCCCCCGGTCTCCAAGCTGTTTGTCTCTGAGCAGTCTCTTTTGAAGATTTGTTTCCCATTCAAGTACTAATCAGGCCCTGCCATGCTTAGGTTTTGACATCAGACAAGGGTGGTATGGCTGTAGACTGAAGATCTTTCTTGATTGGTCATTTTCTTTCTTCATCGTGAGGATTTCTTCTTTCCTGGATTTTGTTTGTTTGGTTGGTTTTCGTCCCACATGGGGGGGATGGGTAAAGAGAAAATCAGGTGGGAGTCAGTGCCAACTAGACCCTTTTGGCCAAATTTAAGCAACAAAGATACTTAGAAGTAGTGGTCATTAGGCAATGGGCTTTTAGAAAGGACAATATAAAACAAAATCCAACAAAAGCAGATGTCTAAAGAGCTCAACTGGTTGACACATAAACACTTATTAGGGTCATTTTTATGGACTTGATTGTAAATGCCCCAGAAGGATCAGCACTGTAATGAGAAAAACTTAAAAGAGCTGTGGTTAAAATTTTTTTCATTTATTCATATGGGCATACAATGTTTGGGTCATTTCTCCCCCCTACCCCCCATCCCCTCTTGGTTAAAATTTTGATGGACAATTTAGTAACTAACAGAACAGTATATCAGTACCATTAACTTTTTGTTACCATGCTTATCTAAGTTTTTTATTTTAGAAGGCTTGATATACTTGAAAATATAAATATATTTAGTATAAGGAGCCAGCAATAGCATCACAGTTCTATAGAGGTTATATATACACATATTAGTTTAGTGGTTCTTGAAGTAAAACCTTGGATCTTTATCAGTTGTAGGAGGAAAGAACAGTTTTAGTAAACTCAAATAGCCCAGTCACAGACACATATACGGTACTGACTGTATTAGAATCACCCCAGACAACAGTTGTTTAACCATGAGGTCATTTAGAAAATTTTATATAAACTGTTAGAAAATAAAAGGCATGGAAGAGTCAGAGAGACAGCTCAAACACCAGTACAGGGTTTATTATTCAGGCAGGATCCCATTGCCATACACAGACTTGGGCTAGATATAGGGGGCTCGTGGAAAAGTACCAGGAAGGTCACTATGGGATACTGTTGCTGGGCAACCAAAAATGATAAGCTGTAGTTAGGTCATGGTCTGCCCCAACTGTCCTTGGCATCCATCGGGGAGATAAAGGTTAACAATTGTCTCTTTATCAGTCTTTGGGGTTGAGTGGGGAGTTTCTAGTAAGCCACTTGCACAGGGGTGCAGGGGAAGAGGGCTGGTCCTAACATGGCTGTCCTCACTGTTAACCCCAACATAAACCAGCTCTTTAATGATCATGACTCAGTTACCTTAGTAATTAAAAATCCTACAAAAATCACCAGAGAACACAGGTAAATATTTCTGGGGACTAAGCATGGAGTTAGGAAACCTAATGGCCAAGAATCATGGCTCAGATGTTGATAAGGGATCAAATCCCAGATTGTTGACATTAACACATGGCTCATGACATACAGCAGGATCCCACCAACCTGTAGTCAATGGAGTCCTCCCTAAAATAACAGGTCCAATCTGGTCATCCCAGGCCAAAAATTTCTTCTGCCTGCCATGTGGAAGGAGTAGGACTAACATCTCTAGACTATTGACTCCAATAAAAGCTGGATGGCTTGATCTCCAGTGTAGTGCTTTTTTTTTTGAGTTTTTATTTTTTATCCTACCTGCAGGGTGCACTTTGGCTTTTTTTTTTTACTTTGTTTTACATAAGTAAGTGTGTCTCAATCTTCATATCAGTGCAGCTGATATGATACGTATATGTGCTCATATATATATACATATGTATATATACATATATGTATATATGTGTATATGTATATATGTATATATGTATACATATGTATATATGTATATATATGTATATATGTATATATATGTATATATATATATATATATGTATGTATATGTGCTCCCTGAGCTCAGTGCCTCTTGCCTCTCTGTGTTTTAATAAACTCTTGTGGTCTTGAAAAATTTGTGGATTAACCTATAGTACCAAAATTCCTGATAGTTATCTTGACAAAACAAAATCCATTTTTAAGACAGTTTTTGGTAAATGTTATCAAGAACAATACTGTATTTAAAGATAGCCTTGTTGTTATGAGCTTAGAGAATTAAGCTTTAGTTTAACATCAGTACATTAAAATTTGACCTTACAAAACCTTTAATGTAACTGAATTTTAGTCAACTCCGTCACTTACATAAGCATTTATAATCTCTATCCTTTTATGACAAGTTACTCTGTATCTTTATGACAACTTATTTTGTATCCCCTGGGGGAGCTTGTCTTTATCTTTTTTTTAAAGTTTTTTAAATGTTTTCATTTAAAAAACCATATCTTTAATATCATATATACATACATACACACACACACGTTACTTGTTGAAATTAACTCATAAAATGTTTTAACTTAGAACTTTATATTTGTTTGGAAAAAACCAGAAATAAAGCAACCTCAAAATTATTTTTTTGTATAAAAGCAATTTATAGAAAGCCCATTTGTTAATAGAGCAATGTATTATAAGAGAGAACTAAATCCCAGATTTTATTTATGACAGAATTTAACAGGCTGAGGTCATTTTTAACTACTCAAAGTTTAAGATTTCTGGTGCAGAGTGTAGTCTCTTTTTTTTTTTTTTCTCTCTGGTCTAAGCCAGAGTGTTAACCCCTGAATGCCTGCATCTTAGTGAGACCTGATTGAAATAAGTTTGAAAACTGGTTTTTTATTTATTATTTTTTTATAAAACATTAACTTTTATTAGTGTATACTTATTGTACAAAGAGGTTTCATTGTGATGTTTCCATACTTGCATATATTGTACTTTGGTCAAATTCTCACCCTCTATTACTGCTTCTTATCACCCAAGTCTGCTTTTTTTTTCTTTTATTCATATGTGCATACAATGTTGGGGTCCTTTCTTCCCCCTTGTCCCCACCCCCTCCCTTTCCCCCACTTCCTCCCTCTTCCCCCTACCCCCCTCACTACCAGGCAGAAACTATTTTGCCCTTATCTCTAATTTTGTTGAAGAGAGAGTATAAGCAATAATAGGAAGGACCAAGGGTTTTTGCTAGTTGGGATAAGGATAGCTATACAGGGAGTTGACTTGCATTGCTTTCCTGTACATGTGTGTTACCTTCTAAATTAATTTTTCTTGAACTAACCTTTTCTCTAGTTCCTGGTCCCCTTCTCCTATTGGCCTCTGTCATTTTAAAGTATCTGCTTTAGTTTCTCTACATTAAGGGCAACAAATGCTCTCTAGTTTTTTGGATGTCTTACCTATCCTCATACCTCCCTTGTGTGCTCTCGCTTAATTGTGTGATCAGAGTCCAGTCCCCTTGTTGTGTTTGCCCTGATCTAATGTCCGCATATGAGGGAGAACATATGATTTTTGGCCTATTGGGCCAGGCTAACCTCACTCAGAATGATGTTCTCCAATTCCATCCATTTACCAGTGAATGATAACATTTCATTCTTCTTCATGGCTGCATAAAATTCCATTGTGTATAGATACCACATTTTTTGATCCATTCGTCAGTAGTGGGGCATCTTGTCTGTTTCCATAACTTGGCTATTGTGAATAGTGCTGCAATAAACATGGGTGTGCAGGTGCCTCTGGAGTAACCTGTGTCACATTCTTTTGGGTATATCCCCAAGAGTAGTATTGCTGGATCATATGGTAGAACTATGTTTAGGTTTTTAAGAAGCCTCCAGATTTTTTTCCAGAGTGGTTGTATTAGCTTACTTTCCCACCAGCAGTGTAAAAAGGTTCCTTTTTCCCGGCATCCTCGCCAACACCTGTTGTTAGTGGTGTTGCTAATGAGGGCTATTCTAACAGGGGTGAGCTGGAACCTTAGTGTGTGAAAACTGGTTTTTTTAAAATAGCTGTTACTCCAGAGGCACCTGCACATCCATGTTTATTGCGGCACTATTCACAATAGCCAAGTTATGGAAACAGCCAAGATGCCCCAGCACTGACGAATGGATTAAGAAAATGTGGTATCTATACACAATGGAATTTTATGCAGCCATGAAGAAGAACGAAATGTTATCATTCGCTGGTAAATGGATGGAATTGGAGAACATCATTCTGAGTGAGGTTAGCCTGGCTCAAAAGACCAAAAATCGTATGTTCTCCCTCATATGTGGACATTAGATCAAGGGCAAACACAACAAGGGGATTGGACTATGAGCACATGATAAAAGCGAGAGCACACAAGGGAGGGGTGAGGATAGGTAAGACACCTAAAAAACTAGCTAGCATTTGTTGCCCTTAATGCAGAGAAACTAAAGCAGATACCTTAAAGCAACTGAGGCCAATAGGAAAAGGGACCAGGAACTAGAGAAAAGGTTAGATCAAAAAGAATTAACCTAGAAGGTAACACTCACGCACAGGAAATCAATGTGAGTCAATGCCCTGTATAGCTATCCTTATCTCAACCAGCAAAACCCCTTGTTCCTTCCTATTATTGCTTATACTCTCTCTACAACAAAATTAGAGAGAAGGGCAAAATAGTTTCTGCGGGGTATTGGGGGGGGAGCGGGAGGGGGTGGAGTGGGTGGTAAGGGAGGGGGTGGGGGCAGGGGGGAGAAATGAACCAAGCCTTGTATGCACATATGAATAATAAAAGAAAAATGAAAAAAAGAAAAAAAATAAAAATAAAATAGCTGTAGAACAGAGTAATGATTTTTTTTACATTTACTTTATAATAAGAATCATCCTCAAGATATTTATATATTTAAATGTAAAAAGCTTAAGCAGTTTGTAACAGAGATCTTTAAAACGAATACCCTGGTTTTTTTGTTACCTTGAATATCGAATTAACCTTATAACAGCAGTTTAAGAACCATTTTGAAGGTGTTTACATATATATATATATACACACACACACACACACACAAACACACACACACAATTAGAGTGCACTCTCAAAAAAAGAAAAATACTTTTACATTATACCCAGAGGGCGATCCAGTGGAATGGTGGATGATGCATCTGTTCTCTTGTGAGTCTCCCCTTTTGGAACCGAATTTTTTGTTATCCATCCCTTAACCTCAGTTGTGACTGTTTCCTGGGAAAAGCTCAACACCCTTAACTCTTGGAGGTGTCTTACACACTTTTGCCCAGCTCCCTTAACCTGAGAGACTAGTTTCACCACAAATAGGGTTATTAGGGGGTCTCTGGGAGGTGATCGGTCTCCCCTTCTGCCTCCTGAGTCAGGCCTGAATTCAAACCCGGGTTCTTACCAGTCTGGTGAACAGTGCTCCCCTCCCCTTGCTGGTTCCTGTGCCTCACTGGGTTCTATTGTGCATCTGAGGCCCTCACCTAGACTCGCTGGAAGGATGAATCCCTCCTCTGGATCAAGCTGTCTGTTGGCGCCTGGTGTGATCTTCTCTTGGCAGTCCGGGGGATGCACCCCAGTGACAAGGGAAGTGATAACTCACTGTCTCCACAATCCTGGCAAACAAGCCCCTAGGAAATGTTGCAGAAATCTCAAGCTAAAATACGGGACACTGAGGTAGTTTAGCAGGAAGCAACGTTTTATTGTGCCAACACAGACTCAGTGGACTCGTGTCCAAAGGCTGAGCCCCGAGAACAAAGAGGTCTCACCTTATATACCCTTGCAAGCAGGTTACAGAAGCAAAAAGCAAAGCTCAACCACTGTGGCTGCATGTGACTTTACTGGCTGTTTCATTTTCCCGGTGTTATGTGACCTTTTTTATGTTTCAATTCTTTAAGTTTTCTCTCTCTGCTTTGCCATCCCTTTCCCTCTGTCTCATCAGAAAACAGCCTGTCTGTTTCTTTTCTGGACCTCCCTGCTACACTAGGACCAGGAGTGTCTCAGAAAGGGGACACTGAGATAGGATCCTGGAGCCATGAAGAGCCTAATATGGCGGTGTGTGGTGGGTAGGAGAACAGACAGCCCCTTGTGTAAGCTTTTGCTCATGTTGAGCAGGGCCAATTTGGGAGAATAGAAAAAGTAAGGCTGTTTGAGAAAAATTTTTAAAAAGAGTACATTTACAGAATGTGGAACCAATTCCACTGTTGGAACAGTGAAGTAGCATTGTGGCTAAGCACAATTGAGGATTTGCAAAGGTAAAACATTGCAGTGATGGATCTGCAATGACAAACTAGGAGTTGTAGAGAAGGCAAAATTCTGCCTCCATTCTTTAAGGATCCTGGCAGGGCCCAAAAAATAAACTGCCAGGAAAAAGATTACCAGGAGTGAGCTGGAGGCCTGGCTCAAGTGGCAGAGCATTTCCTAGCAAGTGCAAAGCCCTGAGTACAAACCAAAGTCCTTCATTAAAAAAAAAAAGAGCCAGGCACTGTGGCTCATGCCATCTACTCAGGAAGTGGAAGAAATCTGTAGGATTGCTGTTCCAAGCCAGCCCTGGCAAACAGTTCGTGACACTCCATCTCAACTAATAGCTGGGTATGGTGGAGTGTGTCTGCCATGTCAGCTGTGAAGGAAGTGTAAATAGAAAGATCAAGGTCCAGGCCAGCCCTGGGATAAACATGAAATCCTATACCAAAAGTAACTCAAGCAAAAAGGGCTGGGGATAGGTTCAAGTGGTAGAGTCCTTGTCTAGTAAGCAGGAGGCCCTGAGTTCATCACCTAGCACTACCAAAATCAAACAAACTAACAGAAAATGTAGGTTACCAGGAGAGAAACATACATTTATTTATTATGAGTGGCACATGACATGAGGAAATGTCATCTCCCACAAAAGTAGCTATAGTCAGCTACATATGTCATATATTGGTCAAAGAAGAGCATGTATGTAACGCGATAGGTGTGAAAAAACATGTATTTATGGCTTAATTCCCAACTTTCACAAACAATGCCATTTCTCTTGAGCTGCTGAAAAATTATATTCTGGTTTTCAAAGATGTACACCAAGGAGCACCTTTTCACATAAACAATGTCATAAAAATCTGATGGGTAAAGTTAACATAACAAGAAATAAAATAATAAAACAAAACCTTGTTTTACATAAAGTATAAAGTTTTATACTTTACAAAGCATTTTTCATGTATATCATCTTGTTAATCTTCAAACCAACCATATGAGATAGGGATAATATCCCCCATTAGAAATTACCTATCCTAATCCTTACTGATTATTCAAGAAAATTTGAATGTTCTCTCTTATTGCTAAGGTGGTTTTCTCCTATGGGCATACTGGATTGTAGAATCAACAGGGAATTTTAGTTGAAGATGACAGACCATGAATACCTGTTTACATCATGAACTATATTTCAGTAAATGTGCTGCCATACCAAAATACCAGAACAATAAAATCAAGAGTTTGTGGATGTCATCAACCACACAAAAATTTGATTTTTGGAAAACCATGTGTAGAATGGAGGAGTGATGGAAAAAATAACCAAAAACACATCTTTCAGAAGGGAATTCACAAAGTCAGTATGTTTTGCTGGGTCCTGCTTATAATAACATGATAAAGACAGAAAAGGGACTGAAAACAAGAAGACAAAAGTCATTTTAGAGAAAAAGTGTAACTATTGAACTCCATGGATCACTCAGTATGTTTTTCCCTTAAACTTGTGATTTTTTCTGGGTGGTTGGTGATGAAGACACGAACACAAGAGTGAGACTGTTGAAGTACAGATAGTCAGATGTGGTTTATTGTCACTATCACCATTCCCTCCGATTCTGACGACCCCCAGGTTTGTTTGGTATAATGGAAGGTAGGTGCTACAAAAATCACTAAATTAAAATTAATCTTACCAATAAAATATTTCCTTTAATCAGTAAATTAGTTTTTTGGAAGATATTTTGCCTTGACAAATTTTACCTGAACATCTTTGCTTATGCAAATTATATCAGAATAGCACTTGCTACCCCATGTTATATTGCCTTACAAGGACAAATAGGAGACTATTTCATGTCCCAAACAAGTATTTTACCCAACTATTATTGTTTGACATGAAAATTCAACAGGTGAATTTCTCTGGGATATATCCGACCAAGTGCCCATTTTATTGTCCTGAGGCCCCAAACAAGCCTCAAATGTTTAATGAATTTTTCTTTGGAAAACATAATGGAAATAACAGGGTTGTAATTCATTCTTTCCAATAACTATGACATCTAATCATGTTTTTCAGAATTTCTGCGGGAAATCTTTTTAGAGCAGCCTATTTATGCTCTAAATAGGCATTTAGAGCATAGTTCTAAATAGTTCATTTTGTTTCTCAATGAACTGTCTTCAAAAATATTAGGGGATTATGTTTAAGTGCTATAACTAATTCACTTCTGATTCTGGAGAGGGTAAAAGGGGCTTATAACATTCTTCCTTTGAAACTTAAAAAGATTGTTAGCATCTAATAGTTGTACAGGGGATATGTTGTGACATTTACATAATTATTTACACTATAACTTAATTAGGTTCATCCCCTCCATCATTCTCCCTCATACCTCCCCTCCTTAAACAATTTCAACAAGTTTCATTATTCTATTGAAAAAAATTATTAGAATATGTTAGTTGAATAGGAGGATTTCATTGTGGCATTTCCATATATGCTTACAATGTATCTTGGTTTGATTCACCCCCTCCATCATTCTCCCTCATCCCTTCTTTCCCTCTTTTTAAAACAATTTCAACCAGTTTTATTGTTCTATTTTCATACAAGTATATTAAGTTGACCATTATCCGCTCACCCTCTCACCACAACATGAGAACCCACCTCTAATCAGGACCTGTTTTGTAGTCCCATCCTGCACTTTTAAAAAGTATATATTCACTGTTTAACACAGTGTTCCCTTGGTATCTCACACATAAATATGCTGTAATCACACTAACCCCCTCTATTGCTCTCTCTTTTCCTGTATCCACATTTTCAACAGGTTTTATGTTTCCATATTATTCACCATCATTCTCTTTTTCCTCTGCCTCTCTCTAATCCCCTCAAAGAGTCATATATATGTGTGGCAGCATCCAATCAGTTCAGGGCTCCATGTGCACTCCTTGGAAACCAAAAACTACTGGTGAGCTGGTACCATAAGGGAGGCCATGGAGAAGGTGTGCCAGGTTCAAGGAGATCTCCAAATAATGGCCCATGTTGACCCAGGTAGTGGCCCATCCTGTGCCAACACCACCTGTTAATAACTCCAGGAGCTAAAAAGTCCAGACCTCATGGCCCTTTAGCTCCTTCTGTGGAGCCTTAGCTGGCTCCCGAACACTCCCATGTGCCATTTCTCTCCTCAGGGGTTCCAGGGTGACATCACAAGGGCAAAATTGGACAGAGCATTCTTGGCAATCATAGGGGTTGTAAGGACTTTGCTCCTTCTCAGCTTCTCCTCTCTTCTGTTCTTTGGTTCACAAATTGCTCCAATGGACAATTTACTTAGAAAGCTCCTTCAGGGGTCTGGCAATCCACCCTGGTCAAGCCATTGCCTACTAGTTCCTGTGACATGCATTGCCCACCCACCTGGCCTGAGTCACCCCATGGCTCCTGCATGTGGCATTCTTCCTGTGTGCTGAATGTTCAACTAGGATCCCAGCAGTGTGTCTTTCTCAACTGTCTGTTACAGCATCCCCAATTGGTGCTACTCTTCTCCAAGAGCCCATGGAATCCACTCTGGGGATATGTTCTCTGGTACCCAGGGAGTCCCCTGAAAAAAATTTTGCTTTTAACTCCCTCCTGTTCTGGACTTATGGACCCTCATCTATGGTGAGAGTCCCTCTTCCTGGGGGCAGAACCACTCTCCTGCTTTCACTACCTGATCAGGGTCATAGTCCAGGATGTGAAGCCCATGATATCCAGCCACCTCCCTTTTCCTCACCCAAGTGACACAGAGGCAGGGGCCCAAGAGAAGCCTTCTTTGTCATAGGGCAAGGGAGGAGGAGAAGGAGCATTTATAAATGATGGAAAGTCAGGATTACAAGGAAAACAACTTGAATAAGATGCTCCCTGTGTCTACCATGTGCTCCTCCTCTGACAGCCATGGTGTTCCCAGTTCTCACAGTCCAGTTGGACTGATTTATGATCAAACTGCTCAGAGAAAAGATGAAAAATAATCTTACATATGATGGAATGGCAATTTTAAGTTTGGGAAATCTTACCAGAAATCATAGAGGCCAGAAAAACAGCCTTATGTTGATGTTTAGAAGATATGAGTAAAGTAGCAGAGATAGTCGGGGCTGTCTCATAAGGATGGGGCCCTGTCTATACTCTTCTACCCCAATGCCTAGCACTTCCTGTCATTGCACAAGATCAAGCTGGGCAAGAGCAGTGGATCAAAAGCACATTCCGTGTGAGGCCCAGGTCTCCTGGGACTCAACACCACCCAGCTTTCCTGCTCTGTCTCCAGGCCCAGTTCCTCAGGTTGCTCACCTCCTGGCCCTGCAGTGCCCAGCACATTCCCAGCACTGGAGTTGCCAGAGGGAGCAGGACACCTGGAGCCCAGGCATCCTGGGGCCCACAGCACTGACTGCCTGTGTGCAGCTGGTGTCTAGGAAGAACACAGATCCTGCACTGTCTCTTCTCCTTCTTGAGTCCCTTGCAGCTGCTCTGATGTCCCCTGTCATCAGCCTCAGCCACTGATTACCTTGGTATACTCACCATTACCAAGCCCAGATAGTAGGATATGATTTATTGTCACTACCCAAGTTCCCTTTCATGCCTCCCCCTACCCCCCGACTTACTTGACATGTTGGGAAATAGGTGCTGTAAATATCAAGTTAAAATTAATCTTACCCAGCAGGTATAAATTTTTAATAAAATATTGTCATTAATTTGTAAATTAGTATTTTGGAAAACATTTTCCCTTGAACAGAATTTACATGAACATGCATGCTTGTGCAAAGGTAAAAAACTCATAATGGTTACTTGCTAGCACATGTAATTGCCTTAGAAGGACAAGTAGGAGACTATTCCATAACACAAAGCATTTTGTGCAACTTTTCTTGTTTGACATGGAAATTCAACACATGTATTTCTCTGAGATAAATCTGTTCAAATTCCCTACAATAATGAAGACCATGTGCAAGGTGTGCCAGGTTCAATGAGATGGAGTCACAGAAAAGGTCCACACAGTGGTCTAATAGAGACCCCAAACAGTGGCCAATACCTGCAAGGAGGAGTGGCAATGACCCCAGGAGCTACATCATCCCGTGTCCATGTCCATGTCGCTCTTGTCCCTTACTGTTTCATGCTTTCTTTAAGACTTAGCAGGATCCTGGCCCCTCCCACCTGGTCTTTTTTTTTTCTTTTGAAATTCTGTGTTCCATGGTGACATCATACAGGCTATCTGGACAGTGCGTCCTTGACGACCAGAGGATTTGGAAGGAGGTTGCTCTCTCTCTCCACTTCTCAATTGTCTTCGTGCACATCGGCCACAATGGGCAATTTACTTAGTAAGTTCCTTTGCTGGCCCCCCTCCCTGCCCAAGCCAAGCCGTCACCTGCTGCATCCTGTGACCCGCATTGGGCACTCAACTGAACTGGATTACTCCGTGGCTCCTGAGCCTGTCATGGGTCCTGGGCACAGGCTGTTTACTCAGGATCCCAGTACTGTGCCCTTCGCAGCTGTGTATTACAGCGTCCCCAAGAGGAGGCACAATCTAGGAAATGACAGAAACTCCACTCTGGGGATGCCCTCTTTCACGCCCAGGGACTCCCCTGAAAAACTTCCAGGAGCATCTTTCCCAAGCTCTGAGACAGACGGACGCTCCACAAAGGTGAGGATACCCGCTCCTGGGCACAGAGCCACACTCTGCTCAACACGTGAACAGGTTGTCCAGGAGGTGGAGCCAGTGCCATCCAATCACCTCCATCTTGTACACCAATATGATTCAGAAGCCAGGGCCCAAGAGGAGCCCACAGAAGGGAGAACAAAGGAGAAGGAAGGTCAGGAAGTGGTGGAAACACAGGATTATAAAGACAAAACTTTGGATGAGGAGACCACTGTGTCTGCCTTGACCTCCTCTTCTGACAACCATGATGTTCCCAGGTCTTACAGGCCTGCAGGAGTTCTGAGTTTGGAACAAGCCACCATAAATGGGACAGTGCTCAGTGACCCATTTTCAGGTTGCTCCTTGGTGCCAGAGAAATCCCTTAATGACCACCATCAACCCAGTTCTCCACAGGCCCAGGGTTCAAGGAAGGAGGTGCTGGGCGAAAACCATCCCCCTGGTCCATCAGGGAGCCGACCTCCATCCAGAGCTCCTGCTCACGGGCTCCAAAAACAAAAAGTGAGAACACCAAAAAAGCTGCAGCTGCTAATACCAGTACAATTACATTGGGATCGAGGAGAGGAGCCCCCACCTGCTAAACTCCCACGCTTTTCTTTAGAGAAGGACCTCAGCACTTGGGAGGTAACCAACCCATGCCAGCAGAATCACAACCATGAGAATGAAAAGGAGACCTCACACAAGAATAAGGAGGTGGAAGCAGATGGCACTCACCCTCATCCTGCCCCTTCTTGCCACCCACCTGTTCCATCCTCCTGCAGAATGAAGTCACCCACTCCCATGCCTATGGATCACACACGTCTTCATTCCTTCCTCACCCCTTCTCTAGTCCCTCCCATTAGCACTGCTCTGCCTATCACTTCAGCCACAGCCCTGTCTAAGACAACATCCAGTGGATCTGTACACTTGATGGGGAAGCCAGCTGAAGACACTGCAGACGGTGCTATGGATACCACTCCACCTTGTGCAGCCATCATTTTAACATCAGCCTCAGGATCCACTGTGAACACCTTCCCCTTGCCCCAGGCCAGCGGTAGCACAAGGCAGATACATCCTTCCACCATCCCACCTCATACCATCCCAATTATACGCAGGGCCCCCTACCCTCAACCAGGTTTTTCCCAGTCCCTTATCACCCAAACTACTCCTCATCCCACGTTTGTGCTCCCTGCTTCACTTCAAAAGCAACAGTCTCTCCTCAGTGGATCTGTTTTTGTCCTTCCCAAGAGGGTCTTGACACCTGGACTTGTAGGCAGTGTCTCAGCAACTGCATTCATCAGGCCTGTCGTCCACATGGATGAGCCCATGGATACAACACCCCCTTGAAAGACATCCACATTACACTCCGCTTAGACCTACCACCAGGTGTTCCACCCTTAGACCTACCACCAGGATGATTGACTCTTGGGACACTAACATTATTTTCTACTTTATCTTCACTCCCTCATGCTCATCAAACTGCAGCCCCATCCAGGAGAGGGAAATTGATGCTCCATTCCTTTCCATTGTTTGCCTCATCCTTCCCCATCTTCCCTCAGTTATTCATATAAAAACAGTGTTGTTGTTAATCTGCCTCTGTTCATGTGTGTTCTTTGCTCTTTAACTCATTTATGGAGGAAGAAGTGACCTGTGTAAGTGGTGAGAAAATGAGCAAGAATTGGGCAAATTTTTTCTGTCTCAGGCAACAGGATGTGAAGTAGACTCAATGACAGGTTGGGGAAAACAAATAAAGTAGACTCAAAGAACAGGAGCCAGACATATCTAAATGTTTTAGTCTTAAGTGGTATACTTTTGTTGGGACACACTACTATGCCATACTATAACATTTTTAGTTTAGTTTAATTTTCTGGGTGGTACTGAGGTGTGAAATCAGGATTTTGTTTTTGTTGGGCAAGTGCTGTATAACTTAAGCCACATCCCCAGCCAATTTCTAACTTTTATTTTTCCAGGTAGTGTCTTGCCATCATACACATTGTCAGCCTCACACCATTATTCTCCTATCTATGAATTCTTGGCAGCTTGGATTACAAGTGTAGACACCACTCCTGTTTCCTTGTTGAGATGTGGTCTCACAAATTTTTGCCAGTGTTGGCCTTGAATTCCAAACCTCCAAAGCTCCTACGTGTAAGTAGCTGGGATAATAGATAAGTGCTACCAGGCACCCCCACACACACTCTTTAAAAATGGGTGTCTTAGTCCTGTGTTCTGAGACTAGCTTGTTATACCAGGTAGTCTGGGAACAGGGATGGGAGGAGAATGGTTCCAGGCCCATGGAAGGAAAATGTAAGCAAGATTCTGTCTCACAAAGATGAGACTGCAAGCCTGGAACCCAAGCTACTTTTGAGTCAGACGTTAGATGAATGTGTCAGCCTATCATGCAAAACACTGAGATCCTTTCTGAAAAACAAACATCACTCTTGGGCCCCTGGTGCTCATTGAGTCTGCAGCTCCATCCAGTAGGGGGAAGCTGGTGTTCCTTTCTCTTCCATTGTTTGTCTCGACTAGTCCCATCTTCCCCAAGATATGCATATAAACACCTGGTTGTTAATCTGTCTCTGTTCATGTTTGTTCTTTGAGTCAACTGTGAGGAAGAAGTGACCTGTGTGAATGCTGATGTGCTGAGCAAAACGGGCAAATTTCCTCTGTCTCAGGGAACTGGATGTGAAGTAGACACCTGAATGACTGCTTGTGTCATTCAGAAAATACAGGAGAATGAAGTAACAGGTGCCATGCTTTTCTAGACTTTTTAGTCTTGAGTGGTATACTTTGGTTGGGACACACTACTGTTCCAGATATTCCTTTTTTAGTTTAGTTTAATTTTATGGGCAATTCTGAGGTGTGTAATCAGGGTTTTGTGTTTGCTAGGCAAGTGCTGTGTGACTTAGGCCACATCTCCAGTCCTTTTCCAACTTTTATTTATGTTTTCAGGTAGTGTCATCACATTATACACTTGGCTAGCCTTAAGCCATTACTCTCCTACCTCTGACTTCATGGCAGCTTGGATTCCCAGTGTGGACACCACTCCTGTGGCGTGTTGTGATGTGGTCTCACAAATTTTGTTAGCAATGGCCCTGAATCCCAACCCTCTTAATCTCTGATTTAGGAGAAGGTGTGATAGTAGGCATATGCCACAGGCACCTCCCCCTCACTCTTTAAAAATGGCTGTCTTAGCTCAGGTGTTGTGAGACCAGCTTGATATACAAACTAGCTTGGAAATTGGAATAGGAGGAACAGATTCCAGTCCCGCACAAAGAAAAGATTAGTAAGATCCTGCATCATAAATAAGCCAGCTGTTGTGCTGCATGCCTGAAATCCAGGCTACTTTTGAGTCAGAGATAAGATGAATGTGGTCGTAGACTATCCCTGGAAAAGCATGAGTCTTATGTGAAAAATTAAAGGCCAAAGGAATGGGCCATGACTGAAGGGATAGAGCCCTTATCTGGAAAGTTCTAGGTCCTGAGTTTTCTGTAAAAAAGATTGATTCTATTAAATCATTGAAAGAAAATGAACACTGTAACCTTAGAGTGTGCAGTTTGATAAGTTATCACATCCTAGAACATGAAAATATTCACCACTCACAAATCTTTCTTATGTCCCATCATTAGCCTTTCCTTCTGTCTTTCCTCATCCTGCATCTCCAAGTTCAAGGCACTTACTGATTGGTCCTCTGTCACTACATATGCATTTTCACTTCAAGTAATGCATTAATATAACATGGCCTCTCTTTTCTGGTTTCTTTTGCCAGACCATTGTTTTGAGAGCAAGCCATAATTTTGTTTATATCATGTCAGTTTTTGTGCTGAGTAGTATTCATTTATTATGGTTGGACCACAATTATTAATTCATCTATCAATGATTGCTTGCATTGTAATTTTCACTTATTAGAACAAAGCTGGTGTGAATATTCTCTTTAAAGTCTTCCTATAAATAACATAAAGGATGGGTCATATGATAAGTTTGTGTTTAACTTAAACCAACTGTCAAAATGTTTCCTGAAGTGATTTCACCACTAGCCGTGCAGAGGAGCTCTAGTTCCTACACTGTCCTCACCAACACTTAGTGTGGTCACATTGTGTCATTTCAGCTCTTCAGAAGGAAGGTAATGGTTCCTTTCTGGTTCCAATTGTAATTGAGCTAATGATTAACAGAATGATAAGCAATTTTCATGGCTTACTTGATGTTTCTGTGACTCTTTTGGTGATGTCACTTTTGAGGATATTTGCCTTGAATCCTAATTTAAAAAATTTTATTATTAGCAAAAATTATTTGAGATTTCCAAGCATGCATAAAGTACACTTTGATCAAACTCACCTATTATACTCTACTAGTCCCATTCTTTCCCCCATATTTAAACAAAATTTAGACTTTTTAGCTTTGAATAATTTTGTAATTATTTTGTTTTACAGTTCTATATGTTGTATAGGGAGAAGCTCAAACACATTTGTCAATATTTTCTACCATCATATACCTTGTCCTCTCATTCTCAGTCTCTTTTCTGTGACAGCAACTCACTATAAAGCCCAGTATGGGCTCTCTCTTTCTTGGGACAAGATTTCACTATTTAGAATAGGCCAACCTCAAACTCTAGATTCTTCTTTGTCACCCTCACAAGTGCAAGTACTACATGTGTGTGGCAACATGCAGTGCTAAAATATTAATGTAGATCTACTTTCTTTCTTTGTTTTTTTTTTTTTGCAGTATGAGGATTTGAACTCAGGGACTTAGGTATGCTGCATCATCTCTACCACTGAGCTACATCACCATCTCTTTTTGTTAACCATGTGTTTCAAAGAAAAAAGTTTTGTATATTTTGAAATCTAATTTCTTAATTTTTGTTTCTTTATGAATTTTGTTCCCAGCATTGTTGGTAGGAAATCTTTGTCTAATCCAAGAGCATAAATATTTGAACAGATTTTTTCCATATAATTTAATAGATTAATGTTTTATATTTTGGTCTTTTATCTATGTTGTGTTTATATTTGTGTTGTATTCTTGAGTCCTGCATGAGCTTGTCCTAGAAACCTAACTGGGGGTGATGGGAGATGAGAAAGGACAAAAGACAGAAGACAAAACATGCACAAAGTTGGGGCCAGGTGGGTTGGGCACTCAGATGGAGATGCAAAACAGTGTCCTCCACCTCCAGCGAGTTTATTATATACAGTGGCAAACAAGGAGATGGAGGAACAGTTCTTGGAGGAGGGGTGTGACATTGTAGTTCTCGGGAACAAGAGGAACATGTGACTGCTTTTCTCTGAATATAAACATCTTAGGAATAACAGCTGTGCTGCATTTTGGCCCTCTTCTGCAGCTGGGGCTGTGCCAAACTCAGCCTGCAGTTTATTTAACACAGCTGTGCTTATGTACTCTGCTCTCCACATTGTATGAGGAAAGATTTTAAAGTTAATTTCTTTTATATGGCTCTCTTTGTACCATACTCATATATTAGTTGCTTGCATAATCACTTCATACAATCACTATCCCTTCTTCAGTAAATTGACTTTGCATCTTTCTTGGAAATGAATTGTCCCTCCATATGTGGATCAGTAGGATCTCTTCTCTGTTCCATTGGCCTTGTAAGTTGAACTCTAGATTATAAGAAATTCTTTCCCTGGCTGATTGTCAGCTGTTTGTGTAAATTTGATTCCAGCATTATGGTCACACCAGATTGCCACACAGATTTAAACATACATGAAATGTATCATATCAATCAAATGCAGCTTGGGTCTCCCTAGGATGGCTTTAAAATTCCACTTTTAAAATACTGAGATATAAAACCTGCAAGCAATGCAGCCTAATATACTTGAACAAACACTTGGACATCTGTTCCAAAAAGATGGTGGACATTTTGTGCATGACCTCCTTACCTCATCTGCCAAGTATGGCCTTTGGCTTGGTCTTACCATCACATCTGCTTTTTAGGAATAGTGTACAACCTAGATGCCCAACAACTGATGAATGGATCATGAAATGATGATATATATACACACAATGAAGTATTACTCAGCCACAAGGAATAGCAACATAGAGAAAAGGAAAAAGATATAAGAACGAGTACATAAAATATGGAAAGACATACTTGGATCAGGCACTGACAGTATGTGAAACAAAATTAGAACACTGAATGTCACAAGAATGGATCAATTTTTCAGAATTTCAGTATTTCCTGCTACACTCTGAAGTCCTATTAAAATGGTCTCCTCTGAAGCACAGTGTGCAATTGGGTATGGTCCCACAGTTGTCATGAGATGGATGCAGGAGGATCACCTGAGTCTAGTAGTCCCTGGGCAATGAAGACTGAGGAAGAGGAAGTATTTGTAATGACTTATAAATGAGTTCCTTCACAATCAATATCTGTCCAGAATTTCTTTTGTCTCCTGTTTTTATCCTTTCTTTTTTTCTTTTCTTCTTTCTCTCTCTCTCTTCCCCTCTCCCCCTCCCTTTCTCTTTTTGTACTGGGATTGAACTCAAGACCTTGCACTTCAATCACCCTACCAATTAGGCCACCATTACAATCCTTTGACTTTTAGTGTCTTTTTTGGGTAAGGTATCTCACTTTCTCAGCTGTGTCCTAGAACCATGGTCTTCCTGTCTTCTCCTTGCAAGTAGTTGGGATTACATTCACGCACCACCATGCCTGACCCCAGAACTCCATTTCTTGCCTTTGAAGACAATGATGTTCCTTTTCCTTCTAGAACAGGGAGCATGCCTTTCACATGGGGGTTTCATTTGCTTTTAAGAAACAGAAAATATTAATAACAAAAACCAGGACTGTAAAATAAGTACATTGTATGTATGTGTGTGGGGCACTAGTGGGAGGGGAGACAGTGAGCAAGGAGATTAAGGTGATGGTATATGGCAGATGAACTTCATATACTTATATAACACAGAACTAAGAAACCTCTTGCAATTGCTTTACATGGGGGGAAGAGACAATGGGGGAAATGTAAATAATGTACAATATAATTCTAATCAGAATAGTCACTATGAATCTGCCATGTATAATGAATAGATCCTAATAAAAACTTATTTAAAAACTTAAAACAGGAAATAATCAGAATGATATTTTTCACTTGTTGTTTTCAAGTGCCATTAATTAACATGATCAAAATGTCAGTCTGGTGTATTTCTAATGCTTTACAGTGAAAGTGAGAGGCCTGTCATCTGCTCAGTCAGAGGACAGGGAAAGCTGACACACAGATATTAGTCCTGCAAGTAGTAGAGTTTAGGAGAACTGTTAACTGTCCAAGGAGCAACTTTTCAATGCCAAGGTCATGGGCCTGATTGGGTAATAATGGAGTTCTGAGTTAAGGAGTGAGGACACTTGCACTCAAGCACCCGACAATCTTGATTCAACAAGATTCCCTCAATTATCTTAGTCTACAGAAGTGGCACTTCTTTGTGTTTTGGGAACTGTCACTACTCTCTCTTTGCTTGGACATGATACAGAAGCCTCTGACTTTTGATGTAATACTCACCAGTCAGATCTTTCCCAGAGATCTGCCCTTTCTTCATTGGAAGGCCAGTGGAGCACTAACTGGGAATGAGGTGCAAGAAAACCTGGCCAGGAATGTGCTTGGCCTGTATGGGAGGAAGGAGCTCCAGAATCAGCCAACACATGGAACAGATCCAGAAGTGTGTGCATATGACTGTGCGCTGATAGTTCAAAATCAAGTGGCAGAAGCTAAGTAGGAGTGGCAAGTTTTTCTGCTGGACACACTCTCCTGGGGCACAGGATTTAAGCCCTTGCTGCTAGAATGATACTGAGAAGGAGAGAGAAACTGATGCTCCACACCAGGTGAGGTAGAATTGCCTAACTTGGCACAGCAGAAGGTGGGAGAAGAAATTGAGAGCCCCTGAGAATGCTTTTCGGGGCCAAACTCCTATCCAGGTGAGTTAATCCTTGAGAAGATCTGGGGCTCAGAGTATTTAATTGAGCAATAAGTACCATGATGGTCAGAAGACAGCAGCATCATGGAGATCTCAGTGGGCAGATTTCTCTGGGTCAAGGCCAGTTGGGAGATGCTGGTAAGGAAGTTGATCATGATAGGGAAGGCAAGACCATAAAGTGACAGAGGCAAGTTGTTGATGCTTAAAAACAGAAGCCAGGAGTGTGGCAAAGGGCAAAGAGGCAGCCAGGGCAGCTGACATTTGGAGGGTGAAGGAGTCAGACAATGTAACACTGAAACCATAGGGCAGGACATGGGGGCAACTAAGAAAAGGGCAGTGTAATCTGTGTTTAGGCAGAGAGCCAAACAGAATGGCTACCTTGGGGGAGTGCCCAACCTGTGCTGTCCAGCAACTTTTGAGTAGAAAATTCACCCCATGTCTTAATTTCCCATGGCTGCTATGATAAATGACTAAACCATAAACTGAATAGCATTTTCCACATGTCTAATTTTCCTATAATTCCTCTTTCATGGAATGCCTATGACTATTATCACAACAACTTGATCTGATGAAGGCAGGGTGCGTGTCCACTCTGTACCTGTTATCTTGAATGACATTAGGAAATGTACACATACTCTAAGATTAGGAGAATATGTAAGGCAACCAGTTTGATAGAAGAATCAAAATAAAAACTGAGTAATTTTACAAAATTATAAAGCACATTTAAAAATCAGTACAGAAGATGGAATGCAGGAAATGAATAAAGATGAGGAAAACAGGTTGTGTAAAATTGGACTTCTGTACATGAAGAAGCAACATTAAGAAGCTCTGTGTGAATTTAACTCTGCAGAAGTAATTCAGGTTTCCTATCTCCCAGGACACTTGGGATCAATCTGAGAATGTCCAACTGCTCTCTAATAAGAAACTCCCATCTCACAGAGTGACAATTGGTATGGAAGGTAGGAGGTGAATGACTACATCACAGTGAATACAGGTCATCCTACCTATGGAGGGAAGCACAGAATCTGAGGATTGTAGTTCAGGCTAGCCTGGGAGAAAAAGTAAGAACTTATGTCCAACATAACTGTAGTGAATAAAACAGGCCTTAAGTGGTAGAGCACCTGCATATCCAGCATAATGCCCTGAGTTCAAACCCTAGTAGTACCACAAAAATTCAAATATGATAATGTTCAATTATCTTTTCTTGTGGACTGTGATTTGAACTCAGGGCTTCAAGCTTTCTGGGCATTTGTTCTATCATTTGAGCCATGCTGCCAATCCATTTTGCACCGGTTAGTTTTGAGATAGGGTCTCGCTTTTTCCTGGGCCAGTCCAGAGTACAATCCTCCCACCATAGCTTGGTTGACAGGCTTGCTCCATCTCATCCAGATTTTTTCTTTGGAAACAATCTTCACAAACATTTTTTTGGCCTGGGTTGGACTGGAGCCATGATATTCCAGATCTAAGCCTCCCAAGTAGCTGTAGCTGGGATAATAGCTGCGAGCCACCAGTGCTGTAACCTTCTGGCCCAATCTAGTCTGCCTGCTTGATTTCTGTGACTCTCCACTGGGTCTCAGCCACCATCCTGGACTGAATGGGTGCCCTGGCAGTTTCTCAGTGGGAAAGGGCAGGGTGGAAGCCCACTGACAAGTCAGAAGGATTATAAAATAAGGGCAACTGGTGTCCTACAGTATAGGTATGTGCTGTCCTGTTCTATTACTTGTGAGTTTCACAGTTGCTTACACAGACATCCTTTGACAACCTACTGTGCCATCAGCACTGTACCTTGAGAGGACACTGGGTTTCCTTCTTTCCATGGACAACTGTCTCCATGGTCCAGTGTTCTTCCCCTTAGGGAGGACCCTTGAACAATGATGTTGATCTCCTAATTTTTGTGAATCCCTGGACCCAGCAATGCAGGATTGGATTGGGGAGTCACCTGTCAGGTACTGACCCTTCTGGAGGGAAGAAGAGAGCATGAGCCCTGACACCAAATCACAACAGGAATGGGTTCTCTAGAAAGTGGGGGCCCTCCCCTAGTGCCTCCATCCTAGTTCTACTTGTGGTACAAGATATCAGGTCTCAGCACTAAGAAAATTAGTTCCCCTCCAGAAATACTGTGTTTAATATATAAATGAGGTGCTTACTTTGCTCCTCCCTGTTGTTACAAGGTAGCTCAGATGATATATCATCTTTAGTAAATGTTCTGAAGATCATGGTAGTCTTTTGTGTGGGTCTTCCTATCCAGCTTCTTATTTCTCTATTGTCTTGGAACCTGTCATTGGATAAAGAAGGAACTGAAGAGTTAGGATTTGATTTTAACCCCTTCTAAAGCAAGCAGTCCTGGAGTGTCTTGAACTCTATGAAGAATCTAGCTTTCAGAAGTGAGGATGAGGGTGAGGTGGAGAATACCTGAACGAGGCAGAGAGGCAGAAGGAATTCCAGCAGACCTTCTACATCCTTGGGGCTCATCTGTAGAGCAGTTCTCAGCCTTGCCTCCCATTCCTTCAATTGGGGAACCAACATCCTCAGCTCTGATGGTGTTTGTTATTCTTCCAGAAGACCAGGGCAGAAGTAGCATCATAGAGACTGTAAATAGGCTCCTTTTGTAGCTGAGGCAAAAGTTGCATCCACACCTCTGATGCAATAGTTTTTCAATGTGGGCAGAGTGGGTAGAACATTGGTTTGCATCTTCTGTGATTTGAGATTCCATGGAGAAATTCACAGACCATCATTTGTTGTAGAGATTTTTCCATCAAGCAGGCACCATGGCATCCTCTCCTCAAACAAGGAAGAGTTTCAGGGCATCGTACTTATGGCAGATTTCTGACCAATTTGGATTCCCAATTTTGGTTTATTAGCAAAACTGTGGGACACAACTCTTAAATGGAATTAAAGCGAGCAACTTTATTAGGATAAGGCTGTCGTTATGCATTTGAGTTCCCCAAAACTAAGTTAGGTCACAGCCCAAATTGTTATCCAAAGCTAGAAAAACCTTTCTCCGTTATTTCTTCCTTCCATCCTCTCTATAGGTTTGCTCAGTTGTTCATCCCAATTCCAATTATATCTTAATTCCCTAGTATTTTTAATTTATTCACCAGGGTTTTTTATAGTAAGCATATTACTTATTTAAAAATCTGTAAGATTTTTCAAAGCTATTCCTTCATCAGATTCTAATTTGACTGCATTATGGTCAGATCAAGCAGCTGAAATATTGAACCCTTGCATTTGAAGATCTGCTCAGTCAAGTATGCTATGGTCAAAAAATGAGATCATTGATATAGAACAGATATTTGTTGAATCTAAGGTATATATATATATATATATATAATGAAGTAATGTCCCTTTGGCTGTTCTGTAAATGTGCAGTAATACTAAAATTGCCAGAACAATAATAGCAAGAGACTGTGGACATGAACAACTCAAAATTGATTTGACACATTTTGGAACACAAAAAGCAGAATGGAGGGGTAATGGCTAAAAGAAACAAGAAAACATTCACTTATAAGGGGCCACTCAATGCCAGTCTGATTTGGCTGGGTCCTGCTTATAATAAATACATGAAGAGGGAATGGGGACAGAATGCCAGGAGGTAAAAGTTATTTTAGAGGAAGAATGTACATATCTCCATGTTAATGTTCTCATTTATGATGGGTGTTTGGTGATGAAGACATGAACAGGGAGTGAGAGTGTCGAAGCACAGAGAGTCAGATATGAACTATTGTAATTCTCACAGTTACCTCTGATGCTGGCCATCCCCATTCTTATTGGATATGACAGAAGATATCTGATGCAAAATTCATCAAATTAGAGTTAATCTTACTTGGCAAGTATAAATTGTTTAAAATATTTTCCTTTATTAGTAAATTAGCCCCTTTAAAAATATTTTCCCTTGTCATGTTTAATCTGAACATATTTGTTTGTCCAAAGGCAAATTATCTCACAGTAGTCATTTGCTATTCCATGTTATTTTGCTTTAAAAGTACAAATAGGATAATATTTCATATTGCAAGAAACAATTTTGTCAAACAATTCATGTTTGACATGAAAATTCAACAGATGGGTTTCTCTGGGATGCACTTGTCCAAATTCCCTTTTACTATACCAAAGCACTCAACATTCATGAAAGGTTCAATGATTTTTTCTTTGTAAAAACTAATGGAAGTATCATGATTATAATAAATATGACATCTATTTATGCTTTTTAGAATTGGTGTAGGAAATCTTTGCCCAATTATCATACCAGCCTATTTCTGTTCAAAGGAACAAACAAAACCTTGGTCTTTAGTGAACAGTCTTCAAAAGATATCAAGGAATTCTGTCTAAATGCCATAAGTTCTTTTAATGGTAATATGCTGTGGGGTAGTTCTATTTTGGTCTGGTCTGTTTGGTGTTCTGGAGGCCTCTTGCATCTGTATGGGCATAGATTTTTCTAGATTTGGGAAAATTTCTGTAATTATTTTGTTGAATATAGTGTGCATTCCCTTTGCTTGCACCTCTTCTCCTTCTTCAATGCCCATGATTCTCAGGTTTGGTCTTTTGATGGAGTCAGTGAGTTCTTGCATTTTCTTTTCACAGGTCTTGAGTTGTTTAGCTAATAGTTCTTTGGTTTTTTTCCTTTAATTATCATTTCATCTTCAAGTTCTGAAATTCTGTCTTCTGCTTGTTCTATTCTGCTGGATTGGCCTTCCGTTTTGTTTTGAAGTTCTGTTTTTTTCTTTTTTCTGAGGTTTTCCATATCCTGAGTCCCTTCCTCTTTAATGTTGTCTATTTTTTAAAGTTGTCCTGAGTTCATTTATCTCTTTATTAATGTGTTCTTTGTTTAACTTTGGTGTTTATATGGTGCTTCTATGGTTTATTTCTTCTTGTGCTTTCTCAAATTCTCTATTTTTGTTGTATTGGAATTTCTTGAGTGTCTCCTGTACATTTGATTGACCATATCCAGTATCATCTCTATAAAATTCTCATTGATTACTTGCAGTATTTCTTCTTTCAAATTGTTTTTGTGGGCTTCACTGGGTTCTTTGGCATAGTTTATCTTTGTTTTATTGGAGTCTGGATCTGGGTATCTATTTTCGTCACTTCCCTCTGGTTTCTGTGCTGATTTATTATTGGGGGAAAGTGGTTTCCCTTTTTTTCCATATTCCCATCATTGCCCTTGCTATTATTACTGTCCCTGTACTGTGTGTAATTCTGTATTGTCTAGCTTTAATAATAACAATGACGATTTTTAGAATGGAAGGGTGAGAGGAGAGGGAAAGCAAAGAAGGTAAAGAAAAAGGGAAAAACAAATAAACAAACAAGTAAAAAAAAAACAAAAGAAAAACCATGTCAAAGATATAAATGGGAGAGCTAGTGTACTAATCAACAGTAAGCTAAACAGGCATTATAGGGACAGAGAGAGGATAAAAATAAATAAATAAAATAATAATTTAAACATTTCCAAGTTCAAATGCAATAAAGTTTCAGTCTTAATAATTTTTTTGTTAGTCCCTCAGCCTCCAATCCTGGAGATGCTGTCTCAGAAGTAGTTTTCTCATTGTCTAATCAAAAGGGAAAAAACCAAAAAAGCAAAAAAAAAAAAAAAAAAAAAAACCCAAAAACCAAAACACAGCAGTGTCCCAAGTTCAGATGCAATACAGTTTCTTTGTTTTTCAGCATGCAGGTGTAGTTTGGTTGTTGTCTCATGAAAGGAAGAGAAAAAAAAAGTCTGGAGACAGTTCTGTGAATGGCTATCTGAGGCTGTGGCTCACCTGCCCGCTGTTGTCAGCCAGCTGTTGCTGCAGCTTTATTGATTGCAGATCTCAGGAGTGAGCTTGACACTCACCTAGCCCTGCAGGCTTTGTTTCTTAGAGTTCTCCTGGGCACGACCGCCACTGTTAGAAGCTTTCCCATTTCCAAGCACACTGGGGGAGGTTGCGCTACACCTGCATTCTCCAGCCGGCGTGTTTATTTACAGTTCACGTGGGAAGTGACACCTCCCCCCTCTCCTGTGGAGTTTTCCTCCCACCGCCACTTTTACAGGCTTTCCCGCTCCTGGTTGCTGGATGGGTGCCCTTTTTTTTCTTTATTAATATTTGACTTGATGGTGTCTCAATGTATGCCCACTGTGGGTATACATTGCTCTGGTCTGTTCAACCCCTTCCATTACTCTCCCTTACCCCTTTATCTCCCACTTCCCATTTTCAACAGCTGTCAATACGCATGCTTGTATCCTGTACGTTCTTATCTTATGTTCTGGGATGTTACTGGTGCTCTTAATTGTTCTAATGATAGCAATGCATTCAAAGTAAGAACAATAACTATTGGGAAATTATAGAAAATGGAAGGCTGATGTAAACAACAGCAATGTTGCAAGGGATGGAAGGATGGAAATTTTACCACCTGTGTAAAGCCAATCATTTAAAGAAACGTAAAAGAAGGGAGTCATATATAGAAGAAACGTGAACCACTCTGGCCTGTGGCAAGAAAGAAAGATCCTAGATGAGAAATCATTTAAAGCCAAAAAAAAGTCTGGTTCACAAAGTGCCTGTCAACCGAGGATGTGGCTCTGTGTTCAAAGAGTAGTTCCACAAATAAACAAAGAAACAAATACATGATTAAACAGCAAGGATAGTTAGCTGGATAGACTAGTCTACACTGACAGTTCTTTTCTTCAAGGGCCTGAATTACGTCTCTCCATGACTCTTGCATTTAGAGTTTGAGTTGAGAAATCTGCAAATATCCCAACAGGTTTGCTTTTATATGTGACTTGTCTTTTCTCATTTTCAAGAATGTGAAAATGGCCATATTACCACACACAATCTACATCTTTAATACAATCACTATCAAAATTCCAGTGACATTCTGCACAGACACAGAAAAATTACTTTTGAAATGCATATGGAAATACAAAAGGCCTCAAAAAGCCAAAGAAGTTCTGGACAAAAAGTCCAATGCTGGAGGCATCACAATACCTGACTTCAAAATGGTACTGACACAAAAACAGACAGGAGGACCGATGGGTCTGAATAGAAGATCCAAACATAAACCCATGCATCTATAGCCAAGTGATCTTTGACAAAGGATCCCAGAACACATGAGGGAGAAAAGACAGCTTTTTCAACAAATGCTGCTGGGAAAACAAGATATCCACATGCAGAAGACTGAAAGTAGATCCTTGTCATTCACTCTGTAGCAAAATCAACTCAAAGTGGGTGGATCAAAGACCTTAATAAGACCTGAAACCTTGAAACAACTCCAGGAAGCTGTAGGAAATACACTTGAACAGATAGGTGAAAGGTACTACTTCCTAAATAGAACCCAAAAGGCTCAGCATCTAAGAGAAAGAATGAACAAATGGGAATGCATCAGACTAAAGAGCTTCTGCAAGCAAAGGAAACAGCCACCAGACTCAAGAGACAGCCCACAGAATGGGAGAAAATCTTTGCCAGCTACTCATCTGACAAGTGACTAATATCCAGAATCTACATGGTACACAAAAACCTTAATCCACAAAGAATCAACACTCCAATGAAAAACAGGCACATGAATTAAGTAGGGAATTCTCAAAGGAAAAGGTACAAATGGCCAGTAAATATATGAAGAAATGTTCAACTTCCCTGGTTATAAATGAGTTGCAAATCAAAACAACACTTAGATTTCATCTCACCCCAGTTACAATGGCCACAATTAAGGGAAATAACATCAACAAATGCTGGTGAGTATGTGGGGAAACAGGAACCCTTATCCACGGCTGATGAGAGTGCAAACTAGTACAACCACTATGGAAAGCAGTGTGGAGAGTCCTCAAAAAGCTAAAGAAAGAACTACCATGTGATCCAGAGATGCCACTCCTGGGCTCTACCCAAAAGAAAGTAAGACAGGATACAATAGATACACCTGTAACCCAATGTTCATCACAGCACTATTCACAATAGCCAAACTTTGGAACCTTACAACTGATGAATGAATCAAGAAAATGTGGTATATATGCACAATGGAGTATTACTCAGCCATAAGCAATAATGACATGTGGTTTGAAGGTAAATGGATGCAATTGGAGGATATTAAGGAAGTAAGCCTGGCTCAGAAACACAAGGGCCCATGTTTTCTCCTGTAGATGGAAGATGGATCCAAAAGATAAACTTACACACAAAAACAAGCACAATAATATACAAACTGAGATGTAGAACATGTTTGTAATACTGAAACTACTCTATGGACCTTGAGGAAAGAGGGAAAGGAAAAGAGAATGAGGGAGCATCAGTAATTTTGAAAAACATAAGATGGGAAGGTAGAGGATATAAAGATGTGAATTTAACTCTATTGAAAAATGGGAGACGGAAGGTAGAGGGGCAAGGGAGAGTAATGAAAAGAGTTGTATCAACCAAAATAAAGTATACCCACAATGGATGTACATTAAGATACCCCTTTGAACATCAAGCCAAATATTAATAATGAAAAACAGGACTGTAAAATAGGTACAGTGTGTGGGGGGTACTACTGGGAGAGGGCAGAGTGAAGGATGGAGATTAAGGGGATGGTATATGGCACATGGACTTCACATACCTATATGAAACAGAACTAAGAAACCTCTTACAATTGCTTTAAGTGGGGCAGAGGAGATTGAGGGAGAGAGACAATGCGCACAATGTAACTAATGTACAATATAAGCCTAATTGGAATTGTAGCTATGAATTCCCCTCTGTATAATGAATATGTCCTAGGGAAAATATTATTTTAAAAAACTAAGAAAGAACTTTTTAAATTAAGAGTTTAGACTTTCCCAACTAAACTCCCCCATGTAGTAACCATTGCATTTCAGGCAGCAATAGTACTTTTATGGTCAGACACTACTGTATTATTATATAAAAAAGAGACTATTCTAGAAATCTGCACATGGGTATTTCATAGCAATCTGAGGAAACTAGTAAATGAAGAAATGTTTGCAATCAATTAGAGAAAAGTGTGCTCACCTACATAGTGGAAGTGACAGAATTGCATCTGACTTCTGAGCAGAAATAATGCAAATATGGCAGTGAAGTGAAAATTTTGCTGTATTGATTTGAGAAGAAAATATTTGCTTAGCAGCTGTGGCCACAAAATTTTCTTTAACTGGAAAGAAAAATAAAGAAGCTTCTGAACAGACTAAAAGTAAGTCATTGTGATACCAGTAGACCTTATAAGAAATGATAAAGAACTTCTTCAGAGAGAAGGGCTTTAATTTTTAAAAATGAAAAGTAACATCACCAGAGGAGAAATAAACAAAGAAGAAGTGAATATTTTCTCTTTTCACACTCTTAATTATTATAAGGTTACCAATCTACACAAACTAATAACCACAATGAATTGTGCAGTTACAGGATGGAAAGGCGGTGTGAGCAACAGCAATGTGGGAAACATGGGAGGGATGTTGAGTAGTCTGTAACAAAGCTCTCTGTAATACCTATGCAGGTCTACGTGAAAGAAACAAAGTCTACTGATCAAAGAAAATGTAAAAATCAAATTGTAATTTAAAACAACAGAATAAATGGAACCATATAATATGCTTTTCAGAACTAGAGAAGGCAGTAACAGAGGGTATGGATTGAAAAAGAAAAGGAAATGATAACCTGCAACAAGAAGACAAAAATATAAACAAACAGATATGAATTCAAATATGTGGCTAAAAACTTTAAATGTGAATGATCTGTATGTCCTAATGATAATATAGAGACTGGAAGAATGGGAAAAAGACCACATGAGGTGCTCTGTGCAGGAAACCCATTTTAGATTTGAAGTAACAGACATGCTTAAAATAAAGAGAAGAGAACAATGTATCATGCTAGCTTAGATACATTAGATAAATTAATCGTAGACTAAGCACACTTCAGGACAAGGAGATTAGTGCATATAAAGGTGGGGTATTATGTTATGATATGGGGATCAATCCTCCAGGAGTTATAATAATCCTTAATGTGTGTGCACAAAATCCTTGAGATAAAATTCAATAGAACTTCCACTGTTAATTTGGAAGATCTCAATAACCATTGATAAGCTGTTGACAGACCCAGAAGGACAAAATAAGCAGATAGTTTAGTAAAACACCTCTGTGGAGACAAATTGTGTCCCACAAAATGTAGGTTTAGGTGGACTCCTAGACTCACCACCACTGAATACAGCCTTACCAGGAAACAGTCACTGTAAATCAAAGCAGTAAGATGAAATCATATTGCATGGTGGAAGAACCCTAACCCAATGAAAGTTTTGTTCTTACAAGTACAGGAGCCACATGCAGACAGAGGGTGACCATGTGATGGTAGAGGCAGAGTGACATCCTGCACATGTAGGCAAATAACTAAGGATGCCAGAAAAGCCACAGAAGCCAGGAAGATGGCAGGAGAGATTCTTCACTACAGATTTCAGAGGGGGGATACGTAAGGCAGGGAAACTACCTGGGAATGTTCATGCTGTGCATTTTTTTCAAATGCTATAGAAATGTGCACCACCTAGTGGACCACCAGCAAATCCAGAGTATACTTAATCACAACTTGCTAACAGCAATTCAGTGCTTATAATAAATGTACTATGAACTCTAAGATAATTTTTGTAAAAGAAAGAAAGTGGTGGAGATGCTGGTAGCTCACACCTGTAATCCTAAAAGATCAGGCTGGATATTCTAAGCCAGCACAGGCAAATAGTTCAGGAGAACTTATCTTGGAAAAACCCTCACAAAAATGTCTGGTGTAGTGGTTTAATGTGTAGGTCTTGAATTCAAACCCAGAACTGCAAGAAACAAACAAACAAAAAAGGAAGTGGTGGAGAGTATAAGACAATTTTCTGTAAAATTGTATTTTTAAATAAAACAGTTCCAAATAAATTCTTCTGTTTTTAAAAGATGTTCCAAATGAATTTTTTCTTCCCTTTCCATTCTGTACCACCCTTTCCCCTGCCCTCTCCTACTACTACTAGGTCCTCTGGCTTCATAGGCAACAACTCTATCACTTGAGCCATGCCCTACTCTTTTTGATTTGCTTATTTTTGGATGAGCTCTCATGCTCTTTCACCAGGCAATCCTGATTCACGATCCTTCAACCTACACCTTCCATGTAGCTGGGTTCACAGGCTTCGGCCATCATGTCTGGCTCCTTCTAGGAGATAAGGTCTTGCTAACTTACTGCCAAGGCTAGCTTTGATTGGCAATCCTCTGATCACTGCCTAAAAATACCTGGCATTAGAGGTATGAGACTCAGTATTCAGATTAAATTCTCTGAATAAAATATCTGATGACCCTGTTCCACAAACAGACCAATTTCAGCTAATGTTCAACAAATTTCTAGAAGTCTAAACATTAGTTTGTGATGCTGATTACTAATAAAATTGAACCAACCATTAAGTGGTGAGTAAATCTCTACTTCTATAGTAATAGCACTAGTAATTGATCTAATAAATTTAAATTTGTAAGCAGGAAAGAGAAGAATATGACAAAGCATTTACACAGTGGACTCTATCATTTTTCCCAAGTGAAATGAATGATAACAGTTATCAATCCCTTCATCTGACTCTATAGCAGGCTTCACTCTATTTTCTGGACACATGTAGATACTATTGACTTACTGCTTGTGGTGGATCGATTGGCATGGCCTCCAAGGAACTATTTTTGGAGGTGAACAGGAAGATCCTGAAAATGTGTCACAATAGAGAAAGCTGTGGACATGTAGCTGACAGAAGATCATAAGGCATTTAATAATCGTTTCTTAAATCAAACATTTCACTTTATTTACATCTTGTAACATATATTGGGGTTCAATGTGGTGTTTATCTTCACACTTTCATTTATAGGATATTTGCAACTGAAATGTGTGTGTTTCCCTTTGTGGGAAGAATATTTTGTTTGCAATCTCATGAAGGGAATAGATTAACATTGTGTTCAGTGAACTCAGCCAGGCACAGAAAACCATTTACTGAAGAATTCTACCAATAGGTGTAATCTAAAAAATGAAACCAATTTCTCTTAGAATTTGAAGGAACAGCAATACCTACCAGAGGATAGGGATACATTTTTCAATGTGTTCACTGTTACAATTAGGTTTGGTGCAGTCATTGAATATGAACCTTAAGCAATTCTTCTTCTACCTTGGTAGATGATTTGAGGCTCATGCATAATATCTGCTATATCCTAAAACTTCAAATCAAATCCAAGTTATTGTCATGGAAAGTGTCAAAATTCTCATTTTACTTTTCAGGGAATTGAAATGTGGAGATTTAACCTGAATTCCCCTGATTCAAAACACAACTGAGTGAGTGATGGCTCTGAGAGAGGATTATACTTGTCTGCCTGGGAACAGAGCTCCATAAACACCCGAGCCCACTAACTGATGTCATGAAACCCTGAACAAAGGTTCACTCTCTTTGTCAGATCATCATGTAAAAAGTTGATTTTGGAAGGTTGGTATCCTGGAAGATGAATCTGAGCCAGGAGAAATTTCAAATCCTAAATCAATGTCCTGCCTACATATTTCAATTAATAACCTAACCTGCGAGAGTTTCCACAAAATTAAGCCCCTCTAAAGGTCATTAGGAAATCACACTTGTGGGCATCCAGTCCAAGGAACTTCTCACTGTGAACTGTCTCTCAGAGATACTTCCTGAATTGCAGGTGACCACCCATGGGACCAGGGGTGTGCTTGGCTCTCCAACTGGCCAAGAAATCAGGACATTCCAAATCAACTGTCATTTCAAGGGTGAACTTTTATTCAACTGCCCACCTTCTCTAACTGGATTATGCTAATCAGAGGGGACCATGTGTCCCAATGGGCTTTTTCTTCACAGGTTTAGGGGAGAATGATGACAATCCTGACTGCTGTATACTGATATAAATCACTGGGTAAACCACAGTACAAAGACTACCAGACAAGGTAAATTTCTGCTCATATTATTCTCACCAGAACTGGGTCTCAAAATATCTCACCACCTCTAGATTCTTCAATGCAGTGGGGCAGAGACCTATCTGCCTTAATGGAATCCATCAATATCCATAACATGTGAATCCTACATGGAATCCACAATGAAGACCACCCAGGCCCCGTTTCCTCCTATCAACCAGGGTTCACTCCATGGACCTGATAGCACTGTCCATTGTCACCACTCTCCCTATAGTTCACAAAGAGCAGGGACACAGTCCTCATAAACCCAATGGATGTCATGCCAGGAAAAACCACTTCTTTCCTTTACAAAACATGTGTATTATTTTTTTTCATTTTTCTTTTATTATTCATATGTGCATACAAGGCAAAATATGTGTATTAAGACTCTTTAAACATTTGCGTTTGCATTGGACATTTATATAGGGAAGAGTTTGCCTATTATGGTCTTTTCACAGAATGCTTATTGCTAAATAAAGTGTCATGAGGATCTTGACCTGATGGAGGCAGTGTGGGTGTGCTCCTCTGTTTCTGTTCTATTGAATGGTGTGTTGAAAATAGCCATTAGGAAATTTACTTATTTTTCTGAATATAGGAAAATATGTGACATAACCAGTTTGATAGCAGAATAAAAAATACAAATTGAGTAATACAACAAAAATATAAAACACATTTGAAATCAGTACAGAAAGTGGATGCTGGAAATGAATGACCATGAGGGAAACAGGTTGTGTAAAATTGAACTTGTCCTGGTAAAGAAGCAGCATTCAGATCTCTCATCCCACAGGACTCTAGGGATGAACACGAGTATGTCCAAACTGCTCTGAGATGTGAAACTCCAGCTCCCACAGTGACAATGATAGGTAAGGCCGGATGTGCATCACCATAGCACAGCCATGACAGGTAGTCACTGAATGTCAGAGTGAACACCTGACACCCTAAGGTGTGCTGCTGTACCTCTCTCCAGAAAAGTATATTTTACATATTCAAGTATACCATTGAGTTGTACATGATTCATTTAAAAATCTGAATCTTTAGGCTCATAAATTACTATTCTCTGCTTGTGAAAACAAGTTCAATAAGCAAGAAACTGAACTGTCTGCCTAAATATTATCTTGGTGATTATAATTTCAGTGTGAATCAGCTACAGGGCTCACATGATGAGAAAAAAATGTGGCTGCATTCCTGATTCGAAATACCAGCCTTAGACATTGCCGCTGTTTTCTTTTTACATGTCAAGATAAAGAGTTAAAATTCTTTGAGATGAAGTTAAAACACATATCCAAAATTGATCAATTAAAATTATTATTTATTTTCAGGTGAGGGGAGAACTAAGATCACATTCCACTTCAGATTTCCAATCCAAGTGTGTAGTGTAATTTCAGTCCAAGCTAATCCAGTCACTTGAATTCACCCATCTCCTCCATGACACCTCCTGATTGTCAGAGCTTCTGTCCAAACTCTGACCCAAGCATCTCATCTCAGCAGAAGTCATGGATAACAAAGACCTAAACTGTGCCTTTAAAATCAGGTATGCTAAAACAAATTCATTTAATACACGATCAGTTCAGGGGAAGGGAAAGTTGCAAAATAACCAAATGGAAGTAAATAAAAACGAACAGCATTCACCAGTGACCTTTTGCTCTGACATATGGGATGTTATACCATCTTCCAAAATTGCAATCAAAATCATGTGAAACCATCTGATTAAGAATGAAAGTAAAACTTTAATAACATCGTATATATCAAAGATATCATCTCTACTAATAACACATGAGAAAATCTCAAAAAATGTGAAGTTAGTAGGTTAAATCTAATCTAATATAAAACAATGGCAAATTATTTTCATCTTTACATTAAGGAAAATATAGTATGAGATTAAATATTCACTAAGGTAGTTGTCAACTGCTGAAACATCTACAACCAAAACTCCTTTGCTAGTTCAGGCAGTATATGAGTAGTTTAAGGTTGCCTGTCAGGGGGCACAGGGATGAAGAGGAAAACTCACCCATCCACAGCCCTCCCAGGCCTCCTTGGGAGACTGAGCCAAGACCTGACCTAACATGGAAGCAGCTGGATGAGATGAGCTTCTAGTAGAGGAAGTTAGTCCATCTTCTTTATTTAGTTTTTCCTTCACAGATGTCTCACAAAATGGAAATTATGATGAAACTTGGCAGTTAATATATTGAACAAGTGCTGTCTGTCTGCCGACTAGGGATTTGAAATCAATCACTCCAGATCTCTCAGGTAGGAGTGGTGGCCTGTGAAGTTGCATTCACTTCCAGAGCTCCACAAAGGATGGGTCTTTTATCTTCGTGTCACACTGCTGCTAGGGTTAATCAAGAGTCAGTGAGCTTCGGATATTGATGTGGTAGTATAATTTGTCAAATCACAATTAATGGCAAAACCAGATAGTTCTGGTGAGTGTGGACCCTTCCTCCATCTTAGCTCATGTTACAGTGATGACCTTGCCTTTCTTTCCACATGGAACCTCAAATCTCTAAAGACAGTAAGCAAGAGTGTTCTGTGTTTGTATTCTTTCTACCACATGGTAGTAGAGTTGAACTCAGGGCCTCCCACACAGTAGCCATACATACTGTACCATTTAAACCACTCCCTCAGAATTATTTGTGTCGTTTGTCTTTTAATTCGTGTTACTTGTTTTTTTTTTTTTAAAGATTTTATTAGCATACATTAGTTGTATAGGGAGTTTCATTTTGGCATTTTAGTGCTTGGTTACAATGTTCCTTGGTTAAGGTCACCCTCACCATCCTTCTCCCTCATCCCTTCCACCTTCTTAAAATGATTTCAACAGGCTGCATTTTTTTCTATTTTCATACCAGTGCATAAAGTACCTCAACCATAGTCACTGTCCTTTGCCTTCTGCATTCACCTTCACTTTAATACTGACACCCTAACAGGATCTGTTTATCATTCCTGCTGTAAAATTTTCACTATATGTTAATTGCTCAAAGGGCTTTTATGATGTTTTTTCACCCATGAACATACTCTACTTTAATTATAGTAACTGCTCTATTCCTCTACTTTATACTTTTCCTCCTAAATTCAACACCTGCAGTGCTTTTCATTATGCCATCTTCCTACGTCGTTGCAATGAAAACCTTTCTTAATCATGCTATCGTTCTCTTTTCAGATCCCTCCTCCTCCCAACCCACTCAACTAGTCCCACTATTATCCCCATTATATGTGGGCTTGGTGGCATACACCTGTCATCTCAGAACTGGTGAAGCCCAGGCAGGAGGGCTCAGAGTTCAAGACCAATCAGGCAACTGAGAACTTGTCTTAAAAAGACCACACACACACACACACACACACACACACACACACGTTAACACTTCTACTTCAAGTTTCATTCTTGGCTCTGAAACTTCTGCATGTCCTGTGTCTGCATCTCAGGGAGGGAGAAAAACACTTCAATGAAGGAAGCCAAAGAAACAAAGTCCAAACTAGAGAATGCCATGTGTTGTGTTTTTAAACCATTTTTGTCATGCTGACTCTTCCATGTCCAAGGACAATCAGATGTGTTTTTCTTGGCCTGATAGCCAAGAGGATGACTCTGCTCTTAGGCATATGGAGATCTTGAGTTATATTAAAGTGACAGTAATGTTCAGTGAAGAGGTGGTGAGCTGGCACCAAGTTCAGTACAATTTAATGCTCTCTTAACTTGCAAATCGATGATGCATTTGCTTTGTAGACATATTCCAGACAGACCAGTTAAACTGGATTACTGATATAGAATGATCCACTAATGGGTATTTTCTGCAGAAACCCAAACGGATCTAGTATATAACCTTTATGTAATTGAATCCTTCAAACTATTCCAAACATACATCTAGTCTCCAAAGCTAAAGTCTAAGAGAGAGGGGGAGAACATCTGCTGATAATTGGTGGCCCACAATGTCTCAGGAAACTGGAGCCCAGTGGGGAGCAAAGGACTTGACCTCCTCCTGGTGTATGTGTGCATTATGGGTAGAACATTGGGCACACAGCTGGAATAGCTGAAGAATAGATGATTTTAATACAGGAGGCTGATGTGAAAAGGAATCACCAGGGTGCAGACCTTGAGCTCTGGATTCACTAAGGCTGGGTCCAGGGTCTGGATGGTTCACAGTCTTCTGTATAACTTGAGAAAAGTATCCAGATTTAACATTGTTACACCAAATGCATAAAATAAAGTGAACAGAATCTCCTTGCCATGAAGGCATGTTGCAGGTTGCAACATGCAGTCTTCTCAGGGTCCCATGTCCTCCCATTTGAAACTGGAAATCCACAGATGACCAGGTGCCTTTAAGGAGGCCATGCATAAAGGTCTCAAGAAGAAACAGACCCTGGTGAGACCTAAATAGAGCCTAAAAGAGACCCAAATAGTAGCCAGATGGAGCCAACATCTGCCAGAAGTAGGGAGAAGGACACTAGAAACTAGTTCGTTCTTTAGATGTTCTCTGGCTCCATAGCAGATTCCTGGCCCCTCCAATGTGAACTTTTTCTCTCATCTGTGCTCCAGGGTGACATCAGAAGGGTGAAGCAAGACAGTGCCTGTATGACAACTAGAGGAGTTGGAGGGAGATTGTGCTCTCTCTGAATCTCCTCTCTTCTCCTGTTCTTTCACAGGGAACTTTCTCTGATGGGGAATTTTGGCAGTAAGCAACTTTACAGGCTTAATTGCCAGCCCTGCATAAGTCATCACCTGTAGTTCCTGCTACCCATGGCGTGACTCTCCTTGATGCAGGCTGCTCAGCCAGGATCCCTGCAGTGTGCTATTCTTTGCCAGACATTTCAGTGTGCCTGAGTTGTGGGACCCTCTCCATGAGGCCCTGCACTCTACTGTAGCGAGAGACCACTGAAAAACTTGTTCTGTCAACTCCCTGAAACTCTGCGATTATGAACCCACCAGAACCTTGAGGATGCCTAGTCTGTGCACATAGCCACTCTCCTCATCTCACCACCTAAGCTGTTAATCCAGGCTGTGGTGCCCATGCCATCTAGTTACCTCCTTCAAGTGACACAGAAACAACAGCAGAAGAGCAGCCCAAGGAAGGGAAGACAGAGGAGAAGGATTGTTGTGCAGAGATGGAAGGGAAGAAACATAGGAAGGTTCACCATTCCACTGCCCTTGAACCACGTATGCTCCCATAAATTGCTGTTGTGGAAGACATGGGTATTTGGGAGAGCAATCAGTGTCAGAATAATAAGATCCTACAGCATAAAATGGAGATGTCAGAGGGTACAATGGTAAAGGGTACACAGCCATTTAGCCCGTTCCTTTTTTCCCTCCTTCTGCTGCAAGGACTGTCCACTTACACTTTTCAGGTCACAGCTATTATTGGCTCTACTGACTTGGCAGCCCAGATTGCTGGGCAACCAATTCAGTCTTTCCCTTTAATTTTCTCCACACCAAATATTGATGAAAGAATTATTCCATAACCTCCAATTCTCTTCCTTTGCCCTTCTCTGCTGGCCTTGTTCCTCAGTTTATTTCAAGTCCCAACTTGGTGTTTCCATCTAATGACAATGAAGATCCTGTTTTACATAGCACTGCAGCACCTCCACCTTCTCAATTCTCCAAGCTACCTCAACCTATTAATTTGGCCTGGAAACTTAAGTACTGTAAAAGGAATCACCCACACCCATGTGTATAAATCCCTCCCTCTTTTTTCCTTCCCCACATATCCTTTAGTCCTTCTCGCCAGTAATCCTGTTAGCACTGGCCCACCCATCACTTAGGCCATAGCCTCTTCTACCACAGCAGCCAGCACACGTGCATTCCTGATCTGCCAGCCACCTTTATATCCTGAGATATATCCTGTGCATATCAGCATATGGACACCACTCCCCTTTCTGCAGTTGTAATTTTCACATTGTTGCAAGGCCCCACTGTGAACTCTTTCCCTTTTCCCCCAATCAATTGCAGCAAGTGCAGAGAGGCACCCTGACAACAGAGCAGCGTGCAGAAACCCACCTACACTCAGAAGTCCTGTACGACCCCAAGTTTTCACCAGTCCTTTGGTACCAAAACGTTTACTTGGCTCACATTTGGGACATCTAGGCAGCAACAGAAAGCCTTTCTCTTCAGGGTGCCTAAGAGGGATCCTACTCTTATACACATTCCAGTAGACAATGCCTGTGCAATACCATTAACCAAGCCTGCCATGGACACAAATGAGGCTATGGACACAATGCCTCCTTCCCAGGCTGCCATTTTCCACTCTCCTCCTGAGTTGCATTTGGTGGGGTGTCTACTCCTTCTGGAAACCCTCCATGCAGTGGCAGAACTACCTCAGCCCATGTCTCCAACAATTGCTTTGCTAAGTCCCTGCTGGGATCAAGCACCATGCTCAAATTATTTTAATACAAGAGCCACAATTCAGCCTACCTTTGGAGTTTTAAAGGGAAGGAATACGTCAGCTCTTTTTTCTGAAAAACCTAGCACCCCAGAGCTAGATACAGGCCTAAATTCTCCTGCAGCCCAATCACAGAGTGGCAGCATAAGATAATCAGGACTTGTAGACCTGATCTTATCCTGCTCTGCCCTTATACTCCACTCACAACCCATATAAGGGGGAAATAAGTTAAAGAGGGTGGTTTTAGTATGAGAAGATACAAGAGATTATTTCTTTACTGTTAGAGAGGAAACATCACCAAACAAAAGGCTAACCACGCTCTGTAGGTAGGCAGTTAAGCCATACTTTGCTCAAGCCTCAGTCCTGCTGTGTGCAGTACCACAACCCGTCTACAATGCTGTAGATTACCCACTCCATGGTTTGGCATTTTTTTGTGCCATACCCTTACAACTTGTCATAGCAATTCCACCTCCAAGGATTTTCCCAATAGGAATACAAACAGTTGTGCAAAATAACTTGTTCACATATGTGCATCACAACATTATCCATAATAGTTCTACATTAGAAGCAACTCACATGTCCTCCAACAAAAGAAAGGATATGCAGAATGTCATATATTTCAGGGGACTGAATACTATTGCCAATGAAATGGATGAAGTAAATATATATTTTCCACATGAATGAATTTTGAGAGCAGTATACTAAGTGAACAAAGCAAACCACAAAAGAGTACATAATGCACAAATTCCACTTACATGAAAGTCCATAAAATGAAAATCCATAAAATGAAAGCAGAATGGTGTTTGCTTAGGACTGTAGTACAAAGGGAGGTTGAGCACAAATAATATGGGTTGTGCTTGATAACTAGATTGTGGGAATGGTTGTTGTCATCTGTAACTTAGCCATAAACTTCATGTTGCATATTTAAGGTGAATTATTTCTATGGTACACAAATTATGCTTCAATAAGCCTGTTAAAGCATGCTAGACTCAAACAGAAATGTTCCCCTTTCTCCTTCACAAGTGAGGGATATTGGATCACCAAATTCACCCACCTGAACCTCAGTTCACTAATAAGTAAGATGGAACTATAGTAACTTACTTCCAAACATAGGCTATAAAAGGGGAAACTAACTTTACCATGGAGACATCAGTAATAAATCATACTTATGTACCCACCATGAGGCATGATGGGAAGGGCTCTTAATGTCCATGATTTCCTAAAAACCATAGTGTAACCAATAAAAAACAATTTGAGATCTTCTGTACCCTATGTGATTTTCATTCCGTACAACAGTCAAAGTTCATGAAAAGCAAGGAAAGTTAAGAGACTGTCACAGACCTAAATAGGTTAAGGAGACTTGATGACTAAGTGGAATTCAGTTTCTGGATGGGAATCTGAAAGAGAAAACAGCATTATTGAAAAAACTAGTGAAATGTGAATAATTTCCAGCACTTAATTAATAGTTCTTTTTTCTTTCCTTCTTTCCTTCTTCCTTCCTTCCTTCCTTCCTTCCTTCCTTCCTTCCTTCCTTCCTTCCTTCCTTCCTTCCTCCCACCTCTCTATGTCTCTTTCTTTTATGTATATCTTCTTCATTTTTTAACAGAACTAGTAAATGGAACGTAAGGCCTCCTACATGATGAGTAAGCATTATACTACTGAGATATATATTCAGTCCTTTAAATATATTTGAGACAGGATCTCCATTATGTGTTCAAGCTGGCCTTGAAAAAACTACATTGCCAGGGAGTCCTTGATCCTCCTGCCTCAGTCTACCTGGAAGCTGTGATTCCTGCTGCCACAACCAAGCCAGCATTAGTGGCAATTATTGGAGGATGTTGGAATTGTTTGTTGGTTCTTTCAAAAAACAAACAAGATCAACAAACTTAAGCCAGGTTAACAAAAAAAAAAAAAACAGAGAAGAACTGAATTAATAAAATCAGAGATGAACAAGAGTAAAGATCTATCAAAAAGATGGACTTTAGGAGCCAAAATCACTGATGAATATAGCAGCAAAATTCCTCAATAAAACACTTGCTAACAGAACCCAAGAACACATTTGAAAGATCATATTCCATGATCATGTTGGTTTCATTCCAAGAATTCAAAGATAGGATAATATAAGTAAATCAGTGAATGTAATACCTCACATAAAAAGAGTCAATGGTAAAATGCATATCTCAATAGATACTTATAAAATCCACCATCTCAATAGATGCAGTAAAAGATTTTGACAAAATTCAACAGTCATTTATGAGAAATGCTCTGAAGAAACTAGAAATGGAAGCAATGTTCCTCAATATTATAAAGGTGATCTATGGCATATATCATATGACAACATATATATGACACATATATATATATGTATGTCATATATAGCCAACATTGTATTAAATAGGGAAAAACATTTCCTCCAAAATCACGAATGAAGCAAGGGTGTCCACTCTCCCTACTCTTAATAAATATAGTACAGGAATTCTTAGTCAGAACAATAAGACTGGAGAAATAAAAGTGATTAAAATAGGGAAGGCAATTTGACTTCTTATTTGCAGATGACATGATTTATACCTGAAAGACCCTAAACACTTTATACAAATCAATTAGCCATTCAGCAGTGTTGCAGGAAACCAAATCAGGAAACAAAAGCAATGAACAGTCTGAGAAACAAATCAGGAAAACAGTACCATTGACAATAGCTTCAAATAATGGAAATACATGGGAATAAAGTTAACAAAGGAAGTGAAAGAGCTAAAGAATTAACTGTACAAACTGTACAAAATTCATTTTTCCAGTGAAAAATGAATGAAGACATTAGAAGATGAAAGGACACCCCATGCTCAATGTTGGGAAAGTGGATATACAACCAAAAGCCATCTATATGTTCAATGAAATCTCCACACAAACTGCAATCAAATTCTTCACCGAGATAGAAAGGTAAATCCTAAAATTCACATGGAAGCACAAAAGACCTTGAACAGCCATAGAAACCCTGAGGAAAAAGAGCAACACTAGACATACCACTGAACCTACCTTCAAATTACACTACAGAGCCATAGCAATAAAAACAGCATGGTGTTGGCACCAAAGTAGGCATCAAGAGGAACAGAACAGAAAAGAAGACACAGACACAAAGTCACACAAAGTCACACAGCTACAGATTTTGTACAAATGAGTCTAAATCCTGTATAGTTGTTAAACAAATGGTGTTAGGAAAACTGGATTTCACCTGCAGAAGTTTGAAACTAGATCCCAGTCTCTCACCTTACACTAGTATCAATTCAAAGTTGATCAAAGACTTTAATTTAAGATCTGGACCTGACAAACTACTCTTGGGAAAAAAAAGGGAATACACTGAAATACATAGGCTTAGGTCGTAAGTTTAAGAATAAAATTCTAGTAGTTTAACTGTTAGAGAAAGGATTGAAAATGGGACTGAGTGAACCTAAAAAGATTCTATGCAGCAAAGTAAACAGTCACCAGATCGAACAGGCAACCTGTAGAGTGGGAGAAAATCATTGCCAGCTATATATCTGGTAATAGATTAATGATGAGAATTTACATGAGTTCAAAATCTAACCCCGAAAAGAACCAATCCACTGAATAAATGGGCAAATGAACATAACAGACAATTCAACAAAGAAGTACTAATGACCAACAAATCCATGAAGAAATGTACAACATACTTCTTGATAAATAATTGCAAATCAAAATATCATTGAGATTTTTACCTCACTCCATTCAGAATAACTATCACCACTAATACAAAGAACAGCAAATGATGGTGAGGCTGTCGGGGTAAAAGAAACACTTACACCCTCTGGATGGTAATGTAAATTAACGAAATCTCTATGGAAATTAATATGGAGTTTCCTCAACTCTAAAAACAGAACTCTCATATGAGTCAGCCATACCAATCCTGACCATGTACTTGAAGTCTTGTCAGTCAGAGTATCATGGAGACACTTGCACACCCATGTTTATTACAGCACTATTCATGAGAACCAAGCTTTGGAAACAGCCCAGATGGCCCATTACTGATGAGTTGATAAAGAAAATATGGTATATATAGACAATGGTGTATTATTCAGCTATAGGAAGAATGTCTGCAGGTAAATGGATGGAGCTGGAGAACACCATGTTAAGCAAAGTAAATCAGGCTCGAAGATCAAATATTGCATGTTTTCTCACATACAAGGAAACTAAATGTGTAATAAATGTGTACACACAAATACATCAATGATATATATGCTATTATACACATATATATGTGTGTACACACATATTCAGAGAGAGAGAGAGATCATGATTGAATTGGTAGGATTGTTTAGCAGAGTATGGTAGGAATGACAGGGTAAGAAAACATTAGAGAGTGAAAAATATTGAAACACATTACATCTGTGTATGAAAAAATATAATGTAATGCAATGTTAGATGTTGAATAATACAGTTGCAGGGCAATAAAGAAAAGTGCGAGGAGGTTAATTTATCCAAAACAAAATATTCAAACATATCCCAAAAAATGTACAAAAAATGAAAGAAAAAAGATACATACAAGTCTCAAATGCCAAGGAGAAAACCCATTTAATAATTAATATACAGTCAAAAATGAAGTACAGAAAAGTAGAAGAGGTCACATCAGGGTTGGGTAGCAGTGAGAGGGGAGAGGTAAAGGGAGAGGGTGAAGGAAGACAATTATGGTGGACATATTTTGTTTTGTGTATTAAAACAGAACAATGAAAATGGGTGGAAGGAGAAAGATGGAGTGTGTCTATCTAATTAAGATACATTATAAGTACAACTGTAAAAGTCACAATGTATCCACCTGTGCACCAATTATATGCTAATAAAACAAAAGACAATTACATATTATTATTAGCATAATATGGCTAACATTTTGTGTGGACGAAAGTTTGTAAAATCAGGAAAACCAAAGAGGGTTCACATTTAGAATTTATTGGTGAAATAGGACATGAAGTAAAACATGTAACGGTTCATAGGACAATCCTTGGAGATCCTGTGACATACAACACCCTTATGCCTGAAAGCACAAGACACACTTGCAAAGAATTTATAGGACAAGGAATACATGACCATTCATGGCATGTTTGGAGATGTCAGGATTCAAAAGAAGTAACAGTCACACACTAACTAAAAATAAAACATCAGAGTTAAAACAAGTCATTAAAAAGAATAAAATACTTACCAGTAAAGAGAATGAAAATAATGTAGAAAGGGAATAATTTTTTAAATAATAAAAATCTAAATTTTCTAAATGTTTCTGAAAATGGATATCCATGTGAAGAGAATGACAACAGTTTTGGGTAATGTGGCAATAGCTGACACTCTCAGACAGGCCTCACATGGAGGAGAAAAATCCAGGTGCAGGGTCACAGAAGAGAAGGACAGGTACAGGGTGGTATAAGACAGAAGACTCATGGTGAGGAATGGGGGACACACAGACCAGGAAATGTCAGGAAAGAAGATATCATTTTTGTGAGCATTGCCCAGAAACATCAGAGAGAAGATCTGCTAACCTGGAAAAGCCCTGCTGAATTCTGCACACATAAGAATAAATGAATACAAACTTCATTCAAAAAGGAGCAACAAGAAAATACTTCTGCCAATTCTACATAAAGGTATGGTAGTGGAAAAGAGGACTACACACAAACTAATGCTATAATGACACAAAATGTGTCAAAATGGATGAGAATTATTTAATCAACTGGGCAAGGTACTTTTTTAAACATGAAGAGACTGTCACAAAAAAAGTGATACAATCATGGAAAGTCCTCATTAATGAGCATGAGAGAGATTCCAAGATGAATGGGCAGGAGTGAGGAGAGATTAGAAATCATTAAAATATCACTTGAGCCTTGATTGTAAATTAGAAGCAAATGAGTAAAGAGTTGGGACACAAAGAAAAAGAGGAAAGAGGAGGAGATATTTTCTAAAGATATTTGGGAAGAGATGGTAAACTTCTGAGAGAAATGCACACACTGAAGACAACTACAGGAATCTGACAGTTAAAAGATGGAGGTGTCTGAAAGAGAAACACCTGAGAAAATGTAATAGCAAATACTAAAAACTATTGCTGACAGTGGTGGTGTTCACCTGTATCCCAGCACTGGGGAGTCTGAGGGAAGAGGATAACCAGTGTGAAGGACGTTTGTGCTTCAAGGAAGATCTGTTGCAATGCCAATCTCCCCAAAATATCTAAATGCCACAGGGAAAAAAACCCTACACATCAAATCTTATTTAGAAGTGGAAAAATATTTTGGAATATGTCTTCAAGGGATAAAGAGATCATGGGAATACATCTCAGTGGTAGAGTGCTTGCTTATTATGCTAACAGGCCTGAATTTCTCCCCAGAACTGAAAGAAACAGATAGGAGTGTGTGGGGGGGGATGATTGAAAGAGACAAACAGACAGACAGACAGAAAGACAGAAACAGAGAGACTGACCATCCTTGACTTGGAATATGACTAATAGTAATATTTTAGAAAAACCCTGGAGGGAAGAATAAGAATAATGTTTTGTGGATCTAGAAAAAGAACAAGTGACACACTGGATAATAAAAAGTAGAATTTCTTCCATCTGTTGGGGGAAAACTTCTGTGCTAGAGGGATAGACAAAACATGGAACGGTTACCAGGAGAGGCAGGGCAGCCATGCATTTGATACCAGGAAAGGCAGCTTTTAGATATAAAGGACCTGACCTTCCAAGTGGTCATGAAAGAACTTGAGACACAATGTTCCAAGATTCCATACTGAGGAACATGCAGCCTAAATATGTCTGAAAGGAATAATCAACTTGCAATGAAAAGAAATAGAAGTTTGGGGAAAACCAGAATAGGAGGAGGAGTTAGACAGCATTTCACTTTACAAATTCCATGACAGAAATCAGATAACAGATCTAGGAAGCTTAGAGAACTTCAAGTAAGTTAAATGCTAAAAAACAAACAACAGACCTGCACATTGGTCTATTCTACTCAAACTTAAGGAAGCTGGTGAATGAAGCACTTTTTGAAACCAGGTGTAGAAAAGCATTCTGACCTATGTGAGTGAAAGGATAGAACAGCATCAGACTTCTCATCAGAAATGATGCAAACAAGAAGAGAGTGGATTAAAACTTATATTATTGTTTTATAAAGAAAGTACAAACCCAGACTTCCTAGTCTAGTGAAAATTGTTTCATTAGGAAGGAAAAATTAAGACTTTATCAGAGAAATCTAAGTCAATGTGATTCCAGTATAGGGTCACATTATAAGAAATGTTGAAAAACTTTCTTCAGATAGAAGGAAAATTTCATAGATCTAATTGAGAACTATGTTTAAAAAATGAAAAGAATAATATCAGAAAAGAGTCAACAAAGAAGAAACAAATTTTCTTACAGTTTGTGTCACTTTTGTGGATTGAACTCAGGGTCCTGGCTTGTTATGCAAGCTTTCTATTACTTGGCCCACGTGTTCAGCCCTTCTGTTCTTACTCTTAATTTTCCTAATGAGAGAAATGCATTCAAAATAACAGCAACAATGAATTGAGCAATTACAGAAAATGGAAAGCTGATGTGGACAACAGAAATTTTGCAAAGGATGAGTAGAAGGAAACTTGTACTACCTGTGCAGATGTAAATGAAAGACTCAAAGTCAATCATATGAAAAATGTAAAAGGAATGAGTCATGAACAGGGTGATCATGGACCATCATGTCCCTGGGCAAAAATATGAAAGGCCCTTGATGAAAACAAATAAAAGCAAAGAAAAAGTCCTGGTGTACTACATGAGTGGCACAGTTCCTGCAGAGAAATATTCTGGGACCGCATTTGGTGCCTAGTACCACAAATGAATAAATGAATAAGTAAATTAATGAAATATGACCATCATCCTAAAACAAGTGAAAAAAGGGAATCACATCAAATGCTTTATCAAAACTAGAGAAAGCAGCAAGAGAAGTAATGGGTTAAAAATAGAAAGAAAATGATAAATTATTCTAAATAGACAACAAACATAAAAAGTGAATGTTATTCAAATGAATTGACAATCATTTTATGTGTGAATGATTTATATGTACTAACTATAACATGGAGACTAAACCAGTTAAAAATAAGTTGTGACCAGTGCGGTGTTTGGGGACTCACACCTGAATTTCTAGCTCAATAGGTAGGGCACCTCCTTGGCCAGTGCAGTGCGTTAGTTCAAAATCCCAGTATTGCTTCCCCTTCCCAGAAAAAGAAGGAATGACATATTGTGTGTTGAAAACTTACTCTATGTATAAGTACACAAATAGATTATAAATAAAGAATTGGTAAAAAAATAATGATACTAGCACAGACAAAAAAAATCAAACAGAATTATTGTAAAATGATCTTAGAAACCAGAATACACAGGGAACTCAAAAAGCTAAACTCTCCAAAAATCAATGACCCAGTGAAGAAATGGGCAAATGAACTGCACAAAGCCTTTTCAAAGGAAGAAGTACAAATGGCTAAAAAACACATTTAAAAAATGCTCACTATCACTGGCCATAAAAGAAATGCAAATCAAAATGACATTAAGATTCTACCTCACTTCTGTTAGAATGACTAACATCAGGAACACAAACAACAACAAATGTTGGTGAGGATGTGGGAGAAAACAAAACCGTCATACACAGCTGGTGGCAATGTAAGCTAGTACAACAACTATGGAAAATAGTGTGAAGAATTTTTTAAAAACTACAAATAAGCCAGGCACTGGTGGCTCATGTCTGTAATCCTGGCTACTTATGAGGCAGAGATCAGGAGGATCACAGTTCGAAGCCAGCTCAGGCAAATAGTTTGTGAAACTTATCTTGAAAAACCCTTCACTAACAAAACTGCTGGTAGAGTGGCTCAAGATATAAGCCCTGAGTTAAAACCCCAGTACAACTACAACAAAAAAAAATCTGCCATTTGATCCAGCAGTACCACTTCTATGAATATATTCACAGAATGTGACTCAGCTTACAACAAAGTCACCTGCACACCCGTGTTTATTGCAGCACCATTTATAATAGCTAAGCTATGAAAACAGCCAAGATGCCCCACTACTGACGAATGGATTAAGAAAACGTGGTATTACACACAATGGAATTTTACTCCGCCATAAAAAAGAATGAAGTTGCATAATTCGAAGGTAAATGGATGGAATTGGAGAACATCATCTGAAGTGAAGTTAGCCAGATTCAGAAGGCCAAAAGCCACATGTTCTCCCTCATGTGCAGATTGTAGACCTAGAGCAAATGCAGTAATATTATGGGCCATGGGTAACACTAATGGGAGGCTTTGCATGGGAGCGACAAAGCAAGGGAAGGAAACTAAACATTTGAGTTAGGTTGATGTGCTCACTGTACAGGAATGAATGTAGAAATTTTAAACTGGCTGAGGCCACCATGGGAAATAGACTAGAAGGAGTGAAGAGGACTGGAAGAGGTTAATAGTTGGGGTTGTAATGCATACATGCACAGAAACAACACAAGGAAACTCCCCTTTATCTCAAAGCAGCAAAAATTGTCATGTTTCTTATTTAACCCTTGATGTTTTTACTTCTACTAAATCAGAGACCATGAGGGTGAAACTGGTTCTGCTCTGGAAGGGGGGAGGGTAGCCCAAGATGGAAGGGGGAGATAACAGGGAAATTAGTAGTAGGATGAATATGGTGCAAACAGTGTGTACATATGTATGTAAATGCAAAAATGATACTTGTTGAAACTCTTCCAAGAATCAGGGGAGGGGGGATGAGGGAGAGTAGTGGAGAGGGAGAATTCAAGCACAATATATTTGATACATTTTAAGAACCTTTGTAAATTCTACAATGTAACCCCACCCAGCACAACAATGAAAAAATAAAAAATAAATAAAAATTAAAGTAGCACTACTTTAAAATACTCTTAGAAAAGCAGACCTCAGGATAAGGATATTGTTGTGGAGAAAGAGAGGCATGTGCCATGACACAGGGATCTATTTTCCTAGAACTATAATTAATCCTAAATGTGTAGGCACAACTGAGCTTCCAAACCCTTGAGATAAAATTGGATAGAGGTTCAATGAGAAATAGATTCATCAACTCTTAGAGTAGAAGATTTCAATATCCTTTAATCATTACTTGATAAAACCAACAGGAAGAAAATAATTAAAGAGTCACTCTTAAAGGAACAGATTCCTTGAGTAGAATTGTTTCCATAAAAATTTAGGTTTAGGTTTACTCCTAACCTCACTACCTCTGAATATGAAGTTATTGGGAATAAAGAGTCACTGTAGATACATCAGTAAAGTGAAATAATTATGGATTATCGAGACACGTTCTCTAATACTCCTGGTGTTCTGTTCAGTAGAGGAGATAGGTGCAGCAGGGCAGAAGGCCATGGAAGGATGGAGACAGAGGGAAGTGCTGCAGTTGTAGGCCTGGAAAGTCAGGAATTGCCAGAAAAACTGCAGAATACACGAGGAGGCATGCCTTCAGATTTCAGAGGGAGAATGGTTGTGCCTACACCTTGATTTTGGACTTGTAGATCTCTGAACTGTGACACCATAAACATCAATTATTTGAAGCCAGCCAATCTGGTCCTTGTTCAGGGAGCCATAGAAATGTAGGTGAGCATCATAGTTCATTAAGAAATAACTGGCATTTGTGCAATTCTGCATTCAAGAGTGAAACAATACACATTCTTTTCAAGTTCACATGAAACACTTTCCAAGTTAGATTGCATTGTAGTTTTAACACACACTCAACTTATTGAAACAAAAATAAATAATGCAAAATGTGCTTCCTAACCACTATGAGAGTAAAGTAGAACAAAAGAACAGAACAAAACCCAGAAATACCCCCAAACATTTGGAGAATAAACAACACATTCTGCAAAAACACATGGGTCAAAGAAGAAGCCTGCATGTATTATTTTAAAATTTGGAATGAAATCATAAAATTTGTGGGGTTCAGTGACAGCAGGTATCAGAGGGAAATTCATAGCACCGCATGCAGCACTAGAGAAAATCGTGGATCTAAGCTTTCACCTTAGAACCTAGAGAAAAAGAGCATTGTGCTGTGCAATAGAAAAAAGAAAGAATTTATAGCAGAAATCAATGCAATACATAATTGGAAGCTAACAGAAAATCTGTTAACTGAATATCAAGTTATATGAAATGATGAACAATACTGATAAACTTCTATCAAGACTAACCTCGAAAAAGAGAGGAGACACATGGAGCAATACTATAAATCAAAGAGCCGTTCGTACTACTGATTTCTTGTTCCTTAAAATGAAAATTAGGAAATCTTTGAATACATTTCTTCCTCATTAACCCCAGGAACTTCTCACCCTTGAAAGCCTATTTTCCTTCTTTCCCAAAATGTCTGCATCTAAGGCATTCATGTTTGGTTTTGGACGTGCATATACATGCAGAAGAGCATCAAAAATAACTCCCCTTTCATGAGCGTCTATTCCTGTATTTAATGTCATGAAACTCTTGATCTGATGAAACAGTGTGGCGCCCACAAATGTGAATCTCCCATCTCACAGAGTGACAATTTGGACAAGAGGCAGGGTGTGCATCACCATATCATGGCAACCACAGGTCATCATAGAGTGTTCAGAGTGAGCACCTGCTCCACTGTATGGTGCTGCAGTCTTCATCGCTAAACAAGGATATTTTACAAGTCCCCCAAATATTTTCTTTAATCATGAAAATTTCAGTGTGGTTCCATAGCAAAACTACTATGTTGAGAATAAAAAGAGGCTGCATTTCTGATTTGAAATAGCAACACTACTTATATCTACTGTTCATGATGCTGGGAGATTTTAAAATAGATTTTTAAAAATTTAGAAGTAGATTAGGCCCTGAGCTCAATACAATAATGCTGAATTAATTTTTCTGTATTACTGTGGCTTCACAAGTGCTAGATAGACATTCTATCACTTGAGTCATGATTCCAGGATTCTGATGCTATTTTTATTTCAGAAATAGCGCCTCCCTTCTTGCCTGAGTGAGCTTGGATGAGGGCCTTGTGCCCTCATGCCTAGTTTTTCCTGTTGAGATGTTTTCTCACAAACATTTCCCCGTTGGGCTGTCTGGGAGTCCATATCCTCTTGATCTCAGCCTGCCTTGTACCTAAGATTACAAGTCAGGCACCAGTCGATCACTATTGTAATCCTAACTGCCCTAGCAGGGTGGTATCAGGAGAATCATAGCTGTAAGCCAGATTGGGCAAATAGTTTGCTAGACCTTATCTGCAAAATATCCAACGCAAAAAAAGGCTGACGGAGTGTTAGAGCACCTGCCTATAAAGAGTGAGGCCCTTATTTCAAGACCACGTACCACAAAAATAAAAAGATTACACGTGAGAGCCAGTGGCACAAGGCTATGCATGAAAATCCTTTTTAGGACTGAAAGTAAAGCTTTAACTACATGATGTATATCAGAGGCAACATCCCATACATACAAATGATGGGAAAATTTCTAAACTAAATGATGAGCTGTGACTTTCCCTACAGAAGGAACCTGAAACCTTTGAAGACAGGGAGCATGACCTTCAGTGTTTGTATCTTATGGTTTTGTTGTACATATGACATGTTGAGAGGTAATGACGATGCATGTAAGAATACTCCCTTGTCACAACTAACCATCATTCAGCTCATGGAAATTCAATGCCATTGTGCATCATCCCCAGACACTGGAAAGAGTGGAATCTGACTAGAAGCAAACCTATGTGCCACCTGTGCCTATCTCGAAAAAAACAGAGCACCTGAACTGTGGATGTGACTTCTGCCTCAGGTGCAGCAATTCCCTGCAGGAGCCATGCATAAGCAGGCTGTATGGTGCTACCTCTGCCCTGTGGTTTCTCAAAAATAGAACAGGCCCTACCAGCAGATGGGGAAGTTGTTTCCAAGATGAAGGAAGTGGATCCAAGGCTGAGAACTGCTCAAAAGAGGAACCCAAGGATGAAGAAATTGCAAAGTAAGATGTCTGAATGCCCTGCCTCCTGCCATCTACCAGATTAGGGTAATCAAGGTGAGAACACAAAGGAGCCCACCTGACCATCTTTGCTGAGCTGAGACCCACTGTCAATCAGAAATCCTGCTCTAATTTGTCCTTATCTTATGTTTCACTTACAATTCTTGAACAGTTTTGGTGTGGTGGAGAATTTTGGCCCCAATGGGAAGTAGGCTGGAGAGAGGCTCATGAGCTTTTGGTCATCAGTAGAAAATAATCCCTTTGCCCTGTTCTTTTGCCCTTCTTCCACCCAGTGGTGCCCCCTCACTACCTCCCTCATTCAAGGAAGGAGACATTCTGAGACACTTTCTCTCCCTGCCCTGTTAGATCCTATGTTACCACATGTCCCCTTTCCTCAGGGTACTTATCTTCTCCTGCTCAAGAATGTACCCCTGCAATCCCTTCCTCCTTTATTCCCATGTTAGGTAATGCCCACCTCCTCTACTCTCTCACTCCTCAAGCCTGAATCATTCAGAGAGTTCAGGACTCACCAGTGCCAGTGACTTCAGGAGCTCATAAATTCAGAAGATGTCCATCTGTCACCTGACCAGCACTTGAGGTTTCTATTTCCACTATGTCAATGAGCAATGGTGTAACTGTGTATAGCACCCAGAATTCTAGGGGCTGTGTGATGTCTCCAAATCCTGGGATGGGGAATTCCTGAAGGGTATCCCCCATCTGGTTTTCATGCAACCCCAGTGCCACCCAAGGCACTTGATACACCAGAATCAAAGTGTTGGGCTCCACTAGTTTGCCTTCTTAAGCACTCCAAACCATGCCTTGACCCCTAATTCACAACAAAATTTTGGGGACAATTTTCTCCCTGCTACTTCTATCCAATGTTCAGTTACTGTCACCAAACATTTCCCTGTTCATCTGGCTATAAAAATGATACTTCTGCAACCTAGAACCCATCTGAGATTCCGTCTTCTCTAGGGTTACCATAAGATGATGAATGCGCAGAAGTAGATACATTTTTGATACCCTGGGGTGTCACCGTATCCATTAATGACTGCATCCCCAAAGTAGACATGGGGCATATATGACACAGAGCATTATGGGTTGGCAGGATCAAAAGTATACGCTTTCTGTGTACTTAATTGGAACTGGTGGTTTGGCAACCTGGATGCACCCTCGTCTCTCTGTTAGGAGCCCCATTCTCTTGTTTCCCATGCCACCTGTCCTGCTATCCTTCTGTGCACCTGGAATACTGTGTCCTCTGTGCCACATTCTAGGCCCTGTGCTGACACATGCCTTACTTGTGGGCAGGGTCAGACAGTGAAGACATCAGTTCCCTCCACTGGAATGGAAGAAGAATTGGATGCATGTCATGACCACAGGGCAGAGGAGAAGGAATGAGCACAGGATGCTGGGTTGCAGAACCAGGCTGGGGATGGAGGCATGTAGGGACTCTTGAGAGTGTATGTATAGAACTCTTGTCTATGGTGGACCCTACCATAGACAGTAGCCAGGTAGGCATGGCTGTGAATGTTCAGGCTGGGATGTCCCAAGATCCGTGCCCAGTGTCATCCTAGGTATGACAGGTTTCTGACCAATTTGGCTTACTAATTTTCATTTATTGGCAAAACTACACAGCTTTTAAAAGGGATTAAAGTGAGAAACTTTAATAGATTAAGAACTGCAAGGAGGCATTTCAGTTCTTCAAAACTAAGCTAGGCTGGGATCCAAACTAAGGTACTCAAACATAGTGAAAATTTCCACCTTTATTACTTCTTCACCCTGTCTCTGCAGGTTTATGCTATTGTTCCTATTTATAGGTTTGATTAATAAATGCCTATGTCTTCTGTTTGGAGACTTATTTTAATTTCCCTATAGTTAATGCTAGAAATTTACCTGCCAGTACAATTTTTACTATGTCCAAGAGCTTTTGTTTGTCAGATTCTTCATTTTCCTTCAATTCCAGTTGTGGACTATTTACCAAGTAATTCTCTTTGTAACACAATGGTCTTATATACTAGCATGCTGCTTATTTTAAAAATCTATATGATTTTTCAAGGCTATTCATTCATCCATTTCTAACTAGACTGTACTAAGGTCAGATCACACAGTCTAAATATTATTGATCCCTTGCATTTGAAAGTTTGCTCAGTCAAGTATGCCATCATCAAAAGAGACTATAGATAGATGCAAACAGATACTTGTTATGTCTAAGACAAATGAAGTAATGTCCTTTTGTCTATACAATGTTTCCAATACCCACTGATAATTGCTATTAATACTAATCTGGTTTTGGCACCTGCACTCCCAAGTTATAAGGCAGGCTGAAGCAAGGAAGATCATTGCTTCAAGATCCCTTGTGCAGCACAGTGACCTCAAAGCCAGCCTGGGCACATTATGGAGAGCCTGTCACAAAAGTAAAACACAAATGTAAACGCCTCACAACATACATTAATAGTACAGTCCTCATGTATCATGCAGGAGGCCACAGGTTAAATCGAAAATAGTGTTTAAAAAAAGAAGGAAGCAAGAAAGAAGAAAAGAAAAGTAGGAGAGAAGAAAGGGAAAGAGAGAGAGAGGGAGGAAAGAAAAGAAAAACATGTTTGACTAAGGGTCAGATATTTGCCAGAATTTTTCTCAATTTGACTTTGATGTTTTTGCATGGTTACCCTGGAGGTTTTAGATTATCACAGACATTCATCCTAAACATCTCTCATTAGGGATAAAAGCTTCCTGGTCTTTCAACAGTAAAAATTATAGTTTTCCCTTTTTGTGCTATGTTCCTTGGAAGAAAGTCAGAATATCTGCATTCTAACAGATGAGTAAACTGAGAGTCAACTGGGCAATGTTGATGGGACCAAGTTTCTGTTTTATTTTTACATGGTTTAACAGTTTCCTTGAAGTATACTTTGTGTACCATAAAGTATTCTGGGGAATGAAATTCCCCAGAAATATAAAATTTGATGACTACCTTTCTATATGTGACTATGGTTTTAGAAGATTTCCACCATTTCCCAAGGTCACTCCTATCTATTTTGTTGTTTATTGTAGGTATCTCTCCCCAGTCAAATGCAAACAACAATCTGCTTTCTTGCTGGAGATTTCCTTTTACTAGAGATTTTGTCTAAATGGAATCATGCGATATTTGGTATTTTGTGCTTGGTGTCTTTCATTTCACCTAATAGGATCAGTGTTCAGCAGTGTTCTAACAAGTATCAGTACATCATTATTTTATTGAAAAATCCTATTCTGTTCTCTGGAAATACCACATTTGGCATACCCATTTTTCAAGTGACAGATATTTGAGTGGCTTCCAGTTTGGAGCTATTATGATTACTGCTGTTATAAATGGTTTTACACAACTTTCTATGTGGACATATGTTCATTTCTTCCAGGTTTAATGTTCTGTGAGTCATAGAAATTTGACTGTTGAAGGGAAGATAAGGTAAAAGATCAAAGCTAATTTATAAAGGTAAGTGGTATAGGGAGTCACCATTTAAAATAATAACATATTCCCTAGATTTTTAACATTAGAACTTCTCTCTTGTGGAAAGAATACTTCAGGGCTTGAGTTATATAAATTCTGTCTGTAAAAAAAGGTTTTATCTTGCATCTATTTGTGAAAATGAGATTAAAATGCTAGTTCTCTGTTTTAATTATTCCATAAGGAGTCATATCAATGATGTTTTCAGCTAGATCTCTGACATATAAATTTCTGGTAAAATGACTGTTCATTGGACATATTGTAAAACCAATAGACCACAGTTACACAATAAAATACCGATTCATATGTCATCAGAATCAGCTACTTCAAGTGTACCTTATCCATAAAAATTATGAGCTTATCCAGTGTAAAATTTTATAGTATTAAATGCTAACCCTAACTGTGAATCTTGCTCTATATCATAGGATTATGATAATGTTCTCAAGCTGTCAACAAATATATGTACTTCTTGAACTATCAATTTTGTAATTGAATTTTACATGCTGTAATATGATTTTAATGTGAATACTTTGTTTCAACTATCAAATGTATTGTTATTTTAATATAAAATATGTTATCAACTAATGAGCTTTGAGTTAAAATATTAAATTAGCTTTAGTTGTACTTTTTTCTCTACAGGTAATGATAGATTTGTAAAAAGAAAACAATAACAAAAATACTTTCTTTTTTTGCCTTGTAACTGGAGCCTCTCAGCCTGCCTTCCCCTGGACTTATTCAACTGATGTTTGTCCTTGAGAGGCTGTGGATAAAATGGCTCAAGGAAATTTTTTAAAAGACCATTGCTTTAAAATAACAAGTTCTATCTACAAAGGAACGTGGACTGCTGGCAGGGCTGTTTTCAGCCCCTCTCTGAGTCCTGAGCAGGAAGCAGTCCTAGGAGCTGGAAGGACACAGCTCAGGGCAAGGGCACAGACTGCACACACCTCGATGTAGTTAAGACCTTGTCCAGTGTAAGAACAGGAAGAAACTGGGACAGAGGAAAGGGGGATGAGGGCAGTGGTGAAGATGTTTGTAATACTTGATTTTCCTGGCTTCATTGTGGTGTATTTGAAAAAATACGTATATATATCCAGCCGGGTGTGGTGGTACACAGTTGTAATCCCAACTATTTGGGAGTCAGAAGAAGGAGGATCAAGGTGTGAGGACAGGCCAGGCAAAGCTAGCATTAGACCCTATCTGAAAAACATTGAAAAATAAAAAGACTTGGGGCATGGCTTAAGTGGTAGAGTGCTTTCCTAGTCAGGTCTGAGACCTTGAGTTCAAACCCACTATGGCAAAAAATTTGTATATGCATTCAAGGTGCAATGTGATAATTTGTTATATAATTGATATATAACAATTACTCTAATCCAATCAAGAAGCACATCCTTTAATATAATTACTATTGAGTGGGAAGAACCTTTCTCAGATTTACTCTCAGCAAATTTTAAGAAAATAATGCAGAATGTTGAATTGTAATCCATGTGTGAGTGCTTTTTTTCTATAACACTAACTGAGACTAGGTAATTTCTAGAAAAGGTGTATTTATTTCCTTACAGTTCTGGAGGCTGGGAAGTCCAAGATGAAGATGCCAGCAAGGTAGGTGATGTTCTGAGGCCTCTTGGGCCATAGGTGACTGCTATCTTGCTGAGTGCTCACATGATATCTTCTGTGCATAGAGAGAAGAAACGAGTGAGCCATCTGTTGTCCTTTCTAATAAGAAAACTGATTCTATATGATGAGGGCCACACTTTTATGATCTCATTTAACGTTAATTACTCCTTCAGGGCTTTTCTACAAATATAGTCACATTAGTGATTAGAGCATCAATATATGAATGGGGGAACACCATAACACCCAGTCCATAACATATCATTTTATTACATTGTCCAACAAAGAAAATCTGAGTGGCTCAGATCTTCCTTTCTCAAGAATCTACCACAGGGATGTCATGGACATCACCCACGTCCTCCAGGTGCATGTGCCCTTAAGATCTGGCACAATTCTTCAGCTGAAGTTGTGGGTTTCCTGTGCAGAAATTGAGCCTGTCATGGTGCACACTATTGCCGTTTCTCCAGAGTGGGACAGGGCTCCTTTAAACAGTCTTTTAGCTCCAAAACTTCCTGTGGGACAGATTGAGACCATTTCCTGTGGGGCTATGCCTTCTGAGGCTTTTGCTCTCTGTTCTGCACCCCTGTCCCTGCTCCCTTCATTGGGGTCAGGTCTACATCTCCATCAGAAGGTGCCCCCTACTCGCACTTACTCTTTGCCATCTATCCTTATCCTCCCTCAGCCCCCACAATCTCCTATTGTCTTTCGGGCTGCCCAAGGAGAGCCTGAAATTTCACAGTGTGTGGACTCTTTCCCTGATTCTTCTCCCTCCCTCTGCCTGATATATGATCAAACTGCTCAGAGAAAAGATGAAGAATAATCTTGCAAATAGAGAAATTAACATGTTACATATGATGGAATATCAATTTTAGTATGGGAAATATTGCCAGAAGTCATAGAGGCCAGAAAAACAGGCTCATGCTGATATTTAGAAGACCTGAGTAAAGTAGCAAAAACAGTCTCATAAGGGTGGTGCCCCGTCTATGTTCTGCTACCTCAATGCCGAGAGCTTGGGTTTCATGTCAATGCACAAACCAAGTGATCAGCACACTCAGTGAGGACTCCTGGGCTAAACACCACCCAGCCTTCCTCCTCCATCAGGGAGCCATCTTCAGCATACAGTGCTTGCTCATAGGCTCTGCAAACAAAAAGCGACCATACCAATGGAGCCTCCTCTGTCACTACAGGCGTCACTAGAGTGCAGCCAAGGTGAGCTGCACCCACCTGCTAATTCCCCGTGCCTTTCTGTTTTTTTGCCCCCTGCCTTTCTTTAGACAATGACTTGGGTGCTTGAAAGAAGAATAACCAGTGCCAGAAGAGCCAGATCCAGGTTAATAAAAAGGTGACCTCGGAGGATGATGAAGAGGTGGCAGCAGATGGCCCTGCACCTTCTTTCCACTCACCTGATGCAAAGAGTACAGACCGTTTGCCTCTGCCAAATTACACTGTCCAAATCCCTTCCATTCCTGCCATAACTATCTTGACAGGCAAGGCTGCTAGGTCCTGGATTCAGTCTGTCCCTCTACACCTACTTCCCTCCCCCGACATACCAACCAAATATCAATGAAGGAGTGATCCCCACAACATCCAGACCTTCCCCTTTGCCTCTCCATGCTGGGCCTCTCCCTCTCTTTAACTCAAGTTCAAATTCCATGGTTCTACCCAATGATAATCAAGACCATGTGTTATCTAGAGTTTCAGCTCCTCCCATTTCTCACCTCCCCAAACTTTCTCTCCCTCTATAGTTGCACTTTAAGCCTCCCTCCTGCATAATGGAGTCACATACACCCATGTGCATTGATCCCCTTCCTCCTCTTCCCCCACTGCTCTCCTAGTCTCTCTCATCAGCGATCCTGTAGGCACTGACCTGCACATCACTTTGCTCACAGTCTTTTCTATCACAGCAGCCAGTGAATCTGTACATCTGATTGAGCACCCTCCTCAAGATCCTGAGGTCAGTGATATGGTCACCACTCCCCCTTCTGTTGCTGTTATTTTCTCATTGTCCCCAGGCTCCAATGTGAACTTTTTTGCTTTCACCCAGTCCAGTGCAGCACATAGCAGAAGCATCCTACTAACAACACCATCCCATTGATATTCAGGGCCCCCTGCCCTATTCCAAGTTTACAGCAGCCCTTTGGTATCAAAACCACATTTGGGACCCCTGCTGGGCAGCAAAAGAGGGCCTCTGTCCTCAGAGCACCCCTTTTGGTCCTTCCCAGAAGGGCTCTACACTTGTAATAGTAGGCAGTGCCTCTGCAAAACATTCAACAAATCCTGCCATCCATGCAGATGAGGCCATACATACAATGCCACCTTGAAATGCTGCCATCTTCCACTCTCCTCTTCCCTCCAAGAACAGCTACATCCTAATTGGGATGGTGCACCTGTTTCTGGGAATCTGCCACCCAGTGGTAGCATTGCCTCTGCCCAAGTCACCTTCATTTTTCATGCAAAGTACATGTAGGTATGAAGCACCACTCTCAGCCAACATTTTATTATCAGAACTACAAGTTGGCCCACCTTTGGGGTCTTCAATGGGCAGCAATAGGACAACAGTTGTTTGTCACAGAACCCCAGTACATAGTGGCCTAACCTGTCTTGTAGTCAAGCAGTCAGTGACAGCATTATGCAAAGAGGACTTGGTTGTCTGTCATCATAATGGCCACACTTGTTATTTCAGTCATTACCAAGGTGGCCTCTTGTAAGGGTCCAGGTGCTTTACACATTGGTACAAACACAACGTCTACTTTCACATTCACTACTATGATGACTGACTCTGGGGACACTAACTTATTGTTTTCCACATCACTTCTGGTCCCTTGGTGCTCATGGGACCTACAGTTCAACCAAGTGGAGAGAACTTGGGGCTTGCTGCCCTTCCCCACACATGAGTGCCCAAGTCGATGTACAGAGTGTCCAACTTCCTTTCCAGCCTGAAGGGAACAGGGACAATGATCCTCCTTTAGTCAGAAAACCCGGGACTCATCTACACACAGTGTGGCTTCTACAACTGGAGGCTCCAATGGACAGTAGAAGAGGGTTTTATGGATCACCAGCCGCCTTCCCCAACTTGACTGCCACCCTGGCTGAGCCAAGCCCTGGTCCAGGTTTCTGTAGCTTTGGATGTGTTAGGATGCCAATGTTGCTCCTTACAGGTGCTCCTTTCCTCTTCACTGTTTGTCATATACAGCCTTTAAAATGTTGAGGTACATTCCTTCTATTCCTAGTTTTCTTAGAGCTTTTATCATGAAGTGGTGTTGAATCTTATCAAAGGCTCTTTCTGCATCTATTGAGATGATCAAGTGGTTTTGCCTCTGCTTCTATTAATGTGCTGTATTATATTTACTGATTTTCCTATGTTGAACCACCCCTGCATCCCTGGGATGAAACTAAGTAGGTCATGATGAATGATCTTTCTAATACTTTGTGGGATTCGGTTTGCCATTATTTTGTTGAGGATTTTTGCATCAATGTTCATTAAGGAGATTGGCCTATAGTTCTCCTTTTTGGAGGTGTCTTTGCCTGGTTTTGGGATAAGTGTAATACTGACTTCATAAAATGTGTTAGGCAGTTTTCCTTCCCTTTCTATTTCATGGAACAGTTTAAGGAGGGTTGGTATCAGTTCTTCTTTAAAAGTCTGGTAGAATTCAGCAGAGAATCCATCAGGTCCTGGACATTTCTTTTTGGAGAGACTCTTGGTTGCTGCTTCAATTTCATTTCATGTTATAGATCTATTTAGGTGGCTAATATGCTCTTGGTTTAATTTTGGATGCTCAGAAGTATCTTGAAATTTTTCCATTTCTTCAACATTTTCGAAATTATTGGAATATAGGTTCTCAAAGTAGTCTCTGATGATTTCCTGGACTTCCATGCTGTTTGTTGTTATCTCCCCTTTTTCATTTCTGATTTCACTGATTTGAGTTTTTTTCTCTCCTCATTTTAGTCAGATTTGCCAGGGGTCTGTCAACCTTGTTTATTATTTTTGAGGAAGCAGTTTCTGATTTGTTGATTCTTTGTATGTCTTTTTGTCTCTATTTCATTTATTTTGTAATTATTTTTATCATTTCTCTTGTTCTGCTTGTTTTGGGATTTGCTTGTTCTTGTTTTTCTAGGAGTTTGAGATATAGCATTAGGTCATTGATTTGAGAACTTCCTGTCCTTTTAATATATGCACTCATGGCTATAAACTTTCCCCTTAGGACTTCCTTTGCTGTGTCCCATAGGTTCTGGTAGGTCGTGTTTTCATTTTCATTAACTTCCAGGAACCTTTTAATTTCCTCTTTTATTTCACTGATGAACCACTGATCATTGAGCAATGTGTTGTTCAGCTTCCAATTGCTTGCATATTTTATGCTGTTGTTTTTGTTGTTGAGTTCTAGTTTTAATGCATTGTGCTCAGAAAGAATGCATGGGATTATTTCTGTTTTCTTATATTTCCTGAGGCTTGCTTTGTGCCCTAGGATATGATCAATTTTGGAGGATGTTTCATGAGCTGCTGAGAAAAATGTATATTGTGTGGAAGATGGATGAAATATTTTGTAGATATCAGCTAGGTTCATTTGATCTATGGTGTGATTTAGTTCTAGAATTTCTTTATTGATTTTTTGTTTGGATGACATAACAATTGGTGGTAGGGGGTTATGAAGTCTCCCACAACCACTGTGCTGGAATTTATATATGCTTTTGCAAAGTAGCAGGATAAAAAGTCAATTTACAAAAATCGATAACCTTTCTATACACCAACAATGAATGATTGAGAAAGAATTTAGGAAAACAATTACAATAGCCACACAAATATCAGATACTTAGAAATAAATTTAATAAAGGATGTGAATGGCCTCTCCATTGAAGAAGTAAATCAAAGAAAACCACCAAAGATGGAAAGATTATCCCATGTTCATGGATTGGTCGTATCAACATAGAAAAAAGGGCTATCCTGCCAAAAGCAGTCTATGTGAACAACACAACTCCCATCCAAATCTCAATGACGTTCTTCACAGAGTTTGAAAAATCAACCCTAAAGTTTATTTGAAATCTCAAAAGACTGAGAATAGCCAAGATAATACTGAACAAAGAGAGCAATTCTGGAGGTATCACAATACTCAACTTCAACTGTACAATAGAGCCATTGCAATAAAAACAGCATGGTAGTGGCACAAAAACAGATAAGACCAGTAGAACAGATAGAAGAGCCAATATGAATCTATGTAGTTACAGCCATTTTTTGACAAAAGCACTAAAAACACGATGGAGAAAAGACAGCCTCTTCAACAAACGCTGCTGGGAATACTGGGTATCTATGTGCAGAAAACTTAAATTAGATTCATGATACCTGTTGAAACTGTTCTGTGAATCTGGGGAAGGGGTACAGAAAGGGGTGCAGTGGAAGGAATGAATTCAAGTAGGATAAACTTGATACATTGTAGGAACCTTTTAAAATGCCACAATGTACCCCCATGCATGTATCAAAACAATAAAGGAAATTTATATGCACACACACACAGCCACACACACACACATACATATATTAGGCAAAGTAGCAGGATATACGTATCTATATATCCTTGTGTCTATACAGGCTTGGTTGAGGCACCTGCAATCCAAGTTACCAGGCCTGCTGAGGGAAGGAAGATCAGGAGTTCAGGATCCCATGGGCAACATAGTGAGTTCAAGGCCAGCCTTGGCACCTTATGGAGAACCTGTCATAAAAGTCAAAAACAAATGTAAATGTCTGGGTTTGAAGAGTCAAATATATTAAAAAATGCTGAAGATTTTGCAAGTTCTGAGACTCTTGAGATACTGATCCAAGAAGTTTGGAAAAGATCTGCCTGATATATGATCAAACTGCTCAGAGAAAATAGGAAAAATAATCTTGAAAATGGAGAAAATAACATGTTACATATGATGGAATAGCAATTTTTGTTTGGGAAATCTCACCAGAAATCATAGAGGCCACAGGAGTTGGAAGGAGGTTGCGCTCTCTCTCTCCACTTCTCGCTTATCTTGTCTTCTTGGGCAGAAATTGGCCACAATGGGCAATTTACTTAGTAAGTTCCTTTGCTGGCCCTCCTCCCTGCCCAAGTCAAGCCGTCACCTGCTGCGTCCTGTGACCCACGTTGGGCACTCAACTGAACTGGATCACCCCGTGGCTCCTGAGCCTGTTATGGGTCCTGGGCACAGGCTGTTTACTCAGGATCCCAGTACTGTGCCCTTCGCAGCTGTGTATTACAGCGTCCCCAAGAGGAGGCACAATCTAGGAAATGACAGAAACTCCACTCTGGGGATGCCCTCTTTCGCACCCAGGCAGTCCCCTGAAAAACTTCTACGAGCATCTTTCCCGAGCTCTGAGACTGATGGACGCTCCACAAAGGTGAGGATACCCGCTCCTGGGCACAGAGCCACACTCTGTTCAACACCTGAACAGGTTGTCCAGGAGGTGGAGCCAGTGCCATCCAATCACCTCCATCTTGTACACCAATATGATTCAGAGGCCAGACCACAGAAGGGAGGGCAAAGGAGAAAGAAGGTTGGGAAGAGGTGGACATGCAGGATTGTAAGGACAAAAACTTGGATGAGGAGACCACTGTGTCTGCCTTGACCTCCTCTTCTTACAGCCATGATGTTCCCAGGTCTCACAGCCCTGCAAGAGTTCTGAGTTTGGAACAAGCCACCATAAATGGGACAGTGCTCAGTGACCCATTTCCAGGCTGCTCCATGGTGCCAGAGAAATCCCTTAATGACCACCATCAACCCAGCTGTCTAAAGGCCTAGGGTTCAAGGAAGGAGGTGCTGGGAGAAAACCATTCCCCTGGTCCATCAGGGAGCCAACCTCTATCCAGAGCTCCTGCTCACGGGTTCCAAAGAGAAAAAGTCAGAACACCAATGAAGCTGCAGCTTCTACTACCAGTACAATTACATTGGGATCGAGGAGAGGAGCCCCCACCTGCTAAGCTCCCATGCCTTTCTTTAGAGAAGGACCTCAGCACTTGGGAGGTCAGCATCCCATGCCAGCAGAACCACAACCATGAGAATGAAAAGGAGACCTCACAGAAAAATAAGGAGGTGGAAGCAGATGGCACTCACCCTCATCCTGCCCCTTCCTGCCACCCACCTGTTCCATCCTCCTGCAGAATGAAGTCACCCACTCCCATGCCTATTGATCACCCACATCCTCATTCCTTCCTCACCCCTTCTCTAGTCCCTCCCATTAGCACTGCTCTGCCTATCACTTCAGCCACAGCCCTGTCTAAGACAACATCCAGTGGATCTGTACACTTGATGGGGAAGCCAGCTGAAGACACTGCAGACGGTGCTATGGATACCACTCCACCTTGTGCAGCCATCATTTTAACATCAGCCTCAGGATCCACTGTGAACACCTTCCCCTTGCCCCTGGCCAGCGGTAGCACAAGGCAGATACATCCTTCCACCATCCCACCTCATACCATCCCAATTATACGCAGGGCCCCCTACCCTCAACCAGGTTTTTCCCAGTCCTTTATCACCCAAACTACTCCTCATTCCACATTTGGGGTCCCTGCTTCACTTCAAAAGCAACACACTCTTCTCAGTGGATTTGTTCTTGTCCTTCCCAACAGGGACTTGACACCTGGACTTGTAGGCAGAGTCTCAGCAACTGCATTCATCAGGCCTGTCGTCCACATGGATGAGCCCATGGATACAACACCCCCTTGAAAGACATCCACATTACACTCTGCTTAGACCTACCACCAGGTGTTCCACCCTTAGACCTACCACCAGGATGATTGACTCTTGGGACACTAACTTATTATTTTCTACATTATCTTCACTCCCTCATGCTCATCAAACTGCAGCTCCATCCAGGAGAGGGAAATTGATGCTCCATTCCTTTCCATTGTTTGCCTCATCCTTCCCCATCTTCCCTCAGTTATTCATATAAAAACAGTGTTGTTGCTAATCTGCCTCTGTTCATGTGTGTTCTTTGCTCTTTAATTCATTTATGGAGGAAGAAGTGACCTGTATAAGTGCTGAGAAAATGAGCAAGAATTGGGCAAATTTTTTATGTCTCAGGCAACAGGATGTGAGGTAGACTCAATGACAGGTTGGGGAAAGAAAATAAAGGAGAATCAAATAACAGGTGCCAGACATGTCTAGATGTTTTAGTCTTGAGTGGTATACTTTTGTTGGGACACACTACTATGCCATACTATAACATTTTTAGTTTAGTTTAATTTTCTGGGTGGTACTGAGGCGTGAAATCAGGGTTTTGTGTTTGTTGGGCAAGTGCACATCCAGCCAATTTCTAACTTTTATTTTTTCAGGTAGTGTCTTGGCATCATATACATTGTCAGCCTCACACCATTATTCTCCTATCTATGAATTCTTGGCAGCTTGAATTACAAGTATAGAAACCATTCCTGCTTCCTTGTTGAGATGTGGTCTCATACATTTTTGTTGTTGATGGCCTTGAATCCCAACTCTCCAAAGCTCTCACTTACAAGTATCTGGGATGATAGGCATGTGGCACCAGACACCTCCCCCACACTCTTTAAAAATGGGTGTCCTAGTACAGTTTTTCTGAAACAGACTTGTTATACAAGATAGTATGGAAACAGGGATGGGAGAAGACATCTTGCATCAAGTACTGACAGCACATGACTCAATAGAAAAGGAAGTGCCACTTCTGCAGTCTAGGAAATTGTTGAACAAAGATTTTTAGGTGCTTGAATCCAAGGGAGGACTCTGGGAGTTTTTTGGCCTTGTAGATGGGATCTGCTCCTTCTAGTCTTCTGGCCTTGGTGCCTGAAAGATCCCCACTGGATTGCCTATTGAAATACTGGAAGGACCTAGACTCCAACAACCTTAAGAAGACCCTCACTTTTCTCTGTACTGAGGCAAGGCCCAAATATCCTGTATAAAGGGCTCTATACATTATAATACCATCCTACAACTACATCTTTTCTGTAGAAAGGAGGAAAAATGTACCAAAATTCCCTATGGCCAGCTTTTTTTCTATCTGAGACCATCCAGAATGGCCCAACAATTGGCATTTGGAAACCTGGGCCATGGTTATGGTCTGCGGTCCCCAGCCCTCTAAGGAAACTCAGGGTCAAAACCCTTTGCAAACACCCCAGAGCCAAAATGAGGGATCAAAAGTTCCTCCACAAATAACAGCCACAGCTCCTCCCTTGCTGCCTAGCTATCCTTGGCCTCCACATGGGTGCTATCCCTTACAACAGGACGTGGCAAGGAGAGGTAAGATCTATGTTTCATTCCAACTATCAGACCTAAAAGAGATGAAAAAGGACTTGGGCAACCATACAGACAATCCTGATCAATCCAGGAGTTTATCACCATAATCCAAACCTATGACTTGGCCTGGAAGGATGTCATGCTCTTACCTCCCTTGAAAAGCAGCGAGTTTGGGCTCAGGCCACCCAAATGGGAGATGATTTTCACCTCCAATGGCTGCTATTCTCCCAGCCACAGGGAAAGAGGGAATAGAGGTGCCCCATATGCCAAGATGGGCACAAACAGTTCCCCAAGCAGACCCTTGCTGGGACCTAAATGATCTGGGGAACCAATGGAGGAGGCACCATGTTATCTAGCTAGTAGTGGAGGGACTAAAAAGGGCCAAAGTTAAGCCACTAAACCATAGTATGGAAGACGCCAGGACCTAGAATGTGAAGCCTGTAGCCATGGCCTCAACCTCCGCCATTGTCCCTTTAGTGCCTTCTTAACAGCTTTGTAGGTTGATGGCCCCTCCCACATGCCCTTTATCCTCTGTGTCCTGTTCCAGGGTAAATTACAGAGACAAACTTGGATGGTTTGCTTGGCCACCAGAGGGGATGGAAGTTAATTTCCTGCCATCCATTTTGTGTGCAGACTGTCCAACTAGCATCCCTGTGGTGAGGCTTTGCCAGCAGACCCTTAAACTGCCCCAAGAGGTGGCACTCTGAGCAAGAGGTGATGGATTCACTAGAACAAAAGGATGGTCTCCTTAGCACATAGCAATCCCCTGAACCAATCGTGCTACCCACTCTCCACAACTCTGGATTTTCTGGACACTACACAATACCAAGGATCGCTGTTCCTTTGTGCAGAGCCAATCTCCAGCTTTCAACACCTGAGCAGGTAATCCTGGCAGTGGAGCCCATGGCATACTGTCACCTCCCTCTTCTATGCCCATGTGACTCAGAGGTGAGGGTCCAAGAGGAGCCCAAGATGGGGAAGGCAAAAGAGAAAGAGAAGGAGCATCAGGCAGAGATTGAAGGGCAGCACTAAGGAGAACAACTTAGACATGAGGTCCCCTGTGTCTACCATAAGCTCCTCTTACAGCCATGGTGTCACCAACACTCACAGACTTGCAGGAGCTGCATTGGTAGATTGGACAATAATCCTTGACCCAACCCAAGGCTGCTCCACACTGTCCTAGCAGTCCACCAATGATGACCAGAGGTCAAGATGTCAACAAAGGTGCAGTGTGAAGATAGTCACACCTTAGATCATTAGAGAAGCATCTTTCATGAAAAGCTTCTGCTCATAAACCTTGCAGACAAAAAATAAAGATAACAAGAGAGCTTTCCATGCAGTTGTCACTACCGTTGCTATTACAGTGGGTTCGAAGTGAGATTCCACCACCTCATAATATCCTATGTCTTTCTACAAAGAAATACTGGGGTACCTGGGAGAAGGGCAATCAGTTCCAAAAGAGCCAGATCTCAGAGCATGAAATGGGGACCTCACAGGGTAATAAACAGCCAGTAGTAGACAGCACTGACAGCACACACCTTCTGTAGGGACTGCAGATCCCCTTCCCCTTCACACTTACATTTGGCAGGTTCCATTTTTTCCTGCCACCACTGACTAGGCAGACTAGGATGCTGGACCCTGCTTTGCTCCATCCCTCTACCTTTCCCCACACCAAATATTCATGTGGGAATGAACCACACAACCTCCATTACTCCTCCTTTGCCTCTCCCCACGGAACATATCCTGTCTTCAGTTTAAGTCAAAAAGAATTGACCCCATGTTATGCTAGGCCTTTATAGAAAGAGCTGTAACACCTCCCACTTGTCATCCCAGACACCTCCCTTTCTTGTTCATTTGTGCTTTCAGTCTTCCTCCTTCACCTAGGAAACACTCACACCCATGTGTATAGATCCCCTTCCTCCTCTGTGCTTCCCTAGCCCTCCCCTAGTCTCTCCACCAGTAATCCTGTTAGCATGGTCACATCCATCCCATCTCTACTGTCTTTTCTACAGTAGCAGCCAGTGTATCTGCACTCCTGACCTGACAGTCACTGGTAGATCCTGAGGTCATTGATATGGACACCAAAACTTCTACTGTCACTGTCATTTTCACACCTCCTCTGGGCTCCATTATGAATTTTCTCTTTTCCCCACATTCCTTGTAGCACATTGCAGAAACATCCTGCCAAGGATCAGTTTCCACCAGCCCACCTATATCCAGGGCCCCCTGCATCACACATTTTGCACAAAAGCCATATCTTGCCCCATATTTGGGAGCCTACCCAACAGTGAAAGAGATCCTCCTTCTTTGGCCACCTCCTGTTTTTGTCTATGCCAAGATAGAATCTACATTTTGAACCATTCTGGTAGGCATTGTCTCTGTGATACCGTCAACCAAACCTGCCATTGACACCAAGGATGCTATAGACACAATCCTTTCTTCCAAGGCTGCCATCTTCCATTCTTCTCCCATCTCAAATGACAGCCACATCTTTTGTGACCACCAAGTGGCAGCATTGCCTCTGTCCATGTTTTCTCCATGTGTAGTTCAAAGTCTGAGGGAATTATGCACCACTCTAAGCCCTCACTTAATACCAGAGTCACAACTTGAACACATTGGGGTCATTAAAGGGCGGCCACATGGTAGACTTGTCCTGAGGAACCCAGTACCCCAGCATTAGCTACTGACCTAGACGCTCCTGAAGCCAACCACACAGTGGCAGAGAATTTAAACAGAATTTGAGGTCTTATTATTCTTCTGCTCTGTCATTTCTTAGTGCAGTCACAACACAGTTGGCGTCTGGCCATGACGAGATGCTTAGTACATGGGCAGAGACACCACACCTGTCTCCAGACGTGCTGCTAGGATGACTGGTTCTGAAGACAGTCAGGCACAATTTTTCCACATTACTTCCAGCACCCCACTGCTCAGGATAGCTCCAAAAAGTGGAGGAAACGTGGGGCTTGCTGTGACTTCCTGCCTGAGTGCACAGATCACGTATATTGTGTTCAATTTCATTTCAGGGCTGATGGAGACAGGAATCAATATATCTGCTGCTCCAAGTGCCACAAAGATGGTAAGTGGCAGTGACAGGTAGTCCCAGGCTGGACTCAGTAAATCACCCCCAGCAAGCATGGGGTTTCTAATCAAGTGAACAGTGTGGATGGATGGCAGGGTTTGAGGAGCTGCCCTTGGCCTGAGACTTTAACTTCTTTATCTTCAATACTAGTATGGGGCTGTTTAGTGTGAGGTCAGTTGTGGATCAAAAAGTCCTTGAATCTCTTTTCTAACATTTAAAAAGTGGTAATCAGGTGGTTCCAAGATGGCAGATTTCTGATAGACACCTATCAGATCTATTGCTCAATATCCTCAATAACTTACTCAAGGCGAAAGTGAACATCCTTCACTTCCTTTTGAATTCCATTTCCTTCTCATCTTCTCTTTGTTCCTTCCAGGTTTGGTGGAGATGTTTATAGCTGAGTCTGTGCCAAAACCTGAGGACCGAGAAGCTCCTGGACAGAAGAAAAAAAGCCCCCACTGAAGTCAGAAGAAAACCCCAAAAAGAGAGGCTGAGAACAAAGAATGGTGTATTTGGTGTTGACCCCAAAGCCAAATCTGGATAAAGAGTGAGCCAAGCTTTCGGATATGCTGGGCAAGGGGTTGGAGATGAGGGCACAGGCATTGAGTGAATAGTTTGTAGAGAGGGCACTGGGATCTGAGGTTGGAGATGCTCAAAGACGAAGTTTGTATCAGCAAAAGACCTGCATGTGAATGTTTCAGCTGCTTTAGTCATGTCTTCTAGATACCAAGGGGGTCCTGTATTACTGCCCTCTATGGTTTTTGATGAGAAGACACAAAACTTCACATACATGTTCTGTCATATTTAACAGGTCATTTTCTATGACTAATTTTAAGGTGATTATTCTATGTTGTTCTGAGTAGATTGATCATGTGCCAAGAACAGACTTTCCAATATTCTTACATGTGTTTCAGAAATTTGTAAAGTTTTCACTATTATTTTCCTTTTATCTCTTCTTCCAGAGACTCCAATGGGAACAGTCAGAAGAGATGCTTCCTATTTTACCTCGCTTAATCAGGTTGTTTCTAGACTGGATTGAGAATTAGTCAGATCATCCTAGTTCTCTTCATATTTTGTTACATAATTTTTGGTGGTATACTGGAGGGTTTTATTAATGTGTTGTGACACTCTGCCTCTCTGAAGATCCAATGGACAATGTTCATTTTAAAATAATCTTTAAAGTTTAGGGAAAAATGGATGAATTTGTAGGTGGATTTTATCAACCAAATTTGGACCAAGATAGTGCAAACTACTTAAATATGTCTGAATCAAGAAATGAGATGGATGCAGTAAGGAATTTGCCATCTAAAAGTGACCTAGGAGCCAATAGAAATTCTGTCAAATTGCTAACGTTTAAAAGAAGAAATAACACCTATAATTTTCAAAGTTTTCCATGAATTAGAAAGAAAAAGAACACTACCACATTCATTCTAGGAACCCAGGATAACTCTCATTTTCAAAGAGGACAGAGACAGCAGAAAAGATAATCTTTTTTTAAATGAACCTACTTGAAATATCCTCAATAAAACACTTGCAAACCAATTTCAACAACACATCAAAAAGGTCATAAATGTCATAAATGCAAGGCTGGTCAACTGCTAGCTCGTTTTTTAATCCATGCCTCTTCTCTCCCTGGAAAGGGAGGGAGGCTCCAATGTCGTAAAGGGAGCCACAGCTGCAATCTGAGTTCTAAATCACAAGTATTTCTCTGAATGTGCTGAGGACACAGATGTGACCTTAGCCCCTAGGCTGAGCCCAGCAGATTGGTCCATGAAAACTTCTGTATTGAGGAAAGGAAAGGATACTTCATAAAGCAATGCCTGTCATCCTGGGCTTGGTGGCATGGAAGAGGATGGGAAGTGGAAATCCTGCAATCTGAAAAGCAGACTGAAAGGTGACAACAAAGCTGAACATTTGGGTTGGACAGAGGTACAACATTTCAGGCCCTCAATCTAGAAATGTTAGAAGAGCCAATAACAGCTTCATAGAAGACAAAGGATTGTAATTCCCAGATGAAGAATGTTCATAAGAATAAAGAAAGAGGACATGGTTATAAACTATTAGTAGTTGTATGTTAGGCCATGCAAAACTGGGTCAGGACAAAAATTTTCCAAGTAATCCAAATTGGAACTCTAATTCATCAAGTCCCAGCTCATCAAGACCCTGGGTTCCTGATTCCTTTAATCCTTCAGAAAAGAAAATAAGGACATTTTAATTTAAACCTTATAAAAGTACAGGTATAAGACAAAGTAACTAAGCTTTAAATTTCATTATGATTACAAATGGTGGTCAATTAGTCTGAAATATTCATTAGGGAATTAATCTGTGTAAGCCTGATAGTGTAAAAATATAATCAGACTCAATCACTCATTACATATGCTTTGTGCATTGTGAGTAGTTTCAGTGCAACTTAAGTAAATAATTGTACCTGATACTGTTCTCCACTGAAGAACTTTTAAGTGTGACCTCTGAAGTTTAGATTTAGGGAATGGTAAATGAAGCAACTTTTTCTATTGTCTTTTGCAGGGAACAGTAATATAAGATTCATGGTCACAAGATTTACGTGTAGTGAATCAGGTTATAATCATCTAGTTAAGACATACAAGGATTGAAAACTAGGGGTGGATATTTTAAAGTTTAATGTAAGGACATCCAAACCAGTAACATACCAAAAACCTAATGCATGGCCAGAAGAAAATGTGAATTTTTCTTAATAATTGCATTTTCTAAAGTGTACAGTTGCTATTATGTATTGGGCAGTTGGAGTTTATTTAAATGAGGCACATTTTTTTTAAATGGGAAGGGAGGGATCTGTCAACAGATGCAATAAAACTTTTTTGTCATGGAAATAATATTGAAGACCACTCCATAGCTATCAAAGAACAATCTTGGTATTATAGCACTGTAGAAGCTATTCTGAGAGTGATCTGGCCTCATTCATCCCTTCCAAGCTTGTGTAAGTAGGGAGTTGTATGCTGTGAAAATTTTAAGTTCCTAAGGAAGAAAGAGCCATGTAAATACATGTAGAAAACTTGTAGCTATGTAAATTTTTCTTAGAAAAACAGACTGTTTTAGTAAATGAATTTGCAGGATGTATGACAATGGGCTTTTTATACTATGGCCTAAATTTAACAGTCCCTAATTGTTTTTAAAACTTGCCCGTATGCTAAAGTGCCACTGTATGTAGGTTATAATTGAGTTGTTTGTAAACTATATTTCAAAGTAAATACTAGTGTAACATGTTTATTATAATGAGGTATGTTAAACTGCTAAATGATGTAAATGGAGTAAAGATCATTCTAAAACCTACATCGTTAAACCCAAAGATTCATTTTGACTTTCACCAATCCCTGTAGATATGCTTGGTACCAGTGCCTTTATTTTTTTCAGTCAGTACAATGTGCAACCCAGGGGGATCACTTAGGCATAAGATGTAATTGCTTGCCTGATACTCCAAATCATGTTTTGCTGATTTTAGAGGAAACACTGAAAAATTAATTCAGGAGCAAGTAAGAAAAAATGAAGATCAATTAAAGAATTCTGATAGCTTATGACTTATTTGACAAATTTTGTAATTTTTACAAGACAGCTAAGTTGTATTTCTCCAAATGAGTTCTTATGAAGTAATATTGCCCAAGTCAAATATATAATACCATAAAGGATAAGTAATGTATATGATTTGAATCTGAAACATGAAATTAAAAAATGAAAAAATTATCCTCCCCACAAAAAAGATCATATATAATGATCATGCTGGTTTTATTGAGGAGATGCAATATTTATAAATCAAACTTAATACAGCAGATAAACATATCAAAGACAAATATAACATGATCTTCTCAATTGATGCAGAAAAGATTGAACTAATTCAACTTATTTTTAGGATAGAGGCTCTGAATGATCAGTAATAGAAGGAATATAACTCAACATAATAAAGGCTAGATAGGACAAACCTATAACCCACAACATACTGAACAGGTACAAACTAATATAATGTCCCCTAAATTAAGGAGCAGCACAAGGTTGTCCAATCTTCCCACATTTATTAAATACAGTTCTTGAATTCCTAGACAGAGAAATGAGTCAAGAGAAAACAATTAATGGAATTCAAATCAGCAAGTAAGAAGTCAAATTATCCCTATTTGCTGATGATTATGATTGTATTCTTTAAAGACCCTAAAGATTCCAACAAAAGAATCTTAGATCTGAAATTAGATCCATATATCTAACCCAGTAGAACAGGAGTCAAATGGATGAAAGATATTAATGCTTGACCTAACATTTTAAGTACTACAGTAAATCAAAAGGAAAACTCTGGAAGTCAATACATTATTTTGTCATTAGGACTGCAATTGCTAAGGAAATAAGGGCAAGAACTGACACATGGGGCTGTATAAAACATAAAAAAAATCTGTACATCAACAAAAAGTTTCTTTTTTTTTTCTTTTTTATTTATTTATTTATTTTTCATTTTTCTTTTATTATTCATATGTGCATACAAGGCTTGGTTCATTTCTCCCCCCTGCCCCCACCCCCTCCCTTACCACCCACTCTGCCCCCTCCCTCTCCCCCCATCCCCCCAATACCCAGCAGAAACTATTTTGCCCTTATTTCTAATTTTGTTGTAGAGAGAGTATAAGCAATAATAGGAAGGAACAAGGGTTTTTGCTGGTTGAGATAAGGATAGCTATACAGGGCATTGACTCACATTGATTTCCTGTGCGTGGGTGTTACCTTCTAGGTTAATTCTTTTTGATCTAACCTTTTCTCTAGTACCTGTTCCCCTTTTCCTATCAAAAAGCAGTTTCTATACTTACTTGGCAGTGGAGATGCCATGATCACAAAAGAAGCAATTTGGAGAATCACAAGTCAATGCACAGGATGGGAGAAAAATTTAACCAGTTATTCCATGGTTTAAGAATTAGTATTGAAAACATACAAAGTGCCCAAAAAACTAAACACAAATAGAACAAATAATTTTATTAATAGGAAAACAAATCGAACACACAGTTCTCAGAAGAAATACAAATGTTTAGTCAACATATGAAGAAATGTTCATTACCGCTAGCCATAAAGGAAATGAAAATGAAAACTGCAGTAAGTTACCTGGCAGGGGAGATACCATGATCATGAAGGTGGTTTTCCCCAGGACAAGGCTTATCCATTGTACTCCGGATGTGCTGACACCTGCGACTTCCCCAAATGTGGGAAACTATAATTTGTAGTAGTGGGAGACTGCGTTCGTGCTCTCCTCTCAAAAAAAAAAAAGAAAAAAGAAAAAAAACTGCAGTAAAATCCCCTCTCGCCCCAATCAGATTGGCAACCATCAATAAACAACAACAACAATAGAGATTGGCGATGGTGCAAGAATAAGGAACCCTCATACATAGTTGCTGGAAATATAAACTAGTTTAACCAAGATGGAAATACACACAGGGCTTTCTCAAAACTTGAAAAAGATCAACCATATGACCCCACCATACCATTCTTGGACATATATCTGAATGAGTATAATATAAATCAATCCAAATGAGAGATAACTCTATAGCCATGTTAACTCTGACATTTGCAGGAAAAGGAAAGGAACTGGAGATCATCATGTTGAGTGATATAAGCCATGCTTATAAAGTAAAAATCATTTTCCCACATTGTATAACCTTGACATAAAATGATGATGGTGATGGTTATGATGATAAAAATAATAGGCCATGAAAGTAAGAGGGGGATATTTTTAGAGGTATCAATGGGATTGGAGGGGATAGAGGATATTGAGGATAGAGCTGATGAAATCAAAATTAGAAAGAAAAGAAACATAAGAAAACAAGGCAATGTAACACCATGACCTGTTAAATACACAAAACCAATGATCAGATTGATAGTTTAGAGGATGATATCTCAATTTCTGAGCTACAAAGAATAATGTTAAGAGTGACCAATGAGAGGAAAGACATAATCACATCAATGAAATGAAAAAGAATATGGATATACAACTAACTGAATTCAAAGAGAATACAAAGAAAGGACTAAAGAAAGGACTAACTTAATTCAAAGAGGATAAAAATAGCTGAAGGAACTCAAGGAGAATGCAAATAAACAGATAAAACAATAAGTAGGACATGTAAGGCAAAAAAATTCAATAAAAATATAGAAAGCCTGAAGAAGAAATCAAATTGAAGCCCCTGAAAGGAAGAGCTCTTTAAGTCAAATAAAAATTAATTTGAAAATCTCTCCATCAGACTGAATCAGAACATGAAGACAAAGTAGATATAGTGGAAATATAAGATGATCATAATGAAAAGAGACTGAAGAAATGCAAATGTAATATGTAAGAATGCTGTGACACCATTAAAACCAAACCTACTTATCATGGACATTAAGGAAGGAGAAGACATTGAGGCTAAAGGCATAAAAACATATTCAGCAAAGTAATAGCAGAAAACAACCAAAAGAAGAGAGTACTAGAGGCTTTAGGACTCTAAACAGACAAGACTAAGACCTACCCGCAGCATTTTACAGTTAAACTATTAGGTAGAAAAACAAGAAGTATTTTAGTAAATGTCACAGTGTAATTCCTGTACAATGATATGATAATAAAAATTAAAATGATAAAAAACAAGGAAAGAAATTTAAAAGCTGCAAGGAAAAAATGTTCAAGTCACATATAAAAGGCAAATGCATCAGAATACTGGCAGATTTCTGTACAGAAAGCTTATAAGGAAGGAAAGAATGGAATTCTGGAATGGTAATTCAAGTGCTGAGATAGTAACTGCAACATCACTCATGTATGGGTAAAGGAAATATGGTATATATGTATTTATATATGTATGTATATATATGAACATATATACACACACACTGTTATTCAGTCATTAAGAAAAATGAAATATGTCATTTTTTTAAATGGATGGAACTGGACATCAAGTTGCTAAGTGAGATAAGCCAAGTTCAAAAAGCCCATATAAGTGAACCTACACTTATATGGATGATGGTGGTGATTATGATAATCATGGGACATGAATGTGAGAGGGGAGTGGTCTTAGGTTTAATCAACATGAGGGGGATGGTGAAAAGGAAAACTACTGAGATGGAGGAGGATCAAAATACACTACATGTGTGTGGTTGAAGATAGTATAATGAACCTCACCAAGCACTTTATAAACAAGGATTAGAAGGGAGTGGGAAAATGGAATATAAAAAAGAATGGTCTCCACTGAATCACACTGTATAACCGACATGGACCCAACATTATCTCAAGTGGCTGAGGCAGAAGAATCACTCTAGAGCCCAGGAATTCCAGGACAGCCAAGAAAGTGTTTCTACAACACCTTTCAAAAATAAAAAGCCCCACCCTATGCTTATTTTATGCATCCCAGCTTATTATTCACAGACCACACTTTGGAATATCTGTTCAAATCATTTTTGCCTTTTTTGTCATCTTATCATCTATAAGCTGAAGGAATCTCTACAACATTGCTGTAGACATGTTGCACGTCTGCACATGCAATTGTCCTATTTGTTTTAAAATACAAAAGAGTCTAAACTATCATTGCAACCAATCCGGATGTTCTTCCTGCTCAAAGGTCAACAAAAACCCTCAGAGATGGTCAGAGAATGGCACAGTTGGTCCCTGGATAGCTTCAATAATTGACCTCAGCCAGACTATGAGTGAATAATGTAGAGAACCTGGTAGAAGAACATTGTAAAAATATGGAACAACTGTCGGTGGTGCTGGAAAACTAGATTCTGGTAATGGTTGCTACCATCTGTAATTTAACCACCAAATTCATCAAATTGTGTATTTACAGTGAATGAATTTTATGCTACTTTATCACAGCTCAATATAGTTGTTCAATGATGTTAAAAGTTAAACAGAAACTTGTCCCTTGATTGTTCAGAAATGAGGGATGTTGGATGATCAAATTCACCCACCAAAGCCTTAGTTTTCCAATTAGTAAAATGGGAAGATAGTATTCTTCCAAACATAGAATGTCAAAAGGGAATAAATCACTTTACCATGGAGAGATCAGTTATAATTCCTACTTATATCACATATCCACCATGAGGCATAAGAATGTCATATTCATGACTGTGATTTTCCAAAAACTGCAATATAGTCAATTAAAAAACCAAGTTGAAAACTTCTGCACTATATTGATTCTTACTTCCCCCAAATGTCAAGGATCATAACAAGCAAAAAAGTTTAAGAACCTGTCACAGATCTATGTCACCTAAGGAGACATGATGACTAAGTGGAATTCAGCTTCCTGGATGGGAATCTAAAAGAGAAAAAAGGCATTACTGGAAAACTAATGAAACCTGAAAAATTTCCAGAGCTTTCTTCCTTCGTTCTTTCATTCCTTCCTTCCTTCTTTTCTTCCTCCCTCCCTCTCTGCTTCCTTCTTCCTCCTTTTCCTTCCTCCCCCTTCTCCTCATTTTTTTACTCATCCTTGTACTCCTCCTCCTTCTCCTCTTCTTGCACACCTATGTTTATTGCAGTGCTATTCTCATTAGCCAAGCTTTGGAAGTAGCCCAGATGCCCAGCAACTGATGAATGGTTAAGAATATTTGGTATATATATATATATATATATATATATATATATATATATATATATGTATAAGAATATTTACATATATATATATGTAAATATATATATATATACATATATATATATGTATAAGAATATTTGGTATATATATATATATATATGTAATATATATATTACATATATATATATATGTAATGGTGCATTATTCAGCCATGTAGAAAAATGAAATTATGATATTTTCAGGTAAATAAATGGCATTGGACAACATCATGTTAAGCAAAGTATGTCAGGCTCAAAGATCAAAGTTTGCATGTTTTCTGTCATATGTGGAAGCTAGACATATAAGAAAATGTATAAATACATATTACACACATGCACACACACACAGTATGATTGGATTAGTGGATCTGTTTGAATTGACTACTAGTGGGAGGACAGGGTAAGAAAATGTTAGAGTGAAAAATCTTGAAACACATTGCATCTGTGTATGCAAAACATAATATAATACAATGTAAGCTGTGGTGTCAGGGCAATATAGAAAAGTAGTAGAGGAGCTGATCTGACTAAAATACAATATATATATATATACATATATATATATATGTATATATATATACATATATATGAAATGCTTAAGAAAAAACCCATTTAACAATCAACATACAGTTAATAAAAGGACAGGAAGGTAAAATACAGGTGGGTGCTACCCACCCATTGTGGTGGGTTTCAGTGGAGGGGAAAGGGTAAATGGAGTGGGTGAAGGAAGATTTTGGTGGACATATTTTGTTTCATGTATCAAAGTAGAACAATGAAGGGAAGATTAGGGAAAAAGATGGCCCTCAAATGGAGGAGCAAACATCCGGGGCAGGGCCAGAGGAGAAAGACTGGTACAGGATTGTATAAGACAGAAGACTCATTGTAAGGAATGGGGGATGAGCAGAGCCAGAAAATGTCAGGAAAGAAGACATTGTTTTTGTGAGCATTGCACAGAAACATCAGAAAGAAATCTACTAAGGTGGAAATGCCTTGTTGAATCCCATACTCATAAAAATTCATGAATGCAAACTTTATTCAAAAAGAATCAAGAACAGCAAGGTGGCAGGATACAAAATCAACTTATAAAAATCATTAGCTTTTCTATCCACCAATAATGAACAAATTGAGAAAGAATATGTGGAAACAATTCCATTTATAATAGCCTCAAAAAAAATCAAATACTTAGGAGTAAACTTAACAAAGGATATGAATGAACTCTACAAGGAGAACTACAAACCCCTGAAGAAAGAGATCAAGGAAGACTATAGAAGGTTTAAAGATTTCCCATGCTCAAGAATTGGTAGAATCAACATAGTAAAAATGGTTAAACTACTAAAAGCAATCTACATGTTTAATGCAATTCCCGTCAAAATCCCAATGACATTCATCACAGAGATTGAAAAATCTACCCTAAAGTTCATTTGGAAACACAAGAGACTGCGACTAGCCAAGGCAATACTCAGCAAAAGAGCAATACTGGAGGGATCACAATACCTGACTTCAAACTATATTACAAAGCAATAGCAATAAAAACAGCATGGTACTGGCACAAAAACAGACATGAAGACCAGTGGAACAGAACGGAACCTGGATATGAATCCACACAGCTATGCCCACCTTATTTTTGACAAAGGCTCTGAAAACATATCATGTAGAAAAGATAGCCTCTTCAACAAATGTTGCTGGGAAAAATGGTTATCCATCTACAAAAAACTTGAAACTAGATTCATGTTTATCACCCTATACTAGTATCAATTCAAAATGGATCAGGACCTAAATATCAGACCCAAAACTCTGAAGTTAGTACAGGAAAGAACAGGAAACACTCTGGTACTAATAGGTATAGGCAAGGACTTCCTCAATAGAGCCCCAGCAGCTCAGCAACAAAGAGAAACGATGGACAAATGGGACTTCATGAAATTAAAAAGCTTCTGCACAACAAAAGAAATGGTCTCTAAACTGAAGACACCACCCACAGAGTGGGAGAAAACACTTGCCAGCTACATAACAGGCAAAGAACTGATAACCAGAATATACAGGGAGCTCAAAAAACTAAACTCTCCCAAAATTAATGAACCAATAAAGAAATGGGCAATGGGACTAAACAGAACTTTCTCAAAAAAAGAAATTCCAAAAAACACATGAAAAAATGCTCACCATCTCTGGCCATAAAGGAAATGCAAATCAAAACCAAACTGAGATTCCACCTCACCACAGTTAGAATAGCTATCATCAAAAACACCAACAACAATAGGTGTTGGTGAGGATGTGGGGAAAAAGGAACCCTCGTACACTGCTGGTGGCAATGCAATCTAGTGCAGCCACTCTGGAAAACAATATGGAGACTTCTTAAAAAACTAAACATAGATCTGCCATATGATCCAGCAATCCAACTTCTGGGGATACACCCAAAGGAATGCGACACAGGTTACTCCAGAGGTACCTGCACACCCATGTTTATTGCAGCACTATTCACAATAGCCAAGTTATGGGAACAGCCAAGATGCCCCACCACTGATGAATGGATTAAGAAAATGTGGTATTTATACACAATGGAATTTTACTCAGCCATGAGGAAGAATGAAATCTTATCATTTGCAAGTAAATGGACAGAGCTCAAGAATATCATTCTGAGTGAGGTTAGCCAGGCCCAGAAGACCAAAAATTGTATGTTCTTTCTCATATGTGGACTTTAGATCTAGGGCCAAGGCAGTAATGTTGTTGGACTTGGGTCACAAGCTAAGGAAGAGCACATATGGGAGGGAATGGGGATAGGTAGGAAACCCAAAAATTGAAAGTGTTTGATGTCCTCACTGCAGAGGAACTAATACAGTAACCTTAAATGACAGGTCAATATGGGAAGGTGACCGGGAAGTAGTAAAGAGGTCTGATAGAGATTAATTAATTCGGGTTGTAATACACATGTGCATGGACACAATGCTAGGAATCTCTCTGTATAGTTATCCTTATCTCAAGTAGCAAGTACTCTATTTCTTTCTAATTATTGCCTATGTCTTCTCTTGAACAAAATTGGATTAAAAGGGCAGAACAGGTTCTGCTTGGAAGCGAGGGGGATGTGGGGAATAGCGAGGGGTCAGGGACAGGAGGGAGAAATGACCCAAACAATGTGCACACATGTGAATATGTGAATAATGAAAAATAAGAATTTGATATTTACATTCCCTTAGCAGGAACTGATACCTGGTCTTGCCTCACAGCACTTGCAATGAACACACATGTGCAGATGCTCTGGTCTCTGCCACTACTCCTTCCCATTATGGAGTCATTAATCCCATTTCACATTTGCATATCAGGATTAGAGAGCATTCATGAATTGTCAAAAGGTCACCTAAGAGGCAGAGAGGACAGAGAGCCCAGCCTGGACCTCATATCTTCTGGACTGTGCCCCTAGGGATCCCTCAGCACATGACTCATGGTAAAATACCATTCATGTAGTTACAATGTGCCAGGAACAGAGTCAGAAATGTTTTTTGTCCACAGTAATGTCTTGTGAGGTGGAATTTTAGTTACCAATGGGAAAGTTGAGGTGTAGTGAGACTAACTAAGGGGCTCCATCTCACCCTTCTAACAGACTCCAGGAGGGGACAACCTCTACCAGGTGTGAAAATCCTAACATACCCTGTTTCTCCAGGAGGCTCTTTCCTGCAGATCCCAGGAACAACAACACAGATACACAGGTTATGGGCTGCGGATCCAATGCACAATTATACTTTGAGCCATTTCAGCTTATTCAGTGAACTTTCCCTAAAAAGCTATTCTAGTCCTGCTCTCAGACAGTAAATGGTGTAAATTTTCTGCATTGCCCTGAGTATACACTAAGAATCACCACATACAAATGATGAGATATGCACATCCTAAGGCAATCTAATGTGTTTCTTATATTTAAAGATATCTTCATTTAGGTTTTACATAGTATTTTAAAATTATCATCTATTATACTCTGTGAAGCAAACCCGGATCAGAATCCCACACTGAATCACCACTCACATAGAAACATCACAGCAACATTGTGGTTTTAAATTTTCTAGTGCCCACAGTAAGAAAATAGTGAGAAGACATAGATGGAGATAATTTTAATAAGCAGTTTTCTTTAATCAAAATATATCTATGATATCTCTTGAGCAATCATCAATATTAAAACTATTAATGACTTTTTTTTCCTTTGCTGATAGTCTTCAAGATCCAGCGTGAATTTTGTACTTATAGCATATCTCAGTTCAGTTGAGCTACATTCCAAGGGATCAATATATAGCTAGTGCCCACTGTATGTTTTGCATAGAGGTTCCAAAAATGGGAGTTAATGTAGTAATTGCTCCTCTGAATTTTACTCAAACAATACTGTATCTTTCAGCATCACTATTATAGCAGATTGTTAATAAGGTCCCAAGAGACTTTAAGTTTCCAATCACTTTTGAGTCTTAAGTGTTCTGAGGTAGACTTAAAAGGAAATAACAACTTAAAAAGAATTAGAAAAAGCTGGGTGTTTTGGTGCATGGCTGCAATCCCAGCTACTAAGAAGGTAGAGGCAGGAGGATTGTGAATTCTAGGCCTGCCTAGGCAAATTTACAGGAATCCTATACTAGAAACAAAATACCAACAACTGCTTATCTACCAAGTGTGAGGTCCTAGGATTATTCTCTAGTACCAAAGTTGTAGAAATATATCAAATAAATTAGTACAATAATCAAAAAATAATATGATTTCAAACAAAATTTCCTATTGTAAAGTTGTGTTTCAAAGAGATCTTTGAAATCCATTCAGTGATTATTAAACCCATTTAGAAAATATGCGTATTATGAATAAAGTAACAACATACACAATTTAAATTTATAAATTCTAGAAATTTCAAACTTTGAACAATTTTGAATACAGTGATGACTTCATTATCTTGACAATAATTCCTTCAGTGCTTTAAATATGTTTCTACCACTTAAAATCATATCAAACTAAATACAAAATATGGGGAAAATAATATGACTGGAATACTTATAGTTTTCAAAAGCATTATCTAATTAAGTATCAAGAACAAACATGGAAGGTGAGTGATGTCAGCAGGATGTTAGAATATGAGAACCCAGCTTTAATTTTATTTTTATTTATTTAAACAAAGAACAATTAAATAGATATTAACAAACAACACTTATCCTAGAATTGCCCAGCGGTCCATTTCAGAAGCTGCAGCAATACATGGAATGAAAAAACCCCAGAAGTAACTTCACAGAAAGATACAATGGTTTGATTTCATCTGTGTCTTCCCATCCCTCAGGCTGTACTGCTCAGTGCAGAGAAGAAATTCTACAATTAGAACTCAGAAGGTGAACACTACTTTCTCCAGCTTTGAGGCACACTGCCTGAATGACCAGCTACAACTTTGCCCTACCCAGAATGATGGTGAGGCCAGATGGGCTGAGACATTTTGAGATGGCCAGAAGCACAGAATAAGAGTGACTCTGTCAGTATCAGTCACATGGCAGGAGCCATCGCAGTCCCTGTGGCATGCTCTGTGCAGGACTACAGCCACCTGTCCCACTGAGGAACTCAGCAGCCCTATAGCCACTGCACACACCCCATAGCTTTAACTTCCAGGACTCTGCCACATCCACTGGAGCAAGTCATGGACCCCAGCAGCGTGATCCACAGAGGACCACAGTAGCACTCACGATGAGGAAACCAACAGGCGCAGCAGCACATACAGTCCATATTCTTCAGCCTTGTAGTTTTCCATCGTCACTGCTCAGGGCCTGAGCCTCTGTCCCTCTCCCTCCTCCTTCCTGGAACTACCACACCTATTTCTCACCTAGCCGAGGGACCCACGAGAGTCACCATACATGTGTATGTGCCCTAGCTTCTGGCGAAGGTCCCAGCCCTCACAACACACATACACCTATACATGACTCCTATAGCCAGGTTTGTGCAAACAACGATCCTCAATCCTGTAGGTGCACAAACACAACGAGCCCACCCTGACCTGCATTTTCCTAGTCCATGCAGCCATTCCACAAAAGTCCTGTGTGTGCTCGCCACTAGTTATGATTCTGGCAGCTGTGCCCATGTGTGTGTAATTGCCCAACCATGTTACTGGCTTCAAAAGTAGAAAGTATGCATACTGTCTGAGCACTGAGGTTGTGTAGACACATACAGCAAGCATGAACACCATGCTCAGCCCATGTTAACCCCTGAACTGTGTGCTTGTATGACCCCAACTGTACTCCAATGGCCATGTTTTCACATGCCAGAGACACAGCAGTCACCACAGTCAAGAATATGCCTGCAGTGGGGAGTGCTGCCACACACTTGCCTTCAGCAGGCCCCTGCAACAGAGGATGTGCACACTACCAGACCCAGCTTCCCACTGCTGCCTTTCCCAATTTCTTGCTGCTGAAACTAGAGGTAGAGTCACTGTGAGGCTCTCAAAAGCCCTAGGAACCACTTCATGTATCCTACAGCTTTGCAACCAAAAAATCATACAGTTCACATGCCTGAACCTCATAAACACTGTACTTATCCCAAACTTAGTGTCACTGAACACCTCCATGCTTGGTTCCCCAAACCACTAGACCTAGTACCACATGCATTCCATTGGGCTGCACCATTCACAAGTTAAAGTCTTTTTGTACAAAACCTAATCCATAAGCTTGGGAGAACTGACTTCTTTAGCAATGTGCAGATGTAACACAAGGCTACAAGAATCATGAAGTATCAGGGATATATGACACCATAAAAGAAACATAATTACCTTCCAGTAACCAATCCCAAAGAATTTGAATGCACTGAACAAGAAATTAAATAATTGTTCTAAAGAGACCTAAGAAGCTATAAGAGAATGCAGGTTAAACAATCTAACAATATTGAAAAACAAAACAAGATGCTCAGCCAAGAAATAGAAAATATTTTAAAAAGTAGAAAGTTTAGAGATTAAGAAGTCAATGGTTGAAATAAAAGTGCAATAGAGAGTTTCAACAGCAGACTAGAATCAAACAGAAAAAAAAGAATAAGTGAGCTTGGAGACAGATCACCTGCAATCAAGCCAAGGAGAAAAAAATGACAAAAGAATAAAAGGGAATGAAAAAAGGCCTATGGGTCTACCTAACACCATGGAGAAAGGTAACGTTCAAATTCTAGATGTTGTAAAGAAGAAATTATATACAGAAAGGGATTCAAAGATAATTTAAAGAAAATAACAGCAGAAAACTGTGCAAATCTACTAAATAAAGCTTAAAAGTCTCCAATCAGATCCAACCCAAAAAAAATTCACCAAGTTTTTATACAACAGATAATGGTGTAATATCAAGAACATACAATGAGGTAAAAATTTAAACAGCAAAAGAACAACTACTTTAATGAATGAGCAAAAGAACGGACAGTTCTCAAAAGATGCTATAGAAATGGTTAATAAATAGATGAAGCAATGTTCAAAATCCTTAGCCATAAAAGAAATGTAAATCAAGACTACACTAAGATTCCTTCTCACCCCCATCTGATGGCAATCTTCAAGAAAACAAACAACAACGAATCCTGGTGAGGATATGGGGGAAAAAAGAACCCTCATACACTGCTGATGGGAATGTAAACTGGTGCCACCACAGTGGAAATCATTGTGGAATTTCCCTAAAAACTAAAAATAGACCTACCTTATGACCCCACCACACCAATCTGAAGGAATATACACATATGACAGCATAATGAAACCCACCAAACACTGAGAGAAGGGAAGATGGAACGGAGACTAGGAATGTAATGGAACGGGTGAACTTGTTCAAGGTACACCATACACATTTATGAAATTATCACGGGTAAATCCCCTCATATTATTAGTGTATGATAAATTAAAAAAATAAAAATAAAAAAGGAACCAAAGTATCAAGCAAACAACATACTTGTCCAGGGAGTAAGTAAACTGATCAGCTAGACTTCCTTTTAAAGTGTTGGTGTGAGGAAGTGAGGGTAAAGCCTTCACAACACGCAGGTGGTCAATTAGGCACTCAAGGAAGCCCAATGCAAATGGAAGATGCAGAAGAATTTTGATCCTGACTCCAGCAAAATATATCCTGTGGTCATTGGTGTGAGAAAGAAGTGCAAAGCATGTAGGGGAGAATCTGGAGAGCTCTGAGGTCCCAGGAAACTCCAACCCACTTTCACTGGTTCCTTGAAGGAAAGAAGGACATTTATACCTGTATCCATTTTCTAGTGGTTGGTCTCAATTCTTTACTTCCCTAAGTCCACCCCATCTCACATCCATTCCCAGAGTGGGTAACTCAAGCCCAACCCCCAGTCATTTGACAAGAGGCATGGGAGACTCCACCCATACGAGTGTTCTCACAGGGACATCAGAAGTGCCACCTCTCAGACCTGAGGGATCCCTGGTCCCACCACTGCTCCCCATCAGGAAGAGACATTGCCAACTCACAAGCCCTACTGCCCATGAATTAGAGAATCTGTACCAGCAGGGTCATGGGGACATCTTGGGGGCCCAGAAAACAATTTTGTCTTTCCTGCTGCTTCACCCAAACAAGGTCCTGCAGCTTCTGTCTTTAGACCTTTGAGAAGGAAAACAAACCACAAGCTTCAACTCACCTTCAGGTGTTTGGGTGGGAGAACTTCCTGTCTTTCAGCACCCACAAAATGACTCATCTTCCAGTGAATTGACATGCTCCCTGACACTTCCTTGCTGAAGAAAATAGAAGACTTGTTTTAATCTCTGACAAAATGTTCTATTATATATGTTTGTTTTACATGTTATCCATAAAATAAAATGTGTGTAGTTGTCTTTCCATGGAGCTTGGATACATTGTTTCATTGTATTCCGGAAGTGCAAGGGATGTTAGGAACCTTAAGGACAGGAAGAGGAATAAGCTTATACAAACCATATTTGCAAAACCCTCAGCCAGAACTGACCTTACAGGAGAGTTTTTGGGGCTCCAACTGAACAATTTTTGCTACTACTGAAAATGGCCACATTCAGCACCAACAGAAAGGTTAAATCAGGGCTGCCGCATGCCTGTGGCCAGTGAAACCAAAGCCAGTGTTTGTGCCGTAGTACCAGGTGAGGATGGGGAAATCTCTCTCTACCCAAGTCTCTGGAAACACCCACCCACACCAGCACCATCACACACTGCTCTATCACAGCACAGAAAGCTTCCACGTGTGGAAGTCAATACATTTTGTTCAGCCATTAATGACAGACCTCTCTATTTAATAAGAAATCAAATTTGAATGTTTTGTGTAGTGACTGAAGTAAAACCACTTTTCTTTCAAATTAGTAAGGTACAAGGTAATTGATTACATTAATTATGCTAGCTGAACGTTTGCTAAGTTTGAGGAGGAAATAATTTTTTTCTTTTTCTTTTTTTTTTTGTTTGCTGTACTGGGGCTTGACCTCAGGGCCTTCACCTTGAGCCATTCCACCATCCCAATTTTTAAAAAATTTTTATTTTATTCATATGTGTACACAATGTTTGGGTCATTTCTCCCCCCCTTCCCCCACTCCCTCCTTTACCCCCCATCCTGTCCCTGTCCCCCCTTACCCCCTTGCTACCTGGCAGAAACTATTTTGCCCTTATCTCTGGGATTGCTAGGATCATATGGCAGATCTATGTTTAGATTTTTAAGATGCTTCCACATTTTTTTCCAGAATGGTTGCACCAGCTCGCATTCCCACCAGCAGTGTAGGAGGGTTCCTTTTCCCCCACAACCTTGCCAACACCTGTTGTTAGTGGTGTTTTTAATGATGGCTATTCTAACAGGGATGAGGTGGAATCTTAGTGTGGTTTTGATTTGCATTTCCTTTATGGCTAGAGATGGGGAGCATTTTTTCATGTGTTTTTTGGCCATTTGAATTTCTTCTTTTGAGTAAGTTCTGTTTAGTTCACTTGCCCATTTCTTTATTGGTTCATTGATTTTGGATAGTTTAGTTTTTTAAGTTCCCTGTATATTCTCGTTATCAGTCCCTTGTCTGATGTATAGCTGGCAAATATTTTTTCCCACTCTGTGGATGGTCTCTTCAGTTTAGAGACCATTTCTTTTGTTGTGCAGCAGCTTTTTAGTTTTATGAAGTCCCATTTGTCCATCCTTTTTCTTAGTTGCTGAGCTGCTGGGGTTCTACTGAGGAAGTCCTTGCCTATACCTATTGCTTCCAGAGAGTTTTCTGCTCTTTCCTGTAGCAACTTCAGAGTTTCGGGTCTGACATTAAGGTCCTTGATCCATTTTGAGTTGATACTAGTATAGGGTGATAAACACGAATCTAGTTTCAGTTTTTTGCAGATGGATAACCACTTTTCCCAACAACATTTGTTAAAGAAGCTGTCTTTATTTTATTTATTATTTTATTTATTTTGTATTTATTTTTAGTGCCTTTGTCAAAAATAAGTTGGCTTTAGTTGTATGGATTCATATCTGGGTCCTCTATTCTGTTCCCCTGGTCTTCATGTCTGTTTTTGTGCCAGTACTATGCTGTTTTTATTGCTATTGCTTTGTAATATAGTTTGAAGTCGGGTATTGTGATACCTCCAGCATTACTCTTTTTGCTGAGTATTGCCTTGGCTATTTGTGGTCTCTTTTGTTTCCAAGTAAAGTTTAGGGTAGATTTTTCAATCTCTGTGATGACTGTCATTGGGATTTTTATGGAAATTGCGTTAAACACATAGATTGCTTTTGATAGTATAGCCATTTTTACTATGCTGATTGTACCAACGCATGAGCACGAGAGATCTGTCCACCTTCCGTTGTCTTCCTTGATCTCTTTCTTCAGGGGTTTATAGTTCTCCTTGTAGAGGTCATTCAAATCCTTTGTTAAGTTTACCCTAGGTATTTGATTTTTTTTGAGGCTGTTGTAAATGGAATTGTTTTCATGTATTCCTTCGCAGTTTGTTCATTGTTGGTGTATAGGAAAGCTGGTGATTTTTGTCAGTTGATTTTGTATCCTGCCACCTTCTTGTAGCTGTTAATGGTGGCTAGTAGTTTTTGGATAGTTTTTTGGGGTCTTTAAGGTATAGGATCATATCTTCTGCAAATAGGAATATTTTAACAGCTTCTTTACCTATTTGTTCTCCTTTTATTTCCTCTTCTTGCCTAATTGCTCTGATTAGAAATTCCAGTACTATGTTGAATAGGAGTGGGGAGAGTGGGCACCCTTGTCTCATTCCTGATTTTAGGGGAAATGGTTTCAGTTTTTCACCATTAAGTATGATGTTGACTGTAGGTTTGTCATATATAGCCTTTGCAATGTTGAGGTACTTTCCTTCTATTCCTAGCTTTCTTAGAGCTTTTATCATGAAATGGTGTTGGATCTTGTTGAAGGCTTATTCTGCATTTATGAGATGATCAAGTAGTTTTTGTCTTTGCTTCTATCAATGTGCTTTATTACATTTGTAGATTTACATATGGTGAACCACCCCTGCATCCCTGGGATGATGCCAACTTGGTCGTGGTAAAAGATTTTTCTGATGTGTTTTTGGATTCAGTGTGCCATCGTTTTATTGAGGTGTTTTGCATCGATGTTCATTTCTGTTCTATTTTGTCTTTTAATTCATTTGTCTCTCTATTTATCGTGTTCTCTGTTTCACTTTGGTGTTTACTTGTGCTCATATGAGTTCACTTATTTGTTTTTGTGTCTTCTCATATTCCTTATTTTTGTTGTCTTGGAATTTCTTGAGTTCCTCCTGTACATTTTTTTGACCTTGTCTAGTAACAGCTCCATGAAATGCTCAGTGATTTTTTGCAGGATTTCTTCTTCCAGGGTGTTCTTGTGGGCTTTGTTGGGTTCCTTGGGATAGTCTATCTTTGTTTTGTTGGAGTCTGGAACTGGGTGTCTGTTTTCTTCATTTCCCTCTGAAGCCTGTACCAATTCATTTTTTTGGGAGAATGGTTTCCATCCCTTTTCCATCTTCCCATCATTCCACGTGGTGCAGTTTCTGTCCCTGCTTTGTGTGCAATTTAGTATTAGCTAACTTACAATATTAAAAGTATTTATCTATCTATCTACACTATAGTTTAACATAGGGTTCTTGCTCATTAATTACGTGCCCTAACATTTTGATATACACCCAGCCCAGGAATCATTTTTGTAGCAGGGTTTATATTAAATCAGCTTCATATTTGCTAAGTTTTCTGATTTACAATGTTTCCCTATTGCCATATATAAATGTTTCTTCTGCCTGATACTTGACTTGCCACTAAGATACGTGCTCACTGGCATGCGTGGAATGATGTTGTTCACATTAAGACTTTCATCATTGTTATTTATGCCACCTGATTTTTTTGGTTAAAAAATTCAGTTGTTGGGTAAATGTACAATTTTCTCTACATACCATAAGGAATGAGATAGTATTTACTGCCATGCAATTCATTGTTCTTTTTAAGTTGCATGCTTTTGTTAAACACATTGCTTTTTAAAAGAAGCTTAGTAATACCAGTATAGCTACAGTGGCCGTAATGTGTATTTGTGTGTTTAGTGAGGCCCAGTGATACGAGTTTTACATTTGTTTTGTATTTTTAATACCTTCAGCTGAACACCTCCTCAAGTAAGAGATGGCAGTTTTAGTACTTGGAAACAGTCTCAAAGAGACTGAGTAATTTGCTCAAGCTGTTTCACAGCTGAGGAAAACATAGAAGGAATGGAGCAAACTTTCCATTTCAAAACTGACTGTAAAGCCTACTCTGTTTCCAAGATAATAGATTTCCCTGACTTCTGATTGAATGTTATCTCACCACTTAATTCTGTTTGGTTTTAGATATTGTCGTGGGAATCTCAAGCTGAGATAGGGGACACTGAGGCAGTTTAGCAGGAAGCAACATTTTATTATCCTGGCACAGACCCAGTAGACTCATGTCCAAAGGCTGGGCCCCGAGAACAATGGGGTCTCACCTTATATACCCTTGCAAGCAGGTTACAGAGGCAAAAAGCAAAGCTCAACCCACATATGGCTGCATGTGACTTCATTGGCTATTTCATTTTCCCAGTGCTTGTGACCTTCTTCATGTTTCACTCTGTAAGTTTTATCTCTCTGCTTTGCCATTCCTTCTCCCTGCCTCATTATCAGAACACAGCCTGTCTGTTTCTCTTCTGGTCCTCCTCTCCGCTACAATATAACAGGTGAAATCATATTTGTTGTGTATAAAATATGGGAACTGAAAGGGATGGGGTATGACTTCCTGAGTAGTAAGAATTAGACCAAATAATCTGTTGTACCTAAAAAATAATTGCCTTTTTTCTTAAATAAGTAAATGGGGATTATAGAATTTTGATTTATATACACAAAGCTGCTGGCCTTAGCTTGTTGAAGGAGACTAAATATTTAGTTTTAGTTGTCCACCTTCTCCTTTTGAAGATCTCTGACATCTTCCAGAATCCATGCATTTTTTTATATTAGTAGATAATGAGAAATCTACTCTAATGAGTTGATTTTCAGTAATACACATGGTAGTAATTGATGGTAAGTAATATTGAAATATTCAGATGCTGCATAATGTTTTTATAAACAATGAACTACACATGTTATTGTGTTCCATAAGATTAATGCAGCTAAGAAATTCCTATTGCCTAGTGAATGTGTAGTACCTCTAATGTCTTAGTGCAACACAGTACTTGTTTGGGGTGATTTTTCTTTAAACAGAATTATTGCTCTGCCTGTCATATAAAAGTATAACACAGTCAATTTGTATAGCACATAGTTCTTAGTAATGATAAAAAACAACTACACCACTGGCTTATGCATTCACTAAAGTATAATTTAGTTTAGAAAGTGTTCTGTCTACTTATATTTTAAAAGGTTTACTATAAAACAATAAGCCATGCTATCCCACTAGCAATCTTCTGCACTTTGTTTATCCTATTTCTTGGTTGCTACATTTTCTCTTGTGTTTGATTTAATCTCATGCAGTTTGTTCATTGTAAATATCCAGTGTTAATGTTGCTTGTAATTAGGTGATTGGTTCAGAAATGTAATTAAAAATGACTGCTAAAAAGGTAAAAAATTAGGAACGACTTTTGCTCACCAGTGAGGATTTCCCATTCCACCATATTATAATCTTGAAGAACAAAATCAAATTAATGGAAGATTTTAAAGTGTCTGCTACATTGAAGGCAAGGAAACACACAATAATTTGAAAGGGAGAAAGTTCTAATGACCTAGCAGAGAAGTGTATTTCTCCCAGCAGCATGACAATTATGGGCAACAGAAAACCTTTGTTTGTAAAATTGAATGAAATGGCTTGCCCCAGGGCAATGGTGAATTTACTGCTCGTTCTGGGTGGTTTACATAATACTCACCCATATGTGAAAGTGAGTGGTGAGTCTGTGGGAACTGATGTAAGGCAGCTGAAGAATTTTTGGAAACTCTAGATAAAATGATTCTGGAGGAAATTTATTTGTCAGAGAAAATTTTCAGTATGGCTGAAATACCCCACCCAAGTCTCTATGTGCACTGGAAAGCCTTCATGGGGTGCAAGTCTCTGTACTGTTCCCTTGTTTAGTGTCATTGTCATCACTGTCTACACCATGGAAGTAGCTGATTCAGAAACACTTGAGTTATATATGTATTGAGTTTGTGCATATCCTGTGTGTGTATGTGTGCTTTATTATATTTTCCTTTTTTTGTTTGTTTGTGCATGTCTGTGTGTGTGCATGTCTGTGTGTGTGTGTGTGCATGTCTGTGTGTGTGTGCATGTCTGTGTGTGTGCATGTCTGTGTATGTGTGTGTGTCCATGTGTGTGCATGTCTGTGTATGTGTGTGTCCATGTCTGTGTCTGTGTGTGCACAGGTCTGTGTGTGTGTCTCTGTGTGTGCATGCCTGTGTGTATGTGTGAACATCTGTGTGTGCTTGTATGCATTCATGTCTGTGTGTGTGTTTGTGCATGTCTCTGTGTGCATGTCTCTGTGTGTGTGCATGTCTCTGTGTGTGTGTGCATGTCTGTGTGTGTGCATGTCTGTGTGTGTGTAAGTTATTGTATAAGTAAATATGTCTATTTAATTTTAAGAGCTGATTTCCTGACACCAGTTGGGTAGTTAGAATTGGTGACCACTCACAGCTCCCTCTGCCCCTGGATGACCTAAGCTTCTCTGCAGATCTCTTTGGTTTCCTCATGTCTGGAGTCCCAGGTTTGTCTGTTCCTGCTGGTGACTTCTGTGCCACGTCTTGTTTAGGGTGGAGGGGTCAGAGCTGAGGCCTGAGTGGGGACTGGCAACTGCCCCTGCACCTTCCTGCCTGGGAAACTCCTTAATTGAGTTGTCCAAGTCTAGACACCCCAGGAGACTAGAGTCCTCACTACTGAACCCTGATGCTATGAATATGATTTCAATAGTAGCAGGTATTTCTGGAGTATGTAATATAGAAATAAAGCATCTGCTTTTCTACAATGCTCTTTTAACTTGGCCTTATTTGTTTCCAACATCAATAATGTAGGAAAAGACTTACCTGGTACATTTTGCTGCAATTCATACTAAAGAAGATTACAGATTGTTAAAAGCAAGCTACTTTGAACATTTCAACAGCAAGTATCTTTGAACTGAGTAAGGATAATGATTCAGAACTGCCCAATCTTTATACAATATTTTAATACCTGCAGAAATACTATCTCAGTCAATGAGCTATTACAGATAAATGCAATATTATAATTGTGTTGATTATTTTGAATCATTATTCAGAGACTTAGAATTTCTAAGGAATGATTTTTTTCATAAGCTTATGAGATAAATCTGGAGAACTTGATAAATTTTCATTTTACATGTGGGGTAAGGAAGCAAAAGGAAATGAAATTACTATTATTACCAACATCATGAAAATGAAGATGAATTTTTCAAATCACGGCACATCAGTTCAGAACATGACCTAAATTACAATTAGAAGTTAACTAATTTGGTTGGGATTTCTTGTATATTATTATGGATATACAATTAGTGTTTTATTCACAAAAAATACTACTAGTGATTTTTTATGTCATAAATAAATCCATAATTTCTCAGTTCAAATAAATAAATTGTTAATTAGATGATCTTTATTACAAAGTGGTTTTGAATAAAGTCTACATTGAGTCATTGAAAAGATGAGTTTTGCAAAATTTCTTGGCTGAGGCAGGATTCTCCTTATAAATTAAGATTTTGCAAGATGATGCTTGGCCTAAACACATGGATATTTCTCTCTTTCTCTCTTTCTCTCTCTCTCTCTCGTGAATTTGGATAAAAGTCTGCAATGACTTGAGAAGGTTCTTTTGTCCTAACTTTTGAAAAATAGTAACTTCTTTTTAGCATTTCAGCCTGTTGCTTTGGCACCCAGCACTCAGTTGCCTCTACTTTCATGACTTTTAAGAGCAGAAGTCACATCATTATCTTAAGTTTGCCTCATAACCAGGGTCTCACGAGAGAGGGGTTGGTGTGTGGAAATCTTTTTAGTACTGCTCCATCTGAATGGCATTTCATAGAGAACAAGAGCTGTAGTTTGGAATGGGTTCTGGCTCTTCTTCAGGATCGAGCAGCCTGTGTTAGATACAGGGTTGTTCTGGGGCAAGTCTTTAGCAGCTGACCCGAGGATCCACCAGCCAGGGTTCTGCAGTGGGTGCTGTGGAAGGTGGGAGAAAGCCACAATCCTACCATTCTGTGGTTGTTTCCTTGTCTCTACTGATCATGTCCATGAAGAGGAGCCCGTCCCTGGGGTCATGAAGGTGGGGATGCAGAAGGGCTGGCAACAGGCCATCTGGGACCTGGTCTTCATGTTCAATGACCAGGGCATGAGCTTCACCACTGAAGAGTGCTTCCTGGACACCACCCAGTAGGGCCCCATCCTTGTGATGTGCAAGATGCTGGGGGAGTCTGAGATCTTTACCATCAACTGCATGGACTTTGTGGGCCAAAACACATTGAAGCTGGAGGTAGGCAATGAGCACCTGGAAGTGAGCAAGCTGCTCTTCACAAAGGAGTACCTGGAGTGCATCAGGATGCCCTGCTGCTCACCATCAGCAAGGGCTAGGTGTGTATCATGGACACCCTCAGCACTTGGGATTTCTGGCCCAAAAGCCTCTGACCCTGTGCCCCTTCACACAAGAGCTGCAGGACAAGGACTTCTACACCTGTGATGAGGACCTTACATGCTTCTGGCCCAACATCATCCCATCATCCTGTGGCTTGCCTCAGAGGATGATATGACTCTGATATGACTGGTGTTCTAAGAAGCACAGGAGACAGATGCAGGAGGGGAGAAGGACATGTGATGACCTAGGCAAAGATGGAAGTGCTGCATTTGCAGGCGATAAAAGCTAAGGACTTCCAGAAAAACTGCAGAGAAACTCCTCCTGCAGGAGGAGGTATGAAAAGATTCTTCCCTGCATATTTCAGAGGGACAGTGGTGCTGCCTACACCATGACTAAGGGCTTTCAGTCTGCTGAAATGTGAGGCCATAAACATCTGTTATTTGAAGCCAACCAAGCTGGTCCTTAGTCACGGCAGCCCTGGAAATCTAATTAAAACATCACCAGTCAATAAGACTTAACTGGACATTGTGTAATTCCACATTCAACAATGAAACAGTACAGTTTCTTTTCAAGGTCACATGAAACACACCACAGACAGAACTCAACTTATTGAAACAAAAAGAAATAATACAAAACATGCATCCAGATCAGTAGGGAATAAAACTGGAATTCATTAAAGAAAGAAAATTGGAAACACCCCCAAATATTTGGAGTTTAAACAACAAATTATACAAAACACCCAGGTCAAAGAAGAAGCCTCCACATATTATTTTAATATTTTGAACAAAATTATATGAAAATATACTTTGTAAAATTTGTGGGGTGCAGTGACAGCAGGGATCAGAGGGAAATTCACAGCACTGCATGCAATATTAGAGAAAATAGAAATGCCTCAAATCGATTGTCTAAGCTGTCACCTTAGAAACTAGACAAAAAAGAGCACTGTGGTATGCAAGGAAGAAAAGAAAAAAATTCAGAAATCAATGTAATGCATAATTGGAAACAAATAGAGAAAATCAGCAAATTGAACATCAAATTCTATGAAATGTTCAACAAAATTAATATTTAGCCAGACTAACCTCAAAGAAAAGAGAGGAAGGACATAGACCAATACTATAAATCAAAGAGCAGCTGGCACTGCCTATTTACTCTTCCTAAAAATGATAACTAAGAAACTCTTTGGGCAACTTTCTGCCTCATCAACCCCATGGAATTCTCACCCTTGAAAACCCACGATTTTTCCATTCTAAAATTTCTATATCTATGGCTTTAACATTTGGTATTGGAAGAGGATATATTCATGCAGAAGAGTGTGATCTATAATTCCCCTTTCATCAATGCCTTTTGCTGTATTTAGGATCACGACTCCCTTGGTTGGATGAAAGCAGCGTGGGTGTGCTCCCCTGCATCTATTCCATGAAGTGTGTGTTTAAACTGCTGTGCTGGGTACATTGTAGCATTTACACAGTTTCTTACAATATATCAAATATATCATACTTGAATTCACCCTCTCATTTTTTCTAAATTTAGGAAAATATGCAAGGCAACAAATTTGATAGAAGAATCAAAAGCACAAATGGAGTAATGTGAGAAAATAAGAACACACAAAATCAGGAGAGAAAGGAGGAATTGAAAAAAAAAGGTTGTGTGAAATGGCACATGCCCACGTGAAGATGCAAGGTTCAGAAGCTCCAGGTAAACTCACCTCTGCAGCAACATTTTCAGGTTTCCCTTCTTGCAGGTCAGTATGGGTCAACATGAGACTCTCCCTTCTGCTCGTAATGTCCCTCTCCATCTCACAAAGTGACAATTGGGACACAAGGCAGGATGTGTATCACCATATCATAACAACCACAAGACATCATAGGGTTCTTAGTGAGCTAAACAAGGGTATTTTACATGTCTACAAGTATTTTCTCTAATGAAAATTTCATTATAATTCCAGAGGAAAACTACTAGGTTGAGAATAAAAAGAGGCTGCATTCTTGATTTGAAATACCAATACTGCCTTCATCCACTGTTCATGGTTCTGGGAGATTTCTATAAAGATTATTTAAAAAATTCAGATGAGGTTAAAATTTGTGACCAAAATAAATCATGTAATAGGTCTAATTTTCAGGTGGTAGAAAGAGTACATTGTACTTATTAGAGATTTAAAATCAAGGCTGTTTTACAAATTCATTACAAGATAATGCAGTCCCATGAACTCACCCAGTCTCTTCTGTGACATCTTCTGAATACACAGACATTCTGCCGAAGTCCCAACCCAAGCATCTCCTCCCAGGAGGGGCCAAGGTGGACAAAGACTCAAACTAGGCCTTTAAATTATGTGTGCAAATAGGAAACTCATTAATAAATGATCAGCTGTGAGGAAGGGAAAACATGAACATTACATTTAAATTACTTGTATTTTAAAAACAAAGTTGTGATGATTTCTACATAGAAGGGGCTAAAAGCAAATGGCTTTTACTTCAACTAACCAAGTGCCATTCGCCTCTCTGTGACAGTTTGTCTCAGCACAGGAGTGCCCTGAGAAAATGTTCCCTGATTTCCAAGTCAGCTTATTCCTCACCCTGCAAAGTGCCCAAACCCAAATGGAGGCTGTTTGTCATTTTTCACAATTTAAGTTGTTCCTTTCAGTTCTCAAATATTTAAGCATCACAGACCATCTAATTAAAATAAATGAAAATACCTAAAATTTCCTCAAGTGAAGCATGCACTGGTTTCCTTTAGTTCTGATGTATGGGTATTTATACTGTTTTATAAAATGTCAGACATAATCTTGGTGCTGGTGGCTCACACCTGTAATCCTAGCTATATAGGAGTCTAAGATCAGGAGGGTCATTCACACATCAGGCCGGCCAGACAGAAAAGTTGCATGGCCTGGTCAAAGGAGGTGGACAATATCACTTAAATAAACAGAACAAAACTGACTAAAGTGGTAGAGCCCTTGTCAAGTAAGGGTAAAGCCCTGACTTCAAACTCTAGCTCTAGCAAAGAAGTTCAAATACAATCATGCTTAAATGTCTTTTCTTTTTTAACTGTGGTGTGAACTCAGGACTTGACAACTGATTGGTAGGTGAACCACCACTTGAGCCATGCCTCAAGAACACTGATGCTTTGGTTATTTTGGGAAATAGAGCCTCCTTTTTGCCTGAGCTGGCCTGGACTGTCATTCTCCTGTCTTAGCTTGGATGAGAGACTCGTATCACCATGCTCAGCCATTTCTGTTCAGATGGAATCTCACAAGTATTTTGAGGAGGTTAGGGCTGCTCTGGAGCCAAAATTCTCTTGACATCACCCTCTCTAATACCTTAGATAACAAGCTTGGTGCCAGTGGCTCACACCAGTAATTCTAACTACTCAAGAGACAGATCAGGAGGATCATTCACTAGACCCTGTCTTGAAAATATCTGAATATGCATGGAGTAACTGAAGTATCGGAGCACATTCTTAGGAAGTGTGAGGTCCTGAGTTCAAACCCCAGTACCACCAACCCCTCCAAAAAAAAAAACCAAAAATAAGGATTACGTATGAGAGACCCAGGCACAAGTCTATGCTTGAAATCTTATGTAGGACTGAAAGCTTTAACTACATAAAGTATACCATATGAATCATCCCAACTCAAAAATAATGGAAAAATCTCTAAAATAAATGATGACCTGTGACTTTCCTTACATCTGGAACCTCAAATCTGAAGACAGGGAGAACTAGCATTTGTATGGCCTTTTGTACATATGACATATTGGAACAAAATGACTATGCATGTAAATACTGTCACTTGATCTAACCATCATTCAGGTCATAGAAATCCACTGCCATTATGAATTTTCCCCAGACAGTAAACATGGAGACATTCTGATAAGAAGTAAGTCAACATTCCACCTGCTCAGCCTATCTTGGAAAACTTTAGTTTTCCAGGACTTAGTGCATCTAAACTTTTTATGCTTCTTCTACCAAAACTACTTCAATAACGTGCATAAGGAGCTCATGGGAAGGTTGGATACTGCTACCTCTGTCCTGGGGTTTCTCAAAAGAGGAACATCAAGATGCATCGGGAGATGGGGAAGTTGTTTCCCAAGATGAAGGAACTGGAGTCAAGACTGAGAACTGCTCCAAATGAACACAAGGATGTGGAGGTTGCAAAGTAAGATGCATGCATACCCTGCCTCCTACCCTATAACAAACATGGGTATGATTAAGACAAAGGGGCCCACCTATCCATCTTTGTTGAGCTGAGATCCAATGTCAATCAGAAAGCCTGTTCAGCTAATTTGTTCCCATCTCATGTTTCAATTTCAATTCCCCAGTGGTCACAGTAGGGTGGGAAATCTTGGTTCCATTGGGAAAGTAACTTTGAGAAAGGCTCATGAGCTCTCAGACATCAAGATGAAACAGTTAGTCTATTTTCCCTCTCCTTCTGCCCCTTCTTATCTCCAGTAGTCCTCTCCACCAACTACCTGCCTCATTCAAGGAAGGTGTTCTGAGATACTTTTGCTCCCTGTCCTAGTTGGACTTCTGTATACACCACATGTCCTATTTCCTCAGGTTACATGTCTCACTAGGGGATTACCACTGGAATCCCTTCCTCCTTTCTGCCCAGCTCAGGAAATGCTCACCTTCCCCTCCCTTTCACTCTATTGGCCAAGATGATTCAGAGAGTTTAAGATGCGCCAATGCCACTGGCCTCGGGAGATCTTAAATTCAGAGCCCAATTCAATTACTTCCTTGCATTATTACATGTTCAGAGACAAAAGGGAAATAAGAGGAATCTGGAAAGGAAAACCCACAAAAAAGCCTTTGAAAAGGCAGGACATATACTGCAAATGTGAGCGCTGAGAGTACCTAGAGTAAGGAAGAAAATAGGTGACACCTATTTTATGCAATGACGAAGCAAGCATTTGCTGGAGTGGGACTGATTTTCTCAACACTCAGGCCAGGTACCTTGTACACAAGTAGAATTAGTATAGAGGTTCTCACAGAATGTCCCTTTTTCCTGGAGAACCTACTTTAGTCAGGCTCTGGATTCAGGGCTCATGCTGTCTTCTGCTTTCCAGAAGGGTCAGTATATGACAGGTGGCTCCCACAGGCCAATACCCAATCCTTATGTGGAGAGTGTTCCTCAGGAAGATTCAGCAACATCTTCCCTTAGGGAGTCTCTCTCAAAGGAGGAACTGAGGAGCGTGGAGACGGGGTCCAGAGGAAGGGAAAACTAGGATATTCTTAGGGGCCAGTGCTGAGGGCAAAGTAGGTACTCCAGGAATATTCACAGAGTTCTTGACACTTCAGTGCCATCATGGAGAACACCAGGTCCCCTCCCATTGTTCTATTTCTGACCCCTCAGTGCACTTCCACCCTTACTCTTCTGACCAAGAATCATTCAAGGCTCCAATTCTACCTACAATGTTGGTTGTGTCCTTGTGAGGAGTCATAGATATTAAATGGATCATACCTGAGAGTCAGTCAACCAGTAGAGGAATCTTCATGCACCAGGACTATCAGACACGTGCAAAGAAAAGGTCTTGCACATATAGGCCTTGAATTTCAGTATGCTGGACCCCACACACACATCCAATAGTTCTAGTTCCTCCATAAATATTGTGGCTACCCATTGTCCTACAGTCACACTAAAAGGACATCATTCCAGCCACCTCCCCATGGGCACATGGGAGCCATGACTGATGTTGGGCCATAACCAATCCAGAGCCATTGAGGGTCTGTTGATTCCAGATCCACTGAGGTCCCAGCTCTATAATGACCACTTAGATTATGATTCTAAGGTGTGCAAATCTCCCCATCCTCACCTCATGACTGACCTGTACCTATCCAGAGACCCAGCCATCTGACAGGCTGCCTTACAGTGTTCAAACTCACCTACCAGAGACACCGAACTTCCATTTCTCTGTCTCTGCACTTCAAATGATTGGCAGTGACACTCAATATGGTCTGCTGAGAGCAACAGGTTGGACACTGCAAGGAGGAGTAGCACAGGAAGTACAGTAGTGCATGGGGTTGAAAAATACCATCTGTCACCTGACCAACATTTGATGATTCTATTTCCAGTATGTGAAGGACCACCGGAGTAACTGCACATAATACCCAGCCCTGTAGGGTCTGTGGGAAGACTCCTATACCTGGGATGGGAGATCCCTGCAGGTTATCTCCCATCCAATTTATGGGCACCCCCACGGTATCCAAGCCACTGGATTGCCCTGAATCATGTCTTGACCATTCATAGGTTGACGTCTTTGCAATCCAAACTGTGCCGACACCTAATTCACACCAGGAGAATTAGGACAATCTTCTCACTGCTATCTATACCCATTGTGACTCTTTAGACCTTGCCACCAAATTATCTCCCTGTTAACATGACCATGAAACCAATACTTCTCTAAAATAGAACCAGTCTGGGATTACACTTTCCTAAGGGCACCATAAGATGTAATATGTAAGGAAATTGACACATTTTGGGTATTCTGGAGAGCCATCTTCTTATTAGACTCTCTCTCCAAAGTGGACACTGGGAATCTGATGAATCTAGCTTTGTGACACAGGGCATTCTGGGGACAGGAACAAAGGAACCAGCTTTATGTATGCATGATTGGGACTTGTGTGTTGGCTCCATGGAAGCACCATAGTCCCTCTGTTGATATACCCGTCTCTTGTCTCCCATGTCATCTGCCCTGCTATCTTTCTCTTCTCCCAAGAAGTCTTGGATTCTATGCCATATGGCTAGACTCCGTGCTGAGCCAGGACTTCCTTGTGAGCAGGGCACAGAGGGGAGGATGTCAGTTCCCTACACTAGGAACAAAGGGGAATTGGATGCAGGTCCTGACTACATATCAGAGGAGAGAGAATGAGAAAAGGATGCTCAGTTGCACTCTTCAGGAAGGGATGGTGGTAGGTAGTAACCCTAGGGGAAGGCAGGTTGACCATGCCACAAGCAGTAGCAAGGCAGGCATTCATGTGAATGTCCAGGCTGGACAAGGGCATCAATCCAGAATATCCAAAGATCAGTGACAGGCAGAGGGGCAAGGATAGGGCCCTTCTAGCCACACCTGCCATTCCAAACAGCAACTGCACTCTACATTGAAATGTTGAGTTGACTTCTTTTTCCTTTTCCATCTATAAAAAGTGGAATATGTACTCCTGAATTCTGTGAGGCCACAGTGAGGAAGTTGTCCCAAGGAGAGTAAAGTCTGATGTGTCCCTTAGTGCTCTGGCCTCCAACCCAGAGCCTCCCATCTAAAGAAATGCAGAAACAGAGGTAGGAGAGAAATATAAAGCTGATGGGTGTAGTGACTTCCCATTACTTGAGAGCATGCCTTCAGTATGCCTGGTCCAGTGGGACCCTTACAACCTTAAGCCAATACTGTCCTCTCCTGCACTCTTTCCATGATCTACTTGACATATGTGAGCTTGAGTAGAAACTTCACCTATTTGGGCCCCAGCCATCCTACCATCCCCAGGAGAAACTGAGTGAAGAACTTCAAACAAGCCTTTTAGGAAAAACAAGAATTCCTGGATGGAGGAATGATGAATGGGTTGACCAGGGAAGGAGTTGAAAATTGAACCATGAGAGGCAGTGAGGAAAAGGAAGGAGTGGGTGGCTGGTGGTGCAAAGGGATGAGGAGCTGAAGTGAATCACCTTAATTATGGTGACCCTCTTACAGGTGGACACCACAGTAATATCTAGGCAAAAGTTCATCTGACCTTTCAAATAAACCAGAACTGAGATTTATCAGGAGAAAAATAAGGAGATAGAAACCAAACCTGTGGCCAGTGGAGAATGAGACCCACAACCAACAGGAAACAAGTGGCTGGGGACTGGGATGGTTGACTGTGAGGCTGCAGTTGGGGTTTATGCAGATCACTGAGAGATTGGTTGAGCAATACTGTTACTCTCGCCCCATCTCTGCTGCAGACCCTGAACTGATGCTATCTCCAATAAGAGCAGCAAAGCCTGGGTCACAGCCATTGTGTGTTGTGTTGTAGTGATGGACACTTGAAGAGGGAATGCCCTCATCATTACAGACAGGTTCATTGGACATTTGCAGGCCCAAGTGAAGAGTCAGTGATTTTTAAAATAAGGAAGTTTCTAAGTAGCTGTTGTTATTAATGGCATAGAAGTTTCAGGAAAGAGTCTTACAATAATGATTGCAAACTGTTTCAATCTATCAAGAGTCCTGTGAACCAGAGGAACAGTGTTGGAACAGTCAGAATTCTGGAAGCCCTGGGCATTCTACAGATGATAGCTTTCTTTTTTTTTTCTCTTTTATTATTCATATGTGCATACAAGGCTTGGGTCATTTCTCCCCCCTGCCCCCACCCCCTCCCTTACCACCCACTCCACCCCCTCCCTCTCCCCCCCACCCCTCAATACCCAGCAGAAACTATTTTGCCCTTATTTCTAATTTTGTTGTAGAGAGAGTATAAGCAATAACAGGAAGGGACAAGGGTTTTTGCTGGTTGAGATAAGGATAACTATACAGGGTATTGACTCACATTGATTTCATTCGCTGGTAAATGGATGGAATTGGAGAACATCATTCTGAGTGAGGTTAGCCTGGCCCAAAAGACCAAAAATCGTATGTTCTCCCTCATATGTGGACATTAGATCAAGGGCAAACACAACAATGGGATTAGACTATGAGCACATGATAAAAGCGAGAGCACACAAGGGAGGGGTGAGGATAGGTAAGACACCTAAAAAACTAGCTAGCATTTGTTGCCCTTAACGCAGAGAAACTAAAGCAGATACCTTAAATGCAACTGAGGCCAATAGGAAAAGGGGAACAGGTACTAGAGAAAAGGTTAGATCAAAAAGAATTAACCTAGAAGGTAACACCCACGCACAGGATGATAGCCTTCTTGATGATCCATGGCAGAAGACTCTGAACCAGAAAATAGTGATGAAGTTGACATCATCATTGACGACCATAGAGTGGTGCAGAAAATGCCAAAATCTGTGGCTAATGCTGACAGCCTGGAATCCTTGACACAAATAGATTTAGTTTTGAGTCTGGACAGAATGGTTTTATTCCTCCTTATGAAGTGAGCATGTCACCCTCAGCAAGTGATACAAACTTGGAATTTGAAACACAACACATAGTCCAGATAAAAAACTCTTCCAGAACCATCCTAACATTATAAAACCATTGTTTGTTTTTCAAGTGAGGCTGCCCTGAGGACTTACAAATTTGGCTCTAATTAAAATTTATGTATGTTTGTACCAGTGATGTGGAATAGGCATGAGGAAAGTAATATTCAAGTTTAAAACAGTAGGATTACCTTTGCTAATATAGACTTTGGTGGCTCAGAATTGAAGTCTAAAATGAAGGGGTCTTTACTAATGAAATTATGAGCTTTAGCTCCTTTTTTGTACAGAAAGCTGGATTTTGGAACACATTTCCAGAACTGTGGTAGAGGACTGGATCCCTCATGTTGGAATTGGTTGCATATTTGACCTGTTGTGCATAATCCAATGAATTTGCCCCTTTAAAAATTCTGATCCTTTTAGTACACTGGGGATCTGAGCTCTTATGATCCCAATATTGTATTTTGAGTTTTTAAAATGTTTTCCTCTGTTCTTAATTAAAATAAATTATTTCCTCAAAAGCACTTTTTCCATTTTCTAAGAAATCAAATCAGTGGGCTTAGGTTGCCACTCACATTAGTCAGCACTGGACATCCCTCCATTCCTTAGGTGTGACACTGTGACAGTTGCTGTATCTACAGCTGTTGTATCTACAGCTTCCAATTACAACAAATTCCACGTGGGGATAGTTGATGTTTTCAAACAAGGCTCCACTGATTCTCTCTTTTCATCTCTTCTTGTCCTCATTCCAGCCCCATTAGAAACCATTCCTTTTCTTGTTAGTATGGGTGTGTTATTTTCGGGGTGTGCTTCTACAGTCTTTTAATGTATTCAAGTTGCAGAAATCATTTTGGTTTAAAACAACACCCAAATTAAGAGATTTTTGCATACAGGAGCATGTTGTGCATGTATTGTACCAAAAAATGGGTTTACTTTTCTAGGAATACTTCCTACACTTTATGAAAACTATGTTGTTTTCACCTCTGATGAGCAAAGTTTATTAGCCATTTCCTTCTTTTCAAATGGATTGATCTTGTATCTATTTGGTTTTTTTTCACCTTTTTCTATGTTTATTCAGTCTCTTTATATAAAAATAAGTGTTACATTCCCATCAAAACATTAGACAATTACATCTGTGCTTTAAAAAAAAGTTGGTCACTCAAGGCTACTAGAGTATTTTTAAGGATTTCAGGTTACCAGAATGTACAGATATAACTCAATATAAACTGTAGCCAAAGAGAAATGAGGATGAAAATATCAAACCATTCACATGGAATAAAAGTTATTAACTAGATGAGTTAAATATTCAAAGTGTGGAATGTGGCAGTAGATAGGTCTTTCTGCTTTGGAACTAGGAAGGGTAAGAAAAGTTTAATATGCAATAATTCGTACCTTACATTTAGTTAAATATAAACATTTGTTATTTATACATAAAACTGCTTTCAGAAAACAACAAATGGTTTAGTTGCACTTGTTTTACCTCTTACAATCTGAAGTCAACGTCCCCTAGGGCACTTTTTAGTTCTCGTCCTAATGAATTCAAACCCCCAATGCATAAATATACAAAAATGCCAAAAATTAATCCCTTTTAGTTGGATCGTATTTTATGCTGACTTTTATCATCAATAACCAGAAATGATTTCCTTCTGCAAATACCCTACAACCTGTAACAAGACATTCCATGCACCAAGGGAAAAGTCAGGCATGGCTAGCTTCTGTGAAATGCCAAGAACTGGCGAGTTCTGCCTCTTCCACGTGTGGCCCCAGTGACACCAGGCAAGACTCCACACTGCTTGCCAAAGCTCCCAGCAACCCCAGTCAGCTAATCCTGGAAACATCTGAAGCTCACCTAGCACTGGGCCGTTTCACCCAGCGGCTTTGTGCTTCCCACCACAGCACCCACACGCCTCCCCACAGCGATGGCACACCGTCAAAAGGACATAGCAGCACATACATGGCACGATGAAAGACAAGGCTACCAGGGCTAACCATCTTAAGCAGAACTTGTCATCGCTAGTGTCACATGAACAGGGGTCAGAAAAATCTCCCTCCGAGTCTGACACACAGTGGTACAGCATGCTGTCTGCACAGAGCATGCAGCTCACGTGATGGATGCACCTCTCGACCGGGTCTGGGGCGTCCTGACATCCCCGGCCATTCTCCTCGTGATTAAACCTTTCCTGGCAGTATAAGCAGCGAGAACGTTCCCCATCCTCCTTTCTTCGTTTTGACTTCAATTTTAATGGGGCAGGCTGGGTCTTAAATACCACAGAGTCTTTCAGTGAACTTAACTTAGCCTCTTCCTCACAAGGGTAGAGATAGTCTGGTTTTTTACTGCCTGGCTTAGAAAACTGAAGAATGAAGTCAGTATCATCTCTCTCCAAATCACTCTTCCACATGTCAGGGTGTCTATAGTCTGCATACCGGCGTATTAAGATATCACGAGGATTTATTCTAACAATCTCATCCTCATCTTGAAAGCTGACATGTCTGATTGATTTCAAAGGGACCCTGTTTTGGGACTTGAGGCTTCCACATTCCTTGGTTATTTGCCGCTGTACATATTCCATACTTCTGCTCTGAGTGTCTAGGCCTGGCTGACTGAATGCTACCTGATTGGCCTGGCTTTGCAGGTACACTCTTCTGGCGTTCAGGTCTTCAAAGGGAGATGGTCTCACATTTGCGCTTCTGTAGGGGTCACTGGTCACAACTGTCTCTTGCTGGGAAAGGGATCTTTCACTAGAGAACTGGAAATATCCTCCTCAGCTGCTTGTAAGTCACCGTCGGCTCCCTCAGCTTCATTTTTTGATGCTGGGCATCCTTGAGCAATGTCCTCAATAGCTCTTCGGATGCCTCTACCGAAAGCACGAGTGTCAGCAGGACTTAGAAAGGTAAGGCCAAACTTCTTGTCATCGATGTTCCAGTGGTGAAACGTGGGAGTGACTTTATTATAAATGAGGTCTTTTTTCAGCATACATTCCAGAACCACCATTTTGTCCCTGAGTCGCTCTCCACGGATGAAGAAGTCAGCACAGCCATTCTCCTCCTGATGGGGGACCTTGAAGACTGTGACGCTGCTCAGTCCACTCCCTCCAAGGGGAGCCGCCCGCCACTCGAGTCATCTCGAGTCATCACCACGGCTCGCACTCGTGCGTAACTATTATCGTTGTCAGAAGTCGCTGTCTCCTCGCTCATCTTTCCCTCACCGCGATCCGATCTGGAGATGGAGGAGCAACAGCAGGCGCAGCACCGAGGGGCAGCAGGCGGCCAGGGGCGCGCAGGGACAGGGGCTCAGCGGGCTCACCATGGTGGACGCCTCACCTGGAGCGGGGTCCCCCGAGCTGCGGCAGCAGCCTCGGCCTTGGCGACCCCAGCCTGTCCCTCCACCACCCCCACCGCTCTCAGCAGCCGGCCACGGGCTCCGGGCGGCAGTGGAAGCCGGAGTGGGGTTGGGGGCGGGGGTAGAAGGTGCTGCAGAAGCGGCTGCTGGGGTGGAGCACGGCGGGGTCCGGGCGGGGAGCGCGGGAGCGGAGACGGCAGCGCTTCCCTTAGGGATGCAGCCAGGAGGAAATGGGGCTGCTCTGCAGGGAGGTGCCGAGCCCCGGCTGAGGGCGGCGGCGGCGCGGTCCCGCCGGATCCCAGCCCACCATCTCCCGCCCGGCCGCCGGCTGCCGCTCCGCCCGCGGCGCGCCCGGCTGGGTCCTCAGGCGCGGGGCGCACTGGCGAGGGCCCCGCGGCGGCGGATTCCTCCAGACAAGAGGGGGCTCGGGGAGCAGGGAGGACGCGAAGGGCTCCCCGAAGGGCTCCCCGAAGGGCCGGCGAGCGAGACTCGGGTCCCGAGGAGATGAGGGGAGCGGCCTCTTGTATCTATTTGTGAAAATGGCACCAAAAATGTTATTTCTCTTTATTTTAATTATCCCATTCATGAGTCCTATCAATGATGTTTTCAACTAAATCTCTTGTCACTTGAATTGTTGGTGAAATAGTTGATCATTAGACATATGAAACCAATAAATCTTAGTTACACAATAAAATACAATTCATTGGTAGTCAGAATCAACGATTTCAAGTGCACCATATTTTAAAAAAATCAGCTTACCTAGTGTGAAATTTTATAGTACTAAATTTTGAGCCTAACTGTGAATCTTGTGTATATCTTAAGTAAGCTTATGAAAATGTTTTCAACTGTCAACAAAAGTTATATACTTTAATTACCTAACAATTTTCTAATTGAATTTTCCATGCTGTCTCACGATTTGTACGTAAATACTTTGTTTCAACTATCAAATTAAGTATTTTATCATGTTTTAATAAAATGTATATTATCAATAAATGAACTTTGAGTTAAAATATCAAATTATCTTTCGCTGTATCTTTGTACAGTTAAAGACAGATCTGTAAAGAGGAAACAACAACCAAAATATCCTTCCTTTTTTTTGCTGTGTAACTGGACCCTCTTAACCTGCCTTCCTTCTTGACTTAGTCAACAGATGTTTGTCCTTGAAAGGCTGTGGATAAAATGGCTATAGGAGATTTTTGAAGAAATAGCATTGTTTTAAAGAAGCAAGTTGCAGTTACAAAGGAAGGTGGAGTCCTATCTGGGTGACTTGGCAACCCCTTTGTGAGGTCTGAGCAGGAAGCAGTCATAGGAACTGGAAGGACACAGTTCAGGGCAAGGGCACAGACTGCACACACCTCGATGTAGTTAAAAGCTTGTCCAGTTTGAGATAAAGAAGAAACTGGAGTAGAGGAAAGGGGGATGAGGGCGGTGTTGAAGAGGTTTGTAATATTTGATATTTCTGGCTTTCGTGTGGTATACTTGAAAACAATTATACATACCCAGCTGGGTGTGGTGATACACATTACTAATCCCAGTTATTTGGGAGACAGAGAGGAGGATCAACTTTGAGGTCAGACTAAGCTAAGTTAGCATGAGACCCTCTCTGAAAAACATTTGAGAGCACAAGGACTTGGAGAGTGGCTCAAATGGTAGAGTACTTTCCTGACAAGTTCTAAGGCCTTAAATTCAATCCCCCATATGGCCAAAAATTGCATATATTTAAGGCACAATGTGATGACATGGTATATTATTATTAGCTTAGTATTACAATAATCAAATTAAAGTAACACATCCTTTACCATAATTACTATTGAGTGTGGGAGAAAACTGCTTCTGATTAACTCTCAGCAAATTTCAAGAAAATAATTCAGTATTATTAACTGTAGCTCATTTTCTCTATAATAGTAACTGAGACTAGTCATTTATAAAAAAGCAAAAATGTATTTCCTTACAGTTCTTCAGGCTGGGAGATCCAAGATCAAGATGCCAGCCAGGTAGGGATTGTGCCTCTTGACCTGCAGGTGGCTGCCATCTTGCTCACATGATTTCTTCTATGTGTAGAGAGAAGAAATGAGTGAGCCATCTGGCGTCTCTTCTAGTAAGGACACTGATTCTACATGACCCAGACTTCACCCTAATAACCTCGTTTAACCTTAATTACTTCCTTAGGGGCTATGTGCAAAGATAATCACATTAGTGATTAGGGCATCAAAATAGGAATGAGGAGCAACAGCGACATTCACCACATAATGTGTCATCATTTTATTTACCCTGACCAGCAATGAAAACAGAGGTACCTTCATTTTGTAAAAGCAGACTGAGTGGCTCAGAGCTCCCTGACTCAGTAATCTACCACAGGGTTACCATGGGCATCCCTGTTAGCCTCCATGTTCAAGTGCCCTGAAGATATGCGTCAGCTTTTCAATATGTGTGTGTGTTTCCTGTGCAGAAATTGAGCCTGTCATGGTGCACCATTTCACCATGTCTCCAGAGGTGAGAAGGACACCTTTAAATGCTGCCTTTTCTCCAGAACTTCCTGTGCGGCAGGCTGAGAATCTTTCCAGTGAGGCTCTGCCTTCTGAGGCTCTTGCTCCCCAGTGCCCACCTCTGTCCCAGCTCTCTGCACAGGGGTCAGATCTACACCTCCACCAGAAGGTGCTGCTTTCTTGGTTTTACTCTTTCCCCTTTATTCTTATCCTCTCAGCCCGCACAATCCCCTATTGTTTTGTTGACTGCCCAGGGAGAGCCTCAAGTTTCAGTGTGAAATTTCTTTCCTTGATTCTTCTCCCTCCTTCTTTGCACAAGGATTCACCCCAAAAGTCACTCCAGAAGAAATCTCTGCACACTCACATCTGCTTTGACCTCTGATTTGAAGACCCTGGCCTGAACTAGAGAAAAGGTGAGATCAAAAAGAATTAACCTAGAAGGTAACACACATGCACAGGAAATTAATGTGAGTCAACTCTCTGTATAGCTATCCTTATCTCAACCAGCAAAAACCCTTGTTTCTTCCTATTATGGCTTATACTCTCTCTACAACAAAATTAGAAATAAGGGCAAAATAGTTTCTGCTGGGTATTGAGGGGATGGGGGGAGAGGGAGGGGACGGAGTGGGTGGTAAGGGAGGGGGTGGGGGCAGGGGGGAGAAATGACCCAAGCCTTGTATGCACATATGAATAAAAAAAAAGACTCTGGCCTTGATGACTATAATCACCAGGTAAAACCCCTTCCCTATTGCCCTGGAATAAGAGGCTTCCAAGATGTGGATCTTTGAGTGCTAAAACACGGACAGTCCTGGGTTATCCTAGGACCAGCTGTATCTCATACAGGGAAAGGGAACCCTGTGGATAGGATCCTGGAGCCATGAAGAGCCCAATATGGCGGTGGGTGGTGGGTAGGTGCACATACAGTCCCTTGTGTAAGCTTTGCTCATGTTGAACAGGGCCAATTTGCGCAGGAGGAAATGAAAAAGTAAGGCCATTTGAGAAAGATGAAGAAGAGTCCTTTTACGGAATGTGCAATCAATTCCACTGTTCGAACAGGGAAGTAGCATTGGTGCTAAACATCATTGAGGATTTGCAAAAGATCGAACACTGCAGTGATGAATCTGCAATGACCAACTAGGAGTTGTAGACTAGGAAAACTCTGCCTCCATTTTTTAAGGCTCCTGGCTGGGCCCAAGAATTAAACTTCTATTCAAAAAGTTTCCAGGAGAGAGCTGGAGGCCTGGCTCAAATAGCCGAGCATCTGCCTAGCAAGTGCAAGGCCCTGAGTACAACCACAGTCCTTCAGAAAAAAAGAGCCAGACACTGTGACTCATGCCCACTACTCAGGAAGGAGAAGAAATCTGGAGGACTGGTGTTCTACATCAGTTTGACTTATAGTCAACCAATAGCTGGCATGGTGGAATGCATCTGCCATCTCAGCTATGAGGGAAGTGTCAATAGGAAGATCAAGGTCCAGGTCAGCTCTGGAATAAGCATGAGCTCTATGCCAAGAATAGCTAAAGCAAGAACTGTTGGGGGGTATGGCTCTAGTGGCAGAGTACTCGTCTAGCAAGCAAGAGGCTGTAAGCTCAACACCTAGCACCACCAAAAATAAACTAACAAAAAACCTAGGTTACCAGGAAAGAAGCATACGTTTATTTATTGCAAATGGCACATGGCACAAGGAAATGACAACTCCCCCCAAAGCAGTTACAGTCAGCTACATATGTCATACATTGGTGAAGGAAAATATGTATGGGAGGTGATAGGTGTCAAAAAAGGTATTTGTGGCTTCATCCCCAAGCTTCACAAACAACGCCATTTTTTTGAGCTGCTGAGAAATTATATTCTGGTTTTTAAAACATTATACCAAGCAGCACCTTTTTCACATAAACAATGCCACACATAAAATATGCATAAACTTAACATAGCAATAAATAAAGTAATAAAACAAAACATTTTATAGAACTTTATACTTTACAAAGCATCTTTTAGGTCCATCATCATAGTTAATCTTCAAATCAACCCCATGAGATAGGGATAATTTACCCCATTAAAAATTACCTATCCTCATCCCCACTGATTATTCAAGAAAACCGCACAAAGGATTTGACACATTTTGGAAAACAGAGTAGAGTGGAGGGGTGGTGGAAAATAACAAAGAAAACATTTCTTTCAGAAGGGAATTCACAAAGTCAATTTGTTTTTGCTGGGTCTTGGTTATAATAACATGATATAGAATAGGAACTGAAAGAAAGAAGACAAAAGCCATTTTAGCAGAAAAAAGTGTAACTATTCAACTCCATGGATCACTCAGTATGGTTTTACCTTGACCTTTTGATTTATGATGGATGGTTGGTGATGAAGACAAAAACACAAGGAGTCAGACTGTGAGTTCAAATAGTCAGATAGGATTTATTGTCACTACCACCATTCTCTTTGATGCTGGCCACACACAGGCTTGAATGACATGATGGGATATAGGTACTATAAAATAATCAAATTAAAATTAATCTCATTAATAAAATATTTCCTTAATCAGCAAATCATTTTTGGAAGATATTTTGCCTTGACAAATTTTACCAGAACATGTTTGTTTATGCAAATGCAAATTATCTCAGAATAGTCACTCGCTACCCTATGTTATTTTGCAGAATATTCCATGTCACAAACGAGCATTTTACCTAATTATTCTGGTTTGACATGAAAGTTGAACAGGTGAATTTCTATGGGCTATTCCTAACCAAATGTCAGTTTTGTTGTCCAAACACTTATCAAATGTTTTGTGAATTTTTCTTTGGTAAAAATAATATGGTTGTAATTCATTCTTTCCAATAAATATCACATTTAACTATGTTCTTCACAATTTCTCTAGGCAATCTTTTTAGAGCAGCCTATTTCTGTTCCAATAAGTAAAGAAATGTTGTTTCTCAATGAAATGTCTTCAAAAATATTAGGGGATTATGTTTAAGTGCCATACGAATTCATTTCTGATTCTGAAGAAGGAAAAGGGCTTTTAATACTCTTCCTTTGAAATTTAAAAAATTTTATTAGCATATAGTAGTTGTACAGGGGGATACATTGTGTCCTTTACAGAAATACTGAATCTTAATTAGATTCACCCCTTCATGATTCTCCCTCATATACCCCCTCCTTAGAACAATTTCAACAAGTTTCATTATTCTGTTGAAAAAATTATTAGAAAATATTAGCTGTACGGGAGGATTTCATTGTAGCATTTCCATATATGCTTGCAGTGTATCTTGGTTAGATTCAGACCCTCTGTCGTTCTCACTCATCTTTTATTTCACCTTTTGTAAAATGGTATTAACAGGTTTCATTGTTCTATTTTCACACAAGTATATTAAAAGTTGATCATTCTCTATTCACCCTTCCCCCCTACATGAGAACCCAGCTCCAATCAGGACCTGTTTTACAGTCCCATCATTCATTTTGTTAAAAGCATATATTCCTTGTTCAACAGGGTTTCCCCTTGATATTTCATACATAAATATGTTCTAATTCAATCAGATTAATCACCCCATTACTTTTTCCCTACCTCCCCATTTTCAACAGGATTCAGTGTGTTTTGTTATGCCATCTTCATACACAGATGTACTATATTTCCATATTATTCACTATCATCCTCTTTTTTTCACTGCCTCTCCCTAACCCCCTCAAAGAGTCCCACAATTACATTATACATTCATATATATACTTAATATGTATAATGTGTATATATACACATAAATTGTGAGTGGCAGCATCAAGTCAGCTCAGGGCCCATAAAAGCGGCCATGGACAAGGTATGCCAGGTTCAGGGAGACACAGGGCTATTGGAAATCTCCAAATAGACCTAAGTCTTGGCCCCACTGTTGCCAACACCACCTGACAATAACTCCAGGAACTAGAAAGTCCATCCTGCAGCTGCAGCCCTCATGGCCTTTAGCTCCCCTTATGGAGACTTCAATGGCTCCTGGACTCTCCCATGTGCCTTTTCTGTTCTCAAGGGTTCCCGGGTGACATCAGTGGTAAAGTTGGGCAGTGCATGCTTGGCAATCATAGAGGCTGCAAGGACTTTGGTTTCTCTCAGCTTCTCTCTTCTGTTTTTTGGTGCACAAAGTGCTACAATGGGCAAATTACTAACAAAGCTCCTTCACAGGCCTGACAGCCCAGCCTAGTCAAACTGGGCTGTGATGCTCTCTGCCCACCTACCTGGCCTGGGTCACCTCGTGGCTCCTGCACCTGCCATTCCTTCTGCGTGCAGAATTTTCAGCCAGTATTCCAGCAGTATGTTTTTCTAAACTGTCCTTTACAGCTCCCCAAATTGGCAGCCTCCCTCTCCAAGAGGACATGGATGCCACTCTGGGGATATTGTCTCTGGCACGTAGGGAATCCCCTGAAAAAATTTTGCTGTTAACTAGCCCCATTTCTGGTCTTTATGGACCCTCCTGTGTGGTAACAATCCCTCATCCTGGTAGCTGAACAGCTCCTCGGCTTTCACCACCTGAGCACCTAGTCCAGGCTGTATCTAGTTATCACCATGATGTCTAGTCTTCACCGTTTTCCTTACCCAGGTGACACAGAAGCAGGGGCTCAAGAGGAGCCCACAGAAGGGAGAGCAAAGGAGGAGGAGAAGGAGCATTTAGAAGTGATGGAGAGGCAGGACTGTAGGATAACAAATTGGATAACACATTCCCTGTGTCTACCACAAGCTCCTCCTCTGATAGCCAGGGTGTCCCCAGTTCTCACAGTCCAGAGGAGATATCCTAATTTTGGGGCTGCCTAATGCAGATAGGACAGTGCTCCATGACTCAACTCAAGGCTGCTCCACACGGCCAAAAGCCCACCAATAATAAACATTCGCCCAGCTCTCCAGAACCCCAAAGATTAGGGAATGAACTGCAGGATGAAAACCATTCTCTTGGTCCAGCAGGAGGCCATCTTCAGCATATAGTGCTTGCTCATAGGCTCTGCAATCAAAAAGCGACCATACCAATGGAGTTACCACTGCCACTCCTGGTGCCACTGCCACCCCTTTTCTAGTCTCTCTCATCAGTAATCCTGTACTCACTGACCCGCCCATCACTTCAGCCATAGCCTTTTTTGCCACAGCAGCCAGTGCATGTGTACATCTGACTGGGAAGCTGCCTCAATGTCCTGCAGTCAGTGATATGGACACCACTTCCCCTTCGTTGGTGTTATTTTCTCATGGTCCCCAGGCTCCAGTGTGAGCTTTAACCCTTTCACCTGGTCCATGGCAGCACATAGCAGAGGCATCCTGCCAACAACACCATTGCACCTATACTCGGGTCCTTCTACCATACTCCAAGTTTATACCAGCCCTTTGGTACCAAAACCACATTTGGGGTCCCTGCTGGAATGCAAAAGGAGACAATTCTCTTTTGCTCCTCTCCAGAAGGGGCACTACACTTGCAATAGTAGACAGTGCCCCTGAAACACCATCAATGGAGCCTGCCATCCATGCTGATGAGAATACAGATACAACACTTCCTTGAAAGGTTACCATCTTCCACTTGCCTTCTGTCTCCAAGAAAAGCTACATCCTACTTGGTGTGGGGACAACAGGTTCTTGGAAACTTTTACCCAGTGGTAGCATTGCCACAGCCCAATTCACCTTCATTTTTAGTGCAAAGTGCATGTGGGCGTGAAGCACCAGTCTCAGCCAACATTTTATTATCAGAACTACAACTTGGCCCACCCTTGTAGTCCATGATGGCCAGCAACATATCAGGTAAAGTCTCCCAGGAACCCAGTACCCCAGAACCTGTTGGCCTAACCTCTCTTGCAGTCAACCAGCCAGTGACAGCATAATGCAAAGAGGACGTGAGGGCCCGTCATCATCCTGGTCCCCCCTTGTTATTTCAGCCACCACCCAGTTGGCTCCTAGTAAGGACCAAGGTGCTTTGCACATTGGCATAGGTTACTTCTGCTTTGAGATTCACCATTTTGATGACTGGCTCTGGGGACAGTTACTCATTGTTTTCCACATTGCTTCTGGTCCTGTGGTGCTTATCAAAACTACAGCTCCACCATGTGGAGAGAACTTGGGGCTTTCTGCACTCCCCCACCCATGAGTGCCCAGGTCCACATCCAGAGTGTGCAACTTCCTTGCCACCCTGAAGGGAACAGGGACCATCACCCTCCTTTAGTGGGAAAACCTGGGACCCATCTAGACATTGTGGCTTCTGCAATGAGAGGCTGCAATGGACCCTAGAAGAGGATTTTATAGCTCACCAGTCATCCTCCCCAGCTTGACTGCCAACCTGGCAGAGCCAAGCGCTGGTCCAGGTTTCTCTAGCCCTGGATCTGGCAAGATGCACCTTCCAAGTGCTCCTTCCCTCTTCACTGTTTGCCTCAACCAGCCCTATCTTCCCCAAACTGCGCATGTAAAAACCCAGTTGTTATTCTGTCTCTGTTCATGTGTGTTCTTTGATATTTGACTAATGTGTGGAGGGAGAAGAAACATCTATGGATGGTGATGTGCTGAGCTAGACTAGGCAAGTTTTCTCTTCCTTAGGGAACAGGATGTAATGTAGCCACCTTTATGACAGCTTGTGGAATGAAATTACAGGTTCCATGCTGTTCCATACTTTTTAATTTTGAGTGGTATTACATTTTTTGGGAACATACTACTGTTCTAAATTATGATATTTGATTTTAGTTTAATTTTACTCATGCTACTGGGATGTGAAATCCATGCTCCAGGTTTGCTAGGGAAGGGAGCCATAACCTCATTCCTTTTTCAACTTTTATTTACTTTTTCAGTTAATGTCTTGCCTTATGTCTGTGGATAGCCTCAAAACCTGATTCTCCCACCTGTTATTTCTTGGCAGCTTGGATTACAGAAGTGGCCACCACTCTTACTTGTTCATTGAGATGGAGTCTCACTTTTTGCTGGAGCTGGCATGGAACCACAACCCTCCAAATAATTGGTTTTTGAGAAGGTAGGATAATAGGCTTGTGTTACTGGGCACCTCCCCATGCCTTTTTTAAAATGGACATCTTAGCCCATGCATCCCAGGTCAAGCGAGTTATGCCTGCTAGGAAAGGAAGCAGAGATAGGAGGATTGTGGTTTCAGGCCCATGCAAGCAAAGGGTTAGCGAGATTCTTTCTCAAAAAGAAGCCAGCTCTGGTGACATGGCGGTTATCTCAGCTACTTGGGAGTCAGAGGTAGGATGACTGTGGTCTAATGCTACCCCAGGCAAAACCATGAGATTTTATCTGAATTACAATCTAAAACCCAAAGGGCTGAGACATGAGTCTGTGAATAGAGCCCTTGTCTAGCAAATTCTAGGCCCTGAGTTTTCTGCCTAGTACTGTAGACCAAAAATTGACTCTATTAAGACAAAATTGCAATGCAATGAATCTCATGTACTTAGCATGTGCAGTTTGATAAATTCTCACAGTGCAGAAAGTGAGCATATTGACCACTCCCAGATCTTTCTTCATGCCTCTTAACTTGCTTTTCCTTATGTCTTTCCCCAAACTCCTCTCCATGTTCCAGAAATGTCCAGATTGCATCTCTGTCACTGAATATGTATTGTCATTTGACGAAATTCACCAAAGTGCATTTCTATAATATGGCCTCTTTTGTCTGGCTTCTTTTGTCAAACCATTACCGTGAGAGTAATGCAAAATTTTCTGCATATCAAATCAATCTGATTTTTTTGCGTAATAATATTCCTTTGTGTGGGTTTATGACATTTATTCACCTACTGATGTTCACTTTCATTATGATTTTCCATTATTAAAAATACAGGCTGTGAATGTTCTTGTAAAAGGCTTTGCATGAACATGCAAAGAAATGTAAAGGATGGATCATACAAAAAGTTTGTGTTTAACTTTTAAATCAACTGCCACCATGTTTCCTGAAGTGATTTTACCACTAGCAGTGCAGAAGAGCTCTAGTTCTACACTTTCCTCATGAACACTTAGTGTGGTCATCTTGTGTAATTTTAGCTCTTCAATGGGAAAGGTAATGAAATCCCTTTGTGATTTTAATTTTAGTTTAGCTGATGACTAATTGATGATAAGCAACTTTTTATGTGGTTATTTGATGTTTCTTTGCTTTTGTTGGTGAAAGGACTTTTGAAATAATTTCACCCATGTTTTAAATGTTTATTATTAGTATAAATTGTGATGTTTTCACGCATGTATACAGTGTATTTTCATCAAATCCAACCACTCTACTATATTCTATTAAGAACACTCTCCCCCCTAACTTTTAAAGAAAATTTAGAGTTTTTTTTAGTTTTTAGCATTTTGTAATTACTATGTTTTACAGTATGGTATAGAATTAAGTTTGTACAAGTAATACGTTCTACTATTACTTTCTTCTTGTATGTACCTTGTCCTTTCATTCTCACTCTCTTTTTCATTTCAGGGTCTCACTATGCAGCCTCACCTCACTTCAAACTCTAGATCTTCCTGCCTCAACCTCCCATGTTCTGTGATGATTACAGGCATTCACCACCATGCTGGGCTCAAATGTGAAATAAGAATTACTTTTCATTCTTTATTTTTGCAGTGCAGGTTTTGAACTCAGACATTTGAGCTTTCTGAAAAATTGCTGGACATTTTTCTGCCCGACTTCCTTCCTCATCTACTATGTATGGCTCTTGACCTAGTCTCACCCACATATCTATTTTTCTGGTAATAGTTTTAAAGAAATCGAAGAAAAAAAGAAAAGATACAGAAAGAATGCATAAACTATGGAAGAGATTTGTGAGTCAAGCACGGCCAGCACTTGACACAAAAGTAGAACAGTAAATCTCAGAAGAATGGGTCATTTTTAAGAATTTCAATACTTTGTACTATCTTTCTGAAGTCTTATAAGAATGGAGTTCTCTGAAACACAGCATGCAATCTGGCATGGTCCCACAAGTGCTCAGAGAGCTGAGGTAGGATGATAAATAAAGTCCAAGAGTTCCCAGGCAGCAAAGAAAACTTAGCTGATCTCCTTTCAACAAAAATCCAACACAACTCCCATGCACTTGTAATATGCATCTGAGCTTAATATTGCTCAGACTACATATCCCCTTAGAGAACTGAAGAGAATATTAGTGTTTTGATTCCATATACCTTGGAAACTGTGGTCAAATCATCTTTTACTGTGACTTTTTAGTTTATCATCTCTTAAATTGCAGAATTTCTGAAATATAGTTATAGACGTGTTGTACTACTTCATACATAATGGTCTTATTGGTTTGAGAATACCAGTGAATCTAAACTGTCATTGCAACCACTCTGGCTGTTGTTCTTGTTCAGAGGTCACCAAATGCCACAAGAGATGGTCAGAAGCAGGGACAGGTAGTCCCAGGCTGGGCCCAATAATTCAACCCCAACCAAACTGTGAGGATTTAATGAACAGATTCACATGTTACAGTAGTGTAGGGGCCAATGAGATGCCCTGGGGTTATTGAACATTGGTATTGGGTTGTCTCTGACAGCCTTGCTAATTGTGAATCACACAAACACTCAATCTCCTTCCTAGCAACTGGAGAACATCATCCTGAGCAAGGTTAGCCAGGCCCAGAAGACCAAAACTTGTGTGTTCTCCTCATATGCAGACTTTAGACCAAGGGCAAACACAACAAGGGGATTGGACTTTGATCACATGATGAGGCAAGAGCACACAAGGGAAGTATGAGGTTAGGCAAGAAACCACCCAAAAAAACCAAGATAGCATTTGTTGTCCTCAATGCAAAGGAACTAATGCAGAAACTTTAAAGTGACAGAGGCCAATAGGAGAAGGGGACCAGGAACTAGAGAAAAGATTAGTTCAAAAAGAATTTAGAATGCAACACATATGTACAGAAAAGCAATGCAAGTAAATTCTCTGTATAGTTATCCTTATCTCAACCAGCAAAAACCCTTGGTCCTTCCTGTTATTGCTTATACTCTCTTCAACAAAATTGGAGATAAGGGCAAAATAGTTTCTGCCTGGTATCGAGGGGGTAGGGAGGGAGAGAGAGGAGGTGGGGGAAAGGGAGGGGACTGGGGGAAGGAAGGAGAAATGACCCAAACATTGTATGCACCTATGAATAAAAGATATTTAAAAAAATCTCCTTCTTAGCAATGATGCAAGACCATATCTGGAAAATAACTAAAATAAAAATATTAGGCTGTCACATTTGTGAAATGGTGCAGTGTCTGCCTGGCAAAGTTGAAGCCCTGGGTTCAAAGCATAGTATCCTCTTTGAACAAACAAATAAACTGAAATGTGACTGCTATTTTAAATTAAATTAAAAGGGAATCATGTCATATGATCTAACAGCTGTCTGTTCCATTTTGTGGATCTTGACGTGCTGCTGAGAGCAACTGTGTGACTCGGTCTTTCTCTTGCTGTGATCTGTGTGTTATGCAAGGATCTGTTGTCATGTGGGCAGAACTCAAGTCAACAGGGAACCTGAAATGGAGCCCCTGAGCTTTGAGGGTGTGGCTGTGAACTTTACCCTGGATAGTGGGGCCTTTTGGATCCTTCCCCAAACAAACTCTACAAAGAAGTGATGCTGAACACCTGCAGGAGCCTGCCTGACACAGGAAGAAAAGAGGGTAAAGGAAATCTTGAAGAGTACTGCAGAAATACCAGAAGAAATATGGGAAATGAAGGGTTAGAGAGACTGTGTGAACATAAACAAGGTATTTGATGTGGAGAATCCTTTAACAGACTCCAGGGCACACTGTAAACAAGGAAAATCTTCCTGGAATAACACCATGTAAATGGTAGGGACATAAACCTCAGGGAAAACCTTCACTTACTCCAAGGTTCTTCTAATCAATGAAGAGATGCATAATGAAGAGCAGCCCTATACACGCCTGCACTGTGGGAGAACACTGATTTCCTTTAGCCATGTTCACAGACATGCAAGAATTGACACTGGACAGAGACACTACGGTTGTAAGCAATGTAGGAAATATCTCACTTTATCTAGTATTCTTCATACTCATGAAAGAACTCACACTGTACAGATTCCACACTGCAGTGGGAAATGTGAACAGTTTAATACATCCCAGTCACCTTGATGGGCGTGAAAGAACTGTCATTGTAGAGAAACACTCTGCATGTAGTAGAAGTGGGAAAGTCATTACTCGTTCCAGGCACCTAAAGAAAAGCATGAACAAACTCAAATTGGAAAGAAACCCTATGGACATGGGAAATGTCCCATGACAGGCATGAATGAACTCAAACTAGAGACAAACAGCGTGAATGTAAGCAGTGAACAAAAGGCTTCACCCATTGCAGTGGGTTTCAAAAACAGGCAAAAAGTCTCACTGGTCATAACTATGTATGTGAAAGCAAGTTAGGAATCTTCACTCATTCCAGCGCTCTTAAACCATCAAAGTCCCACACTGGAGAGAAAAATTATAGAAATAAGCATAGTTAGGCTGTCTACATTCATTCCACTCACCTTCAAACAAATGAAATAATTCACGTGATCACAAACCTTATACATGTAAGCCACATTGAAAATCTTCACTTATTCCCATGGCCTATAAATACATAAAAGATGTCACACTGGATACAAGTATGTATGGAAGCAACGAGAGAAATACTTCACTCATCCTACTTCCTTTTAGCATCTGAAAGAACTCCCTTATAGCACTCAAGAGAGTACATAGTGGACGGAGCTTTTATTCGTGAAACCATGCAACGTTACCTCTGCAGATACGATAGAAGATGACATGGAGCAAGAACTTGACTTTGCAAGCAGGTGCTCTAGCACTTGAGCCACACCTCCAGTCCATTTTGCTCCAGTTATTTTGGAGATCGAGTCTCATGAAATGTTTGCCCAGGCTGGCCTTGAATCTCCATTCTCCTATTCTCAGTCTCCCATGTAGCAAGGGTTACTTGTGTGAGACACAGTCTAGTTTCTGTTTCATTCTTAAATATCTGCGAACTATGTATTACTAGTTTTTACTCCTGAAAATACACCCATCTGCATGGGAAACTGCAGCAGGAGCATAGCTTGAGCCCATAAATTGGGCATTAGCAACACTGTTTCAAGAAAGAGCAGCTCAATCAAAACAAAGCGGATTAAGGTGCTGTAATTCTATAAATTGTGTTAAAGCAATTGTGTTGGAGTTTCATGCAAGTACAAGTCTGTTTGTATTATATTTATCTTTTGATTTAGAGCTGTGGTGGATTGATGACTGAATTCAAATAAGTTATAATTTTCCTTTTGGATTAAATTTTATGTAGTATTTGAGTAATTGTCATTAATGTGTCATTGACAAATAAGCATTTGCTAATTGTCTTCCTTTTGCTCTTTACATTTATTTGTTTATGCTGTCTTCCTTTATGCCAGAACACATGACTTTTATTTATTACCTGGTTATTATATTGTTTTACTTTTAAATATTATATTTAAAAGTTATTATATTGTTTTACTTTTTGGAGATATATATATATATTCCAAAAAAACTGCCTCTGGATGTCTGTGACAATAATTAAATTTTCTTCAACTTCCCAACCCTGGGTGAGCACTTAATGCTACTTAATTGGGGCCATGTCACCAAGGGGGTTGGTGCTTCAGGTTCAGGGGAGGATGGTGACAAGCCCATCTACTGACTACTTATCTCAGCCTCTGAGTGAACAACATACCAAGGATAGCTGAAAACAGGCACCTCTCTATCATGTCCTCTTCCTTAAAACTGCATCTCACAATATCTCACCCTCCCTAGATCCTTCCCAGCAATGTGGCATACGCTTATCTGATTTACAAGCACCTGGTAATAGCCACACCTTGTGACCCCAACAGAAAATTCACAGAGGGAAACCCAAGCCTGCTTTTCCTCTCTATCCCAAGTGTTGACCCAACTTACCTGATTCTTCTCCCTCCCTCTGACTGATATATGATCAAACTGCTCAGAGAAAAGATGAAAAATAATCTTGAAAATAGAGAAATTAACATGTTAACATATGTTGGAATATCAATTTTAAGTTTGGGCAATCTACCAGAAGTCATAGAGGCCAGAAAAACAGGCTCGCACTGATATTTAGAAGATCTGAGTAAAGTAGCAAAAACAGTCTCATAAGGGTGGGGCCACATCTATGTTCTGCTACCTCAATGCTGAGAGCTTGGGTTTCATGTCAATGCACAAACCAAGTGGATCAGCACACTCAGTGAGGCTGCCTGGGCTAAACACCACCCAGCCTTCCTGCTCCATCAGGGAGACATCTTCAGCATATAGTGCTTGGTCATAGGCTCTGTAAACAAAAAGCAACCATACCAATGAAGCCTCCTCTGTCACTACAGGTGTCACTAGAGTGCGGTCAAGGTGAGCTGCCCCCAGCTGCTAAATGCTCCTGCCTTTCTGTTTCTTTCCCGCATCCCTTTCTTTAGACAAAGACTTGGGTGCATGGCACAACAAGTGCCAGAGAAGCCAGATCCAGGTTAATGAAAAGGTGACTTCGGAGAATAGTGAAGAGGTGGCAGCAGATGGCACAGCACCTTCTTCCCACTCACCTGCTGCAAGGACGACAGACCCTTTGCCTCTGCCAAATTACACTGTCCAGATTCCTTCCATTCCTGCCATAACTGTCTTGACAGACAAGACTGCTAGGACCCTGATTGAGTCTGTCCCTCTGAACTTCCTCCCCTCCCCCCACATACCATTCAAATATCAATGAAGGAGTGATCCCCACAACATCCAGACCTCCCCCTTTGCCTCTCCATGCTGGGCCTCTCCCTCCCTTTAGCTCAAGTTCAAATTCCATGGTTTTACCCAATGATAATCAAGACCATGTGTTATCTAGAGTTTCAGCTCCTCCATTTCTCACCTCCCCACACTTTCTCTCCCTCTATAGTTGAACTTTAAGCCTCCCTCCTGCATAATGGAGTCAGCTACACCCATGTGCATTGATCCCCTTCCTTCTCTTCCCCCACTGCTTCCCTAGTCTCTCTCATCAGCAATCCTGTAGGCACTGACCTGCACATCACTTTGCTCACAGTCTTTTCTATCACAGCAGCCAGTGAATCTGTACATCTGATGGAGCACCCTCCTCAAGATCCTGAGGTCAGTGATATGGTCACCACTCCCCCTTCTGTTGCTGTTATTTTCTCATTGTCCCCAGGCTCCAGTGTGAACTTTTTTCGCTTTCACCCAGTCCAGTGCAGCACATAGCAGAAGCATCCTACTAACAACACCATCCCATTGATATTCAGGGCCCCCTGCCCTATTCCAAGTTTACAGCAGCCCTTTGGTATCAAAACCACATTTGGGACCCCTGCTGGGCAGCAAAAGAGGGCCTCTGTCCTCAGAGCACCCTTTTTGGTCCTTCCCAAGAAGGGCTCTACACTTGTAGTAGTACACATGCCTCTGCAACACCATCAACAAATCCTGTCATCTATATCATAAATACAATGCCACCTTGGAAGGCTGCTATCTTCCACTCTCCTCCTGCTTCCAAGAACAGCTACATCCTAACTGGGATTGTGCCACCTGGTTCTGGGAATCTGCCACCCAGTGGTAGCATTGCCTCTGCCCAAGACACCTTCATTTTTAGTGCAAAGTACATGTAGGTGTGAAACACCACTCTCAGCCAACATTTCATGATAAAAACTACAACTTGGCCAACATTTAATAAAAGATGTGAATGGCCTCTCCAAAGAAAGCTACAAACCACTGTGGAAATAAATCAAACAAGACAACCAAAGATGGAAAGATCTCCCATGCACATGGATTGGTTGTATCAACATAGAAAAAATGACTATACTACCAAAAGCAAGCTATGTGAACAACACAACTCCCATCCAAATCCCAATGAAGTTCATCACAGAGATTGAAAAATCAACCCTAAAATTTATTTGAAATCACAGAAGAATGAGTATAACCAAGATAATACTAAGCAAAAAGAGGAACTGTGGAGGAATCACAATACACAACTTCAAACTACAATAGAGCCATAGCAATAAAAACAGCATGGTACTGGCACAAAAACAGATAAGACCAGTAGAACAGATAGAAGACCCAGTATAAATCTACGTAGCTACAGCCAATTTTTGACAAAGGCACGAAAAACACGATGGAGAAAAGACATCCTCTTCAACAAATGTTACTGGGAATACTGGGTATCTATGTACAGAAAACTTAAACTAGATTCATGATATCTGTTGAAACTGTCCTATGAATCAGGGGAAGGGATACAGAGAGGGGTGCAGTGGAAAGTATAAATTCAAGTATGATAAAGCTGAGACATTGTAAGAACCTTTGCAAATGCTACAATGTACCCCCATTCATCAAAACAATAAAGAAAATACACACACATGTATATATATTTAGCAAAGTAGCAGTATATATATATATATATATATATATATATATATATATATATATCCTTTTGGCTATACCATGATTCCAATATCCATTGATAATTACTCTTAATACTGGCTTGGTTGTGGCTCCTGCAATCCAAGTTACCGTGCGGCTGAGGGAAGGAAGATCACTATTTCAAGATCCCAGGGGCAGCATAGTGAGTTCAAGGCCAGCCTTGGCACCTTATTGAGAATCTGTCATAAAAGTCAAAAACAAATGTAAATGTCTGGGTTTGAAGAGTAAAATACATAAAAATAATACTGAAGACTTTGCAAGTTCTGAGACTCTGAGACACTGATCCAAGAAGTTCAGAAAAGGTCTTCCTGATATATGATCAAACTGCTCAGAGAAAAAATGAAAAATAATCTTGAAAATAGAGAAATTAACTTGTTACATATGATGGAATAGCAATTTTAAGTTTCTGGGAAATCTCACTAGAAATCATAGAGGCAGAAAAACAGCCTCATGTTGATGTTTAGAAGACCCAAGTAAAGTAACAGAGATAGTCGGGGCTGTCTCATAAGGATGGGGCCCCGTCTATACTCTTCTACCCCAGTGCCTAGAGCTTCCTGTCATTGCACAAGACCAAGCTGGGCAAGAGAAGTGGATCAACAGCACATTCTGTGTGAGGCCCAGGCCCTGGGACTCAACACCACCTAGCCTTCTTCCTCTGTCTCCAGGCCCAGTTCCTCAGGTTGCTCACCTCCTGGCCCTGCAGTGCCCAGCACATTCCCAGCACTGGAGTAGCCAAAGGGAGAGGACACCTGGTGTCCAGGCATCCTGGGGCCCATGGCACTGACTGCCTGTGTGCAGGTGGTGTCCAGGAAGAACACAGATCCCTCACTCTGTCTTCTTCTTGAGTCCCTTGCAGCTGCTCTGATGTTCCCTGTCCTCAGCCTCAGCCACTCATTACCTTGGTATACTCACCATTACCAAACCCCAGTAGTAGAATATGATTTATTGTCACCTCCAAAATTCCCTTTGATCCTACCCCCTGCCCCAAAACTTCCTTGACATGTTGGCAAATAGGAGCTATAAATATCAAATTAAAATTAATCTTATCCAGCAGGTATAAATTGTTAATAAAATAATTTCCTTAATTTGTAAATTAGTATTTTGGAAAACATTTTCCCTTGACCAAATTTTACATGAACATGCATGCTTGTGCAAAGGCAAAAAACTCATAATAGTTGATAGAGTAATAATATTGCTACTTTGTGAATTGGCCCAAATGGCAGCCCACCCCTTAACAGAAATTCCTGTGCTCTAAGACAGCCCCACCCCTACTAGAGACTACCGCGCATGCACTAACTTCCTTAACTTCCCCCTTCTATAAAAGCCACGCCTCACCCAGAGTCTGTGCTGCGCCATCTTTCCCCGGCCAGCCTGGCAGTTCAAGCCTGCCATTAAACTTTGCTCTTGGACGTGAGACTTTTCTCATGAGCTGTCTTTGTGAGTGGCGTTGTTCCTAACACTGTGGCTGTGACTTGGATCGGGTGCACTCCCAGCACTGACCTTGCTCTCCTGGCCTCCCCTACCCCATCCCACTCTCTCTCTCTCAACTCCCATTCCCTTCTCCAGGATCTGAGCTGCTTTGCCAGAACTCCTGCTCCTAGAAAGTGCCGCTCCCTCACTTGTTCACAGGGAATTTCTTCCACCCCAGTATGCATCCAATTGCCATCCTCACCAACCATCTTCCCTCAAGGTCCTCTCTTGGTGAGTCCTCCTTGCTTGCAGAGCAGTGATCTCTTTCTCATTTCCTCGAAATCCTAGCATTAGGTCTCAGCTCACTCCCATCCCTGGGAACCAGGTTCCCTAGGACTGTGGACCCCCGTGGTGAAGATGTTCCCTCTGGCTACTCCACATCTCTGTCTCTCTCTCCTGAGCAACTGATATTTCCGGGATGCATGCCATATCTCTTCCAGGTCAGGCCTCACCATGGGAGTTGTACCATACAAAATTCCTTCAGACACCCCATTGGGATGTCTTCTGGCCAATCTTGGGCCCCTACGCCTCATGCCTGATCTTAAGTCCTGAAAGCTCATTTTTCGCTATAATCAGACCTGGCCCCAATATCCATTACACAATGCCTCCAAATGGCCACTTAATGGCACTTTTGATTCCAATATTTTAAGGGATTTATACAACTTCATTAAACGTGCTGGTAAATGGAAGGAACTTCCCTACATCCAATCCTTTTCTTATCTCCACATCAAACCCTCCCTCTGTACTTCCTGTTTCCCTGTGCTGGTTCTATTAGCCTCTAAACCAGCTTGTAAATGATCCAAGTCCATTCCCTAACCTCCTCCTTCCCCATGTAAGCAGAATTCTTGTGCTGATCTGGCTGCCTGTCTCTTCCCATCTTCCTGAGGGTCTTTCTTGTCATGTTGTCAAGCCACTCCTTGCCATCTCTGGCCTCAAGGTGATTCCAGCTCTGGGAGAGTTCATGCTCCCTCCCTGTGGGCTGAGAGCAAACCTGGGGTTTATTCAGGTATGGCTCATGCTACGTTAGGGGAGTCCTGTTTGATTATGGCATCTGATGACTGCTTCTCTTCCCCCCGCCCCCATCTAATGCCCCTTTTTCCTGAGACAGCAACTGGAGAGTGGAGTATTCATGTTGCTGAAAGTGTTCCAGTACCAGTCAATGGGAGCGACCTAGAGGCACAGGTGATGGATAATCCCTCAGGCGTGTGTCGTGCCTCCAGGCTCTGCCTTCCCCTCCCTTACCTGACATGTCAGGACCTTTTCTGCTTCCTCCGTGGTCTCACACATGTCCTTTGTCTCTGTCTGCCTTCCCCTCCCTGGGCTTCCTGGGACCTGCTTCCCATGAAAAACTTGTAGCCTGGTACCTTATGGCTTAAGTTATTCCAACTAGTTTGCCAGGCCTCTCAGTCTAAAGTAACTTTAAATCAGCTGCTAGGCAAAAGCACTTACAAAAAAATTGTGGCTGCTACACTAATGCCCTAACTCCGCCACACAAGGGGAGGAGGGAAAGCAAATAGGCGCACTCGTGCACAGCAGGAACACCTGCCATAGCTAAGAGAATCCATAGGCCAACCCAACACACATCCTAGGCCGCCAGCCGCACAGGGTGGTGGCTGCAGCCCACTGCACTTCCCCTAGCACAAACGTGCACAGAGTGCACAGGAAGGGGGGATGGGCAACAGGCCACAGGATCAGGCCTAGGCAGTCAGGCTTGCTTGTCCCAGGTGTGTGTGGAGGGCGTTTGTGCTTTGTGCACACTCTGCTCCCAGCCCCACCTCACTCCTAGGGGCACCAGACCCAGCCCTTGTAAGCCAATTGTTAGCTCAAGGTTAAAGTCCCACAAATCTCAAAATGGACAGTATTGTACTGATATTAGCCCGGGATGCCCTCTGAATGCCCTTCTCTAACTTTACAGAAGATTTATTCCTTTGTTAAAAAAGTAGCCTTTATTAAAGAGGCTGCCTGCTGTTAGCTGAAAGACAGGATCTTGGCATTTTGTTCTTTCTAGATGGGACCTGCACCTTCCAGCCTTCTGGCTTGTAGATGTTGGAAGCTTTGTATGCCTTGGGCGACCAAGAGAAGAGGCCTTCACAGGGTTCCTTAATTTACAATACCACACTCCAATTACACCTTTTCTATAAATGGAAAAAAGTAAAGTGAGGTCCCCTATACAAATTTTCTTTCATCTCAGATTGGCTCCACAATCGCTTTTCTTTGTAGGCCACAGGATAAACATGGAGAGGAGGACCAGAAAAGCCCCTTATCAATGACAAGCCCCCCCCCACTGCTCCAGCCTCTGCCCTACCTTCTAAGCCACCCCAATATTCAGAACCTCCTAATGGGTGCTTCCCCCTTCAATAGGTAATGGTAGGAAGAGGGTGAGTTTATGTCCACTTCCAGCTATCAGATCTGAGGGAAATTAAAAAACATCTGGACAGCTATACTGATGCCCATAAAAATACATTCAAGCCTTTATCTCTGTGATCCAAAACTTTCAATTGACATGAAAGGATATTGTGCTTCTACTAGACCAGACTCTTTCCTCATTAGAGAAGCAATGGGTTCTGGCCCAGGTTTCTCAGGTTGGAAATGATTACCACTTATAATGAGCCCCAATACTAGTGGCACCTGGAAATGAAGGAATAAATGTGCCTATATCTACAGGGGCACAGGCAGTCCCCTTAACAGATCCACACCAAAAGAGGCTGGTTATATGGCTCGAGAAGTAGAGTGCTGCTTTGCAGGCATAAAGTCCTGAGGTCAAGCTCCAGTATGGCCAAAGGAAAGAGAAAACAATATTTGGAGATAAGGACATAGCTCAGAGGGAGAGCATCTGCCCAGCATCTGCAAGGCCCTGGGTTCAATTCCGAGTATTGCTAAATAAAAAAAAAATGATAAGGAAGATAAGTGGTGTCAATGTTACTTCAGCCATCTCGTAGTGGAAGAAAGTAGTTTAACCTAGACCAGATCCCTCATTCTTCAAGTAAGGAAACTGACGCCCAGAATGGTTCAGAGACCTGCTCTCCAGAGTATCAGGTATCAATGTGAAATAACAACTTTGCTTTGTAGCAAAGCCCTAAAGAAAATCCCCTTACCTTTCTGAAGCATCTTAAGGATGCTATCAGAAAGCATACCACAGTGGACCCAGAGTCACAGGTGAGAGAGGTTCTCCTCAAATATAAATTTCTAACACAGTAAGCCCCAGATATTCATGAAAAACTCATAGTCTGTGGCTGAAGGAGAAAAGTCATTGAACCAAGTAATGCAGCTAGCCATGTCTGTATGTGTAGCTATGTCTGTATGTCTGGGACCTTACTAACACAAGAGAAAAAGATAACAGACACTATGGCCTCATTGCTGCTCTCAGACAGGGCCCCACCTGACTGGGGCCTGTATTCTGAACTTGCTACCATGGTGGACAGGAGGGTCATTTCTGCAGAGAATGTTCAGGGGGACAGTCCAGGAGTTAGCCCACCCCCAACCGGGACCCTGCCCTCTCTGCAAGGTAACCACTGGAGGTCAAAGTGCCCCTGCCTCCAGATGGATGGTGAGGTGCCACCTCATATGGATTGATGGGTCCCGGCCCCCTGTCCATGCTCCAGTTCTTGGCATCAATGTTGAGGAGCCTTGTGGTAGCCATTATGGCAGAAAAGACAAAAGATCATTTTCCAGCTAGGTAGTGGAGCTCATTTCTCTGTTTTTCCTTTTCTCCGTGTCCCTGGTCCAATGACAAAGTTATCATTTGGGGCAAATCTCTCCAGCCTCTAGACTGCTAGTTTACCCAGCCTCTGGCCTGCTCTTGGGAGACCTCGTCTTCTGTCACCCTTTCCTCATAGTTCCTGAAACTCCAGTGACTCTGCTGGGATGGGATTTACTATCTCAACTAAAAGCTCAAGTTCTCCTCCCCCCAGGCAGCCATCTCTGCTACCCACTCCTTCAGGAACAAATAGATCCTACAGTGTGGACTGATGAGATGAGTGTAGGGCTAGCCAGGATGGCCCTCCCTATTCAAATAAAACTCAAAAATCCCTCACAGTTTCCACACCCCAAACAATATCCCTTCAAGCCTGAGGGACGATGAGGCCTTAAGCCTATCATAAATTCCTTAAAACAAGGACTACTAATTAGTTGCTCCAACCCCTATAATAAATTCAAAATTCTTATAAAAGTTAATTTTAAAATACAAGTTACAAAGCAAACAACTGGAAAGGATATAGATAGGTAGTGAATGTATTTTTTGAGAAGTTAAAGGAAAAAGGAGTGTTTTTTGGATGAGAAAGGATTTTGTAGAGAATGGTTTGTCCTAAAGATTATTTCAAATAGGAGGGACAAAGACAAGCCTTTATATGTTATATAAAGGTCTGAGTAAGTTTTAAAAGTGGACAATGAAAACCTTCAGTGTGTGATAAAGTTAAAGTCGATTATAATCTAAGAGTTGCCTAAAAGATTTTTGGGGTCATGTCAAACTAAAATCAAATTCTCTATGTCTACAAAATAATAAGGTTATCTAATATTGTTCTGCCCTGAGTAACATCTACAAAAAACTGCTATAGGGTAAGATTTGATCAAAGAAATTATTGGAGTTTTCTGCTGATCTTGTCAAGCTTTAAGTACTACAAAATCAGAGTTCATTTACATATTTGCTATGTCTTACCTGACTGTCTTGTAACAGTGTAGTGTCTATACTTTAAATATGGTACAAACATTTACAAAGTTAAAAATGTAAAGTTATATTAAAAATGAGCTAGAGCTCTCTTTTATCCAAGAGTGTTATATTTAAATCCTGACAGCCCCTGCCTCCCACAGGTCACCTACCTAGGTGTGGCCTTAAAGAGACAGACTCACTCCCTGAGTCATGAGTACATCTACCCAATCTTCCATTTCCTCTCCCCCATACCATAAGGCAGCTTAGAGCTTTCTTGGGAGTTACAGGATTTTGCAGAATCTGTATTCCTAAATATGCAGTCCTTTAGCAGACATATTTTATGCTCCTTCTAATTAACTTGCCTCCAACAGACTCTTCTCCACTGGCTGACTATCTACCTTATCTTAACCTTCTCAGGGAACTTCTAAGAGAGCATTCAGACCAGATCCTGTCCCACCCTATAACAATTTCTGTTAAACCAGGGGGTCTTGTTCTCCTAAAGGATCTTCTACCCTCTCCATTGGGACTTCAGTGGACCTGCCCTCATCTGGTCATTCTCACAACACCCACCGCTGTCAAGCTCAATGGCGACACCTCTCAAGAAACAGAAAAACAGAGAAGGGAGGTGGAGGACTCTTGGAATCCTCTAGGGAACAACATTTCACAGTGGTTCTCCTGGCTAATGCTCATTGTAATGCCTGTACATCTTGCTCTCTTATTCTTAAGCTTCCTCCCCTGTATCATACTACATGTCTGCTATTGCTAATCAAAAGTTTAACCAGCTGTACTCCAGGGATATCAACCTCTCCAAAACCGTCCAGAGGACTGCTATGAGGGCCCCTACCAGGATGCCACAGGAGTCTGAGGATCTTGCCCCATACAGCACCCCCTGCTAGCAGGAAGCAGCTAAGAAGTTGACGCTTCACCCCAATTCCCAATTCTCAGCCCCTACCCCCGTCATTATTAAAGAAAAAATGGGGGAATGCTGGAGTAATAATGTCACCATTTTGTGAATTGGCCAAAATTGCACCCCTTCCCTTAACAGGAATTCCTATGCTCTAAGACAGCCCCACCCCTTCCAGAGACTACTGTGCATGCTGTGACTTCCTTAACCTCCCCCTTCTATAAAAGCCATGCCTGGCCCGGAGTCTGTGCTGCACCATTTTCCCTGGCCAGCCTGACATATCGAGCCTGCCATTAAACTTCGCTCTTGGACATGAGACTTTTCTCGTGAGCTTTCTTGATGAGCAGCGATTTTCCTATCAGTAGTTACTTGCTATCATATGTAATGTTGCCTTAGAAGGACAAGTAGGAGAATATTCCACAACATAAAGCATTTTGTGCATTTCTTGTTTGACATGTAAATTCAACACATGTATTTCTCTGAGATAAATGTGTTTAAATTCCCTATGATAATGAAGGCCATGTGAGAAGTGTTCCAGGTTCAATGAGATGGAGTCACAGAAAAGGTCCACACAGTGGCCTAATAGAGACTCAAACAATGGCCAATTCCTGCAAGGTGGAGTGGCAATGACCCCAGGAGCTACATCATCCATCCTGTGCCCATGGGCCTTGCTTTTCTCCCTTACTGTTTCATGTTTTCTTGGAAGACTTAGCAGGATCCTGGCCCCTCCCACCTTGTTTTTCTCTTTTTTTGACTTTCTGCGTTCCATGGTGACATCATAGAGGCTATCTGGACAGTGCGTCCTTGAAGACCAGAGGAGTTGGAAGGAGGTTGCGCTCTCTCTTGCACCACTTCTCGCTTATCTTGTCTTCTTGTGCACAAACTGTCCACAATGGGCAATTCACATAGCAAGTTCCTTTGCTGGCCCCCCTCCCTGCCCAAGCCAAGCTGTCACCTGCTGTGTCCTGTGACCCACGCTGAGCACTCAACTGAACTGGATCACCCCGTGGCTCCTGAGCCCGTCTCGGGTCCTGGGCACAGGCTGTTTACTCAGGATCCCAGTACTGTGCCCTTCACAGCTGTGTATTACAGCGTCCCCAAGAGGAGGCACAATCTAGGAAATGACATAAACTCTACGCTGGGGATGCCCTCTTTTGCACCCAGAGAATCCCCTGGAAAGCATCTACTAGCATCTTTCCTGAGTTCCGAGACTGATGGACACCCCACAAAGGTGAGGATACCTGCTTCTGGGCAAAGAACCACATTCTGTTCAACACCTGAACCTGTAGCCCAGGAGGTGGAGCCAGTGCCATCCAGTCACCTCCATCTTCTACACCCATCTGATTCAGAGGCCAGGGCCCAAGAGGAGCCCACAGAAGGGAAGGCAGAGGAGAAGGAAGGCCAGGAAGAGGTGAAAATGCAGGATTGTAAGGACAAAAACTTGGAAGAGAAGACACTGTGTCTGCCTTGACCTCCTCTTCTTACAGCCATGATGTTCCCAGGTCTCAGAAGCCTGCAGGAGTTCTGATTTGGATCAAGCCAACACAAATGGAACAGTGCTCAGTGACCATTCCCAGGTTGTTCCATGGTGCCAGAGAAATGCCTTAATGACCACCATCAACCCAGCTGTCTAAAGGCCTAGGGTTCACGGTTGGAGGTGCTGGGAAAAAACTTTCCCCTAGTCCATCAGGGAGCCAACCTCCATCCAGAGCTACTGCTCAAAGTCTCCGAAAAGAAAAAGTGAGAACACCAATGAAGCTGCAGCTTTTCCTACCACTACAATTATATTGGGGTTGAGATGAGGGGACCCCACTTGCTAACCTCTCACACCTTTCTTTAGAGAAGGACTTCAGCACTTGGGAGATCAGCAACCTATTCAGAAGAGCCAGAACCATGCTGATGAAAAGGAGACCTCAGAAAGTAATAAAGAGGTGGAAGTAGATGGCACTCACCCTCATCCTGCCCCTTCTTGTCACACACCTGTTCAGGGACTACAGACCCTTTGCACCTGGCCACTTACACTGTCCAGATTCCTCCCATTCCTGCCATAACTGCCTTGAGGGAGCAGGCTGGTAGACCCCACATTCAGTCTTTCCCCCTACCTCCACCCCCAACAAATATCAACAAGGAGACTATCTCAATGACTAACCGTTCTTCTCCCGTTCCTCTCCTTACTGGTCCTCTTCCACCCTGCAGTACAAGCATCAGTTTGGTGGTTCCACCAATGGATAATCAATCCCAGGTGTTACCTAGAGTGTCAGCACCTCCCATTTCTCACCACCCCAACCCTCCTGTCCCTTCTCATCTTCACTTTAATCCTCCCTGCTGCAGAATGAAGTCACACACCCCCATGCCTACTGATCACCCACATCCTCATTCCTTCCTCACCCCTTCTCTAGTCCCTCCCATTAGAACTGGTCTGCCTATCACTTCAGCCACAGCCCTGTCTCAGACAACATCCAGTGGATCTGTACACCTGATGGGGCAGCCACCTCAAGAAACTGGAGACAGTGATATGGATACCACTCCACCTTCTGCAACTATCATTTTTACATCACCCCCTGGATCCACTGTGAACACCTTCACCTTGCCCCAGGCCCAAGGCAGCACAAGGCAAATGCATCCTTCCACCATCCCACCTTACACCATCCCAATTATACGCAAGGTCCCCTACCCTCAACCAAGTTTTCCCCAGCCCTTTAATACCCAAACTACTCCTCATTCCACATTTGGGATCCCTGCTTCACCTCAAAAGCAACTCTCTCTCTCCTCAGTGGATCTGTTTTTGTCCTTCCCAAAAGGGACTCTACACCTGCACTTGTAGGCAATGTCTCAGCAACTCCATCCGTCAGGCCTGTCATCCACATGGATGAGCCCATGGATACAATGCCACCTTGAAAGACAGTCACATTGCACTCTGTTCCTAGTTCCAAAAACATCCACATGCTATTTGGTGTGGTGAAATGTACATGTTCCACCCTTAGACCTACTACCAGGATGGTTGGGACACTAACTTCCTATTTTCTACATTATCTTCACTCCCTCATGCTCATCAAACTGCAGCTCCATCCAGTACAGAGAACTTCATGCTCCTTTTCTTTCTACAGTTTGCCTCAATATTCCCCATCTCCCTCAGATATGAACATAAAAACCCAGTTTTGGTTAATCTACCTCTGTTCTTTTGTGGTCTTTGCTCTGTAACTCATTTATGGAGGAAGAAGTGACCTGTATGAGTGGTAAGAAAATGAGCAAGAATTGGGCAAATTTTTTCTGTCTCAGGCAACAGGATGTGAATTAGACTCCTTAATGACAACTTGGGAAAAGTAAATAAAAAAGAATCAAATAACAGGTGCCAGACATGTCTAGATGTTTTAGTCTTGAGTGATATACTTTTGCTGGGACACACTACTATGCCATACTGTAATATTTTTTAGTTTAGTTTAATTTTCTGGGTGGTACTGAGGTGTGAAATCAGGATTTTGTGTTTGTTGGACAAGTGCTATATAACTTAAGCCACATCCTCAGTCAATTTTTAACTTTTATTTATTTTTGTAGGTTGTGCCTTTCCATTGTATACATTGATGGTTCAAACCATTATTCTCCCATCTATGCATTCTTGGCAGCTTGAATTACAGTTGTAGATACCACTCCTGCTTCTTTGTTGAGATGTGGTCTCACACGTTTTTGCTGTTGATGGCCTTGAATCCCAACTCTCCAAAGCTCTCACTTATAAGTAGCTGGGATGATAGGCATGTGGCACCAGGTACCTCCCCCTCACTCTTTAAAAATGGGTGTCCTAGTCCAGGTATTCTGAGACAAGCTTGTTACACCAGGTAGTCTGGAAATAGGGATGGGAGGAGAATGGTTCCAGGTCCAGGGAAGGAAACTATAAGCAAGATTCTGTCTCACAAAGTAGCCAGCTGTGGGATGGCATGCCTCCAATCCAAGCAACTATTGAGTCAGAGTTAAAATGAATGTGGCCTTAGCCTATCATGCAAATCCCTGATATTCTCTCTGAATAACAAACATTACTCTTGACCCCTGGTGCTCATTGAATCTGCAGCTCCATCCAGTAGGGGGAACCTGGTGTTCCCTTCTCTTCCAGTGTTTGTCTCAACTAGTCCTGTCTTCCCCAAGATGTGCATATAAACACCCATTTGTTAATCTGTCTCTGCTCATGTTTGTTCTTTGAGTCAACTATGAGGAAGAAGTGACCTGTATGAGTACTGATGTGCTGAGCAAAACTTGGGCAAATTGTCACTCTCATGGAACTGGATGTGAAGTAGACACCTCAATGTCAGGTTGTGGAAAGAAAATACAGGAGAATGAAGTAACAGGTGCCATGTTTTTCTTTTATATGGCTGTCTTTGCACCATACTCATATATTAGTTGCATGCATAATCACTTCATAAAATCACTATCCTTTCTTCACTAAATTAACCTTGCATCTTTCTTGGAAATGAGTTGTCCCTCTATGTGTGCATCAATAGGATCTCTCCTCTGTCTCATTCGTGTTGTAGGTCCAACTCTGGATTATAACAAATTTGTTCCCTGACTGATTTTCAGCTGTTTGTGTAAATGTGATTCCAGCATTATGGTCACACCAGTTTACCACACATATCTAAACATATCTAAACATATCTAAAACATATCTAGTATTAATCAAACACAGCTTATGGCTTTAAAATCCCACTTTTAAAATACTGATATGTAAAACCTGCATGCTATTTAGCCTAATATGCTCAAACAAACACTTGGGAATCTGTTCCAAAAAGATGCTGGACATTTTCTGCACGACATCCTACCTCATCTGCCAAGTATTGGCTTTTGCTTAGTCTCACCCTCACATCTGCTTTTTATGTATAGTGTTATCAACATAGAGAAAAGGAAAAAGACACAAGAAAGAGTGCATAAAATATGGAAAGACATACTTGGATCAGGTACTGACAGCACATGACTCAAAAGAAAAGGAACTGCTACTTCTGCAGACTAGGAAATTATTGAACCAAGATTGTCAGGTGCTTGAATCCAGGGGGGATTCTGGGAGTTCTTTGGCCTTGTAGATAGGACCTGCCCCTTCCAGTGTTCTGGCCTTATTGCCTGAAAGATCCCCATTGGGTTGCCTATTGAAACACTGGGAGGATCTAGAGCCCAACGACCTTAAGAAGAAGACCCTCAACTTTCTCTATACTGAGGCAAGGCCCAAATATCCTTTGAGGAATCAAGAGATCTGGCTTCCTGAGTGCTCTATACATTATAATACCATCCTACAATTAGATCTTTCTGTAGAAGGGAGGAAAAATATACCAAAATTCCCTATGCCCAGCTTTTCCTTTCCCTCTGACACCATCAAGAATGGCCTAACAAGTTCCATTTGGACAACCGGATTATGGCTATGGTGTGTGGGCCCCAGCCCACACAGGGCCCACACAGCCCACTCAGGGCCAAAAACTCTTGCAAACACACCAGGGCTAAAGTGAGGGATCAAAAGTTCCTCCCCAAATAACAGTCACAGCCCCTCCCTTGCTGCCTCAGACAAGGATGGTCTCCTTAGCACATAAGCAGTCCCCTGAACCAATTGTGTTATCAACTCTGCACAACTCTGGAATTTCTGGACATTCCACAATACCAAGGATCGCTCTTCCTGTGTGCAGAGCTATTCTCCAACTTTCAACACCTGAGCAGGTAATCCTGGCTGTGGAGCCCATGGCATACAGTCACCTTCCTCTTCTATGCCCATGTGACTCAGAGGTGAGGGTCCAAGAGGAGCCCAAGATGGGGAAGGCAAAGCAGGAGAAGAAGGAGCATCATGCAGAGATGGAAGGGCAGGACTAAGGAGAGCAATTTAGACATGAGGTCCCCTGTGTCTACCATAAACTCCTCTTGCAGTCATAGTGTCACCAGCACTCACAGCCTTGCAGGAGATACCCTAATTTGGAGGCATCTGAATCAGTAGATTGGACAATAATCCCTGACCCAACCCAAGGCTGCTCCACACTGTCCTAGCAGTCCACCAATGATGACCAGAGGTCAAGGTGTCAATAAAGGTGCAGTGTGAAAATAGTCACCTTAGTTCATTAGGGAAGCATCTTTCATGAATAGCTTCTGCTCATAAACCTTGCAGACAAAAAATAAGGATAACAAGAGAGGTTCTGCTGCAGGTGTCACTACTGTTGCTAGTACATTGGGGTCGAGATGAGATTCCACCACCTCATAATATCCTATGTCTTTCTACAAAGAAATACTGGGGTACCTGGGAGAAGAGAAATCAGTTCCAAAAGAGCCAGATCTCAGAGCATGAAATGGGGACCTCACAGGGTAATAAACAGCTAGTAGAAGACAGCACTGACAGCACACACCTTCTGTAGGGACTGCAGATCCCCTGCCCCTTCCCACTTACATTTGGCAGGTTCCATCTTTTCCTGCCACCACTGACTAGGCAGACTAGGATGCTGGACCTTGCTTTGCTCGATCCCTCTACCTTTCTCCACACCAAATATTCATGTGGGAATGACCCACACAACCCCCGTTACTCCTCCTTTGCCTCTCCCCACGGAACATATCCTGTCTTCCGTTCAAGTCAGAGAGAGTTGACCCCATGGTATGCCAGGCCTTTATAGAAAGAGCTGTGGCACTTCCCATTTGTCACCCCAGACACCTCCCTTTCTTGTTCATTTGTACTTTCAGTCTCCCTCCTTCACCTAGGAATCACTCACACCCATGTGTATAGATCCTCTTCCTCCTCTGTGCTTCCCTAGCCCTCCCCTAGTCCCTTCACCAGTAATCCTATTAGCTTGGTCACACCCATCATTTTTCCACTTTCTTTTCTACAGTAGTAGCCAGTGTATCTGCACTCCTGACCTGACAGCCACTGTTAGATCCTGAGGTCATTGATATGGACACCAAAACTGCTACCATGACTGTCATTTTCACACCTCCTCTGGGCTCCATTATGAGCTTTCTCCTTTCTCCAGTTCCTTGTAACACATTGTAGAAACATCCTGCCAAGGATCAGTTTCCACCAGCCCACCTATATACCCAGGGCCCCCTGCCCCACTCCATGTTTGTAACATACATTTTGCACAAAAGCCATATCTTGCCCCATATTTGGGAGCCTACCCAACAGTGAAAGAGATCCTTTTTCTTTGGCCACCTCCTGTTTTTGTCCATGCCAAGATAGAATCTACATTTTGAACCATTCTAGTAGGCATTGTCTCTCTAATACCATCAACCAAACCTGCCATTGACACCAAGGATGCTATGGACACAACCCCTTCTTCCAAGGCTGCCATCTTCCATTCTTCTCCCATCTCAAATGACAGCCACACCTTTTGTGACCACCAAGTGGCAGCATTGCCTCTGTCCATGTTTTCTCCATGTGTAGTTCAAAGTCAGTGAGGGAATGATGCACCACTCTAAGCCCTCACTTAATACCAGAGTCACAACTTGAACACATTGGGGTCATTAAAGGGCGGCCACATGGTAGACTTGTCCTGAGGAACCCAGTACCCCAGCATTAGCTACTGACCTAGACGCTCCTGAAGCCAACCACACAGTGGCAGATTATTTAAACAGAATTTGAGGTCTTATTATTCTTCTGCTCTGTCACTTCTTAGTGCAGTCACAACACAGTTTGTCTCTGGCCATGACGAGATGCTTAGTACATGGGCAGAGACACCAAATCTGCCTTCAGAAATGCTGCAATGATGACTGGTTCTGAAGACAGTCAGGCACAAGTTTTCCACATTACTTCCAGCACCCCACTGCTCAGGATACCTGCAGCTCCAAAAAGTGGAAGGATGTGGGGCTTGCTTTGCCTTCCTGCCTGATTGCACAGATCCAGGTCTAGTGTGTCCAATTTCATTTCAGGACTGAAGGAGACAGGAATCAATATATCTGCTGCTCCAAGTGCCATAAAGATGGTAAGTGGCAGTGACAGGTAGTCCCAGGCTGGACTCAGTAAATCACCTCCAGCAAGAATGGAGTTTGTAATCAAGAGAACAGCGTGGATGGATGGCAGGTGGCTGGTCTCATCAAATTACTTCCAGAAGAACTGAGTTCCTAATCAAGAGAACAGTGCAGATGGATGGCAGGGTTTGAGGACTTGCCCTTGGCCTGAGACTTCTTCATCTTCAATACTAGTATGGAGCTGTTTAGTGTGAGGCTAATTGTAGATCAAAAAGTCCTTGAATCTCTTTTCTAACATTTAAAAAGTGGTAGCCAGATGGTTCCAAGATAGCAGATTTCTGACAGGCTACTATCAGATGCTACTGTTCAATAACCTCAATAACTTACTGAAGGTGAAAGTCAATATCCTTCATTTCCTTTTGAATTCCATTTCCTTCTCATCTTCTCTTTGTTCCTTCTGGGTTTGGTGGAGATGTCTATAGCTGAGTCTGTGCCAAAACCTGAGGACAATGAAGCTCATGGATAGAGGAGAAGTCACTTCTGGCTCCCACTGAAGTCAGAAGAAAACCCCAAAAGAACAGGCTGAGAAGACAGAATGGAGTATCTGATGTTGACCCCAAAGCCAAATCTGGATGCAGAGCGAGCCAGGATTTTGGATATGCTGGGCAAAGGGTTGGAGATGAGGGCAGAGGCATTGAGTGAACAGTTTGTAGAGAGGGCACTGGGACCTGAGGTTGGAGATGCTCTGAGAGGAAGTTTGTATCATCAAAAGACCTGCATGTGAATGTTTCAGCTGCTTTAGACATGTCTTCTAGATACCAAGGGAGTCCTGTTTTACTGGCCACTATGGTTTCTGATGAGAAGACACAAAACTTCACATACATGTTCTGTCATATGCAACAGGTCAGTTTCTCTGACTGCTTTTAAGATGATTCTTCAATGTTGCTCTGAGTAGATTGATCATGTGCGAAGAAGAGACTTTCCAATATTCTTACATGTGTTTCAGCAATTTGTAACGTTTTCACTATTATTTTCCTTTTATCTCTTCTTCCAGAGACTCCAATGGGAACAGTTAGAAGAGATGCTTCCTATTTTACCTCCCTTAAGCAGGTTGTTTCTAGACTGGATTGAGAATTGGTCAGATCTTCCTAATTCTCTTCATATTTTGTTACATAATTTTTGGTGGTATACTGGATGGTTTGATTAATTTGTTTGACACTCTGCCTCTCTGAAGATCCAATGGACAATGTTCATTTTCAAATAAACTGTAAAGATTAGGAAAAAATGGATGAATTTGTAGGTGGATTTTATCAACCAAATTTGGATCAAGACAATACAAACTATTTAGATATGTCTGAATCAAATAACGAGATGGAAGCAGTAAAGAATCTGCCATCTAAAAGTGACCCAGGACCCAGTAAATATACTGCCAAATTATTAAAGTTTAAAAGAAGAAATAACACCTATAATTTTCAAAGTTTTCCACGAATTAGAAAGAAAAAGAACACTACCACATCCATCCTAGGAACCCAGGATAACTCTGATTTTCAAGTAGGACAAAGAGACAGCAGAAAAAATAATCCTTTTTAAATGAACTTATTCAAAATATCCTCAATAAAACACTTACAAACCAATTTCAAGAACACATCAAAAAGATCATAAATGTCATAAATGCAAGGCTGGTCAACTGCTAGCTAGTTTTTGATCCATGCCTCTTCTCTCCCTGGAAAGGAAGGGAGGCTTCAATGTCATAAGGGGAGCCACAGCTGCAGTCTGAGCTCTAAATCACAAGTACTTCTCTGAATGTGCTAGGACCCACAGATGTGGCCTTAGCTCCTAGGCTGAGCCTAGCAGATTGGCCCATGAAAACTTCTATATTGAGGAAAGGAAAGGATCCTTCACAAAGCAATGCCTGTCATCCCGGGCTTGGTGCAAGGAAGAGGATGGGAAGTGAAAATCTTGCAATCTGAAAAGCAGACTGAAACATGACAAAAATGCTGAACACTTGGGTTGGACAGAGGTACAATATTCCAGGCCCTCAATCTAGAAATGTTAGAAGAACCAATAACAGCTTCATAGACAGAAGACAAAGGATTGTAATTCCCAGATGAAGAAGGTTCATAAGAATAAAGAAATGGGACATGGTTATAACTTATTAGTAGTTGCATGTTAGGCCATGAAAAACTGGGTCAAAACAAAAATTTTCGAAGTAATCCAAATTGGAACTCTAATTTATCAAGTCCCAGCTTATCAAATCTCTGGGTTCCTGATTCCTTTGATCCTTCAGACAAGGAAATAAGGACATTTTAATTCAAACCTTATTAAAGTACAGGTATAAGACAAAGTAACTAAGTTTTAAACTTAGTTATGATTACAAATGGTGGTCAATTAGTCTGAAACATTCACAAGAAAAATTAATCTGTGTAATCCTGATAAAGTGAAAATATAATCAGAATTAATCATTCATTACATATGCTATGTGCATTGTGAGTAGTTTCCGTGCAGTTTAAGTAAATAAATGTACCTGATACTGTTCTTCACTGAACAACTCTTAAGTGTGACCACTGAAGTTTAGGTTTGGGGAACAGTAAATAAACAACTTTTTCTATTGTCTTTTGCAGGGAACAGCAATGTAAGATTCGTGGTCACAAGATTTATGTGTAGTGAATCAGGTTATAATCATCTAGCTAAGACATACAAGGATTGAAATATATGGGGTGGACATTTTACAGTTTAATGTAAGGACATCCAAACCAATACCATGCCAATAACCTAATCCATGGCCAGAAGAAAATGTGAATTTTTCTTAACAATTGCATTTTGCTAAAGTGTACAGTTGCTATTATGTACGGGCAGTTGGGGTTTATTTAAATGAGGCACAGTGACCCTGTTTTTTTTAAATGGGAAGGGAGGGATCTGTCAACAGATGCAATAAAACTTTTTTGTCATGGAAATAATATTGAAGATCACTCCATAGCTATCAAAGAACAATCTTGGTATTACAGCACTGTAGAAGCTATTCTGAGAGTGATCTGTCCTCATTCATCCCTTCCAAGCTTGTGTAAGTAGGGAGTTGTGTACTGTGAAAGTTTTAAGTTCCTAAGGAAGAAAGAGCCATGTAAATACATGTAGAAAATTTGTAGCTATGTAAATTTTTCTTAGAAAAACAGACTTTTAGTAAATGAATTTGCAGAATGTAGGACAATGGACTTTTTATACTATGGCCTAAGTTTAATGGTCCCTAATTGTTTTTAAAACTTGCCCTTGCCCTTATGCTAAAGTGCCACTGTATGTAGGTTATAAATGAGTTGTTTGTAAACTACGTTTCAAAGTAAATACTAGTGTAACATGTTTATTATAACGAAGTACGTTAAACTGCTAAATGATGTAAATGGAGAAAAGATCATTCTAAAACCTACATCTTTAAACCCAAAGATTCATTTTGACTTTTACCAATCCTTATAGCTATATTTGGTACCAGTGGGTTTTTTTTTGGTCAGGACTAAGTGCAACCCAGGGATATCACTCCAGGAGCAAGTTAGAAAAAATGAAGATCAAGTAAAGAATTCTGATAGCTAATGTCTTATTTTCTAATTTGACAAATTTTGTGATTTTTATAAGTAAAACAGCTAAGTTGTATTTCTCCAAATGAGTTCTGAAGAAGTAATATTGCCCAAGTGAAATATTTAATACCCTAAAGGATAAGTAATGTATATGATTTGAATCTGAAGCATGAAATTGAAAAACAAAAAAATTATCCTCCCCCAAAAAAGATCATATATATTGATCATGTTGGTTTCATTGAGGACATGCAAGGATGGTTTAGTATTTATAAATCAAACCTAATACTGCACATAAACATTCAAAGACAAGTATCACATGATCATCTCAATTGATGCAGAAAAAGATTGAATTACTTCAACTTACTTTTAGGATAGAGGCTCTGAATGATCTGTAATAGAAGGAATATAACTCAACATAATAAAGGCTAGATAGGACAAACCTATAACCCACAACATACTGAACAGGTACAAACTAATATAATGTCCCCTAAATTAAGGAGCAGCACAAAGGTTGTCCAATCTTCCCACATTTATTAAATATAGTTCTTGAATTCCTAGACAGAGAAATGAGTCAAGAGAAAAAAATGAATGGAACTCAAATCAGAAAGTAAGAAGTCAAATTATCCCTATTTGCTGATGATTATGATTGTATTCTTTAAAGACCCTAAAGATTCCAACAAAAGAATCTTAGATCTGAAATTAGATCCTATATCTAACCCAGTAGAACAGCATCCAAATAGATGAAAGATATTAATGTTTGACCTAACACTTTAAGTACTACAGTAAATGAAAACGAAAACTCTGGGAGAGAACACATTATTTTGTCATTAGGACTGCAATTGCTAAGGAAATAAGGGCAAGACCTGACACATGGGACTGTATCAGACATAGAAAAACTTCTGTACATCAACAAAAGCAGTTTCCATACTTACCTGGCAGTGGAGATATCCTGATCACAAAAGAAGTAATTTTGAGACTCACAAGTCAATGCACAGGATGGGAGAAAATCTTAACCAGTTATTCCACAGTTAAAGAACTAGTATTGTATAGCTATCCTTATCTCAACCAGCAAAAACCCTTGTTCCTTCCTATTATTGCTTATACTCTCTCTACAACAAAATTAGAGATAAGGGCAAAATAGTTTCTGCTGGGTATTGAGGGGGGGAGCGGGAGGGGGTGGAGTGGGTGGTAAGGGAGGGGGTGGGGGCAGGGGGGAGAAATGAACCAAGCCTTGTATGCACATATGAATAATAAAAGAAAAATGAAAAAAAAAAAGAAAACATACAAAGTGCTCAAAAAACTAAACACCAAAAGAACAAATAATTTTTTTAAGAAATAGGGAAACAAATTGAACACAGAGTTCTCAGAAGAAGAAATACAAATGTTTAGTCAATATATGAAGAAATGTTCAGCACCCCTAGCCATTAAGGAAATGAAAATGAAAACTGCAGTAAGATCCCCTCTCGCTCCAGTCAGATTGGCAACCATCAATAAATCACAACAACAGATGCTGGTGATGGTGCAAGGAATAAGGAACCCTCATACACAGTTGCAGGAAATATAAACTAGTTTAACCAAGATGAAAAAACACATAGGGTTTTCTCAAAAAGCTGAAAAAAGACGAACCATATGACCCCACCATACCATTCTTGGACGTATGTCTGAATGAGTGTAAATCAATGCAAATGAGAGATAACTCTATAGCCATGTTAACTCTGTCATTTGCAGGAAAAGGAAAGGAACTGGAGATCATCATGTTGAGTGATATAAGCCATGCTTAAAAAGCCAAAATCATTTTCCCACATTGTGTAACCTTGACATAAAATGATGATGGTGATGGTTATGATGATAAAAATAATAGGCCATGAAAGCAAGAGGGTGATATTTGGAACTATCAATGGGATTGGAGGGGAAAGAGGATATTCGAGAGAAACAGGATTAAATAATGCTACATTTGTATGTTTGAAAACAAAATAAATACACACCAAACACTGAAAAGAGCAAGAGTGAGTGAAAGTGAATACAATGGTGGTGGTGAAATTCTTGAAATTATATGGTACACATGTGGGGAATTATTAAAATGATATCATGTCATATTATTAATGTATGATAAAACAACTGCTAAAAATAAAAGCAAAACCATACCAATTAATAACCAAAGCAATAAGTAGTGCAGAAAGAAATTTGAGAATGCAATACCATTTACAATAGCATAGGATCAGATCCTATGTGTGCCTCAGAGGTTCATGTTTTACAGACTTGGTCAGCTGAAGTAGTCTATGGTGCTACAGGTATCTGGTGAAACTTTTAAGAGATGGTCCTAGCGGAAGGCAGTTGGTTCACGGGAGGAGTGACTCAGCATGAATATTGGGGACCTGGCTCTTTTCTTTTCTTTTTTTCTTGGCTGTCATGAAGTAAGCAGTTTCCTCCCTGCCATGATTTGCTGCTCATTGTGGGATCAAAGTCCACCCTGACAAGCAACTGTGGACTGAAACCTCTGAATCACAAGCCGAAACAAATTTTTCCTCCTCTTAACTTGTTTATCTCAAGTATGATGTCAAAGTGACAGAAAGCTGACTAACTGCTTAGAAAGAATAATTTATGTAGAAATAAATTTAATGAGGAATTCAAAGAATTCCACATTTAAATCTAGAAAACATGTTGAATGAAAGCATAGATAGCTCAAATAAATGTTAACTCATGTGTGTTTATTACTAGTAAGATTCACAGTGTTACAATGGCAACACTACTGAAAGCCATTCTAAACATATATTCAATCCTATGAAATGCTCCACTCTTTTCTGTGGCAATAGAATTCTAGATATTAACATGGAATGGAAAATACCAGGAATAGTCAAAATAATTTTGGAAAATCTTGCAATAAAGAACTCAACTTGTCAATTTTAACATTTTATGAAGGGGCAAAGTGTTCAAAGCAGTGTGCTAGCATATGAAGAGATGTAGAAAAAATAGAGTATATTTAAGATTCTGGGATTAAGTAAAGTCAATGTATCTACGAGTAAGTGATTTTTAACCAGGAGTCCTAGGGCTTTCAATTGAGGAATATTTTCTTCAACAATTTGTACTAGAACCCCTGGATTACTAGTTCCAACAGAGTCAAATTAAACTCCTACTTCACACTATATACAAAACTCATTTAAAGACATGCAAAACTTTAATTCTAAGAGCTGAAACATAAGATGCTTTCAAAATAGAATTGAGTTTGTGATATGAATTCTTCATATGACACCAAGGACAGGAACAGGAAAAATGAACAAACTTGCTTTTCACAACCTAAGTCCCTATGTGGTACAAATAAAACATATCCCAGAAGTGAAAGATCACTTATATGATTACAAATATTCCAGCAAATCAAATAAAATTGGTGTTTATTATACAAAGAACTGCTAAAAGACAGCACAACTTAAAAAAAAACAGGATAGATTAAGTGTTGAGTAGATATTTCTCAGAACTGATATCAGCTTGGAGGAAATCAAAGCCACTGGGGCTGCTAACTGCTAGGAACAGTTCAATAGGATCTGTATGAATTCCTAAAGTCTACACACAGACTGGCTATAGAATTAAAGCTTCATGGAAGTTACAGTCTATAGGAGAACATCACACTTGCACAGGTTTCACAAGATCACAGATCCTTACAAGCCAAAAATCAGCTGTGGGTTCATTAGGGAGATAAAGTACCCAAGTGACATAATCAGATTGGTTACCAAGCAACCATTGAAAGTATTCCCAGGCTGTACTCATGTGAAAGGCATGGCCTCCTTGGCAATGTACCCATGCATTAGGTGTCCAAGGAAAAGAACAAGCAAACATCTCTAGCATTGTTTATATTTGCTGTTTCAAGTACGGGGAGAAATAGAAACCAACATTTTCACAGTAATAACAAGAGATTCAGTCCAGTTTTAAAAATGAGAATGAATCATAAGGTATATATTAAATCACTTCTCCACTAACACATTAAGAACAAATCAATAAACGAATCTGAATTGCAAGCACAAGAGCAGCTAGGCATGGACTTTAGTTAGAAAGAAGTAATAAAATCAGGAGCTGGTAGCATATGTCTACATTCCTAGCTACATGTGAAGTTAACGTCGTGAGGATCATGACACCAACACCACAAGCACAGTTAGTCATACTTCCTCTCAACCAAAGCTAGGCACAGTGGAGCACGCCTGTCATCCCAAGCTATGTGGGAGTATCACGGTCCAAGGAGAGCCACGGCAAAAAGGTTTGCAAGACCCCATTTCAACAGAAAAAAAGCTGCGCATTATGGTACCAACCGACCAACCCAGTGACAATGGGAAGCATTAAATAGGAGGATCATGGCCCACATTATCCTGGACTAAAAGTGAGACCCTAACTCCAAAATAAGTAGAGAATAAGTGCTGGGGTGTGTCTAAAGTGAGAGAATGTGTGCCTCCCAAGGGTGAAGTGTTGAGCTCAATCACCAGTACAGGAAAAGAAGGGTAGCAAGAGAAACTAAAGATTGAAGAAGGAAGAATTAAAGACCGAAAACCAAAAAGAATAGAAGAATACATAAAAAAAAAATCTGTGGAGAGAACTAACCCTCCTGGCATCCATCGGTAGAGAAAAGTGAAACAAGGTCCAGCACAGAACCAAAGTTATAGGAGTTTATACTTACATAAAAACTCATACTAAAATCCTAATCTCCTCTGTTTCTGAAGCCTGATGCATTATGTCATAATTTCTATGGCATGCAAAGGCAGGGGGAAATACAGGCTGAAGAGAGAAACCACGAGTCAGACCAGATGCAAACATGACAACACAGATTGGGAAATTGAATGTAATGATCATTACTGTGTAAAAGGCTCTCTTGAAAACACAGAGAATGTGCAAGCAAAGATTGGCAATGCAAGCTGTGAGATGGACTCTGAATTGAGAAGGGTAAGGAAAGAACAGAAATCAAATACAATGCTACATTAGTGAGGATTATCTCAAAGGGACTCATTAGTAGGCAGCACTGACACGAGGAAGGAATATGAGTTTAATATGTGAGGAGGGGATTTTGAAATTGCAATGCATATAAAATAAGAATGGAAAAATAGCATATCTCAAAATTTTTGGACAATTATAAAATATGCATATGAGAATAGAAGAGGATGTGGAAGAGGAGGAGAAACACAGAAAAGTACAAAAGAAATACTTCATAAATTAAAAGCAAATGTTACAAATTCAGTGACAGAAAATAAATCACAGATCTAGTAAGCTCAGAAACCACTAAGTAAAGCAAAGGCTATAAAAAACTACCAGAAATTTACAGATTGGTATATCATACTCCAAGTGTAGGGAAATAGTGAGTAAAGCAATTTTTGAAAGAAGTTGCAGAAAAGCATACTGATCTAAGTAGAAGAAATGATGGAAATGTATCAAACTTCTGAGCAGAAATGATACAAACAAGACAACACTGGACTGAAAATTTTGTAATACTGATTTAAGAAAAAAAGACTCATCTAGAATTCTGTAACTATGAAATCTGCTTGAGAGAGAAGAAAAACAAGGAATTTTCCAAAGAGACAAAAAGTAAGTCATTGTGACATCAGTAGTCTTACCTTGTAATAAATAATAAAAATTTATTTAGAGAGAAGGATATACATTGGGTCTTACATTTTTTTAAAAAAGGAGTATCACCAGAGACAGAATAAATAAAGAAGAAATGAACACTTTTCTCTTTTGCCATTCTTGTTATAAGGATACTATGCGATCAAAGTAATAACCACAATAAACTGGGCAGTTAGAAATGGAAGGTGGTGTGAAGAATGACGATGTTCCAGGCATGGGAGGGAGGAAAGTTGAGTACTCTATTAGCAACTCTCTGTAGAGCCTGGGTAAGTCTAAATGAAGGAATCAAAGCTTACCAATAAAAAATGTAAAAACAAACTATAATTCAAAACCAACGAAATAAATGGAATCAATAATATGCTCTATCAAAACTAGAGAAGGGCTTAACAGAGGGGATGGATTAAAAAATGAGGAAATAATAAGCTGTGAAATTAAATAAGAAATAAATATATATGAATTCAAATTTTTGATATAAACTTCGTGTGTCAGTGATTTATTTGTACTAACGATAATATAGAGAATGGGAGAATGGGTAAAAATACCATCAAAGGAGGTGCTCTGTGCTGGAAACCCATGGTAGATATGAAGACACAGATCTATGGCATAGGGTCTTGCTATCTTTTTTGCCAGGGCTGGCTTTAACTACAATCCTCTGATCACTGCTTTCCAAGTACCTGTCATTGCAGGCATGAACCAGAGAATCCAGATTAAATTGTCTGATGACACTGTCTCACAAAGAGACCAATTTGAGCTAACACACAATTAGCTAGAAGTCTAAACATTACTTTGAGATGGTGATTACTAACAAAAGTGATCCAAGAATAAACTGGTGAAAAGATCTGCAATTCTGTTGCAATTCTGTGGTATGAGCACTAAGAATTGGTCTAATGAGTTCACATTTGCACACAGGAAATCAAAGAACATTGCATGGTATTTCCATAGCAGACATTTATATATAAACTACTACATTTTTCCCAAATTAAGTGAATGATAAAATTTGCACAGTACCTTCATCTGAGTCTTCAGCAGCCTGCAGCCTGCTGTCTGGACACATGCAGATGTTAGTGTCCCATTGCTGGTGGTAAGTCATAGATTTACCTGGACTCCAAGAAACTCAAGAGGTGAACAGGAAGAACCTGGAAATGTGTTACAACATAGACAGGTTTGGACATCTTGCTGGAGGTGATCTTTTTCCTAGATCAAATTTTTCATTTCATTTATCTGATATATTGTACATATTTTGGGGTTCAATGTGGTGATTCCCCACATGTTCTCATTACAGTTATAGGATTTTCCCACCTCAAATATGGAATTTTCCTTCTGTGTGAAGAACCCTGTCATTTGCAGTCTCATGGAGGGATCTGATGAACATTGTTAAAAGTGAAATCAGCCAGGCACATAAAGACGTTCACTGAAAAATCTCACCAATGGGGCTAGCCTAAGAATAATCTAAGAAAATAGAATCAGTTTCTGTCAGAATTTGAAAGAAAAAGAGTACTTACCAGTGGAAGGGGATCCATTAATCAATGTTTTCACTGTTCCATTACACAATTAGTTTTGGTGCAATTCTTCCTCCACCTTGGTAGTTGATTGTGGCTCATGCATAATATCTGCTATATCCTGAGATTTAAAATCAACCCCCAAGTTATTGTCAGGGAAAGAGTTGAAATTCTTATTTTATTGTTCATATCAGTGGATTATTGAGATTTTAAGTGACTTTTTCTCAACCAAAGCACTACTTCATGAGTGATGGCTCAGAGAGAGGACTCTGCTTGTCTAACAGGAGCTCCCTGAACACCCAATTCCTCTACTTCATATCATGAAATCCTGAGCCATAAGCCCTCCCACTCTCTTTCTCACAGCATCATGAAAAATGGTAGCCTTGGAAGTCTGATGCCCTGGAATAGGAGTCTGAGCCATGAGAAGGTTCAAATTTAAAATCAGTCTCTTGCCAATATATTTCAATTGATAACCTAATGTATGACAGTTTCCAGAAAATGAAGTCCCTCTAAAGGACATCAGGGAAATCTCACCCACAGCCATCCTCTTCTAGAATTTTCTCACTGTGAACTGCCTCTCAGAGATCCTCTCTGAAGAGCAGGTGAACACCGATGGGAGCAGTGGTCTTCTTGACTCCCTAACTGGCTCAGAATTCAGGACATTCCAAACCAACTGTCACTTGATATCTTGGCCAAGAATGAACTTTTATTCAACTGCCAAACCTTTGCTAACTGGACTCAGTAAATCAATGGGGGCCTCAAGTCTCTTGGATTTGTGCTTCACGGGTTCAGAACAAGACACTCCCTGCATGCCAAAAAATCTGGTTTAAGAATGAAAGCAAACTAGCAGTGATGAGGTAGTGGGGGGGAGTAAATAAATGTGGGGGTGAGGGAAGGGGGGAGAAATGACCCAAACATTGTATGCACATATGAATAAAAGAAAAAAAAGAAGGAAAGCAAAACTTTAGTGACATAAAGTATGTCAAAGGACCCATCCCTACTCATAAGTGATCAGAACAATTCCTAAATAACTTGTGATGTTAGTAGATTAAATATCATATAATATAAAGCATGACAATTGAACCTTCTCCTCATATTAAGGAAAATGTAGTGTGAGATTAACAATTCCCTAAGGGTAGTGTCAACTTGAGAAACATCACAAAGTAAAACTTCTTTCTACAATGCAGGCAGTACCTGAGCAGTTTAAGAGTGCCTGGCAGGGGCACAGGGAGGAGGAGGAAATCTCACCCATCAATAGACCTTCTGTATCGTTTACCCTAGACCTGAGCAAACATGGAAATGACTAGTGTGGTGTCTCCTGGTTCTTGGAACCCTGCACCCAATGCCAGATCTTCCTCAGACCAAAAATTTAATATTTTTTCTGCTCGGTCCATGCAGGGACCAAGCACCACTCTCTACTGTCATTTTAATTCAAGAGCCACAATTCAGTCCACGTTTGAGAGTCTTTAAAGGGTAGCAACACGACAGCTCTTTTTTTCTGAGGGACAATGCACCCTAGCACTAGCTACTGACCTAAATACTCCTGCAGTCCAATTGCCAGTGGAAACATAAATTAATTAGGACATGTGGGCCTGACCTCTTCATGCTCTGCCCTTGGTGCTCCAGTCACCACCCTGGTAAGGACCCATGTGTTTTACATATGGCACAGGTAAAATTTCTGCATTCAAATTCTCCACCAGAATAACTAGCTAGTGGGTGAGTAATTCATTGTTCTCCCACATTGTCCCAGCCCCACTGGAGCTCATGGGAATGTAGCTCTATCGAATGGAGGGAACTTGGAGTTTGTTGTGTCTGCCCCCACAAGGCTTCATATGCACATGCAGAGTGTCCAACTCCTATCAGGACTGACTGACACAGGAAGCATCATACCTGTTTTTCCTGTCAGTCAGGAAACCTGGGAGCCCTCCAAAGCTGCTGCAGTAAGAGGTGCCAGTGAACAGAAGAAGAGGGTTGTATGGGTCACCAGCTGTCCACCCCAGCTTGAGTGCTCACCAAAATAAGCCCAATACTTGTCTAATTTGTCTAGACATGGACCTGGCAGGATGCAAATGTCCTTGCTGTCAGGTGATCCCTTCCTCTCTACTGTTTGTTGAACCACTCCTAACTCATCCAGTTATGCATATCAAGACCCAGATATTGTTAGTCTCCCTCTGTTCATGAGTGTTCTTTGTTCTTTTACTCAACTGTAGAAGAACTGACATTTATGTCTAGTGATGGGTTGAACAAGACATTAGGCAAATTTTTTCTGTCTCAGGGAATAGGATGTGAGATAACCTCCAGTGTGGCAGCAGGTGGAGAGAAAGTATATGAAAATCAAATAACAGTGGCATTATGTTTGAGACATTTTATTCTTTGGTGATATACTTTTTTGAAATGCATTAATACCTTTCCCGTCTTTCTTTTCTTTGTCACAGGAAAGTGCTGGGGTTGTCTATGTCACCACAGATGTGCTGTCATATCTGGAAATGAATATAAATGAAATTAACTCATATAGCCTCTGTTTCCTGGCTTCTTTCAGCTAACATTAATTTTTGAGGATAACACACAGTTTTTTGTGTATCAATAATCTACTTTCTGCTGAATAGTATTTCTTTATGGGTGAACCACAATTATTTATTTACATGTTGATGGAAGTTTGCATTACAGTTTTCAGTTATTAAAAACAATAGTGGTATGAATTTTCTTATAAACGACTTGCATGATATGATAGGTGCGTGTTTAACTATTAAATAAATGGTCAAATTGTTTTCTAATGTGAGCACAGTTGTGGTATCAGTTTAGAACAGATGTATTTCCTACAGGTTACTCAGTAACACTTAGTCTGGTCAGAGTTTTTAGTTTTATCTTTGAACAGTTACAAGGTGGTATGACTTTCCATACCAATTGTGTTTATTTTGTATGTAGCTGATGATCGATTAGTAAAAAATCAACATTTTGTGTGCCATTGTTAATGTTTCTATGCCTGTATTGGTCAAAACACTTTTAAATTATTTTGCCCATATTTTAAATTTTTTATTAGCACAATTTTTTGTACAAAGGGCCTTAATTGTGACATTTCTATACACACATCCAAGATACTTTGTTAAAATTAACTGCCCATATTTTTTACCCTACCTACCCATTTATTTCTTCTTCCACATTTTAAATAGAATTAAGATGTATTTAGCTTTTGAAAAACACACCTTAACTTATTGTCTTTATATTTATTAACTGGATATTAATCTGATATTTATACGGATATTATTCACAATTCTTCCAGTATATGCCATGTTCATATGTCCATTCTCTCTCTCTCTCTCTCTCTCTCTCTCTCTCTCTTTCTTCTGAGAAATTATCTAAATATGTAGTAGTGGCTGGTCTCAAGCTTGAGATTCTCCTGGTTCAGACTCACAAAGTTTATGGTTACAGGTATGCACCAGAAGCTGTGCTCAAATGTCAACTGAAAACTACTATTTCTGTTTTGAATCAAGATCTCAGGGAATTGGCCGTGCAAGTGGATGTAGCTGAGCTTCCAAGACCAGAAGTTTGATATTTGATGAGATCTGATTTATCTAGTTTTGTTCCTTTATGAATTTTGTTCCCAATGTTTTCTATAGGAAAAGTTGCCCAATCCACGAGCATGAAGATTCTGTCCAGTGATTTGTCCCTCAGAATTTCACAGATTCATGTTATATTTTTTGATCCTTTATTTATGTTCAGTTAATATTTATGTTTTGTGAGTTAAGGATTAGAGTTCATATCTTTGGTATTACTTTATTTGTACCATACCTGCATAATAGCTGCATGTAATCTTTTCACAAAACAATTACCCTTTTCCCACTAAATTTACTTTGCAATATTTTTGAAAATGGATGTTCCATTTATATGTGATTCTATAGGATCTCTATCTGGTTCCAGTGACCTACTACTTCTGACTCTTGACTATAAAAAATCCTCTCCCTGAAAGCTTTTCTGTTGTTTGTGAAAATAGAGTTCTTATATTATGGCAACGCCAGTTTACCACACAGAACTGGACACATCTGAAATGCATTCTGTAAATTACTTAGATATAAAATATGCTGTTTGTAAATCCTAATAAGCTCAAAATAAATACTTGGTAACCTCTTTCCAAATGAAGACTAGCATTATACTGCCCAACATCTTTTTTTTTTCATTTTTCTTTTATTATTCATATGTGCATACAAGGCTTGGTTCATTTCTCCCCCCTGCCCCCACCCCCTCCCTTACCACCCACTCCACCCCCTCCCACTCCCCCACCTCAATACCCAGCAGAAACTATTTTGCCCTTATTTCTAATTTTGTTGTAGAGAGAGTATAAGCAATAATAGGAAGGAACAAGGGGTTTTGCTGGTTGAGATAAGGATAGCTATACAGGGCATTGACTCACATTGATTTCCTGCGCGTGGGTGTTACCTTCTAGGTTAATTGTTTTTGATCTAACCTTTTCTCTAGTACCTGGTCCCCTTTTCCTATTGGCCTCAGTTGCTTTTAAGGTATCTGCTTTAGTTTCTCTGCGTTAAGGGCAACAAATGCTAGCTAGTTTTTTAGGTGTCTTACCTATCCTCACCCCTCCCTTGTGTGCTCTCGCTTTTATCATGTGCTCATAGTCCAATCCCCTTGTTGTGTTTGCCCTTGATCTAATGTCCACATATGAGGGAGAACATACGATTTTTGGTCTTTTGACTGCCCAACATCTTTACTCCACCTACCTTGTATGGCCTGTGTCCTCTTCTCACCCTCATACCTGTTTTTCTAGTATTATTGCAAAAGACATAGAGGAAAAGAAAGAAAAGATACATGAAAAATGCATAAAATATGGAAAGACATAAATGTGTCAGTCATTTGTAGCATTTTACACAAAAATAAAATTGTAAGATCTTACAAAGTGGGTGCTTTTAAAAGAATAACACTTCCTTTCTTTCTAAAGTTCTATCACAATAGCCTCCTCTAAAACAAAGTATGCAACCTGCATGGTCCCACCAGCTGCTCAAGAGTCTGAGGTTGGAGAGTCACTTGAGCTCAGAAGTTTGAGCGTTGCCCAGAATATTTAGCTAGACCTCATGAAAAAATATAAATACTACATATGCTTATAATATGCCTCCTAACTTAATATTGCATAGACAATATATTACCTAAGTGAACTCAAAAAGTTAAGAAGATCTGTGTTTTGATTCTATCTACTTTGCCTCCTCTGGTCAAGTCATAGTTTGCCTTGTCTTCATCTTATCATATATAAAACAGAAGAAGCTCTCAAGCATAGAGGCAGACATGTGGCACAACTTCACACACAACTGTCTTATTTGTTTTAGAATTTTAATGAAACTCACTACAACTGCGACAAATCTGAATATTGTTTTTTCTCCTCATTGGTCACCAAATGTGCTCAGAGAATTGGTCGCAGGTTTAGGTGGTCCTATGCTATGCCCAATAATTCATCCCCAGCTGAGTTTCTGAACCAGATATTAGAAAGAGCAGTTTAGGAACAAAGGTTATGCCCTTGACCTAGAATTTTAGCTCTACCTGTTGAACACTGATACATGGCTGTCCCTGACTGCCCAGTGAAGTGTGCATCAAACAAGTCCTGAATCTGTTTCTTAGAGTTAAAAAAAAAGGTAGTCAAGTGTTTCCAAGATAGCTGACTATAGACAGGCATCTCATGCCTGTGTCTCTACAAATGTGAAATAAATTCTCAGTTACGTGGCCCCAGCAGAGATAGGGAAGTTAGTGAGCTAACAAAGAGTGTGTGAATAAAAGGACAGATAGTAGCTAGAAATGCTAATCTCTTATCTATACCTCTAAATTCAGAAATCAGGTGCAGGTGCATGGTTAAGGACCTGTACACATTCCATCTAACGCCCCTTGTGTGTGTGTGTGTTTTATTTTAATCTCTTGCATTGATTCCTACAAGAGTGAATGGCAAAGGCAACACCGTGAATAAAATAACTGTACCGAGGTTTAATATCAAGTAGGCAAACATTACCTGCTGTTCTGAATAGAAGCTGATTGGCATCTGTGACCCATTGTCTGAGTAGGAAGGTCTGTGCTGAAACCAGCCACTGGGACAAACAGGTTTCTGTCCTGATGGCTGCCCTAGAGGCCAACAAAGTATGTTTCTGGTATTACATCTGACTTCTGAGAAAAATTTTGACTAAGCAGAATGATTAAAGGTTCCCACATGTGGCCCCTGACTGTGTTTGAGGGGGTGGAATTGCATGAACATTTCTATAAACACTACTACCCTCGGGAGATGCTGCCCTGCCAAACCCACGATGCACTCTACTACATTTGACCCCGGTGAAAACTTTGGATAAGCCTGCGGATTCTGAAATACTCATATCCCATCCAACCCGGTAGTTTGCACATATACCAAAGTGGCAGGATCTATTCACCTGTTACTTTCCAACCAAAATATTAATGTCAAGGTCTAGGTGGAAAGAGGAAAAATTTGTAATGGATGAGCCAGAGCACCCATGGGAATCCCTGAACAGGCAAAGGTGTGTGCTTCAATAGTGGCAGAGTGTTTTCAGACTCAGTAGTAGGCACTTGGGGATCCCAAAATATACCATAACTACTACCTCTCACACCTATAACTGCCCCCACTTCACCATAGATGAGGCTGTGCCTCAGATTACAACTTGTCAGGCAGTGGCCCTGCTGAGGACATTTGATTAAACAGAACACAACTGCAAACTAAAGCATGAAGACCAGAGATTAGAGTACAGGACCTAATGTACAGAGAGAGGGCAGCAGATATTGACCCTTCTCCTGAACAACAAAGCAACAGACTCTTAAAAATACAATTGAGAATTTATTTTATCTCATTTATATTATCTTTTTTCTCCTTTTTCATTTTTTCTCGTTCATTATTTCTTATTTACAAACTATTCTGCTAGTGGTTTTCTTCTCTCTCTTATTATTAAGTTTTTGTCCTTTTGCAGTCCTTTACATTAGCAGCTTTGCCCACAATAACTGAACTATATCCATTTGCACTAGTGTTTTATATGCCTTTAATGCTCACTCATCCATTCCCTTGTCCCTATCTTCATTTTCGTTATTTTCTCCCTCACCCCCTTGGTTTTACAACATAAGTTTTGCCTCCTAAGTAATCAAGGATTATTTTTATAATTTATATTATAAAAATGTAAATATTTTTATATTTATAATACAATTTTTATTATAATTTTTTATTATTTTATTAGAAAAATAATACTCTATGCTAATATTAAAGGACACCAGTCTCATTGATATCAAAGAGGATCAGTTGTACAAAAAATGCTGCCAATATTATCTTACGATAATTTAAATTAAAATTATAAAAAACAAGGAAAGAATATTGAAAGCTGCAAGGAAACAATGTTCAAGTCACATATAAAAGGCAAATGCATCAGAATATTGGCAGATTTCTCTACAGTAACCTTGTAAGGAAAGAGAGAATGGAAAGAAGTAATTCAAGTGCTGAGATAGTAAGTGCAACACCACTCATGTATGGGTGAGGGAAATGTGGTATATATGTATGTATATATATGAATATATATACACACAGTGTTACTCAGTCATTAAGAAAAATGAAACATGTCATTTGTTTTTAAATGGATGGAACTGGACATCAAGTTGCTAAGTGAGATAAGCCAAGTTCAAAAAGCCCAATTTTGCATGTTCTCACTAATTTGTGAACCTACACTTATATGGAAGATGGTGGTGATTATGATAATCATGGGATATGAATGTGACAGGGGGGTGGTCTTAGGTTCGATCAACATGAGGGGGATGGTGAAAAGGAAAACTACTGAGATGGAGGAGGATCAAAATACACTACATGTGTGTGGTTGAAGATAGTATAATGAACCTCACCAAGCACTTTATAAACAAGGATTAGAAGGGAGTGGGAAAATGGAATATAAAAAAGAATGGTCTCCACTGAATCACACTGTATAACCGACATGGACCCAACATTATCTCAAGTGGCTGAGGCAGAAGAATCACTCTAGAGCCCAGGAATTCCAGGACAGCCAAGAAAGTGTTTCTACAACACCTTTCAAAAATAAAAAGCCCCACCCTATGCTTATTTTATGCATCCCAGCTTATTATTCACAGACCACACTTTGGAATATCTGTTCAAATCATTTTTGCCTTTTTTGTCATCTTATCATCCATAAGTTAAAAGAAGCTCTACAACATTGATGTAGACATCATGAGGAGCACACAGACTCCATTCAACAAAGACCCTAGAGACACATTGACATAAGGACAGAAGAAAGTGCTAACTTGACTGTTAGTGTGTTCAATTGAGATAAAATGATGCGTAGAGGACAAGGGAGACCATGCAGGGCTGGACAGGTGGTGACTGCCTCATATTCCATTAGGTTCCACCTCTATTTAGGGTGTTTTCCTTTGAAGAGTTTCATTTCATAGAAAAAAAATTGAAGAAAGTGGCAGAAACTAACAATTATTTAGATCAATAATATCAAACATAAAATATAGAACTTATTCGACTAAACTAATATCTGTCTTATATAAAATCATCATCAAATTAACATTATAGGACATAAATGGCTATTATTTTATACAGCCAGCTTCAGCACAACATATACAACTTATCTTTATTCTTTGCAATTAAATTAATACTTAATACATACAATTCAAAATAAAATATCATTATGGTTTTCTGTCTATCCAAGACACATCCTGACTGAGTTTCCCATTATTCAGGAATATTCCGTTTTTCTAAGCCCCAAGAGTCCAGGTCTCTATTCCCACTTATGTCAGTATAGGACTCTGCAACACAAACAAAATTTGAGTAAGTTAAAGTGAACAAAGTACACATGTGAAGGCAATCAATGCTCATGGAGATGGGTTAAGGGAACCACAGCTACAAGTTTCTTACATTCCTTTTACTCATCATCTGATGTACTTTCATGATAAAAATGTGCCTGGTGTTCTTACAGTTTGAGAAACACTGGTCTCTAATTCTTTCCATACTGGATAATTGTAAAGTGATAAAATACATGTTAAAACAGACTGAATGATTACTTAAATTGAAGAGCACATAGACAGTTTAAAGTGAGTGTGCGAAACAAATAGTTCTACAGCATGAGTCAAAACAGTGATAAGCTCCAGGAAACTGTGTGTATCTAACAGCAGATCCCCTGGTGTGTTTCTAAAGAGGAAGAGGTGGAGGCCAGGTCACAGCTCCTGCCTCCTCATCACATGTCCTGCTTCTCACTGTGCCCAGGCATGTAGGATAGACACAGTGGTAGCTATGCACAGGCCTTACAAAAGGAAATTAAAGACTTCTGCTTTTAGTGAGTTGTGGAGGTGGACATGGACCCAGGTTGTGCTCCCTGCTCATTTCTCTATGTTGCTGGACATACACAGAAATTCCATAGGAATTATTCTTGAATTCAGCAGCCTTAGCAGTGCCTTGTGATTCAGGAGTGGCTGAGATGACAGAAAAGAAGGTGGTGCTGGATTGCTGATAGTGCAGAGGAAGAAGCCACACTTCTTATCACTTACTGCCACAAGCTGGAGAAGCTTTATCTCCACTGACAAGACTGTAAGTGAGCAAATATTGTCCTAGCAGAAGTCCTCTCCTACAGCCTGCTGAAATATGAAGACCCAGCATGAAAGCCTGCAGCTAACTTAAGGTTGCATTTTGAATAGGACTACCTACTCTCCATAGAGGTGAGAAATACATTTCTTTTCTTTATACTTTGACCAACTGACATATTTCATGACAACAAAAAAAATTCTAAGTATGTATTGCCATACCCAGAGAATCACTATTTTGGCTTATTTCACAAAGTGGTGATCAATCAAAACCCAGGATGTTGATGTTTGCTGTGAAAAAGCAGTGAAAAGAGCTCATCTTTTGGAAAAAGTTTCTTGAATACATAAATATCCAATATTTTAAATACTCAAGAAAGCATACTTGTACCAACAGCACACTGAACATAAAACTTCCAACTATTATCATTAATATGGGAGAATAAACCAGGCATAATTCTCTTTTCTTTGCTTTCTTTTGCATTCCTTTCCTTTTCTAGTCTCTGCTACTATGCCCTTTCATCTTAGGTCCTTTCCTTTCTCTTTTCTTTTCTTTCCTTGTCCTCCAAATATTTCCCAAAACTGGATCCCATTGGGTAAAACTTGTCATATTGTTGCCCTCCTAGAGGTCTTTCTCCTCATTTGTAGACTCTTGTATAGTCTGCATGACACAATATTTAGAAACACAAGAACAACCAATCAGTTGTTAAAAAGTATAGCTTCCTTCCTCCATATGCCAGTTGTGGCTGCTCTGGCTCATACCGTATGTCCCTGATTTTTTCTGTGCATTCTCAGACACCTGAAATCCATATGGGATTGAAGGCTGCAGGAAGAAATTGCAATCACTTCAATTACTTTAAACCTATACATGAGGAATTATTACTTCCCGTGGTCTGCCATCCCTCTCACCTCCAACTGGGTCAATCAGTAACTCTAACTTAGATGCATACACATAGAGATATCAGATATCTATGACAGACCCCAGGGCAGGCTTGGAGAAGCTGCCTACAAAAGGATGGAATGTTCTTTCCACATTATAAACACAGGTACACTGGGAATGTGAAATATGGCTAGTGAGACAAGGTTCTGAATGTTAATTTCACTTATTAAACTGATTTAAATATAAACTCATATTCTTGCAGTGACTTATACACTGGATGACAGAGAACTACACTGTGCTTTTGCCAGCCATGACAGCCACATCCCACTTAGTTCCACAAAGAGAATGCCTACATGTCTTTGGTGAGCTCACTCAGGTGAGTTTGGTGATCTGATTGTTAACAACCTTATTCGACATCCCAAACTATTGCATGGATGCCCTCATTTCTTCCACCTCTCACTGGAAATATTTTCCCTCTAGGTGAACCCAACATTTAGTCTAATTCTCCATCACAGAGCCCACTGTGAACATGATCATGAATTAATTGACACCTCCATTTTGGTAGAACTGAGCTTTCACTGTAGTCACACACACTAGGGTCTCCTTCAGAACCATGAGATACTATGATCTAGAGATGCAAGATTGTCTATGACAGTCATTACTCAAGCACAGACTGTCTGAGTTCTTTTCTTTTACTAAGGTAAACTATATCACCACAAAACCCTTTTGAAAAAGAACTTATTCCATATTCGAGATGTTATATATTTATTATAGTTTTACAGAGCTACCATGACTTATTTCCTTACAAACATCTGCAGAAACATTTTGAAACTACTGGAACTGAGAGAGTCAACAGGGAACTTGTGGAGATTCTCCTGTCCTGTGTCTGCACTTCTCACTCTCCAATTTGCTATGCACAGTCAAAGACACCAGGGCAGGCTCAGTGTTGGGAGAGAGAATTTCCACTTGAGCATGGCATTTCTACTACTTAGTCACATTATCTGAAGGTCCATATTGGAACTTCATGGAGAGAATTGGAGAAAATTCCTCCAAATTTTCCAACAGAACCTCTTGTCTCACTTGCAATTTGATTAGTTTACATATGAATATATATAATCACACTGCAATAAAGACAGCACTTTTATTAAAAAATTGGCAGTGGAAAATAGGAACACACACATTGAGAGCAATTCAATAAATTAATAGGAAATTGCAAATAAGAGAGCTGCAAGACACGTACTCTTTTTAGAAAGAATAGCAAGAAACCCCCAAAGACATAGGGAAAGGAATAAAAAAAGGAATGTAGAGACAGTCAATCCATCTTGAACACCCAGGTATAGAAAAATAAAACTCATCCCAGTTCCTATCCTGATTTACATAGTTTCTCACACCAAAATCCCAGTTACCTTAGTTCTTGTACACTGACTCATTATGCTTAAATTTCAACAAAGATTTATTTGGTCACTTAACAGGGAGAAAACCTCAGGGTGAAGATGGTAAGCATTTCACAGAGGAGAGTAGCATATGGTACATTTTTGGGAATTGAATAGAATGATGATTATGGTGTTAAAGCACAAAAGTAATCATAGACAAAATGCAAGCCATGATTGGGAGTGAAAGTTCAGAGACAGACTCTCTAAAAATGAGATACTAAAAGATGGTTGAATCAAACACACCACAACATATATGAAGAATGCCTCAAAGGGACTCATCAATCGGGTACACATCCAGACGAGTAAAGAATGAGTGAGTTTCAATATGTATGAAAGGAATTATCAAATCACAATGAAAATAAATAGAAATTTAGGGAAAAATTGAATATACAAGCCTTGCTGAGGAAACAACAATGATATTGTTACAAAATGTAAGTATAGTTGTGTATTTACAAAAAGAACATGATGGGAATAGATCAGTAGGAGGAAGAGCACAAGTAGGAGGACAATGAGGAAGAAAGAGATAGAAAAACACAAAAGAAATATTTTCATTTAATCACACCAAGAAGTTAACAAATTCTTTGACAGAAAATAATGACAAATGTAGGAAGTTCAGAGAACATCAAGTAAGTTTAATGCTAAAATCAAACTAACAAACTTGAATATTGGTGTATCATACTCAAACTGCATTAAACTGGTGAATCAAGCATGTTTGGACAGCAATTATAGAAAAGCATTCCGAACTACGTGGGTGAAAGTATAGAATAGCATCAGCCTTGTCATCAGAAATGATGCAATCAAAGAGAGTGAAGTAAAAATATTGTAGTATTGATTTAAAAAAAACCACAAACATAGAATTCTACATCTAGTGAAGTTTGTTTTATTTGGATAGAAAAACAAAGACTTTCTCTGAGAGAAACTAAATCAATATGTCACAATTAGACCCACCTTATAAGAAATGTTGAAAGACATTCTTCAGGGAGAAGAAAGATGGCACAGATTCAATTGAGACCAGCAAATAAAAAATGGGAAGAAAGAATAATGTCAGTGAAGGAGTCAACAATGAAGAAACAAATATTCTGTTTTCTCACATTTTTTGTGAGTATTGTGGAATGAGCTCAGGGTCTTAGCTTGCTAAGCAAGCATTCTACTACCTGGCCCATATATCCAGGTCTTATTTTCTTATTCTTAATTGTTCTAGTAACAGCAGTGCATTCAATGTAATAATGACAATGATTTGGACAATTATAGAAAATGAAAAGCTGATGTGAACAATAGCAATGATGAAGGGGTGGGAAGGAGGAAATTTGTACTACCTAGGTAGGTATAAATGAAAGACTCAAAGTCAATCATTTAAAACAATGTAAAAGAAGAGGGTCATATGGACCAGTCTGGCTGGGCCAAAACAAGAAAGAGTCCAGATGAAAAATCAGTGAAGGCAAAAAAGAAAACATTGGGTGGTACATTACATGCCAAGCAATGTAGTAGTCCTGTATTCAAAGCCTAGTACCACAAATAAACAAATAATAAAATTAAGGAAGTCTGTCATCTAAAATCAATAGACAAAAGAAATCCCATCACATGTGCTATCAAAACTAGAGAAAGGCAGCAAAAGAGGTAGTGGGTTAAAAAATAGAACAAAATGATAAATTTCACTAAATAGAAAACAAATGTGAATAACCAAATATAAATTCAAATACATTGGTAATCAATTTAAATGTGAACTATCTAGATACACTGATTATAATACAGAGACTGGAAGAATGGTTTAAATACCAGATGTGACAAAAGCTGGATTTGGTGGATCATGTCTGTGATCCTACCTCAAGTGGTAGGGCACCTGTTTGCAAGAATAAGGCACTGAGTTCAAAATCTGAGCACTCTTCCTGCCTCCCTAGAAAAAAAAGAAGATGTGTTGTGTGTGAAATCACTTTAAATATAAAGACACCGGATGGTTAAAAATAAAGACTCAGTGCAACATGCTGACACAATTGAAAAACTAAAAGCAAAAGTACAGTCAATGAACAGATTGAGAAAGAATATAGGAAAGCAATCCATTTAAAACAGCCTCAAAATATCAAATACCTAAGAATAAGATTCACACAGGATGTGAATGACATCTACAAAGACAACTACAAATCATTGAAGAAAGAAATTGAAGAAGATTACAGACGATGGAAAGATCCCCCAATGCTCATGGATTGGCAGAATCAACATAGTAAAAATGGCTATACTATCAAAAGCAACCTACAGGTTTAATGCACTTCTCATCAAAATCCCAATGACATTCATCACATAGATTGAAAAATCTACCCGAAAGTACATTTGGAAACACAAGAGACCACAAATAGCCAAGGCAATACTCAGCAAAAAGAGCAATGCTGGAGGTATCACAATACCTGACTTCCAACTACACTACAGAACAATAGCAGTAAAATCATCATGGTACTGGATCAAAAACAAATATGAAAACCAGTGGAACAGAATAGAGGACCTGAAAAGGAACCCAAGCAGCTACACCCACCTAATGTTTCACAAAGAAGCCAAAAACATACAACAGAGGAAAGACAGCCACTTCAACAAATATTGTTGAGAAAATTGGACATCTGCCTGCAGAAAACTGAAACTCGATCCATGCTTGTCATCCTGTACCAGTAGCAACTAAAAGTGCATAAAGGACCTTAATATCAGACCTGAAACCTTGAAGCTAGTACATGAAATATACCGGAAACAATAGGCATAGGTAGAGAATTCCTCAGTAGAACACAAGCAGCTCAGCAACAAAGAGGAAAGATGGACAAATGGGACTACATTAAATTAAATAGCTTCTGCACAACAAAAGATATGGTCTCTAAATTGAAGAGGCCACACACAGAATGGGAGAGAATCTTTGCCAGCTATACATGAGACAGGGACTGATAACCAGAATATACAGGGAGCTCAAAAAACTAAACTCCCAGAAAATCAATGACTCAATAAAGAAATGGGCAAATGAACTGACAGAACTTTTTCAAAGGAAGAAGTCCAAATGGCTAAATAGCATATGAAAAAATACTCACTATCCCTGTCATAAAGGAAATGCAAATAAAAACCACAAAAATTCTACCTCACTCCTGTTAGAGTAGCTACCACAAACAATAACAAATGTTACCAAGGATGCAGGGAAAAAGGAACCCTCATAGATTGCTGGTGGGAATGTAAGCTAGTACAACCACAATGGAAAACAATAAGGAGGCTCCTTAAAAACTAATAATTGATCTGCCATATGGTCCAGCAATACCACTCCTAGGGATATGCCCGAAGGAATGTGAGTCAGGTTACAACAAAGGAACCTGCAAACCCATGTTTATTTCAGGGCTATTCACCATAGCTAAGCTATGGAAACAGCCAAGATGCTCCACTATTGATGAATGAATTTTTTAAATGTGGGGTTTATACAAATGGAATTTTACTCAGCCACAAGAAGAATAAAATTTTTTCTTTTGCAGGTAAATGGATGGAACTGGAGAACATCTTCTTAAGTGAAGTTAGCCAGGCTCAGAAGGCCAAAAGCTGCATGTTCTCCCTCATATGCAGATTATAGACCTGAAATAAATGCAGCAATATTATAGGACATGTGTCACAAAGGGGAGGCTGTGCATGGGAGGATAGGGCAAGGGAAGGAAACTAAAAACTTGAATTTGGTTGATGTGCTCACTATACACATCAGGAATGAATATAGAAATCTTAAAAGAGCTGGGGCCACCCTGGGAAGAGGACTAGGGAGGAGTGAAGAGGATTGGTAGAGATGGACCAATTGGGGTTATAAGACACATCTGTATGGACACAACACAAGGAAACTCCCTGTGTAGCAATCTTTAATTCAAACTAGCAAAAACATCATTTATGTTTTTTCTTGTAGGAATTTGGAGAACAGGAGCATGGAACAGATTCTGTGTGAGAGGGGACAGGAGGGTGTTGGCACCAGTGAGAGGGTGCAGGAGATGGAGAGAGGGATAGGAAAGTGAATACGGGGCAAATAATATATACACATGTATGTAAATGCAAAAATGATGCATATTGAGAATGTTCCAGGAATTAGGGGAAGGGAGATCAAGGAGACCAGTGGAAGGGGTGAGTTCAAGTATGGTATATTTGATACATTGTAAGAACCTTTGTAAATGCTACAAGGTACCTCTACCCAGCATAACAATAAGAAAAAAAGGTATGGTCAATTAATCTTAGACTAAGCAGATCTCAGGATGAAGAGATTATGGAGAAAAAAAGAGAGGAATATATCATGACCCTGGGATCAATTCTCCATGCAGTATAATTATCCTTGATGCGTGGGCACAACTTAGCACCCAACTCCTTGATACATCAGTAAAGTGAAATAATAATGGAGTATAATAGGCCTGTCCGCTGATATGACTGGTGTTCTGATAAGCAGAGGGGACAGATGCAGGAGGGAAGAAGGCCATGTGATGACCTAGGCCATGTGATGATGGAAGCATAAAGGGAAGTGCTGCACTTGCTGGCCAGGAAAACCAAGGACTGCCAGCAAAACTGCAGAATCCAGGAGAAGGCATGAAAAGATTCTTTCCTGCAAATTTCAGAGGGACGATGGTCCTGCCTACACCTTGACTCAGGACTTGCAGTTTGCCAAAATTTGAAGCCACAAACATCTATTATTTTAAGCTAATCAATCTGGTCCTTGGTCACAGCTGCCCTGGAAATCTAATTAGAACATCATCAATCAATAAGATATAAGTGGCAATTGTGCAATTCTGCATTCAACAATGAAACAGTACAGTTTCTTTTCAAGGTCACACGAAACAAACCACAGGCAGAACTCAACTTATTCAAACTTATTGAAACAATAAGAAAGAATACAAAATATGCTTCCAGACCACTAGTAGATTAAATTAGAATTCCTTAAAGAAATAAAATTGGAAATGCCACCAAATATTTGAGATTAAACAACAAATTCTACAAAACACTTAGGTCAAAGAAGAAGCTTCCATGTATTATTTTAATATTCTGAACAAAATCAAAGGAAAATAAGCTTTTTAAAATTTGCAGGGTGCAGTGACAGGAAGGCTCAGAGGAAAATTCAGAGCACTGCATGCCAAGAGAGTGGAAATACCTCAAATCAGTGATCTAAGTTTCCTCCTTAGAATTTAGAAAAAAGAGCATTGTGTGCAACAGAGAGCAGAAAAAAATTATTGCAGAAATCAATGCAATGAATAATTGGAAACTAACAGAGAAAATCAGCAAATTGAACATCAAGTTCTATGAAATGATCAACAAAATTAATAAATCTCTAGCCAGATTAATCTCAAAGAAAAGACAGAAGACACATGGACCAATGCTATAAATCAAAGAGCAGTTAGCACTACTGATTTCTTGTTCCTTAAAATGATAACTAAGAAACTCTTTGAACAACTTTCTGCCTCTTCAACCCCATAGACATTGCACGCTTGAAAACCCATGATTTTTCCAGTCTAAAATTTCTATATCTATGGCTTTAACATTTGTTATTGGAAGCAGACACATACATGCATGAGACTGTGACATATAATTCCTTTTTCATCAATGCTTATTGTCATATTTAGTATCATGACTCTCTTGATTTGACAAAAGGAGTATGAGTGTGCTCCCCTGTATCTATTTTCATGAAGGATTTTTCCTAAATTGGTATCAGGAAATGTACAATTTTTTCTTTTTAAAAATTTTAGTTGTGCTGGGAAGGAGAACATTGTGGCATTCACAAATGTTCTTACAATATATCAAATGGATCATACCTGAATTCACCCCCTCATTTTTTCTAAATTTAGGAAAATATATAGGGCAAAAATTTGATACAATAATCAAAAGCACAAATGGAGTAATATGACAAAATTAGAATATGCAAAATCAGGAGATAAAGGAGGCATTAAAAAAAGTGAGGAAAAGAGGTTGTATGAAATGGCACATGTTCATGTAAAGATACAATATTCAGAAGCTCAAGGTGAATTCACCTCTGCCACAACATTTCAGGTTTCCCATCTTGCAGGATTATATGGATCAACCTGAGAATTTCCCAACTGCTAGCAAATGTGACTGTCCATCTCACAGAGTGACCACTGGGACACCAGGCAGGATGTGCATCACCATATCCTAGTGATCACAAGACATCACAGAATGTTTGGAAAGCACACCTGCCCCAGTACATGATGCTATAGTCCTGTTCTCTAACCAAAGATATTTCACATGTCCCCAAATCTTGGAAATTTCAGTGTCATTCCAGAGGAAAACAACTATGTTAAGAATAAAAAGAGGCTGCATTCCTGATTTGAAATGTGAACAATACCTACATCCATGTTCATAATTCTGGAAGATTCTAGATAGATTATTAAAAATTTCAAATGAAGTTAAAATATGTGTCCAAAATAGATCATGCAATATATTTCATATTCAGGTCATGGAAAGAGTAATATTACTTTGTACTTATTGGAGATTTAAAATCAAGTTGCCTTACAAATTCATTACAAGATAACCACCAGTCATGTGAATTCACCAAGCATCTCATTCCATGAGTGACCTAGGAGGAATGAGGACCCAAACTAAGCTTTCAAAACATGTATGCAAAATAGGAAACTCATTTAACAAATGGTCAACTGTGAGGAAAGGAAAATATCAAAATTATATTTAAATTACTTGAATTTTGAAAACAAAGCTGTGAAGGTTTCTACCCAGAGAAGCTAAAAGGAAATGGCCTGGACTGCTTCAACTTATCAGGTGCCATTCCCCTCTCTGTGACAGTTTGTCTCAGCACATGAGCACCTGGAGAAAATGCTCCCTATTTTCCAAATCAGCTTTTTCCTCACTCTGCAAAGTGCCTAAACCCAAATGGAGGCTGTTTGACATTTTTCACTATTTAAGTTGTTCCTATGAGTTCTCAAAATTTTAAGCCCCAAAGGTTTCCAGGTGGAAATAAATTTAAGAAATCTAAAATTTCCTCTTGTGATCTGTTTTCTTTTGGTTCTGATGTATGGGTATTTATACCATTTTATAAAATGTGAAACACAAGACTGGTGCTGGTGGCTCACATTTGTAGTCCTAGCTACTTGGGAGACTGAGATTAGGAGGATCGTGTTTCAGGCCAACCAGGCAGAAAAGTTGCATGGCCTGGAGACCATATCTCCAAAATAACCTGACCAAAATGGGCTAAAGTGGTAAAGCCCTTGCCAAGCAAGGATGAGGTCCTGACTTCAATACCTAGTACTAGCAACAAAGTTCAAATACAATCGTCCTTAAATATCATTAGGACTTCACATTTGCTAAGTTGGTGCTCTACCACTTGAGCTATGCCTCAAGAACCATAACGCTCTCAATGTTCATCAATGTTCTAACATGTATTGGTACATCATCAAATAGTTATTGTTGCTAAATCCTGTTCTGTTCTGTGGAAATACCATATTTTGTATATCCATTCTTCAATTGATGGATATTTGAGTGGCTTCCAGTTTTGAGTTATTATGAATACTGCTCTTATGAATGTTTGTGTACAACTTTCTATATGCACATATGTTCATTTCTTTTGCATATAACCCCTGGGGTCTAACTGCTGGGACATATGGTAAGAGTGTGGTACAAGAAACTGCCAAATTGTAGAGTGGTTGACCCACAGCAGGGTAAAGGGATGGAGTGCTCCACACAGCAGGTCTGTGACTTGAGCAAAGTTCTGGCTGAAATAAAGAGGTGGATTAGCCACTTCTAGTGACATTTCCTCCCTAGTAGTAGGAAATCTGCAGCACAAGCTCCATAGTTGTTGAAAAAGAAAGGATGTCTGAGAAAAAGCGATGTCCTGTGCCTCTGCAGACTAGCCACCTTCTTTATATTCACTTCCTCTTAGTCCAAAACAGGGTGCTAAAGTGGATGGTCATCCCTCCTCCCCACAATGAAACCCCACATTTCTCACCCCCTAATTGTCTCTTTTCCACTGATTTCCAAGTTTGGGATAATAATCAGAAGGGTAGCTTGGGGCTTAGACCATTGTGATAGGGAAATCTCCAGCCCTAGTGCAGGGATCTTGAAATTTTGACTCAGCTGGGAATCAGTATTGTACTTTCTACCAACAGATGAAAAGTTGGGGCAGAAACATGAAATCCTTGATAATGTTGGCAATGATTTGGTCGATCCTTTCCCAAAACATTAGTCTCAATATTTTCCTCTCCACACAATCCTGGGCCTACATGCAAGCAATAAGCAGCAATAACCCTGTGTGGCAGATATTTCAGTGTTTGATCAGCATTTGTCGTCTTATTGGAATCTCTTGACCCATAGAGAGGCTATCTTAGGAAACGCCCACATTTGATCAAAAGAGGAAACTGAGGACCAGAGCATGACATATCACAGAACACCTAGCACGGTGAAGACAGAACACGATTTGGTCCAACACACGTATTTAACCCTTTCCTTGATTATTCATCACCTTTTTCAGTATAGCATGGCCTCTGAGAAGGTAATGATTTTATTTTCCTTTTATTCAACTGCTATCTTCCTTGAATCTAGAACAGTTTCTGGAGTGGACCAGGTGCTCAGTAAATATTGATGTCTATGCCTATTTTTCATTTCAAATGGTTATCTAAGCACTTAGTCTATTTTACAATCTGTGACAGGTATGAGGATTAGGATTGAGTACCATAAAAGTCTCAAGTTTTTTGGTGGAACTTTCAGAGTCTTTTAAGTATAAAATAATACCACCTGTGCTCAAAGAAAAGTGAGAGCACACAAGGGAGGGATGAGGATAGGTAAGACACCTAAAAAATTAGCTAGCATTTGTTGCCCTTAACGCAGAGAAACTAAAGCAGATACCTTAAAAGCAACTGAGGTCAATAGGAAAAGGGGAACAGGTACGAGAGAAAAGGTTAGATCAAAAAGAATTAACCTAGAAGGTAATACCCACGCACAGGAAATCAATGTGAGTCAATGCCCTGTATAGCTATCCTTATCTCAACCAGCAAAAACCCTTGTTCCTTCCTATTATTGCTTATACTCTCTCTTCAACAAAATTAGAAATAAGGGCAAAATAGTTTCTGCTGGGTATTGAGGGGGTGGGGGGGAGAGGGAGGGGACGGAGTGGGTGGTAAGGGAGGGGGTGGGGGCAGGGGGGAGAAATGACCCAAGCCTTGTATGCACATATGAATAATAAAAGAAAAAAATAATATCACCTGCAAATAGTGATGAATTGACTTTTCTCCAACGTTTTTGGACTCCCTTCTCTTTCTATCTCTTTTTTTTATTGCTCTGGCTTTGAGTTCCAGCATTATATGGAACAAATGTGGGGACAGTGGACACATTGTCTCATACCTGACTTTAAAGAACATGATTTCAGAACTTCCCTGCTTAGTATGAAGTTAGCTGTAGGTTTTCACATATAGCATTTATTATGTTGAGGTACAGTCCTTCAATTCCTACTTTCTTCAGAGCTTTTATCATAAAAGGATATTGTTTCGGGTGAGTCTTTTTCTGCATCTTTGGGATGGGCATATGAGTTTTGGTTTTGATATTGTTTATGTGCACTATTACACTATTACATTTTCACCATGAATGTTGAAACATCCTTGCATTCCTGCAATGACACCAACTTGATCACAGTGAATGATCATTTTGAATTTGGTTTACAATATTTTATTGAGAACTTTTTGGATCTTTGTTCATTAAAGAGATGCTTCTATAATTTTCTTTGTGTATGTGTCCTTGTCTGGTTTTCGAATGAGTGTAATACCTGCTCCATAGAATTGGATTGGCGGTGTGTGTTTACTTTGTGTTTTACAGAAATTGTGAGAATTATCGGTGTTAGTTCTTGTGTTAATTTTGGATAGAATTTGGCAGTGAATCCATTGGGTTATGGGCTTTTCTTTGGTGGTAAACAAAAGCATCAGTGTCATTGCTTGTTATAGAGATTAGTGGTTTATATCCTCTTTATTCAATTTTGTTAGGTCAGCTCTACTGACAAATTTACCTACTTTGTCCCCAGAATTTTATAGAACTCAGTTGTCACAACACAATAGTTACCATACCATCCTAAACTGTGCAATAAACATGCAGAGAATTAGAAAAATCTGAACGATTCTCAACCCAGTCCTGAAACAACCTGCATAAAAGAATTCTCATATAAAGCAACAATTGTAACTGTTCTCATTGGATTGCCTGGAAGAGAAGAGAAGGGTTTGCAGAATGAAATATGTATGGGACATAATGTTGGAAACTTTGCATAATCTTAAATACAAATCTAAGAATCTCAGGAAGCCTCTCCCTGATATATGATTTCTCACAGCAAAGATGAAGAATAATCTTGAAAATCTCACCAGAAATCATAGAGGCCAAAAAAACAGACTCATCTTGGTATCAGTTAAGACCTGAGTAAAGCAGTACAAACATTCTCTGCTGTCTCATAAGGATGAGACAGAATGTTCTGCCACCCCCATAGCTTGGGTTTCCTTTCATTGCACAACAACAAGTTGGGCAGGAGCAGTGGATCAACAGCACATTCAGGGTGAGGCCCAGGTCTCCTGGACTCAACATCACCCTGCCTTCCTGCTCTGCCTCCATGCCCAGCTCCCCAGGTTGCTCACGTCCAGCCCCTCCAGTGGCCAGCACATACCACCAAAAAGCATTTTGTGTAATTATTCTTGCTTTACCTAGAAGTTCACCTCTTGGATTTTTCTGAGATACATCTGTCCAAATTGCCATTTATTGTCCTAAACCACAAAGATTCATTAAATATTTAAGGAACTTTTTTCATTTGCTAGAGTTAGTAAAAATAACATGGTTGTAATTTATTGATTCCATTAAATATAACATCTAGACATGTTTTTCATCATTCCTGAGAGAAATCTTTGTCAAGAAATTTTACAAGCTGCACATGCTGTATGAATGGCACATGCGGTAAACTGCCTACTTAGCAAGTGTGAGGCACTGAGTTCAAACCCCAGTACCACAAAAAAGTTGTAGAAGCCTATTACTGCTCAAAGAGACCCCAAATCTTGTTCCTTAATAAACTCTCTTCAAGAGATATCAGGGCATTATGTTTCACTGCTATAACTAAATGTCATTTCTGAATCTGGAGAGGGTGAAGTTAATATTATTCCTTTTGAAAAAATGAGTTTTAGCACATTGTGCAAGGTTTTTTCATTTTGACATTTCCATATATGCTCATTACAACATAACCTGGATAGATTCAATCCTTCCATCACTATCCCAAATCAATTCTTTCCCACATTATTCTGCCTTCATAAAAGTACATAAAGCACATCCACTATATCTGCCCTTTCCATTCACACTCCCATGTCCTATTAGTGCCCACATGAAATCAAGGTCTGTTATACATTTCTGACCTTCATTTTGTAAGGTTTATATTCATTCTTCAATAGGCTACTTGTTATTTCACAAATATATATATTGCACATTAATAAGATGTACTCCTTCTGTTAGATTCTATTTCCCAATTCTCCTGTTATTCGACAGCTTATGTAGGTCATCTTCATACACAGATGTAAAAGAAGGATAATTACATCCACACAGGATGTGGGTGGCTGGCTTCAAGGTCAGCACGGACTGACCTGAACTTCTTGGAATGTTCTGTTGGATATGGTCATGGTTGGGCAGGTGGCTGAGTTCTGTAGAAAGTTGATTAGGTGCCAATCAATTACAAATGTAGTAAATTTCAAATAGAACAGTTAACCCTAAGCCAGGCAGAGCCCTATATTCCTCCTAGAATCTAACTGTACTACGTCTTAACCTCCCCAATCCCCTTCTATATGGGAGCTTTGCTGTCCTTTCAATATACTTTGTGCTTGCTTTACTCTTGACTCCTGGTCCTGTGTCTTCATTCACTGATTACACTTAGACAGCCAACCCAATAATAGCCCTAAAGCCTAGAGGGCCTTGCATTTGAGGTTAATTTTGCTCAGACTATATATTACCTAAGATAACTGAAGAAAAGTAGATTTGTGATTTGATTCCCTTCTCTTTGAAACCTGTGGTAAAATAAACTTTTACTGTGTCTTTTCATCTAATAAATGGTGGAAAGTCTAAAATATAGTTATAGATACACTGCACTACTTCTTACATACTGGTCTTATTGGTTTTAGAATACAGATGAATTTAAGCTGGGCTGTTGTGTGATAAGAATTGTAAAGTGCCTGCCTGGCAAGGTTGAAGACCTGTGTTCAAAGTGTGGTATCATATATAAACAAACAAATTAAGAAATTAAATTGAAAAAAGAATCAAATAATATACTCTATCTGTTCTCACTGCCATTTTCTGGATCATGATATTCTGTTTTGAGTAACTCTGTGTGATTCAGTCTCTCTCTTGCTGTGACTTGTGCGTGTTACCAGGATCAGGGGCAAAACTCAAGTCAATATGGAAGCCTGAAATGGAGCCCTTGATCTGTGAGGACGTTTCTGTGAACTGTACACTGGAAGTGTGGAGCGTTCTCAAAAGAAACTCTACAGTAAGTGATGCAGGAAACCTGCAAGAACCTGTCTTATATAGGAACAAAAGACAGTAAAGAAAATATTGAAGAGGACTGAATAAATACCAGAAGAAATATGAGAATTGAAGTTTTAGACTGTGTGAACATAAACATATGTTATATGAGAACTGAAGTGTTATAGAGACTGTGTGAACAGCCATGTGCTATGGATGTAAGCCTGTCAGAAAACTCTCACTGATTCCAACATTATTCTAATCCATAAAATGGTGCACAATGAAGAGAAGTTCTATGTATGAAAGCCTGGTGGGAGAACATTCACTTCTTTCAGCCATGTTCAGAGACGTGCAAGAATTCACACTGGAAAGAAACACTATAGATAGATGCAAGCAGTGTGGGAAAGCCTTCACACATACCACTCACCTTAAAAGGCATGAAAGAACTCCCACTGGAGAGAAATCCTATTGATGCAAGCAACGTGGGAAAGCGTTCATTAAAGCTACTTAAATTCTAACCCATGAAAGAACTGACACTGACCCATGAAAGCCTATGGATATAAGCAATGTGGGAAAGTCTTCACTTTATCCAGTATTTTTCATATGCATAAAAGAACTCACACTGTGGGGAATCCCCATGGATGTGGACAGTGTGGGCAAACTTTCATATATCTACGCACCTTGAAAGGCATGAAAGAACTCTCACTACAGGAAACCATATGCATGTGGATAATGTGGAAAAGTCTTTAGTAGTTTTGATCAATTTAAAACATGTGAATTAACGCACACTGGAGAGGGACCCTGTGGATTTAATTGATGTACAAAAAGCTTCACATGCACCAGCAACCTTCAAAAACAGCAAAATGTCACACTGGTGACATTAACTAGAAATGTGAAAGCAAGACAGAAATGTCATCACTCATCCAGTGCCCTCAAACCATAAAAATACTCACACTGGAGACAAAAAATTATAGATGTAAGCATGGATATACTGTCTCTATTCAGTCCATTGGCCTTCAAACAAATGAAATAATCCACACTGTGACAAACCTTACATATGTAAATCCTGTGGGAAAATCTTCACTCATCCCAGTCACTTGTGAATATATAAAAGCTCCCACACTGAACAGAAGTATGCATGGAAGCAATGAGAGAAAGTGTTCACTCATCACAGTGCCTTTTAGCAACATGAAAGAACTCCATTCTAGCACTCATAAGATTACATAGTGCACAGGACTTTTATTAGTGAAAGTCTGACATTTCACTCTCTTTTCATTTTGGAAATCAGGTCTCATAAACTGTTTTCCCAGGCTGCCTTCAAACATCCATTCTCCTAACCTCAGCCTCCCAAGTAGCAAGGGTTACAGGTGTGAGACACTGCCCAGCTTTTATTTTATTCTTAAAGACCTGTGAACGGTGTATTTCCAATTTTTACTCCTGAAAATAAGTATTCTGCTTCTCCTTTTGGTGTCTGCCTGTAAACCCAAATGCTTGGGAACCTACAGCAGAGGGATTGCTTGACCCAATAAATTGGACACTAGCAACACCTTTTTCAAGACATTGCTGCTCAATCAAAAGAAACTAAGTGGATTAAGATGATGTAATTCCATAAATGTTGTTTAAGAAATTGTGTTTGAGTCTCATGGGAGTACAAGTCCATTGGTATTGTATTTACATATTGATTTAGAACTATGTTGGATTAATGAGCAAATTAAAAACTATGATAATTTTCCTTTTGGCTTCAGTTTTATGCAGTGTTTCAGTAATCGTCATTGAAAAATAAGTGCTTGTTAATTGTTGGAATTTCTTTTTGTCCTCTTGTGTCGTGTTGCTGTTTCTTTACATTTATTTGTTTATGCTGTCTTCTTTTATGCCAGAACACACGGCTTTTACCACCTGCATATTATGCTGGTTAACTATATATAATATATATATATATATATATATATTATATATATTTATAAGAATATATATTGATAAGAATATATATCAATGTGATGAAAGGAGAGAATAACATCAGACTTGTCATCAGAAATGATGCAAACAGAAGAGAGTGGAGTAAAAATTTTGTAGTATTAATTGAAAGGGAAAACAACAACCCAGAATTCCAAGTCTTGTGGGATTTATTTCATTAAGAATGAAAATCAAGACTTCATCAGAGATAATCAAAGTCAATGTGTCACCAGTAGACACACATTATAAGAAATGTTGAAAGACTTTCTTCAGAGAGAAGGAAAATGGCATAGATTAAATTGACACCTATGCCAAAAAATGGGAAAAAAGAATGATATTGGTAAAGGAATCAACAATGAAGAAATAAATGTTCTATATTTTCCTATATCACATCACACTGTCAGTTTTGTGGATTGAGCTCGGGGTCTTGGCTTGTTAAGCAAGCATTCTACTATTTGTCCCATGTGTCCAGCCCTTCTTGTCTTACTCTTAATTGTTCTAATGATAGCAATTCACTCAAAGTAACAACAATGGTGAATTGGGCAAGTACAGAAAATTGAAAGCTGATGTGAACAACAGCAATGTTGCAAGGGATGGGAGGAAGGAAACTTGTACTACCTGTGTAGATGTAAAGACTCAGAGCCAATTATTTAAAACAATGTAAAAGAAAGGTGTCATGTGTAAGAGTATCACAGAGCAATCTGTCCCAGCAAAAAAAAAAAAAAAAAAAAGACCCTAGATGAAAATTCACTTAAAGCAAAAAAATAAAAATAATGGAAGGCTTGGTGGCATAATGCCTGGTAAGAAAGATTGTGGCCCTGCATTCAAAGCCTGGTACTACAAATAAATACATAAACAAGTAAATAATTAAATGAATGAACTATGATTGTCATCTAAAATCAAGAGAAACAGAAGCACAATGGCACAGCAGAAGCCCATAATATCAAGAGATAAAAGGAATCCCATAATATGTTCTATCAAAACTAGAGAAGGTAGCAAAAGAGATGATGGGTTAAAACACAGAACGAAAATGATTAATTGTACTAAACAGACAACAAATATAAATAAATGGATATTAATTCAAATGTATTGATAATTGCTTTAAATGTGAATATGGAATAAAAGTATAATAAAGACACTGGAAGGGTGGTTAAAAATTAGATGAGATAAGTTGGGTTTGGTGGCTCATGGCATGTAATCCTAGGTAAAGTGTTAGGGCACCTGTAGGCAACTGCAAGGCCATTAATTCAAAATACTAGTACTGTTCCTGCCTTCCCAGAAAAAAGAAGGAATGATGTGTTATATATGAAAGTCACTTTAAATACATACACACAAATGGATTAAAAAATGAAGACTTGGTGCAAGATGTACCAGGCTAACCCTTTTGAAAAACTAAAAGCAAAAGTATAGTTAATTAGTCTTGGGCTAAGCAGACCTCAGAATGAGGAGATTATTGAGGATAAAGTGGAATAATAATGGAGTGTGGCAAGCTTGTTCTCTGATATGACTGGTGTTGTGAGAAGCAGAGGAGACAGATGCAGGAGGCCATGTGATGATGGAGGCAGAGATGGAGTGCTGCAGTTGGAGGCCAGGAAAGTCAAGGGTTGCCAGAGAAACTGCAGAATCCAGGAAGAGGGATAGGAAGATTCTGCCTGCAGATTTCCGAGGGATAATGGTTTTGCCTACAACTTGGCTCTGGATTTGCAGTCGCCTGAAATGTGAGGCTAAAAACATCTATTATCTGAAGCCAACCAATCTGGTCCTTGGTCACGGTACCCCTGGAAATCTAATTAAGACATCATCAATCAAGGAGACATAACTGGCAACTTTATATTCTGCATTCAACAATGAAGCAATATGGTTTCTTTTCAAGGTCACTTGAAACACTCATCAAGAGAGATTACATGGAAACTCAGATTCTCTCAGAGGCCAGTGCTGAGGGCCCAGCAGGACCTCCAGGAACATTTACAGAATTCTTGACACTCTAATGCTGTCACAGAGGAAACCAAGTGTTCCTCCTACCAGCACCCCATTTCTTCTTTTGATGTCTCACTGCATTTCGATCCCTACTCTTCCTATCGAGAAACTTCCAAGGCTCCTATTCCCCCTACAATGGTGGTTGTGGCCCTGTGAAGAAAGAGTTATAGATACTTGAAAGTCAACCGTTAGAGAAATCCTCAGGCTCCAGGACTCATGTACACATGCAAAGAGCAGCTCTTGAATATGTAGGCCTTAAAATTCAGTATGTTGAACCCCATACGCACCTCCCATTTTTCTAGTCCCTCCACAAATCCTGTGGCTACCCATTTTCCTGACGTCACACTAAAAGGACATCATTCCAGCTTCTTACTCATGGACCCATGGGAGAAAAGGTTGATGATGTGTCTGTGGCCATAACCAATCCACCATTGATTCCAGATCCATTAACGTCCCAAACAACTGCCAATCCATTAGGTAAGGATTCTTAGGTATCTATATGACCCAGCCTCAGTTCATACCTTGCCTGCACCTGTCCAGAGACCCAGCCATCTTACAGGCTGCCTTAGGAAGTGGAGCCACTCAACCAGAGACTTTGGATGTCCATTTCTCTGTCTCTGCACTTCAATATTATTGGCAGTGTCCCTCCATATGTCTTCTGAGGACAACATGTATGATTCTGTGGGGAAGAGTAACACAGGAAATGCAGATATGCCTGGAGTTGAAGATGGCCATTTGTCACCTGTCTAATACTTGATGACTCTATTTCTGGTATAAAGGATCAATGGAGTAGATCTATGTACTACCCAGTTCTCTGGGGACTGTGTGAAGTCTTCTATATCTAGGATGGGGAATCTCTGCAGGGTATCCTGCATCCAATTTATGGGCACTCCCAGTGGTATCCCACAGGATACCCCGTAGTCAAGTGTTGAGCTGCCACAGGCTGCCTACTTACAACTGCAACCCATGCCCTAACATCTAACTCACAATAAGAAAATTGAGACAATCATCCCCTTGCTTCCTATCCCCATAGTGACTCTTTAGTTCCTGCACCCAAATTGGCTCACTATCTAAGTGGCCATGAAGTCAATACTTCTCTAACTAGAACCCATCTGGGATTCCACCTTCTCTATGGTTACCATAGATATGTGGAAATAGACAAATTGTGTGTACCCTGGGGTGTCAAACTCTGTTCCCGAGTGAACACTGAGGATTTGATGAATCTAGCTCCGTGAAACAGGGCATCCTTGGGGATGAGAACAAAGGCATGGGATTTCTCTATGCCTGGTGCATTGGCCCCATGAAAGCACCCTACTCTCTTTGTTGGGATACTCCTGACTCTTGTCTCCCATGTCACTTGACTTATCATCCTGCTCTTCTCCTAGAAAGTCCTTGGATTCTGCTCCATTTGGCTGGGCCTTGTGCTGAACCAAGCCTTCCTTGTGAGCAGGGGACAGAGAGGGAGGAGGTCAGTTCCCTACACTGGGAATGAAAGAAAATTGGATATAGATCATGACCACAGAGGAGAGGGGAAATAATGAGTACAGGATGCCCGACTGCAGGCCTCAGGAGGGGATTGTGGTGTGTAGTAACTGTAGGGGAAGAGAGGTTGACCATGCCGCAGGCAAGAATGCCAGTGAAAGTCCAGGCTAGACAGGGTCATTAGGGTAGAATGTCCCAAGACCAGAGGTGGGCAGAGGGGCAAGGGCAGGGCACAGAGGGGGCAGTGCCTAGTATATACAAGAATTCCTAGATGAAGGTATGTTGAAGGTATTGACCAGGTAGGTAGTTGAAAACTGAACTGTGAGAGGCAGTATGAGTAAGGTAGGAATATCACAGACATTAATCTTAATCACCTCTTATAAGGGATACAAGCTTCCTGGTCTTTCAACAGTACAATTGCATTTTCCCCATTTCATGCTATATTCTTTGGGAGAAAGTCACTATATCTCCTTTTTTATAGATGAGTAAACTGAGACTCAGCTAGGTGAAGTTGATGGGCCAAAGTCCCTCAGCTGTGAAGGAGATAGGGTCAAGTTTCTATTTATTTTCACATGTTTTTAACAGCTTCCTTGAAGAACATGCTGTGTACCATGGATTTCATTCCCACACAATGTGCGATTTGCTAACTTTGATGACTAAATGTATACATGCGACTAATGGTTTTAGAAGATTTCAGCCATTTCCTGAGATCACTCCTATCTGCTTTGCTGTGCATTGTGGCTATCTACCCCCAGTCATATGCAAACAGCACTCTGCTTTCTTTCCGGAGATTTACTTTCACCAGAGATTTCATCTAAATGGAATCAGGCAGTATTTGGTATTTTGTAGTTGGCGTCTTTCATTTAACAAAATGCTCTCCATGTTCATCAATGTTCTAACATGATCACGTCATCACTTTTTATTGATAAATCCTATGCTATTAACACATTTTTATATCCAATCTTTAAGTGATGGATATTTGAGTGGCTTTCCATTTTGAGCTGTTACGAATTCTGCTGTTATGAATGTTGTGTACATCTCTCTCTGTGGACTGAAGCTCAGAGAGTGGGAATGACATGTCACCTCATCCGGCAAGGTGAGAGCAGATCAGGATTTGGTACAACACATACTTTTATCTCTTTACTTAATTATTCATCACCTTCCCCTGTATGGCATGATCTCTGAGAAGATAATGATTTTATTTTCCTATTCAGCTGCTATCTCTCTTGTATCTAAATGCTGCCTGGCATGGAGCAGGTGCTCAGTAAGTATCTGTTGAATATTCCCATGCTTCATTTCACAAAGATTGTCTGAACATTTACTCTGTATCGCAATCTGTAGCAGCTATGAGGATTAGGGGTGAGTTAGGGAGGATCAGTGTCATAAGAGGTCTCAAGTTTTTAGCAGATCTAGAAGTTTTTTGGTGAAATATTCAGAGTATTTTAGTAGAGAATAGTATCATCTGCAAATAGGGACAATTTGACTTCTCTCCACCTCTGTTGGAATCCCTTCTCTTTCTATCCCTTTCCATATTGCTCTGGCTTGAATTCCAGTACTATATTGAACAAATGTGGGGACAGTGGCCACCTTTTTCTCATTCCTGACATTAAAGAAAATGATTTCAGTTTTTCCCTGGTTAGTATGATGTTGATTACAAGTTTGTCATATATAGCATTCATTATGTTGAGGTGCATTCCTTCTATTCCTAGTTTCTTCAGAGCTTTCACCATAAAAAATGTTGTTTCAGGTCAGTCTTCTTCTGCATCAATTGGGATGACCATGTGATTTTTGTCTTTGATTTTGCGTATGTACACTAGTACACCTTCACTATTAATGTTGAAAAATACTTGCATTCCTGCAATGAATCCAACTTGATCACAGTGTACATCTTTTTTATATGTTGTTAAATTTGGTTTGCAATATTTTTTGAGAATTTTTACATCTGTGTTCATTAAAGAGACTGTTCTGTCATTTTTTTTATGTGTGTGTCCTTGTCCAGTTTTGGGAGGAGTGTAAAACTGACTCCATAGAATTGGTTTAGTAGTATGTCTTTCCTTTCTATATTATGGAAAAATGTGAGAATTATTGGTGTTAGTTCTTATTTTATTGTCTGGTAGAATTTGAGAGTAAATGCATTGGGTACTGGGCTTTTCTTTGTTGGTAAACTTTATTACTAGTTCAATATCATTGATTATTACAGAAATATTTTGGTGATTTATATCCTCTTTATTCCATTTTAGTAAGTCAATTCTAACTATAAATTTATTAATTTTTAAAAATTTTCAGTTTATTTGAAAATAAACATTCTCCTCAGGATTTTCATAGAACAAAGTTGTCACAACATAGTAGCATAGAAGCCAAACTACATAATAAACATACAGAGAATTAGGAAAATCTGAGCAATCCTCAACCCAGTCCTGAAACAACCTGTATGAAAGAATTACCAAAGAACCCATATATTTTAACTGTTTCCATTGGAGTGTCTGGAAGAGAAGTTAAAGGTTTGAAGAATAAAAATACAAGGAAAATAGTGTTGAAAACTTTGCAAATTCTGAAAGGCAGAAATAAAATGCTCAGAAAGCATTTTATATCTGATATATGATCAATCTGCTCAAAGAAAAGATGAAGAATAATCTTCAAAAATAGAGAAATTGAAATGTTATATATGATGGAATTTAAGTTTGGGAAATCTCACCAGAAATCATAGAGGCCAGAAAAATAGGCTCACATTGATAATTAGAAGATCCAAATAAAGCAGCAGAGACATTCTTTGCTCTATCATAAAGATGGGGCCCCGTCTGTTCTGCTACTCCAGTCTCTAGAGCTTGTGTTTCATTTCATTGCATAAAACCAAGCTGGGCAAGAACAGTGGATCAACATCACGTTCAGGGTGAGGCCCAGGCCTCCTGGGACTCAACACCACCCAGCCTTCCTGCTCTGTCTCCAGGCCCACTTCCACAGGCTTCTCACTTCCTGCCCCTCAAGTGTCCTGAACATGCCCCAAAGAAGGATTTTGAGCAACTGTTCCTTTTTGACATGGAAATTCAACACATGGGTTTCTCTGAGATACAGCTGTCCAAATTCTCTCTTATTGTCCAGATGTTCAAAAATCCATTAAATAATTGAAGGATTTTTTTCATTTGCAAGAATTAATATAAATAATACAGTTGTAATTTTTCCTTCCAATAAATATGACATACAATCATGATTTTCATAATTCCTGTAGGAAATCTTTGTGCACAATTATGAAAGCCAGCCTGGTGGAATAGCTCATGTGGTAGAGCACATGCCCAGTAAGTGTGAAACCCTGAGTTCAAACACCAGTACCAGGGAACAGAAAACTGATGAAGCCTATTCGGGGTCACAGAAACAAAATCCTGTTCCTTAATGAACTCTCTTTAGAGGATATCAGGTTATTATGTTTAACTACCATAAATGGAAGTCATTTTTAAATCGGGGAAGGTGAAGGGGTTTATATTATTCCTTTTTTAAAAATCTTTAAAAAATTTCCAATCATACTTTACTTGTGCAGGGTGGCTGCATTTTGATACTTCTAGATATGCTTATAATGTATCCTGAATAAATTCACTCCTTCCATCACTCTCCTAAATCTCTTCTTCCCCTCATATCAAAACAATTTCATTCAGTTTAATTATCCTATTTTCATACAAGTATATAAAGGACATTCATGATATTTATCCTTTTCCACCCTTTGCATTCACCCTCCTACCTCCCATTAGTGTCCACATTAAAACAGGGCTAATTTTACATTTCAACCTTCATTTTGTAAAGTGCATATTGATTATTCAATGGGCTTTCTCTTTGGTACTTCATAAATAGATATATTGTAATTTAATCAGATTAACTCCCTCTATTGTTCTCTCTTTCCTTATTCCTCTATTATTTAGCCACTTACTTAGGTCATCTTCATACACAGATGCACTATATGCTGATAATATTTTCTCTGTATCCTCTTTTCGTCTCCTGCCAATACCAATCCTTATCCCATCCAAACTGTCCCACTTTTATAAACATATCATATGTCTATATGTATAAAATAATGACACCATCTCAGAAATCCCAACACTTATGTCTATGTATCTGTCATTCATGGTTATGAAACTTCTGAATATCCTTTTTTGGATGCAAATATGCTTTCATGGAAGGAAAACACGCCAATAATATCCAAACCAGAGAATGATTCAGACCTTTCTTTCTTAGGTTGAAATTTCCAATTCATAGGACAATCATGTATACATGTTTCCCTTCTGCAGACACCCAAGAACCTCCAAGAATCCCCATCTCAGGTTCATGGAACATTTTAGAAGGAGAAACAATAGTTTTCTTAGAGAACCAACAGCCCTCTTACCAAGTTAACAGAATGAAGCTGCAGAATGTGGGTGTTGGGCTTCAAGCCAGCACGAACTGAACTGACTTTCTTGGAATATTCTGCTGGATAAGGTGGCTTGGTTCTGTGGGAATTTGACTAGTTGCCAATGAATCACAAATGTAGATGATTTCAAATAAGAATAGTTGAAACTAGCCAGGCAGAGCCCTATATTTCTTCTAGTCTCCAGCTATACTATGGTTTAGCCTCTGTAAGCCCCTCCCATGTGGGATCTTTGCTGTCAATAAACCTCGTGCTTGCTTCACTCTTGACTCCTGCCCCATGTCTTCACTTATTTACTAATAATAAATAAATGAAATGGGCATGAATTTGGGATTAGCAATCCCAGTGTAAGCCCCAGGGCCCAGAGGGAGGGAGTTTGGTCCCCTTATGCAGAAATCTGACATTGGTTCCCACCATAAGAGCAGTGGGCCATCTGCAGTGTTCATGTCCACCAGCTATGACCCCTTCCTCCTTAGGTGTCCATGAGGAGGTGCCCTAGCCACAGCCAAGTAGCCCTAAGAACCCAGTGGCTGCATAATCAGGGTCAATGCTCTGACTGGTTCCAGGCCTGAGGAAACTGCTCCAATCTAGCACCCAATATGAACTGTAGCCACTTGAAGGGACAACAGTGGCCTACCATGGAGGTGAAGAGCGTGTTTGGAGCTGACTTTCTTTTGTTTTCATTGAAAAGGTCAAGACCTGCAGAATGAGGAGTGTATGAATTACTATAGTGTGTTCACAAAATACCCAATGTTGATGTTTTCGTGGGCTATGCAGACATCCATGGAGAATACTGCTGATAAATAATGATGAAAAAAAATCACAAACTGGATTTAACAGCCAGTTTACTGCTTAGGATGTTTATACAAAAGAAAGAAATAGATGACAGTGCTTTTGGTTCAGATGCACTAATAAAGAAGAATGTTTTAAACAATGTGTTGCATCCTGACAAGCATAGAAAAAAGCCACACATTAGTATGCCCCAAGATTTCAGACCTGTGTCTTCTGTCATAGATGTTGATATTCTCCCGGAAGTACATCCCAGGAGAAGTGAGCATGGCACCCTTAGCAAGTGATGCACTCAAGGAATTTGAAACACAACACATGGTTCAGATCAAAAACTCTTCTGGAACAATCCTAACATTATGAAAACATTGTTCTCCAAATGAAGATGCCTTGAGGACTTATAAACCTGACTCTACTTAAAGTTATGTACCTTTGAACCACTGATGTGGGATAGGAATGAGAAAAGTAATGTTGCAAGCTTAACGTGTTATTAAAATAGTAGGATGACAACTGTTAATATAGACTGTGGGGCTCAGAGGTCAATTTTAGTCTAAAATGAAGGAGCTTTCGCTAATGAAATTATGTGCTTTCGCTTCTTTTTTCTACAGAAAACTGGACTTCAGAGCACATTCCCATAACTGTGGGAGAACACTGGATCCCTCCTATTGGAAGTGGTTGCATATTTAACCTGCTCTGCAGAGCCCAATTAATTTGCCCTTTATCTTTTTGAAATTCTGATGTGAAGAGGTCTGATTTTTCCCTTTTGGAACACTGAGGATCTGGGCTTTTATGCTCCCAAAATTGTATTTTGCTTTCTTTAATGTATTTTCCTCTGTTCTTAATTATAGAAAATATTTTCTCAAAAGCATTTTTCCCATTTTCTAAAAAATCAAATCAGTGGGCCTCGGAGTTGCTTCTTACATTGCACAGACTGGAGCTCCCTCCGTTCCTTAGTTGTGACACTGTGACAGAATCCCAATTACAAACAAATTCTGGGTGATCATAGTTCAGGTTTTCAAAAGAGGTTCCACTGACTCTCTCCTTTGATCTCTTCTTGTCTTCGTTCCCAACCTCATTAGAAACCATTCCTTTTCTTGTTAGTATGTGTGTGTACATTTTGTAAGTGTGTTCTCACAGTCTTTTAATGTATTCAAGTTGCAGAAATCAACACCCAAATTAAGAGATTTTTTACATACAGGACCAACTGGTGCACTTTTTTGTACCAAAAATTGGTTTTTATCCAGGGATTTCTAGAAACACTGCCTAAACTTTATGAAAACTATGTACTTTTCACCTCTGATGGTCAGAGTTTATAAATTTCTCCTCTTTGTTTTCCAATGCAATGCAGAGTAAGCTCCTTTGCCCCCTTGCCTGACTTCATTGTGTCATGAGCACACATGGTGAAATATGCATCTATGTAGAAACTCAGGTTATTGTGAAGACCCTAAGTCCCTGTAGCTGATGAAGAGTTACTGATTTTTGGTAGGGCTAATATGGATATCTTTACAATAAATGTGCACTATTAAAACAACATCTAAATGACTTTTTGTGTAGTACTGGAGTTTGAATCAGGGCTTATAGATTGAGCTACTCCAAAATCCCTTTGTGTGATGGGTTTTTCAAGATAGGGTCTCACAAGCTACTTGCCTGGGCTGGCTTCAAACTGTGATCCTCCTGATCTCTGCCTCGTAAGTAGCTAGGATTACAGGCGTGAGCCACTGGCACCTGGCTCAAATGACCCTGTTTTGAAGGAGGTTTTCTATAATGGTGAAATAAATATATGAAGATATGATGTCTGAGTTAATGAGGATCACTGGATTCTGAACACTTCAGTGCATTTTGTTCACATTACTGCTAAGCATCTTTTCCCTAAACTATTAACTGACCACACATTATGTGATACAATGTCATTCTTGTTGACTTCAGCAAGCTCTTCCTTTCATATGCTACTATGAAGTAAAGGCATTCCAGCTTTAACATTCTGTAAGTCTTGAAAATTTGACCTTTGAATGGCAAGATCACGTAGAGGACAAAGCTCCTTTATAATGTGAGTGGTGCAGGGTCTCAGCATTTTAAATAAAAATACTTTCTCTAAGTTTTCAACATCAGAAATTTTCTCTTGAGAAAAGAATACTTTGGGGCTTGACTTTTGTACAAAGTCTATCTGTACAATAGATGGATGTATCTTATATCTATTTGTGAAATGTTAGGTCTCTTTATTAATTATTGAAAGTAAAATGAAGAAGCAAGGCAGAGAGAGAAAGAGCGAGAGAGGAGACTGAGAAAGAATCTGTGACCTCCACAAGCAGCAGGTCTTTGTTAGGGAGAGGAGGCCTGAGAGGGACCCTTGGCCATCAGACCATCAGAGTAACACTCGAGAAGGGTAAGACCATGTCTCTCTTGCAGGCTGGGGTTTGCAGCATCCTACAGTTGGAAAAGGGAGGCTGGAGGGGGTTGGGCTTTAGAAAAAGTGACTGCAAAGGGGGGATGAGGGAAGGTGCTGGACATTACCAGGGAGCTCACTGGGGCTGGACAGCCAGCCGTACATGTTGTTTCTCTGACTCTTTTAATGGAGGTCGCCATGCTTGCATTGTTCCAGTGTTCCTCAATACCCCAGCATGCCAGGCTTTTTGTTATATATGTGTGTATGTGTGTGTGTGTGTTTGTGTGACAAGGGGCATCACTGGTCTTCTGTCTGCTTTCTGCTGGCCAGGGATGATGTGAGGGGTTGTTGAGCCTGGAGAGTTTGTAGAAGCATGATGGCTTTAAAATGCTCCTCTGAGGTAGCCCAAGAAATGGCAGTAATACACTCCTGTAAAAATCTTTGGAGGATACTAATATGAAATGATAAAAACATTAAAGCCAGACAAACAAGGATAAGAGCAGCTGCCCATGGAGTAAGCCATGAGTACAAGGAGGAAAGCATATTAGTAGGCTGTGAAGATGTTAACTGTTGTGCCCTACCTTTAAGTTTTTTAATTCTTCTCTAACTATGCCAGATTTATTGGTAAAGAAACAGTAGAATAATACAGAAACCTTAAGGCGACAGATGTCAACAAAAGAAAGGGAAAAGGAACCAGTTTAAAGAACAGTTAGAGATGAATCAACTTGAGTTGTAGCACATTTGTACATGGAAGCAATGCTAGGAATCTCTCTGTATAGCTATCCTTAATTCAACTAGCCAAAACGCTTTGTCTTTCTTATTATTCTTATGTCTTCTCTTCAGCAAAATTAGAGATAAGGACAGAACAGGTTCTGCCTGGAAGTGAGGGGGGGTGAGGGGAGGGGATGGGGGCAGAGGGCAGGGGGGAGAAATGACCCAAACATATATGCACATGTGAATAAATGAATAAAAAAGTAACATAAAATAAATAAATAAATAAATACCCGTGGCATACACCCTGAAAAAAACAAAAGAACAATCTTTCCATAAGATGAGGCATAGCCCGCCTTTTTCAGCTGTGAGGAGATCTAATCCCCTCCTGTTTTGTAGGACCACCACCACTAAGATTTTATCTGATCCTGGATTGTAGAAATTTGTAAGGCAATGTCATTAAGGCTTTTTTTAGAGCTGTGGATAGTTTTTGGAATTGGCTGATTGACACCCCTAATCCAGCCAATCCTGACCCAATCTCCATTAAGAGGCCCAGTCTCATTACTAGGGGAGTGCGGCCGATATCTCTTTTTGTGCATATAAAGCTGACAATGGGACAGGAATGATTTCTGAGTCAGGGGAATCAGAAAATCAAGGATACAAACTCCCTTCCAGTTAATAGGTAGACATATATATGTGTGCAATCTGCACAGAAAGAAGATTCCTGTCGCAGAGGAGAGGCATCCCATTAATTCGAAAGAGAGGAGGGGTTCTAGCTGGTCTGTATTTTGTTTTCTTTCCTATGAGCAAAAGGAGATAGAGGGAGGCCATTAAAAGGGGTTGCAACTATAACCAACTTATCTTTGATGAAGGCGTTAAAAATATACAATGGAGAAAAGACAGCCTCTTCAACAAAAACTGCTGGGAAAGCTGGTTAAATCTGCAAAAACTGAAACTAGATCCATGTATATCACCCTATACCAATATTAACTCAAAATCAATCAAAGACCTTAATATCAGACCCCAAACTCTAAAGTTGGTACAGGAAAGAGTAGGAAATACTTTGGAACTAGTAGGTATAGGCAAGGACATTGTCAATGGAACCCTAGCATCTCAGCAACTAAGAGAAAGGATGTACAAATGGGACTTCATAAAACTAAAAAGCTTCTGCTCTACAAAAGAAATAGTCACTAAACTGAAGAGAACACCCACAGAGTGGGAGAAAATATTTGCCAGCTACACATCAGACAAAGGGAATTCAAAAAACTAAACTCTCCCAAAATTAATGAACCAATAAAGAAATGGGCAAGTGAACTAAACAGAACTTTCTCAAAAGAAGAAATTCAAATGGCCAAAAAAACATACAAAAATGCTCACCATCTCTAGCCATTAAGGAAATGCAAATCAAAACCACACTAATATTCCACCTCGCCCCTGTTAGAATAGCCACACCAAAAACACCACCAACAATAGGTATTGGTGAGGATGTGAGGAAAAAAGAACCCACTTACACTGCTGGTGGGATTGCAAACTAGTACAACCACTCTGGAAAAAAATTTGGAGTCTTCTTAAAAATCTAAACATAGATCTACCATATGATCCAGCAATACCACTCTTGGGGATATACCCAAAAGAATGTGACACAGGTTACCCCAGAGGCACTTGCACACACATGTTAATTGCAGCACTATTCACAATAGCCAAGTTATAGAAACAGCCAAGGTGCCCCACCACTGACGAATGGATTAAGAAAATGTGGTATCTATACACAATGGAGTTTTACTCAGCCATGAAGAAGAATGAAATCTTATCATTTGCAAGTAAATGGATGGAAGTGGAGAACATCATTCTGAGCGAGGTTAGCCTGGCCCAAAAGACCAAAAATCATATGTTCTCCCTCATATGTGGACTTTAGATCAAGGGAAAACATAATAAGGTGATTGGACTTTGAGCACATGATAAAGTGAGAACACACAAGGGAGGTATAAGGATGGGTAAGACACCCAAAAAACTAGGTAGCATTTTTTGCCCTCAATGCAGAGAAACTAATGCAGAAACTTAAAGTGACAGAGGCCAATAGGAGAAGGGGACCAGGAACTAGAGAAAAGGTTAGATCAAGAAGAATTAACCTAGAAGGTAACACACATGCACATGTCAACTGCCTGTATGGCTATCCTTATCTCAACTAGCAAAATCCCGTGGTCCTTCCTATTATTACTTATACTCTCTCTTCAACAAAATTAGAGATAAGGGCAAAATAGTTTCTGCCTGATAGCGAGGGGGTAGGAGGGGAGAGAGAGGGAGTGGGGGGGGATGGGAGAGGGTGGGGGGAAGGGGGGAGAAATGACCCAAACATATGAATAAAAGAAATTTTTAAAAAGAGGGTTGTAAGTGAGGGGAAGAAGCCATAGTGGATGTGGGGGATTCCATGATAAGTCGATGGGTTGGTGGATAGAGGAAAAGCTGGGAGTGAGATGTGGATAGCAGTTTGCAGTTATTTTGGGGGAAGGGATTTGGGAAGATTCCTGGCATGTTAACGAATAGAATGACTTTGGGGTGGAGTCTCCCATTACAAAAGTCTGATTTGACTGTAGTGAAGTTACCCTGGGGAGGAGGGGATGAGAAGAAGCTAAATGAAATTTTATTGTCCTTTTCCTATCTACCTACCTATCAAGAGGCAGGAATGATGGGGTTAACAGGACAGCCATGTTAGGACAAGACTCCCTCCCAGGTGACTTATTGGAAACTCCCCACCAGACCCCAAAGACTAACAAAGGGACAGTTGTTAACCTTTATCTCCCCGGATGGGTGCCAAGGATAATTGAGCAGACAGTAACCTAACTATAAGTTATCTTTCTTGGTTGCCCAGTAAAAGTATTTCTTAGTTGGCAGCATAAGGTTTTCAGGGACTGACTCCAGAGAGGAGTCCATGCTCTTTTAGAAAGTGCTATTTAGGGGCACTGTAATAGCCAACTGGGAAAGAAATGCTGCAGGGATCTTGGTTAAGCAGCCTGAACCAAGCAGGGTCACAGCAATGGTAGCAGTAGCTAGCAGGCAATTGCTCAGCAAGGGTTGACAATGGAGCCTATGAAGGTACTGAGTGAGAAAATTGCCCATCTAAATAGTTTGTGTGGGGAAGATAAGGGAAGCAGAGCCAGCACAATCTCCCTCCAACTCCTTGGTGATCAAGCAGGCAGATTCTTCCTTCCTATGTCACTCTGGAATACATGATGAGATAAAAAGGTCAACTGGAAGAGGCCAGGAACCTGCTAAGTCTCCACAGAAGATCAAAAGAGCCATGGGCAGAGGTGAGGCCCAAGACTTCAGGCTGAATTTCTAGTTCCCAGGATCAACCTTTCTACGCCTTGCAGGTGTTGGCACTATATGGTTAATAGCTGGTCTCTATTTAGCCACTATTTAGACATCTCCAGGGGCTCTTTGTCTCCATAAATCCTTCTTCATGGCCTCCTTTATGGTGCCACGTCTCCTGAAGTTTCCTGGTTTCCAAGAAGAGGGCATGGGACCCTGAAATGACTGAATGATGCAACCTGCAGTGTCCTTTTCTGGCAGATAGGTTCTATTCATTTCATTTTATGCATTTGATGAAACAACAGTAAAACTGAGCGCCCTTCCTCAGCCTACGCAGATAACTGTGGCACAACCAGAGGCTGAACCCTGCCTGAGTGAGACCTGAGCTCAAGCTCTGCACCCTGGTGCCTCCTCATCACTTAGTCCTACTATATTAATGTCATCTTTTCTACAGTCCTTCCAACCCATAAGAAGCACAAACACTAGGAGGAGGGGTACTCCTAAGTTTCCCAGGCCCAGTCTGTGCTCCATTCTCCTGAGAATGTAGGGAGCACCAACTATTAGCAGAGGTTTTTTCCTCTGTTACAATCAAGCCTTGAAGCCTAGAAGTCTAAACTAATACAAAAGTATTAGTTTGAAGTATTGAATTGTGTAAAGGTTATATACTAGATATATTTGGATCTTTACTGAAAGAAATACAGTAGTGTATTACTCCATACAAATAAGAAGTCAGTTTGACAGAACAGTCTGGAATATGTCTAAGTCATAAATACATCGTGATTTGGAAGTTAAGAGAGTATTATATTGTATTAAACTTAGATCCACATTATTTAATCATTATGAAAATGCCAGCTTGGTCCCTCTTCACTGCAGATTTTTGTCACTTTAATGTGACTTGAGATCTCCTTATTCCCAAGAGAAGAGACAAACTCTTGCGTGTCAGACAAGGGAAACACATCTGACAGTCCAAGGACATGGAAAATTCGCCATGACACAGGAGTTGCAGAAGTTTCAAGAGGTGGGAATGGCATAGAGTAGTAAAAGTAGGCTTGAGCTGGCTTTGTACTCTGAATCATTCTGCCTCAGCTTCACCAGTTCTGATATTATAGGTACATGCCACCACGCCCATATATAATGAATATAATAGTGGGACTACTTTGAGAAGGCTATGAGGATGAGGGAGAGGAAAACAGAATGAACAGAAAGTGATTAATGATGAAATTTGTTGTGTCTGTGTAGGAAGATAGCACAACAAAAAGCACTGAATGTTAGTGAATAATAGAATTTAGGAGGAGAAGGGTAAGGGAGTGTAATAGACCTGGTTGCTATAATTAAGTACAATATATTTATGGGTGAAAAACCATGGTGAAACTCCTCTGAGCAATTAACCTATAATTAAAGATTAAGGGCAGGAATGTTAAGCAGATACTGTTAGGATGTTGGTACTAATGTGAAGGGGGAAGATGAACGGAGAGAGCAAAGAACAGTGAATATGGTTTACCTACTTCACATACTTGTATGAAAGTAGAAAAATGAAACCTATTGAAATCTTTTAAGTAGGCTGGAGGGGAATTAGGGAGAAGGATGGTGGGGGTGAACCTCGTCAAGATACATTGTAAGCATATATTGAATTGTCACAATGAAACTCCCTGTTCCCTGTACAAATATATATATACATATATAAACGTTTATATATATACATGTATATATATAAATGTTTAAATAACTGATAAATTGAAAAAAGACACAAAAAGGACAGGGGATTATCTCAAGTGGCATAGTGCCCACCTAGTATGTGGGAGACCCTTAGTTTAACCCAAGTAACATAAGAAAAAAAAGAATACAAAAATGAATGCTCATGCTCGCTGTCATCACAGATATGAGGTTCCATGTGGAAAGAAAGTCGCAAGCCATCATTGTGACCTGCGCTGAGGTGTAGGAAAGGTCTATACTCATCAGAATTATCTGGCTTTACTAACAGTTGTGCCTCAACGTATTACCCAACAAGATCAATGTCAGAAGAAGGCAGGTGGTTTCAGCTCACTGCCTCCTAGAGTAACCCTAGCAGCAATGTGACATGAAGATAAAATAAGCATCCTTTGTGCATTCCTGTAACTGAATACAACTTTACAGGCCACCATTCCTACAGTGGAAGACTTAGCATGATTAATTTCAATCCCTGGGTCAGCAGGCAGACAACACTCATTTGCTGTGTTACCAAGTCTCACTGTAGCTTCCATTTCATGAGACATTTTGAAGGAAAAGCTAAATAAAGATGATAGACTTACTCTCCTTTTTAGAGCCTCCCATTATGGGGCTACATCCATGATAGCTCAGGTCTTGGATCAGGCACACAGAAAGGCTGGTGTTGGGTCAGTTTTCCTCTTCCTGCCTGTTCTCCCTGCCAGGCATCCTTAAACTATGCAGCTATTACCTGAATTATAGCAAAGAAGAGATATTTAGGTTGTCACGTTTCTCCTGTTGACACTAACTTTAGTGAATTGTCAATCATATACTGCATGTTCCTTAATATGAAGATGAGTTTAAATTATCACCATATGTTTGATTAGATTTAACCTACTAAATTCACAAGGTTTTTTAGAGATTTTCTCATCACCTATGATTAAGGATAGTTTTTTGATATATTATGTCATTAACATTTTGCTTTCATTCCCAAACATTGTTCAGCGTGATTTGGTTTACAATTTAGGAAAATGGTATAAATTCCCCAATGCCAAAGGTCACTAGTGCATGATTCCCACTTTTATTTACTTCCACTTAATTATTTTGCAGATTTCTCTTTCTCAGAACTGATCACATATTAAATAAATTTACTTTTTAGCCTACCTGATTTAAACCCATAGTTCGTGTCTGTCATCCATGGCCCCTGCTGAGATGAGATGCTTGAATCAGAGCTTGGGCAGAAGGTCAGACTAGCAGAAGTGTCATTGTGAAAGCTGGATGAATTCAAGTGACTGTATTAGCTTGGATTGAATTTATAGCACAGCTTTGATTTGAAACCTGAAGTGGAATGTGTTCTAACTGCTTCCCTAACCTGAAAATAAATTATATATTCAATTGATCAGTTTTTGATATGTGTTTTAACTTTATCTCAAAGAAATTTGAATAGTTTATCTTGAAATGTGTCAGAATCAGAAACAGTGGAAATGGTTAGAGCTGGTATTTCCAACCAGGAATGAAGCCACATTTTATTCTGAGCAAGTATGCTTTGTTCCTGATTCACACAGAAATTATAATGATCAATGCATATATTTAAGCAGGCATTCACATTTTTGCTTACTGAACAAGCTTTCACAAGGAAAGAATAGTCATGTATAGTATAAGGATTCTGCTTTTTAAAGGAATCATGGACTCTTCAGTGATGCACTTGATCACGTAAAATATACTTGTCTGGAGAGTTGTACAGCAGCACACCTTAGTATGGCAGGTGTTCATTCAGGCATTCTATGACAACCTGTCATGGCTGTGATACACTGATGCACACCCTGCCTTACATCCCATTGTCACTGTGAAAACTGGAGTTTCACATTAGACAGCAGCTGGGACATTTTCATGTTCATCCCTAGAGTCCTGTGAGATGGAAGATCCTAATTGCTGCTGCATAGGTAATTTCACAGGGAGCTTCTGACTGCTGCTTCTTCACGTGGACAAGTTCAATTTTACACAACCTATTTTCTTTGTGGTCTTTCAATTCCCACATTCCATTTTCTGTACTGATTTTTAAATGTGTTTTATAATTTTGTCATATTATTCAATTTTCATATTTTATTCAACTATCACACTGGTTGTTTCACATATTTTCCTAAATTCAGAAAAATATGAACCTTTCCTCTTGCCAATATTGGGCACACCATTCTAGAGAATAGATGCAGAAGAGCACACCCACACTGCCTTCATCAGATCAAGAGACTCATAATACTAAATACAGAAGTAGTCATTCTGAAAGGACAATTACAGCCACACTCTTTTGTACATAGATGTAAAAACAAAGCCAAAAGTTAGAGTCTTAATACATATTTTTAAAAGAAAGAAAGTGAGTTTTCCCAGCATCACACTCTTGGATTCATTAGAATTGTGTCCCTACCCTTTGTAGCTTACAGGGAGAAAGGGAAAAAAGACAGTGCTATCAGGTGAGTGGAGTAAACACTGGTTGGTTGAGAAAAAGTGCCTAGGTGGTCTTCAGTGAGGGTCCTGTGCACGGTCACAGGCTGTGGTTGTTGATGGATGGGTATAAGGTAGATAAGCTTCTGTCCCATTGCCCTGAAGGATATAGTATAGATGGTTACATATTGTGAAACCCAGTTTTGGTGAGGATGATATGAGCAGGAAGTTACCTGTTCTCTTCTGGCCTTTGTCCTGTGGCTTACTTGGTGACTGATATCACTAGTCAGCAGACAGGATTGTCACCATCCTTCCTTAAAGCCCAGGGGACTCAAGGTCCCCATTGATTAGCATTGTCCAGTCAGCCAAGGTTGGGCAGTTGAATAAAAGTTCATTCTTGGCCCAGATATCAAGTGACAGTTGGTTTGGAATGTCCTCATTTTGAGCCAGTTGGAGAGCCAAGAAGATCACAGGTACCCTAAATGGTCACCTGTTCTTCAGAAAGGATCCCTAAGAGGCAGTTCATAGAGAGAAGTTCCTGGGAGAAGATGCCCGCAAGTGTGACTTTCCTGATGTCCATTACAGGAGCTACATTTTGTGGAAACTGTCATAGGTTAGGATAAGATAGTTTCCCTTCTGTAAAGGCCCAATTCATTTTGATTATTAGTTTGATTGCATTAGAAAACTGCTTTGTGCCTTCAACTTTCTCCTAACTCAGGAGCCTCTCTTAGGGCAGCAGTCTTCCAAGGCTACTGATGATCTGAGAAAGCGAGGCTGTTAGCTCATGTTTTCACAAAATCATGTAGAGGACTCAGGTGCTCAGGGAGCTCTGTCACCAGGAAGACAAGGACAACCCTCTCTTTGAGCCATCACTCACTAAGTAGTGTTTTGAATGTTTTGAATTCAGTTACAATCTCTACATTCAATTATCTGAGCAGTAAAATAAGAATTTCAACCCTTTCCCTGACAATAACTTGGGGTTGATTTAAAGTCTTAGGATATAGCAGATGTTATGCATGAATCATCTACCAAAGTATAAGAAGAATTGCTTATTGACTGTGCACCAAAACTAGTTATGTAATTATAGCATTGAATGCATTAAGCAATGTATCCCCATGTTTTGGTAAGTACTCTTTTTCTTTGAAATTCTAAGAGAAATTGACCCCATTTTTTAGGTTACACATATTGGTGAGATTTTTCAGTGTATGGCTTTCTGTACCTGGCTGGCTGAAAATGACAGCATTCTTTCTACACAGCAAAACATGCACATGTCAGATGAGGGTATCCTATAATTGTACAATGAAAATGTGAATCCAAACACCACATTGAACACCAAAATAAGTACAATATGACATGTAAATGGAAATGAAAATTTAGATCTACGAAGATTACTAATTGTCTTTTGATCTTCCGCCAGCAGGATGTCCACAGCTGTCTCTATTGTAACTTATTTCCAGGATCTTCTTGCTCACTTCCGAAAATGGTTCTCTGGAAGCCATGACAATCTATAACTGCCCACAAGCAGTGGATCACTAATACCTACATGTTTTCAGACAGCAGGTGCAGCCTTCAGATGAAGGTACCGTGCAAATTTTATCATTCACTTCATTTGGGGAAAATGTTAACCTGCCATAATCTTTTACTTCCTGTGTGCCAGTGTAAATTCATTAGATCAGTTATTAGTGCTCTTACTGCAGAAATTCAGATCTATTTATTGCTTTATGCTTGGCTCAGGTTTTTTTAGTAATCAGCATCTCAAATTAATGTTTAGAATTCTGGTTAATGGTTGAAAATTAGCTGAAACTGGTCTCTTTTTGAAACAGTGTGTTTATACTTGCTACGTATTTGCTGTGCCATAGCTTTTCCTTATTCTTTTTCAATCCATCCACTGTGTTCTACCTGTCTCTATTTTGATAGAGCATATATGTGATTCCATTCATTCTGTTGTTTTTGAATTACAATTTACTTTTTTACATTTTTTGATTGGTAGACTTTGACTTCTACCTTTAGATCTACACAGTTAGTACTCTCTTCTAATAGTGTACTCAACTTTTCTGCCTCCCATGTCTGCAACATCGTTCTTGTTCACATTATCTTTCCTTTATAAAGGCCCAATTCATTTTGGTTATTTAGTTTGATCACCTTTATATCCTTGTAACAATTGAGGGAAAACAAAAGGGAAAGTATTCATTTCTTATTTATTCTTTCCCTGGTGATATTCCTTTTCTTTTTTTTTTAACTGTAAGTCCCAATGTAGTTTCTTCTCTCTGAAGAACGTCTTTATTATTTTTACAAGGCAGATCTACTGTGTTACAATGACTTACTTCTTGTCTATTTGGAAACTCCTTTATTTTTCTTTCCTTTTGAATTCAGTTTCATGGAAACAGAATCCTAGGTGGATGTTTTCTTTTTAAACCAACACTACAAAAATTTTCACTCCAGTGAAAATTACTGTTTGCATCATTTTTGCTCAGAAGACTGATGAAATTCTGTCATTTCTTCTACATAGTTCACCACGCTTTTCTAAAACTGGTTTCAAAAATTGCTTCACTCACTAGTTTCTTCCATTTTGAGTTTGATACACCAATGTGTAGATTTCTTATAGTTTTACTATAGCATTTACCCTTCCTGGTGGTCTCTCAGATTCCTAGATATGTGAATTATTTTCTGTCACTGATTTTGTAACATTTGCTCTTATTACATGAAATATGACTTTTGTGCTTCTCTGTTTCTCCTCTTCTACCTCCTCTTTTATTCTTATATGTACATTCTATAATGTCCAATAATTCTGAAGTATGCTATTTTTTTCATTCTTATTTCATGTGCACTGCATTTTTAAAATACCTTTCTGACATATTAAACTCATATTCTTTCTTCATGTTCAGTACAGCCTACTAATGAGTTCCTTTGAGGTATTACTCACTTATGATGCAGTGCACTTATTAGATTTCTATTATTTGTTTATATTTCTTTTTTAAAATTTTTTATTATTCATATGTGCACACAAGGCTTGGGTCATTTCTCCCCCCTGCCCCCATCCTCTCCCTTACCACCCACTCCGCCCCTTCCCTCTGCCCCCACCCCCTCAATACCCAGCAGAAACTATTTTGCCCTTATCTCTAATTTTGTTGAAGAGAGAGTGAGATTCCATCTCACAATTTTCATTGCCAATCTTTACTTGCACATTGCCTGTGTTTTCCGTAGATCTTTTAATACAGTAATAATCATTATTTCAATCCCTCAGGCTGTGTCATACGTGCATCTGCCCTAAGTCATGCTTTCTCTCCTCAGCCAGGACTTTTTCTTGCCTTAGAATGTCATATAAAATTTGGTTGAAATTCTGACATGATTCATCTGGCTTCAAAAGCTGAGGTTTTAGGATTTGGGTATTTGTTTTCATGTAAGTATAAAGGCCTATCATTCTGGCTTTGTGCTGGACCTTGTCCATTTTTGCTGTACTTATGGTGTCAGAACCTCCTCACTTGCTCCCTCCCTCCCCAGCCTTCCCTGTGAGCAGATACCCAGCGCCTCTGTCTAGCTTTTTCTTATTTTCTCCCCACTTTCCCTTTTCTTTTTCTTTTTCCCCCCTCGCCCCCTTTCACCATTTCCCCTCGGAGGCGCTTCCCCTGGGCAGGGGCAGAGCCGGTGTCCCCCCCCGCCTCTCCCCGGCCCCCGCCGCCCTATGGCGAGAGGGAGCCCCCTCCTCACCCGGGCACCAGAGGCGACGGTTGGAGGAGCGGGACCGACGGTGGCGGCGGCGGCCTCACGTCCGGGCTCATCATGGAACTAGTTCGCTGATTGACCAACGACCGCAGCCGTGCGTCCCGCTGGAACGCCTGCGCCCGCGCCGCCCTCCGGCCCGGTTCCCCCTCTTCTCCCTCCTCAGTCGGCCCGGTCGCCTGTCGCCGCGCGCTGCGGAAAATGAGGTGGTGACGGGCCCGAATGAGCCCGCGTCTCCACCGCGAGGCCTACAGCTCCGCCGGGGAGGAGGAAGAGGAGGAGAAGGCAGCTACATGAAGCTGGGTGGCAGGCAAATCGAAAGGGTATGATGAAGTTTCCAGGACCCTTGGAAAACAGAGATTGTCTTTCCTGTTGGAAAAGGCACTCCCGGGGAAGCCCAGATGTGGAAAGTGAACGTGCCGAAAATGCCTACAAGTCAGACTGTTTCTCCATCCCAGGGAGATGAGGAAATTCGGTGGTTGGCCAAACTCAAGTACCAGTTCAGTCTTTACCCAGAAACATTTGCTCTGGCTAGCAGTCTTTTGGATAGGTTTTCAGCTACTGTAAAGGCTCACCCAAAATATTTGAGTTGTGTTGCAATCACCTGTTTTTTCCTAGCTGCCAAGACAGTTGAAGAGGATGAGAAAATCCCAGCACTGAAGGCATTAGCAAGGGATAGTTTCTGTGGCTGTTCTGCTCCTGAAATTTTGAGAATGGAGAGAATTATTCTGGATAAGTTGAATTGGGGTCTTCACACAGCCACACCATTGGATTATCTTCACATTTTCCATGCCATGTGGTGTCAACTAGGCCTCAGTTACTTTTCAGCTTGCCCAAATTGAGCCCATCTCAACATTTGGCAGTCCTTACCAAGCAACTACTTTACTGTATGGCCTGCAGCCAATTTCTGCAGTTCAAAGGATCCATGGTTGCTCGGGCCATGGTTAGTTTGGAAATGGAGAAACTTATTCCTGATTGGCTTCCTCTTACAATTGAACTGCTTCAGAAAGCACAGATGGATAGCTCCCAGTTGATCCGCTGTCGGGAGCTGGTGGCACACCACCTTTCTACTGCAGTCTTCCCTGCCTCTACATTCCGTTTATGTCTACCGTCCTCTCAAGCACACCCTGGTGACCTGTGACAAAGGGCTGTTCAGATCACATCCCTCCTCTGTCTCAGGCCCAGATTTCGCCAAAGACAACAGCAAGCCAGAAGTGCTGGTCAAAGGTACTACCTTCTACCATCATCTCCCAGCTGCCAGTGGGTGTAAGCACACCTGTGCTAAACGCAAAGTAGAGGAAATGGAAGTAGGTGACTTCCATGATGGAATCAAACGGCTCTACAATGAAGAGAATGCTTCAGAAAATGTGGGTTCTGTGTGTGGCACTGATTTGTCAAGACGAGGGACATGCTTCCCCTTGTCCACCTCTGCAGCCTGTATCTGTCTTGTAGTTTTCAACAAGTGCTAACCATCCAGTGCAAGCTAAGGTTGACTGCTCTGAGGATGAGAACACATAAAACCAGAAACGGCTATAGAGGGATATACACTTCATCAGGCTGATTTGAAGTGAGCCAGTGAGAAAAAACAAAAAAACCCCTATTCATTTGGTGGCTAGTTATAACTCAACATTATTTAACTTAAAGATATATATAAAACCAAAAGATCCAAAATATTTTTCAAAAAAAATTTTGTAGCATATCAGTTCCATTCTTTTTTCTGCTAAAATGTAACTTGCCCCTGTCAAAAACTCATAAAATTCCAAAATTCGTTGTGATCAAACTTTGTTCCCAGAGTCCTGATTTAATTTTCTGTTGCTTTTGCTTGCTTCTCCAGTGAACACTTAAATGAATTTTATGCATATTGATCTGCATACTCTGACGTCCACTGAATAGTTAACCCTAGAAATTTTATTTTAGTGAGACAGCCATGTAATCTATGATTCAAGTTCCATTAGTCTGAAAAGAATACTTTGGAATTGTCCTAGGTGAATCAGAGGTGGTAATGGAAAAAGTTCTCATTTACCAAATTGATTTTTGTCTCATTTTTTTTAGACTAAATACAAAATTAGTTTTCATTTTTGTTTAAAGATGACATGTAATTAGGACACTTACATTTGTTGAAAGGATTTTTGACATTTATATAAAAGAATTTGTGATAAAGTTAATATATCCAGGTGCTCACCAAAGAAACATGTATGTAACATATAATTAGAATTTTGTAACTGATGTTTTCACTCATTTCTAATCAGTAGGAGAGACTGTCTAGATATGGGCAGCTCTATGATTTGAGTATATAATACTTAATAACTGAACTCAGCACCCTAGTTTTATGTTATGCTATTAGGATTTTCTTGATAAAAGTTATTCCCCTTGTCTCCAACACTCTCCAGTCTCTGTATTATAATTATTGCATATAGTGCATCTGAATTAATATCCATCTATTTATATTTGTTGTTTATTTAGTATTTTTTTAGCGTATCACATCTTCTGCTGCCTTTTCTGGTTTGATACAGCATGTGAAGTGAATCCTTTTTTCTCTTGATTTTAGATGACAGTCACATTTCATTTATTGAATTATTTAGTTATTTGTGGTAGTAGGCTTTGAAAGCAGGACCACAAGTTTGCTTACTAGGCTCTGTGCCACCAAGCCTTTTTTTTGTTTTAATTGATTTTTCATCTAGGGTTTTTCCTTTTTTTGGCCCTAGCCAGATTGCTGCACGATCCTCCTATACTTGACTCCTTTCTTTCACATTGTTTTAAATAATTGACTTTGAGTCTTTCATTTACACCTACACAGGTGGTACAAATTTCTTTTGCCCTATCCCTTGTAACATTACTATTGTTCACATCAGCTTTCCATTTTCTATAATTGCCCAATTCGTTGTTGCTGTTACTTTGAATGCATTGCTATCATTAGAACAATTAATAGTAAGAAAAGAAGGAGTTGGAACATAGGACAAGCAGTAGAATGCATGCTTTCTTTGCAAGCCAAGACCTTGAGCTCAATCCACCAGAATGACAAAAATGTAAGAAAATATAGAATATTTGTTTCTTTATTGTTGATTCCTTCAGTGATATTATTATTTTTTAGTGTAGTTCTCAATAGAGTCTATGCCATTTTTCCTTCTCTCTGAAGAAAGTATTTCAATGTTTCTTACAATGTGGGTCCACTGGTGAAACACTCAGTTTTCCTCTGATAAAGGCTTGAGTTTTCCTTCCTAATGAAACAAATTTCACTAGACGCAGAATTCTGGGTTTGTGATTTCCTTCAAAATCAATACAACTCTTTGATCTCTTCTTGTTTGCATCATTTCTGATGATAAGTCTTGTGCTATTCTACCCTTTCATCCACATAGGTCAGAATGCCTTTCTATAACTGGTTATAAGACATGCCTCATCCACCAGCTTCCTACAGTTTGAATGTGATATACTAATGTACAGGTTTTTTTCTTGTTTTTAGCATTCAACTTACTTGATGCTCTCTGAGCCTCCTAGAGTTGTCATTTATTATCTGTCATGGAATTTGTAAAATTCCATGAAATATTACCTGAATTACATGAAATATTTTTCTCCCTCTCTGTCTCTTTCCCCCTTATCCTCTTCCTCCCAATCCTGGCACTTGTCCTCCTCCTTCTTATTCCCATGATGTATTTTTGTGATCATCTGACAATTCTTGCATATTCAGTTTTTCCCCAAAATTCCTATTTATTTTCATTGCAATTTGATAATTCCTTTCAGACAAGTTTAAGCTCACTCATTCTTTCCTCATCTGGCTGCGTATACCCAATTGGTGAGTCCCTTTGAGGCATTCCTCATTTATATTGCAGTGTATTTGATTTATACCTTCTCCTTATGATTCTTTCTTGGAGGTTCCATCTCACAGCTCTCACTGCCAAATTTTGCTAGCACAACGTCCTTGATTATTTTAGAGTTTCAACACCATGATCATCCTTATTTTCAATTCCCCACAATGTGCTATACGTGACTCTCCTCTAATACAAGCACTATCCTCAACCTGAGTTGTTTTCCCTTCTCTTTAACTGACCAAATAAATGTTTGTTTAACTTCAAATGTAATGAGTCAATGTACAAGAAGTAGCTAAGATAATTAGGATTTGGGTGTGAAAGAGCCTGTTAATCGAAGAGAAAATGGGATGTGTTTCATTTTTGTTCTACCTGGGTGTTCAAGAGGACTTGCTTTACTCAACATACCATTTTAATTATGTTCCCTGGGGTCTTTGGGGTTTCTTGCCACTCTTTCTAAAATGAGTATGTGTTTTGCTGCTCTCTGAGTTGCAATTCATTATTAATTTATTGAATTGCTCTTAATATGAGTGTTCCATTAGATATATATTCTCCTACTTTCCAGCGCCAATGCTGTCTTCATAAAAAATGCTGTCATCATTGCAGCGTGTTTATAGATACATGGGAACTAATCAAATTACCAGTGAGAGAAGAGGTTCTGTAGGCAAAGTTGGAGGAATTTCCTCCATGAAGTTCCAATATGGACCTTCAGATAAGTGACTATGTAGTGGAAATACCATGCTCAAGTGGAAAATCTGTCTCAAATCACTGAGCCTGCCATGGTTTCTGTGCACTTGGCAAGAAGCATTACAAAATGAGCATAGAAGCAAGAATTCTTCTGAATGGATTTTACCTTAAGGTAGGCTTGTGATTTCCTCTGAAGACAACCAAAATAGGTTGTTCTCTGCAAATTGGAGAGTGAGAAATGCTCAGAACAGGACAGAAGAATCTCCAAAATTTCTCTGTTGAGTCTCCCAATTGAAATTGGTTCAAAATGATTCTATATCTATCTGTAAGAAAGTAAGCTGGAATTATAGGTTGACCCACTTCGAGGTGAGAGGGATGTTGGAAGAGTGAAATAATATTAGATGATTATTTCATCAGCTTCTGTCTCTCATTTGAAGGTTTGAAATGATAGCAATTTCCTAATGAAGACCTTCAATTTCATCGGGACCCACGGTGTGTGAGAACCCAGTGGAAAGACCAGAGAGACACTGTGATTCAGAATGGCCAAAACTGGCGTGCAGAGGAAGAGAGATACAGTATATAAAAACTCATTGTTTGTGCTTGTATTTCTAAAGACTTTGTCATGGAAACTGTGGAAGCATCCACAAATGAGGAGGAAGACATTCCAGGAGGGCCTTAACATAACAGGTTTTACCTAATGGGATCCACTTTTGGGAACTGTTTGGTTACATGCGCTGCTTAAGAGGATCAGGAAAGAAAATAAAAAAGGAAAGAGAAAGGAAAGGATATCAGAAGAAAGGACAAAAGAGCAGAGACTAGAAGAGGAAAGGAATTTCAAAAGAAAGCAAAGGAAAATAAGAAAAGAGAATGATGTCTGATTTATTCTCCCCCATTAATGATAATGGGCGGAGGTTTTATGTTTAGTGTGCTGTTTAAGTATGTTTTCTTGGATATTTAAATTTATTGGGTATTTCTTTGGGAATTCAAATCAATCTTTTTCCAGAAGATGAGCTCTTTTCAGTCCATTGCCACAGCAAACATCAAAGTCTTGGGTCTTGATTGATAACCACTTTGGGGAAATCAGGCAAAATGGTTATTCTTTGGGTTTAGTGGTGCAGACTCCCTCTCTCCTTCCTCATCTGTCCCTCCGCCTCTCCAGCCATTCCTCTCCTTGTCCCTCTCTCCCTGCTCCCCTTGTTCTGTTTAGTGCTGAGGACAAACCCAGGCACTTTTGCCTAATAAACAATCACTTTACCACTGAGGTATATCTACATGTCCTTTTTATCTCCTTGACAAATATTACAAAGTATTTTCCTGTTTCTAAAGAAAGTTTAATATATAGGTTTTTTTGGAGGGTTGGGTATTTGTGGGGAGTGGCCTTACAACAGGGTGTTCCTTGAAGCACAAACTGGCTTCCTACTCCTGATCCTTCTGCCTAGGTTTCCCAAATGCTGAAATTACATTTGAATACCACCACACCACTCTGAGCTATAGTTTTTAGAATTTGCTATTATGTTTGCTTAGGTACTTCTCTTTCAGGCACCTCAATTATTTATCTGTTATATTCCTATAGTTATCATCAATGTTGTATGTTTCTTTCAGGTGTTTACCATTTCTCCTCAAATTTCTTTTGAAAATATTTCCTTCTCTTTCAACTTCGTTTTTGTGTCCCGATCCTTTACACCTTTCCTCTAATTTACATTTCAAGACTGATGTGGTGCTTTTAATAATTTTTATTCTCTTACTCCTGTCCATTCATCCCAGAGTCTCTCTTGTTCTCATTAATGAGAACTTTCCATGGTTTCTATCGTTTCATTTTTTTTGTGACACTTTCCCTCAAGTTTAAAAAAGTACCTTGCCTTGTTCGTTGAATAATTCTCATCAAGATTGACAAATTTTGTTTTTTAATTGCATTCATTTGCATATAATCTTCTTTTTTACTACCTGTGTATGGAATTGGCAGAAGTGTTTTCCTGTTGCTCCTTTTTGAATGATGTTAGCATTTATGAGTTTTTATGAATGCAAGATTCAGCAAGGCTTTTCCACCTAAGCAGAGTTTCTCCCCGATGTTTATGTGCAATGCTCACAAAAATGATATCTTCTTTCCTGACATTTTCTAACTCTGTGCATCATTCCTTACCATGAGTCTTTTCTCTTTTACCTTCCTGTACCTGTACTTCTCCTCTGTGATTCTATACCTGATTTTTGCTACTCCATGTGAAGCCTGACTTAAATGTGGCTAGCTGCTGAGACACTACCCTAAATTGCTGTAACTCCCTTTACTTGGATAACCATTTTCAGAAATATTTTGAAAGTTTAGATTTTTCACTATCTAAAAATGTATTTCTTTCTGCTTTATTTTACTTCTCTTTACTGTTAAGTGTTTTATTATTTTTAATGACTTGTTTTAGCTCTGGTGATTTATTTTCAGCTAGTGTGTGGCTGTTACTTCTTTTGAATCCTGTAATCTCCAGGTATGCCATGAATGGTCATGTGCTCCCGGGCCTATACCTCCATTGGCAAGTGGTTTTGTGTTTTCAGGCATGAGGGTTTTGAATGTCACAGGCTCTCCAAAGACCGTCCTATAAATATTTACCCATGTTATAATTCAAATCCTTTTTTAGAAATAAATGCAGAAAGTGAAACCTCTTCAGTTTTCCTGATTTTTACAAAATTTGATCCACATTTAAAAATATTTTCTATATTATGATAACAATATTATTTAAATTTCTGTTTCATTTTAATAGCACATAGTAATTGCACAGGGGCATTCACTGTGACTTTTACATATGTGCTTACGTTACATCTTAATTAGATATATCCACTCCATCTTTCTCATTCATCTCCCCTTCTTTGTTATATTTTCATACACAAAACAAAGTATGTCCACTGTAATCTTCCTCCTTCACCCTCTCTGTTTTCCCTTCCACTCCACTGCTACCCACACCTGATGGAACTTGTTTTACCTTGCTATCCTTCATTTTGTAAATGCATATTGATTGTAAATGGGTTTTCTGCTTAGTTTTTCAGAAACGTATATATGTGTTTTAGTCAGATGAATCACCTCTATTACTTTTCTATATTGCCCTGACACCCCAATATTAAACATCTTACATTGTTTTACATTGTAATTTTTCATGCACAGATGCAAGGTGTTTCAATATTTTTCACTCTCTGCCATTTTCTTACCTTGTCATGCCACCCATAGTCCATTCAGCCAGTCCCACAAATCCAATCATGTTCTTCTTTCTCTGTCTCTCCCCTTCCCTCTCTCTCTCTCTCTCATATATGTGTATATATATACATATATACATATGTGTGTGTGCATGTGTGTGGTATACACATATATATGTATATAATATATATTATTGATGAACATATGTGTGCATTTTTCTTATATGTCTAACTTCCGCTTATGAGGGAAAACATTCAACTTTCGGTCTTTGAGCCTTAGCTCTTTGATCACATTGCTTAACATGATGTTCTCTAATTCCATCCATTTACCTGCAAACATCATAATTTCATTCTTCTGTATGGCTAAATAACACATCACTGTGTATTTATACCACATTTTCTTAACCAATTCATCAGTTGCTGGGCACCTGGGATATTTCCAGAGCTTGGATAACGTGAATAGCACTGCAATAAACATGGGTGTGCAAGTGGCTCTATTATACCCTGGCTGAAAATACTTCAGGTATATTCTCAGAGGTGGTATGACTAGACTGTATGACAGTTCTGTTTTATTTTTTTTGAGGAATCTCTCTACTGCTTTCCATAGAGATTGCACTGATTTATGTTCCCACCCTGCATCCTGACCATAATTTTTTGTTGTTTGTGTTATTGGTGATAGCCATTCTGGCAGGAGTAAGGTGAGATCTTCTTCAGGTGGAAATCCAGTTTTCCCAACACCATTTGTTGAAGAGGCATGCAGGTTTGGGCCTTCTTTGTCAAATATTGAATGTATGTAGCTGTGTGGGTTTATATCAGATTCTTCTGTGATGGTCCACTGATTTTCAGGTCTGTTTTTGTACCAGTACCATGCTGCTTCTATTGCAATTGCTCTGTGGTATATTCTGAAATTACGTGTAGCGATATGTCCAGTGTTGTTCTTTTTTGCTCAGGATTGCTATGGCAATTGGAGGCATTTTGTGCTTCCATATGAACTTTAGGATTGACCTTTCTATCTCAGTGAGTAATGCTATTGGAATTTTGATGAGATTGCATTGAACTTGTAAATGTCTTTCAATAGTGTAGCCATTTTCACAATATTGATTCTGCTAATTCATGAGCATGGTGTGTCCTTCCATCTCCTAAAAGCTTCATTTATTTTTTTCTCTTCCATGATTTATATAGTTAATTTTACAGGTCTTTCACTTCCTTTGTTCAATTTATACCTAGATATTTTAAATTTTTGAAGCTATCCTGATTTCTTTCTCAGACTGTTTATTGCTTTTGTATAAAAATGCTGATATTTGCTTATTCATTTTTGTCTACTGCTATGTTTCTAATTGTGCTAATTGTTTATGAGACTTAAGAGGTGTTTGGTAGAGATTTTAGAGACTTTAAGGTATAAGATCATGTAATCTACAAGTATGCATAATTTGACTTCTTCCGTCAACATTTGAATCCTTTTTATTTCTTTCTCTGATTTTATTGCTTTGGGTAGGAGTTGCAGTACTGTTTTGAATAAGAGAGAGAAGAGTGGACATCCTTATCTCATTCCTGATTTTATAGGAACAGGTTTCCTTTTTTCCACCATTTAATATGATGTTGCCTGTGGGTTTGTCATATATAGCCTCTATAATGTTGAGGAAAGTTCTTCCACTTCTAGTATCTGCAGAGCATTTTTCATCAAAGAATGTTGAATTCTGTCTAAGTCTTTTCAGCATCTATTGAGATGATGATGATGTGATTTTTATCCTTGATTCTTTTAAGTAATATATTACATTTATTGATTTGTATATGTTGTACCATCCCTGGAATGAAACCAACTTGATATTGGCATATGATCTTATGAATGTGTTGTTGGATTTTGTTAGCAAGTATTTTATAGAGAAGTTTTGTATCTATGTTTGTCAGGGATATTGGCATCTTAACTTCTACCCTTACTGATATACCTTTAGTCTTTTTCATCTCTGCTTTTATTAATTTGGTCTTCTTCCCTTTTCTAGTTACATTGGCTAATTTTTTATTGATCTTATTTATTTTTTTCAAAGAATCAACATAATAATTCCAATATCCATCAATAATTAATATTAATGCTGGCTTGTTTGTGAAATGGGGAATCACAGCTACCAGGCAGACTGAGGCAGGAGGATCAAGGCAACACCTAGTGATTTCAAGGCCAGCCTGGGCCCCTAATGTAGATCCTGTGTCAAAAGAATTAAAAAGTCTGGGTATGTATCTGAGTGGTAGAATGCTTGTCTAGCACGGAGGAGGCCTTAGGTTCCATTCCCAGTACTGTTTTTTTTTTAAAAAGAAAGAGATAGAAGGAAAGTCCAAAAGAGAGACAGAGACATGGGTAGAAGGAAGGAAGCAAAGGATGGAAGGAGGGAGGGATGCATGTTGCAGAAAATCTCAAATTGGGTTTGATTTTTTTTTTTACTTGTTACACTGTGGTTTTTAGAAAAAAAAATATATATAGAAAATATATATATAATGCCACATCATAGGCTTATGATAGAAATATGATTCATTACTGATCTCTCCATGGTAAAGTTATTTTTCCCCTTTCACACTCTATTTTTGTAAGAAAGTTACTATATTCCCATTTTACTGATTTGTAAACTGGGGTTTAGGTGGGTGAATTTGATGATCCAATATCCTTCAGCTGTGAAGGACCAAAGGTCAAGTTTTTGCTTGAGTTTAACATGCTTTACCAGATTTATTGAGGTATAATCTATGTACCATAGCAATTAATTCACTTAAATATACAAATTGATGAATTTGATGTCTAAATTACAGATGACAGCAGCCATCACCACAACCTAGTTTTTAAGCACAATCCATAATTGCTCCATATTATTTGAACTTAACCTTGTTTTGTACCCAAACCCCTAAGGAAACACCAGTCTGCTTTCATTTTATGGATTTTCCTTGTCTGGAGTTTCATTTAAGTGGAATCATGCAGTATGCATCCTTTTGTGATTGGCTTCATTCAATTAGCATAATGCTTTCAAAATTCATTATTGTTTTAGTATATATTATATATTTACTTCATTCTTGTTATTGAAAAAATGTATTTTGTTCCCTATATATATATATATGTATATATATATAATGACATTTTATTTATCCATTCATCAGTTGAGGGATATTGAATTGCATTTAAAGATATTCTGAATAATATTGTTACAAACAACTGTGTGTGTGTGTGTAAGCACAGTCATTCATATTCCTCTTGGAAAATCCCTGTGAGTTAAAATACTGTGATATACAGTGAGGATATGGTACAAAGAACTGCCAGACCATAGAGTGGTTGAGCCATGGCATTGTAGAAGGGTTGCAGTACCTGACCCAGCAGGACTGAGTCTGGAGCAATGTCCTAACTGCCTAACATATAGCTTGATTTGCCTTGTGTTTGGTGGTATTTCCTCTCTAGCAGGAAAGAATTAATCTCTTGTATCTTCTCATATAAGGACCATCTCCTTTAAATTGTTTGCCTCTTCGTACAAAAGGAGATGCTGAAATACCTGGTTACCCACTTCCCCACATCTTATCTCCCAGATTTATTGAGCCCAGGTTGTTTTTTCCCACTAATTCTCAAGTTCTAAGTGAGAATCACAAGGCTTTCTTGGGTGTTAGACCTCTGGAATGAGGGATTGCTTAAATACAGGACAATGAGATTGAAGATTCAGATTCAGTTAGAATTCAATGTTGAGGAATCTACCATGTGTCTGCTCAAAAACAGAGGATGAGATAGTGCAGAATCATGAAATTCCTGTTAAAGCTGGCTGCAGTGGTCCTGTCATTGATTTGGTATACACACAGAATCCTGGGCTTTAATTCAAGCAATACATGCCAATAATCCTGGGCAGAAAACACTTCTGTATTTAAGCAACACCTGTTGACCCACTGTGAAGCCCTTGAATTCTGGGAGACAATCTTGTAAAATGCCTTCATTTCATGGAAGGGGGACACAAACCTACTCAGAAAGGTGGAGTGACCTACCTGGGTCATCCAGCAAGGTAAGGGCAGATCAGTTCATGGTCCCACCACATATCTTTCTCTTTAATTCTTTATTCCATGCTTTCCCTAGTATAGTGTGAGACCTGAGAAGATAATAATTTTCTCTCCATTCATTCAACTGCTATCTCCCCTACATCTAGGGCACTGCCTGGCATGGAGCAGGTGCTCAGTAAGTATCTGATGAATAAGCTTGGGTCCCCTATTTTCCTACTTCATTTCCCAGTAATAATCTGTGTATGTAGTGTGTACTACCGTGTATGACCTGGGTGGGGATTAGGTGTGTGCCTTCAGGATCTCAAGTACTGATGGTTACACAACACAGAGATGAGTGTGCACAGATTCATTCCATGACTACTGTTTGTAAATGATAGAAAGGAGATTGAGGTCTTGTTTGGATTACTCAGGTGGGTGGTCAGAAACAGCCCCATACCAATGTTGAAGATGAGGAGGTAAGGTCCAGGCACAAGGTATCTCCTGGGGTACTAAAATGTTCTACAAAGTACTCTATATTGTTAACTCATAGTTTGGCTGTGGTGAATCACTGAAGGTAGCCAGGGACCAACTGTGCCTACCTCTGATCATCTCTGAGGGCACTTGTTGACCGCTGATCAGGAAAAACATCTGGATTGGTTGTAATGATTATTTGGATTCATTTGTATATTAAAACAAATATGACAATTAACTGAGAAATTATGCAACATATCTATAACTGTATCTTAGAACAGCCATCAGTTTATAGCTGAAGAGATGGCAGGACATCCTAAAAATTATTTGATCAGAGGCTCCAAGGCAGATGGAAAATAGTTTCTGCCTGGTAGCGGGGTCGGGGTGGGGGGAGAGGGGGGAAAGGTAGGTTTGGGAGGGGGTGGGAGAAGAGGGAGAAATGACCCAAACATTGTATGCACATATGAATAAAAGAAGAAGAAAACAAGTAGATGGAAATAAAACCCAGATCTCCTTCACTCTTTGAGTTCACTTGTCTGACATGTCGTCTGTGAATGTTAACCTGGAAGGCATAAAATGAGCATGTGGGGCTGGCCTTCTATTTTTTGAACAGTGTTCTAGCAACATTTTCTTGGCTGCCCTGGAACTCCTAGGTTAGAGCGATTTTTCTCCCTCACCTACTTGAACAAATGTTGGGACCATGTAGGTTGCACAACGTGATTGAGAAAAGGCCATTCTTATTTCATATTTCTTTTTCCCATTCTCTTCTCCCCCTTTGGTTACACAGGGTTTTGGGGGTTCGTTATGTTATCTTTGAATATATACATGTAGCACTTTTTTGGTCCCCTTTCCCCTTAGTATTTTTTATTTTCACCTTCCCCCTTCATGTTGATTCTCCATCATACCACACCCATCTCAAATTCATATTCCATGATCGTCACCAATTTAGGTGTAGGTTTTACAAATTAGTGAAAACGTGCAATATTTGGCTTTGTGAGCTTGTCTTATCTCACTGAGCATCAGGATCTCCACTTCCATCCATTTTAAAACAAATGACACAATTTCATTTTTCTTTCAGACTGACTAATATTGTGTGTATATATATATATATATACATACATAAATGTATACATACATGTATGTCATATTTTTATCCATTCATTAGTGTTCTTGGAGTTATTACCTTGGCACTTAAAATATCACATTCCATTGTCTCCTTGCTTTTCATGTTGCCATTGAGAAATCTGCTGATATTCTGAAATCTGCTTGCTTTTATAGGTCACTTGAAGCTCTTTCCTTGCAGTTTTCAATATTATTTCCTTGTTTCTTTTTTATTTTGATTTTTATTATCATATTATTGCACTGGTGCTACTTTATGACATTTAATAAAGTGTTCCTTGATTCTCTACTTAATATTTTTACTGTAATGTGCTATGAATCATTTCAGTTTTGGTCTATTCTGTTTTGAGTCCAAGAAGCCGACTGTCCCTGAATGGGCATTGCTTTCCCAGATTTTGGGAAGTTTTCTGCCATTAATTTGCTAAATATGATTTTTATACCTTTAGCCTGCACCTCTTCTCCTGCCTAAGTGTCCATGATTCACAGGTTTGATCTTCTAATGGAGTCACAGAGTTCTTGCATTTTCCATTTGCACTTCTTCATTCTCTTTTCTAATGTACATGTGATATTTCCACTGTATCTAGCTTGTGTTCAGGTCCTGATAAACTGCCTTCCACTTGATTCAGTATGAGGGAGAGTTTTGAAGATAATTTTTTATTTGCTTAAGGAGCTTTTCATTTCCATAGCTTCAATTTGATTTCTTCAGGCTTTGTATATCTTTGTTGAATTCCTCTTTCATGGCTGACATGTCTTCCATATTGTTTTAGCTGTCAACTTAGCTCCTCCTTGGATTCTTTCAGGGCTTTCCATCCTCTTTGAGTTCATTTCATTGTTTCTTTGTAAATGAAACACTAGTGCATACACATATAGTTCAATGGTTTTGGGGAAAGGTACTATTGTCAAAGATTGCAAAAGGATAGAAAGACTAACAATAATAAAAAAGAGAATAAGCCACCAGTAGAATAGTTTATAAACAAGAAATAGGAAAGAGAAAAAAATAATATAAGTGAGATAAACAAAATAAAAAATTGACTCTATTTTTATAAGTCCTCCTTGTTGAGGAGAACAGTGAATATCTGCTTCTCTCTCTCTCTCTCTCTCTCTCTCTCTCTCTCTCTCAATCTGTACTCTGGATGTTGCCCTCCAGTCTCAGTCCTCATGTTTTAGTCTGCAGTTCTCCTCTTGCATTTACTCAATGTTCTCACCAGTCCATTTATTGACAATGTGTAATTTGAGTCAGAGATTCTGTGTTAGGGCAGCATGTATGCTGAAGAGGAGCAATTCCAGGTGCATGAAGTTGTAGTTGCAGTAGGTTTTGGGGTTCCCAAGCAAAACTGGTGACTCTGAGATCACTCTACCACTTTTGAAGTCCAGACCTTTGTCTGTTAAGGAAATCCTGTGAACACTTTGGATGTAGGGGGTGAATAGTTCCTGTTACTTTTGTATGTACATAAACTGCTGGGTTGGGTGGTGTTTTAAGGATAGTAGAATCAGCCTACTTATTCAAAGGTTTTCAGTGGGGTCAGATATATTAGCAAGGCAGAGCTCTCAAAGGCAGTTATAGTAAATTTCATGTACCTCAACTCCACCCCAAACATGGTCATGGGCCACAGGTGAGTTTGTTTAATCAGTACGCTTAGCCAAAAGATTTTTTTTTCTGAATTCAGATGTTTCTGAGTTATTTTCAAAGCAGGCCTATCAGGCAGCCCTCAGTAATAAAACCTATTTGTCCAAATGGCTGGTTTCAGTGCTGGTATTTATACCCTGGGCAGTGGGGCACAGACTCTAATCAGCTTCTACTCAGTGACCAGCATAGTGCTTGCATATCTACTCTTAGGCCTCAGTGAAGTTGTTCTCTTCAAATGATGGCCTTCATGAGTGGCTCTTGTAGGAATTGTTTCAAGAAAGTAAAAATAAAATAAATGCACACACATGTACAGGGTAGAAAGGGCATTCGGTAAAGAGTGTCTAAGTCCACACCATGTACCTGTACTAGAATTCCTATATAGAGAACGGCATTTCTACCTACTACCTATCTTTATACTAGCACCCTTTTTATTATTAGCTCCTGATAAGTTGCACACCTCTGCTTGGAACTATGTTACTGTGACTTTATGTCACATTTGTGGAGACATTGGTATGAGGTACCTGTCAGCAATTAGTTATCTTTGAAATGCAAGACTACCTCCTTTTAAATTCTAGGAATGTGACTAAGGGCTTGTTTGATCCACACTTACCTGGGCAGTCAGGGACAGCCAAAAACCAATGTCAAGATATAGAGCTAAGGTTGATGGTCAAGGTCATTACCTTTGTCCCTAAACTGCTCTTCCACATTGGTCTCTTGATTAGATACTCAAAGTCTGGCTAGAGGTGAATCATTGTGCTCAGCATAGGGCCACTTATACCTGCCACCAATCATCTCTAAGGGCACTTAGGAACCTGTGGGGAGGAAAATCATAATATCCAGATTTGTTGAAGTGACAGTTTTACTGAAATTCTAAAACAAGTAAGACAATTGCATGTGAAATTGTACAACACATCTGCATCTATGTTTTAGACCTTCCTCCATTTTATAGATGATATATGGAAAGACAAGGCAATGGTGATTTGACCAGAGGCTGCAAAGTAGATGGCATTGATATACAGATCTTCACTTCTTGAGTTAACTTAGGTAAAAATCTATGCAATATTAAGCCAGGAGGCATATTATAAACATGTGTGGTATATTTTTAAGGACGTCTAAATATTCTGCACTGCCCTCAAATTCTTGAACTCTAGCTTCAGCCTCTTGAGCATGTGGAGGGAACAATCCATGCTGTTTCCAATAGAACATCCAGAGTAGGGTTTCAGAGAAGGCGATTCTTATAGAACTTTAGAATGAAAGCAGGAAGTATTGAACTTCTTTAAAGATGACTCATTTTCTGGGATTTTTCAATTCTATTTTTATATCAAGTGCTGCCAGTGCCTGACCCATGTATGTCTTTATTTTCTGCATTTCTTCCTATAGCTTTCTTTTACTCTACATCTTTTGCACTAATACCAGAAAAGTAGATATGAAAGTGTGAAGAAACCCCAGGCCATACTTGGTAGGTGTAGTAAAGATGTTGGGCAGAAAATGGCAGGCATCTTAATGAAACAGGTTGCCAAGGATTTTTAAAAGCACATTAGAGTGCATACCATGCATGTTTTGTATCTAAGCATTTTAAAACAAGTTTTGTAAACCATCCCTGTGAAACCCTACCATCTTTGATCTATAAAATGCATTTCAGATGTCTAGCTCTGTGTTGTAAACTGGTGTTGTCAGAATGCTGGGATCCAATTTAAACAAACTGAAAAGCATCCAGCAAGATTATTTATTATAATCAAGAGTGAGAAATAATAGGTCACTGGAACAAGGTTAAGATCCTATAGATCCACACATAAATGGATCATTCATTTTAAGAAAGGTACAAATGCAATCTAGTGGAGAGAGAAAAATTGTTTTGTGAAATTCTTGTATGCCGCTACTATACAAGTGTGATACAAAAAGAATAATGCGAAAGATATGAACTTTAATTGTTACCTCGCAAAATGAAAATATTTACTGAACATAAATAAAAGACAAAAATGTAAATCATAAATCTGTGAAATTCTGTGGGACAAATCACTGGACAGAATCTTGATGCTCTTGGTTTAGGCAAAGATTTCCTATAGAAAAAGGGAGCAAAATCCACAAAGGAACAAAAACTGATAGTTAGATGTCATCAAATATCAAACTTCTGCTCTTTGCAGCTCAGTTGTAGTCACTCATCTAGCATGGCCAATCCCTGAGCTTGGTCCTCTGCATCAAAAAGAAAATAGTAGTTTTCAGTTTACTTTTGAGTCCAGCATTTGGTGCATACCTGTAACTATAACCATTGTGAGGCTGAACCAGGAGGATATAATGTTTGAGGCCAGCTTGGGCTACTTATTTAGATCCTTTCTCAAGAGAGAGAGAGAAAGAGAGAGACAGAGACATAGAGAGATGGAGACAGAGGAAGAATGAACAGACAAGTCATATGCTGGAAAAAACTGCAAACCATATTGTCTATATAAACTTCTTTGTGTGTCATGTAAAGAAATATAATGACAATTTTGGATGTTTCAAAAAGCTAAGAACATCTTAATTCTCTTTAAAATGTGGGAGAATACATAAAGGGGTCAGTAGAGTATAATAGGGGCAGTTAATTTTATCATAGTACACTAAATTCATGCATGGAAATATCAGTGAAATCCCTTTGTACAATTAATTTGTGTTAATAAGAAAATATTCAAAACATGAGCAAAACAATTTAAAAAATGCTTTGACTAATGTAGACATAGAAATAGCAAAAAGACACAACACAAAAGGTTGGATTTCATTAAACAATCATCAGCTAAGTAAACTTACAAATCACTATGAAAATTCATAACACTGCATTCCTGTATCAAAGCTAAAACTAAAACTCTGATCATACTAAGTGCTGTTAGGAGAAGTGTAGGAAATAGAACTGGTCCATACTCGTGTTAAAACTGCTGACTTCAGAAAAGCAGTTTGGAAGTTTATTTAAAAGTTAAACACAAACCTGCTATATTATCCATTATTTATATTATTTGCAAGTTCATACAAGTCTTTTACAAGAATATTCATAGCAGCATTGCTTTCAATAACAGAAAACTATACTACAAGCACCCATCGACAGGTACATGAAAAATTTTGGTCCACCCATACTGTGAAACACCATTCAGCAAAGAATAGGCTATTGAAATACAGAAAGCCATGTGTTATCCTCAAAATTTATGTTTGGTGAAAGAAGCCAGATAAAAGAAGCTATGTTATATAATTTCATTACATACACTTCCAGAAATGACAGTACATCTGTTGTGATGAAAATCACACCTGTACTTGCATGGGATGTGGAGGAAAAGGATTGGGAAAGGCAGTAGTATGTTCCAAATAAAAGAAAACCATTAAAGAATAAAATGTCTAAAAATCATGCCACCTGCTATATGATTCTCCTGTAGATTTTTCCTCATTCTGTCACAAAGGAGGCTGTTTCACTTCCTATTCCCTGTGACAGAGAAAATTTGAATGAGGTCTTGATCAGAACATGTCACGTCTCCAGCAGTAGAGTCACAGCACAAAGAACACAAATGAGCAGGGGAAGTTTAACAAGAACAGGATTTGTATATGCATAACCAGGGGAATACAAAGTAGTTCCATAAACAGTGGAGAGAAAGTTAGTACCTCACAGCAAGGTCATTGGCATCCCGCCAGGTCCAATCCTAGAGAAGCCTGGACTGGTGTTATTTAGGCGAGTACTCAAGTTATGCTGGACAGCTGGTAACCCATACAACCCTCTTATACTGGGCACTGGAACCTCCTGTTGCAGCAGCCATGCTTTCTCTGAATGAGTCACAGGTATTCTGACTGACAGAAAAAACAGATATCATGCTTCCTATGCCCTCTGTCCTGATAGGGATTGGACACAATACATGTGGACAGGCGCCTTTGAGGGAAACACCAAACCCCAAGTTCCCTCCACTCGACAGTTACAGTTCCCATGAGCTTCAGTGGGCCTGCAACAATGTGGGGAAACAATGAGTTACTCACCCGCAAACCAATTATTTTGGGGACAAGTCTGAAGGCAGATGTCTGTGCCAATGTGTAAAACACCTGTGAGCTTATCTGGATTGTGAGTGGAGTATCAAGGACAGAGCAGGATGAGGTCAGGTCTACAAAGTCCTCATTATCTTATGCTGCCATTGGGTGACTGGGCAGCAGGAGAATTTGGGCCTGTATCTAGTGCTGGTGTGCTAGGTCCTTCAGAAAGAATGAGCTGGCGTGTTGCTTCCCTTTAAAAGACCCCAAATGTAGGCTGAACTGTGGCTCTTTTATTAAAATAATAGTTTAGACTGGTGCCTGATCCCAGCAGGGACTTAGCAAAAGAACTGTTGGAGACCTGGGCTGAAGCACTGCTGCCATTGCATGGAGGGTTTCCAGAACCAGTAGACACCACACCAAATTCCACACCGGAGGAGCGTGGAAAATGGCAGCCTTGAAAGGCGGCATTGTGTCCATAGTCATTCGTGTCCATGGCAAGCGTGTGGCTAATGGTATTGCAGAGGCACTGTCTACTAGAATGTGAATAAATGTAGGATCCTTCTTTGGAAACAGCAAAAAGAAGAGGACCCCCTCCTTAGAGACAGGCTCTCTGTTGCAGCCTAACAGGTGTCCCAAATGTGGGCCGAGGTGTGGTTTTGGTACCAAAGGGCTGGTGAAAACTGGGGATAAGACAGAGCCTCTGAGTGTAGGAGGGTTTCTGGATACAGCTCTGTTGTCAGGGTGCCTCTCTGCCACTTGCTGCAATTGATTGGGGTAAAAGGGAAAAAATTCACAAAGAGCCTTGTGAAAATGTGAAAATTACAGCTGCAGAAAGGGGAGTGGTGTCCATATACTGATATTGACAGGGTATAAAGGTGGCTGGCCGAACAGGAATACACGTGTGCTGGCTGCTGTGGTAGAAGAGGCTATGGCCTAAGTGTTGGGTAGGCCAGTGCTAACAGGATTACTGGCAAGGAGGACTGTAGGATATGTGGGGAAGGAAAAAAGAGGGAGGGATTTATACATATGGGTGTGGGTGATTCCTTCTACAGTAATTAAATTTCCAGGCCAAATCAACAGGGTGAGGTAGCTTGGAGAGTTGAGAAGGTGGAGGTGCTGCCATGCTATTTAAAACAGGGGCTTCATTGTCATTGGGTGGAAACACCAAGTTGGGGCTTGAAATAAACTGAGGAACAAGGCCAGCAGAGAAGGGCAAAGGAAGAGAATTGGAGGTTGCGGAATAATTCTTTCATCAATATTTGGTGTGGAGAATATTAAAGGAAAAGACTGAATTGATTGCCCAGCAATCTGGGCTGCCAAGTTAGTAGAGGCAGTAATAGCTGTGACCTGAAAAGTGTAAGTGGACAGTACCTGCAGCAGAAGGAGGAAAAAGAGGGACAGGCTGAATGGCTATGCCCTTAACCACTGGATCTGTTTTACTCTCTGACATCTCCATTTTATCCTCTAGGATCTTATTATTCTGATACCGGTTGCTCTCCCAAATACCTATATCTTCCACAGCAGCAATTTATGGGAGCATAGGTCGTTCAAGGACAGTGGAAGGTGAACCTTTCCTTATATTCCTTCCCTTCCTTCTCTTCCCAACAATCCTCCTTCTCCTCTGCCTTCCTTTTCTTGGTCTGCTCTTGATCCCTTCTGTCTGTGTCACTTGAGGAAAGCAGAAAGAAGTGACTGGCTGTCATGGGCAAAACAGCCTGGATTAACAGCTCAGGTGGTGAGATCACAGGAGTGGCTCTGTGCACAGGAGTAGGCATCCTCAAGTTTCTGGAGGTTCATAAATCCCAGAGTTTCAGGGAGTTGACAGAACAAGTTTTCAGGGGAGTCTCACTAGAGTGGAGAGGGTCTTGCATCTTAGGTGCACTGAAATGGCCAGCTAGGAACACACTGCAGGGATCCTGGTTGAGCTGCCCGCACCAAGAAGATTCACCTCACAGGTAGTAGGAACTAGTGGGTGATGACTTATCCAGGGCTGGTATGGTTGCTTATTCCCAAAATTTCCCATCAGAGATGGTTCCCTGTGAAAGAATAAGAGAAAAGAGAAGATGCAGAGATAGCACAATCTCCCTCCAACTCCTCTGGTTGTCAAACAGACTCTGTATTGCTTCACCCTTCTGATGTCACCTTGGAACACAAATGAGAGAAAAAGGTCACATTGGAGGGAACAGGACTCTGCTATGGATCCAGAGATCATCTAAAGTGCCAACAGCCAAATGTGAGGCCCATGGGTACAAGCTGTACTTTCTAGTTCCTAGGGTCATTCTCCTTACTCCTGGCAGTAGTATCTGGCTACTATTTGGGTCTCTATTTGGCCACTATTTAGACCTCTCCAGAATCTCTGTTTCACCTTGAGACATTCTGCATGGCCTCCTTTAAGGTACCAGGTCCCCTGTGGATTTCAAATTTCAAGGGAGAAGACATGGGACCCTGACATGACTTCATGTTGCAACCTGCAACATCCCTTCCTGACAAGGAGGTTCTGTTCACTTCTTATGCATTTGGTGGAGTGACTTTTGTGGTACAGTGCAAGCCTAGTGTGTGGGAGGCCCTGAGTTCAACTCTACTACCATAGGTTAGAAAGAATACAAATACAGACACTCATGCTTACTGTCTTTAGAGATTTGAGGTTCTATGTGGAAAGAAAGGCAAGGTCATCATTGTAACATGAGCTAAGGTGGAGGAAGGGATCACACTCACCAGAACTATCTGGTTTTGCCATCAATTGTGATTTGACAAATTACACTACCACATCAATATCCAGAGCAGAAGGATATCAGATCACTGACTCTTGACTAACCCTAGCAGCAATGTGGTATGAAGATAAAAGACCCATCCTTTCTGCAGCTCTGGAACTGAATGCAACTTCAAAGGCCACCACTCCTGCATGAGTGGTCAAATCCCTAGTCACCAGGCAAATAGTGCTGCAATAAACATGGGGAGCAGGTGCTTTTGGAATAACCTGAGTTGCATTTCTTGGGGTATGTCCTAGGAGTGGAATTGCTGGATCATATGGCAGATCTATGTTCAGTTTTTTAAGGAGCCTCCACAGTGTTTTCATAATGGTTGTACTACCTTACATTCCCACCAGCAGTGTATGAAGGTTTTCCCTGCATCCTCATCAACATTTGTTTTTCGTGGTATTTTTGATAATAGCTGTTCTCCCAGGGGTGACATAGGATCTTAGTGTGGTTTTAATTTGCATTTCCTTCATGGCCAGAGATGGTGATCATTTTTTCATGTGTTTTTGGTCAATTGGATTTCATCCTTTTAAAAAGTTCTGTTTAATTCAGTTGCCCACTCCTTTATTGGTTCATAGATTTGGGAGGAGTTTAGTTTTTTGAGCTCCCTGTATATTCTGTTTACCAGTCCTTTATCTGATATATATTTTCTCCCACTTTGTGGATAGTCTTTCCAATTTAGAGACCATTTTTTGTTGTGCAGAGATTTTAATTTCATGTAGTCCTATTTGTCCATCCTTTCTCTTAGTTGCTGGGCAACTGGAGTTCTACTGAGGTCCTTGCCTATACAAATTGTTTCCACACTATCCCCTATCTCTGTACTAATTTCAGAGTTTCAGGTCTGATATTAAGGTCCTTAATCCACTTTGAGTTGATATTAGTGCAGAGTGATAGGCATGGAAGTAGTGTCAGTTTTCTGCAGGCAGATAACCACTTTTCCAAGCAACATTTTTGTTGAAGAGGCTGTCTATTCTCCATTGTATGCTTTTGGCACTTTGTCAAAACTAAGGTGGGCATAGATGTGTGGATACATATCTGGGTCCTCTATTCTGTTTGACTGGGCTTTATATCTGTTTCTGTGCCAGCACCATGCTGTTTTTATTGCTATGGCTCTGTAATATAGTTTGACATAGGGTTGTGATACTTCAAGCATTGCTCTTTTTGCTAAGTATTGCCTTGGCTATTTGCAGTGTTATGTTTTCAAATGAACTTTAGTATAGATTTTTCAATTTCTGTGATGAATATCATTGGAATTTTGATGGGAAGTGCATTGACATGCAGATTACTTTTGGTAGTATAGCCATTTTTACTATGTTGACTCTACCAATCCATGATCACAGGAGATATTTCCATCTGCTGTAGTCTTCTTCAATCTCTTTCTTCAGAGGTTTGTAGTTCTCCTTGTAGAGATTTAACATGCTTTGTTAAGTTTGCTGCTAGGTATTTCATTTTTTGAGGCTATTGTAAATGGAATTGTTTTCATATATTCTTTCTTAATTTGTTAATTTTTGGTGTATAGAGAAGCTACTGATTTTTGTAAGTTGATTTTATATCCTTCCACATGCTGAAGCTGTTTATGGTGTCTTGGAGTTTTTGGGTAGAGTTTTTTGGGTCTTAAAGTATAGGATCATGTCTCTGCAAATACAGCTACTTTGACAGTTTCTTTACCTATTTGTATTCCTTTTATCTCTTCTTCTTGCCTTAAAGCTTTGGCTAGGAATTCCAGGACTATGTTGAATAAGAGTGGGGAGAGTGGGCACCCTTGTCCCGTTTGTAATTTTTAGGGGCAATGGTTTCAGTCTTTCTCCATTAAGTATGATGCTGGCTATAGGTTTGTCATATATAGCTTTTATAATGTTGAGGTACTTTCTTTCTGTTCTTAGTTTTCTTAGAGCTTTTATCATGAAATGGTGTTTAATCTTATCAAAGGCTTTCTCTGCATGTATTGAGATGATCAAATGGTTTTTGTCTTTGCTTCTATTAATGTTCTGTATTACATTTACAGATTTGCATATGTTGAACCACCCTTGTGTCACAGGGATAGAGAACAGGACTGGGTATGGCCCCACCCAAGGAGCTTAGAGAGGCCACAAGAGGCATAAGGAAGTTTAATTAAGATCATATCACCTGAGCAAAATGGTGCAGAAGAGTCTCCCCTTGGTTCATCTCATCCCAGCTCAGGAAGAATCTGTTGGAATTTGGCTAGCTGAGTGGTGTGGGACACCAAATTGGCAGTACCAATATCCAGGAGGAGATCATTTCAAAGAAATGGTCTCCCATACAGTGCCTTAAACAGTGTCAGACCCAGTAAGTTTGGGGTATTTCTGAGTTGGGTCAGGGCCAGCAGTAACAGCCTTGGCCAAGAGAGGTGAGTTTCTTGAGCCAACTTAAACAAATGTCCCTTCAGCAGTCCATTGGCCCATTCCACCTTACCAGAGGATTGGGGTCTCCAGGCACAGTGGAAGTGATATTTGATTCCCAAAGCCTTAGAAATCCCCTGGGTGTCTTCAGCTAGGAAGGCCGGCAAATGTCACTCTAGAGAGTCCAGGGAAGTCCAATTCTAGGAATAATCCTATTGATTAGGACGATAATTACCTCTCAGGCCTTTTCAGAGGAACAGAGGAACACTTCCACCCATCCAGTAAATGTATCTAACAAAGCCAGGAGTAATATAGAGTTTGGGCTTCCTATTAGGTGAGTGAAGTCAAGTTGCCAGTCTTCTGCAGGATATGTGCCTCATCTCTGGGTCCCAGGAGCAGGCAGGGCAGAGTTGCAGGGATTGTTGCAATAGCAAATTTCAAATCCCTTGATAATATCTTGGAGGGTATCTTTGAGTTTTATCCTCTCAACTAATTGACTAGCCAGTGAGAGAGTCTTATGAATCCCTAAGTGATAGGATTGGTATAGGTTTTGAGGACCTTCTGTTGGCTACTTTGTGGAATAAATAGCTTGTACTCAGGAGTTATCCACCATCCCCTATGGTCAAGGCGATACCCCTGCTCAGAGGCCTGTTGGAGTTCAGTGAGCGAATATTGACGATGACAGGGGTCAGGGGGAGAAGGGACTGTTACTGTAGAAGGGAGGCTTAAACATAAGGTTTTTGGGCAGCCTCTTTTGCTACCATGTCAGCTCTATTGTTTCCTTTTGTTATTTAGTCCCCAGGTCATTGGTGCCCAGGACAATGAATTACTGCCACCTGCTTTGCAAGGAGGGCTGCCTCTAGGAGATCTAGGATTGCTCATGAGTGTTTCATAGGAGATCCTGTTGTAGTTAGTAATCCTTGTTCTTTCCAAAGAGCTGCATGGGTATGGAGGACCAGGAAGGCATACTTAGAGTCTGTATAGATATTGGCACTTTTCCTGTGAGATAGTTGTAATGCCTTGGTGAGAGCTATCAACTCAGCCAATTGGGCACTAGTGGAAGGAGACAGGGGCTCAGCCCATAGGGTCTGAGTGAGAGGCACCACAGCTGCCCCTGCCCATCTAATGCCCTCTTGGACTGATGGGCTCCCATCCATGAAGAGGGTGAGGTCTGGATCTGGATGTGGCTGATCAAGGAGGTCAGCCCTAGCTGAACAGAATTCTGCTAGTGCTTCCTCACATGAGTGTGTGATTGGGCCCTCTTCTGTGAGAAGAAGGGATTCTGGATTTACACACTCAGAGGCTTATATCTGGACTTTCTAAGAGCCAAGCCTGGTATTTGAGCAGACTGTTATCTGACAGCCATAGTCTCTCCTTTGAGGTTTGCAGTCCTCCAAGATCATGAGGAGTGTATATGGCCCAGCCAAACCAAGAATTAGTTTCTGGTCTTGTGGTATTAAGAGACAGACTGCTGCCAAGGCTCTTAAGCATCCAGGCCATCCCTTGGATACATTGTCTATTTCCTTGCTCAGACATACCACTGGCTGTGGTTTGGGCCCTCGGAGCTGAGTGAGTACCCCAAGGGCTAGGCCTCCCTTTCCATACACATATAGGTGGAAATAGTTTTGCCTAAGTAACCTCAGGGCCGGAGCCAACTGGAGTGATCCCAAAAAAGGCTCACAGCTGGTGCAAGGTCCAGGACAAGGGATGCCCTAAAATTGGCTTAATCTATTCAGGACTTAAGGAACAGGTTTGCCCCTCCAGAATCATGCCACGGAAGGTAACCTGAAGAAGACATAGTTGGCCTTTTTCTCTTGAGACCTTGTAGCCTCAAGAGGCCAAAAATTTGGAAGGGATTCAGTTGCCCTGGAACTGAGAGGATCAGTAGATCCACACAAGTGTAGGTCATCAACATACTGGAGAAGGGTGACCCCTGGGTGTTGCCAGTCCATTAAGTCTTTAGTTAGGGCTTGCCCAAAAAGGTGGGGGCTGTCTCTGAAGTCCTGAGGCAACACTGTCCCCGTTAGCTGTTATGAGGGATTGGTGGGGTCCTCAAAGGCAAACAAGGGCTGGCTATCAGGATGTAAAGGAAAGCAGAAGAAGGCATCCTTTAGATCTAGCACAGTGTAGTATTGAGCTTTGGGGGTATCTGGACCAATAGAGTATAGGGGCTGGGGAAAATTGGATGAAGGGGAACAACAGCCTCATTAGCGAGTCTGAGGTCCTGAACCAATCTCCATTTATTTGGCCTCTTGCAGACAGGAAGAGTAGGAGTGTTGTAGAGGCTTGAGCATTCCACTAAAAGTCCATTCTGTTTTAGGAAGTTAATAATGGGCAACAGACCCTGTTGCCCTTCAGGCTTGAGGGTATATTGCTTTTGATGAAGGCACTGGAGGGGGTCTTTTAGCTTTATTTGTACAGTTTTTGCATGACTGACAGTAGTACTGTCAGTCCAAACTGTGGGATCTACCTGCTCTTCAATGAGGGGAAAAAAGAAATATTCCCTGGAGAGAATTAGAATTTGGACTTTAAGTTGGAACAATAAGTCTCACCCCAGCAGGGGTACTGGAGTTTCAGGGACCACAAGGAAAGAGTGACAGAAGTGGAGGTTCCCCCAGGAGCAGGCCTGGCCAGATATGCCCTGAGCAACTATTTGATTTTTGGACCTGGGACCTGGAGAGAAAGGGAGAACAGAGAAGCAGTCTCCACTGTCCAGGAGGAAAATGATCTTTCACTTCTCTACCATGATGGCAACCTGAGGCTCCTCAGTTTTGATATGAAGGAGTGGAGCTTGGGCAGGAAGACCCAGGACCTGTCAATCCAAAGGAGGTGGCACCCTGCCTTCTGTCTGAAGATGGGAGCACTTAGACTTTACATATGGAGCATGGTCCTGGAGGAGGGTGGGGCCATCTCCTGGGCTTCCCCCTTCTTTCACACTCCCTCTGGAAGTGTCCTTCCTGTCCTCATTGGTTACAAGTCCAGGGAGTGTGGCCCAGTCAGGTGGGGAACTTCCTGAGTGCAGCGATAAGTTCCTGGTGTTTTTTTATCCTTTCTCTCGCTTTAGTTAGGTCCCAGTTGTAATACACCAAGGTAGCAAGCTGCCCAGTTGGTCCAAAGATCTTTCTCCTTTGGCTACCACCTTTTGAAGTTCTCTATGGATGTCAGATGCCAATTGAGTGAAAAATTTATCCTTGAGGAGAACCTCCCCCACCTGTGACTCTGGGTCCACACTGGTATATATTTTTTTAATTTTTATTGTTTTATTATTCATATGTGCATACAATGCTTGGGTCATTTCTCCCCATTGCCCCCACCCTCTCCCTTACCATCCACTTCACCCCCTCCCTCTCCCCCTCACCCCCTCAATACTCGGCAGAAACTATTTTGCCTTTATCTCTAATTTTGTTGAAGAGAGAGTATAAGCAATAATAGGAAGGACCACGGGATTTTGCTGGTTGAGATAAGGATAGCTATAAAGGGAGTTGACTCACATTAATTTCCTGTGCATGTGTGTCACCTTCTAGGTTAATTCTTTTTGATCTAACCTTTTCTCTGGTTCCTGGGGTATATTTTTGAATTGCATCTTTAAGATGCTGTAAAAAAGCAGAGGGAGATTGATCAGGCCCTGTTGTACACTAGTCACCTGGGAATAGTTTAGTGGCTTGACCTTGGCCCTTTTTAGTCCCTCCACTACTAGGTAGATAAAGTGGTGCCTCCTCCATTTGTCCCCCAGATCATTTAGGTCCCAGCAGGGGTCTGCTGGGGAACTGTTTGTGCCTATCTTGGCATCTGGGGCATCTCTATTTCCTCATTCACTGGGGCTAGGGACATAGGGGCCATTGAAGGTGAAAATCATCTCCCATTTGGGTGGCCTGGGTCAAAACTTGCTGCTTTTCAAGGGAGGTAAGTGCATGACATCGTTCCAAGTCATGACATAGGTTTGAATTTTGGTGATAAAGTCCTGGATATATTGATCAGAATTGTCTGTATAGTTTCCCAGGTCCTTTTTCATCTCTTTTAGGTCTGACAGTTGGAACTCCATGTTGTAAGGGATAGCACCCATGTGGAGGCCCAGGATAGCTAGGTAGCAAGGGAGGGGCTGTGGCTGTTATTTAGGGAGGACCATTTGACCCCTCATTTTGGCTCAGGGGTGTTTGCAAGGATTTTTGACCCTGAGTTTCCTTAGAGGGCTGGGGGCCGCAGGCCATAACCATGACCCAGGTGTCCAAATGGAAATTGTTGGGTCATTCTGGATGGTCTCAGAGGGAAAGGAAAATCTGGGCATAGGGAATTTTGGTACATTTTTTCTCCCTCTACAGAAAAGATCTAATTGTAGGATGGTGTTATAATGTATAGAGCCCTCAGAGAGCCAGCTCTCTTGATCCCCCAATGGACATTTGGGCCTTGCCTCAGTACAGAGAAAAGTGAGTGTCTTCTTCTTAAGGTTGTTGGTGTCTAGGTCCTTCCAGTGTTTCAATAGGCAATCCAATGGGGATCTTTCAGGCATCAAGTCCAGAAGACTGGAAGGAGCAGGTCCCATCCATGAGGCCAAAGAACTCACAGAGTCCCCCCTGGATTCAAGCACCTGACAAACTTCGTTCAACAATTTCCTAGTCTGCAGAAGTGGCACTTCCTTTTCTATTGAGTCATGTGCTGTCAGTACCTGATCCAAGATGTCTTTCTATATTTTAAGCACTCTTTCTTGTGTCTTTTTCCTTTTCTCAATGTCAATAACACAATTCCTACAAAGCAGATGTGAGGGTGAGACTAAGCCAAAGGCCATACTTGGCAGATGAGGTAATAAGATCATGCAAAAAATGTCCTGCATCTTTTTGGAACAGATTCCCAAGGGTTTGTTTGAGCATATTAGGCTGAATAGCATGCAGGTTTTACATCTCAGTATTTTAAAAGTGTGATTTTTAAAGCCATAAGTTGCATTTGATTAACACTATGCATTTCAGATATGTTTAGATCTGTGCGGTAAACTGGTGTGACCATATGCTGGAATTGAATTTACACAAACAGCTGAAAATCAGCCAGGAAACGAATTTGTTATAATCTAGAGTTGGACCTACAACATGAATGGGACAGAGGAGAGATCCTATTGATCCACACATAGAGAGACACCTCATTTCCAAGAAAGATGCAAAGTCAATTTACTGAAGAAAGGATAGTGATTTTATGAAGTGATTATTCATGCAACTAATATATGAGTATGGTGCAAAGAGAGCCATATAAAAGAAATTAACTTTAAAACGTCCTTATACAACACAATCATAAACCAAAGTAAATAAAAGATCAAAATATAAAACATAAATCTACGTAACTGCAAGGAACAAAACTATGGTCAAATATTTATGCTCGTGGATTAGACAAATATTTCCTTCAGACAACATTTGAACAAAATTGGAAAACAAACAAAAATTAAGAAATTAGGTTTCAAAAAATATAAAACTTTTATTCTTTCAAAGACATGGTTAAGACAAAGAGATGGTGATGTAGCTCAGAGGTAGAGAGCATGTCTAGCACCCAAGTTCCTAAATTCATTTCTGTATACTGCAAAAAAAAAAGAAAGAAAGAAAGTAGACCTACATTAGTATTTTAGCCCAGCATGTTGTCACACACGTGTAGTACTTGCACTTGTGAGGATGATAAAGAATAATCTAGAGTTTGAAGTCAGCCTGCTCTAAAATTGAAATCCTGTCATAAGAAAGAGAGAGTGAGACTGGTCTAAATAGTGAGTTGCTGCCACAAAAACGAGAGCAAGAATGAGAGGACAAGGTACATTATGGTATAAAATATTGGCAAATCATGTAATGTGTTTGAGCTTCTCCCTATACAACATATAGAACTGTAAAACAAAATAATTAGAAAATTATTCAAAACTAAAAAGGCTAAATTTTGTTTAAATATGGGGGAAAGAATGGGACTAATAGAGTATAATAGGTGAATTTGATCAAAGTGTACTTTATGCAGGTTTGGAAATATCACAAATAATTCTTGCTAATAATAAAAATTTAAAAATTAGGATTGAAGGCAAATATTCTCAAAAGTGACATCACCAAAAGAGTCACAGAATCATCAAGCCATGAAAATTGGCTATCATTATGTTAATCATTAGCTCAATTATAATTGGAACCAGAAAGGAACCATTACCTTCCTTCTGAAGAGCTGAAATGACACAATGTGACCACACTAACTGATGGTGAAGACAATGTAGGAACTAGAGCTCCTCTGCACGGCTAGTGGTGAAATCACTTCAGGAAACAGTTTGACAATTCATTTAAAAGTTAAACATAAACTTGTCTTATGACCCAACCCTTATATTATGCATAGGAAGACTTTTAAGAGAATATTCACATCAGCTTTGTTCTAATAAGTGAAAATTACAATGCAAGCAATCATTGACAGATGAATTAATAATTGTGGTCCACCCATAATAAATGAATACTACTCAGCACAAAAACTGATTTGATATAAACAAAACTATGGCTTACTCTCAAAACAATGGTCTGGCAAAAGAAACCAGAAAAGAGAGGCCATGTTATATTAATGCATTACTTGAAGTGAAAATGCATATGTAGTGACAGAGGACCAATCAGTAAGTGCCTGGAACCCATATGGAGATGCAGGATGGGGAAAGACAGAAGGAAAGGCTAATGAAGGGACATAAGAAAGATTTGTGAGTGGTGAATATTTTCATGTTCTACGATGTGATAACTTATCAAACTGCACACTCTAAGGATACAATGTTCATTTTATTTCAATGATTTAATAGAATCAATCTTTTTTACAGAAAACTCAGGACCGAGAGCTTTCCAGACAAGGGCTCTATCCCTTCAGTCCTGGCCCATTCCTTTGGCCTTTAGTTTTTCACATAGAACTCATGCTTTTCCAGGGATAGTCTATGACCACATTCATCTTATCTCTGACTCAAAAGTAGCCTGGATTTCAGGCATGCAGCACAACAGCTGGCTTATTTATGATGCAGGTTGCTAATCTTTTCCTTGTGCGGGACTGGAATCTGTGTCCTCCTATTCCAATTTCCAAACTAGTTTGTGTATCAAGCTGGTCTCACAACACCTGAGCTAAGACAGCCGTTTTTAAAGAGTGAGGGAAGGTGCCTGTGGCATATGCCTACTATCACACCTTCTCCTAAATCAGAGATTAAGAGGGTTGGGATTCAGGGCATTGCTAACAAAATTTGTGAGACCACATCACAACACGCCACAGGAGTGGTGTCCACACTGGGAATCCAAGCTGCCATGAAGTCAGAGGCAGGAGAGTAATGGCTTAAGGCTAGCCAAGTGTATAATGTGATGACACTATCTGAAAAAATAAATAAAAGTTGGAAAAGGGCTGGAGATGTGGCCTAAGTCACACAGCACTTGCCTAGCAAACACAAAACCCTGATTACACACCTCAGTATTGCCCATAAAATTAAACTAAACTAAAAAAGGAATATCTGGAACAGTAGTGTGTCCCAACCAAAGTATACCACTCAAGACTAAAAAGTCTAGAAAAGCATGGCACCTGTTACTTCATTCTCCTGTATTTTCTGAATGACACAAGCTCTCATTCAGGTGTCTACTTCACATCCAGTTCCCTGAGACAGAGGAAATTTGCCCGTTTTTCTCAGCACATCAGCATTCACACAGGTCACTTCTTCCTTACAGTTGACTCAAAGAACAAACATGAACAGAGACAGATTGACAACTGGGTGTTTATATGCATATCTTGGGGAAGATGGGACTAGTCGAGACAAACAATGAAAGAGAAAGGAACACCAGGTTCCCCCTACTGGATGGAGCTGCAGATTCAATGAGCACCAGGGGCCCAAGAGTGATGTTTGTTTTTCAGAGAGGATCTCAGGGTTTTGCATGATAGGCTAAGACACATTCATCTAATGTCTGAATCAAAAGTAGCTTGGGTTCCAGGCTTGCAGTCTCATCTTTGTGAGACAGAATCTTGCTTACATTTTCCTTCCATGGGCCTGGAACCATTCTCCTCCCATCCCTGTTCCCAGACTACCTGGTATAACAAGCTAGTCTCAGAACACAGGACTAAGACACCCATTTTTAAAGAGTGTGGGGGGGGGTGCCTAGTAGCACTTATCTATTATCCCAGCTACTTACAAGTAGGAGCTTTGGAGGTTTGGAATTCAAGGCCAACACTGGCAAAAATTTGTGAGACCACATCTCAACAAGGAAACAGGAGTGGTGTCTACACTTGTAATCCAAGCTGCCAAGAATTCATAGATAGGAGAATAATGGTGTGAGGCTGACAATACATATGATGGCAAGACACTACCTGGAAAAATAAAAGTTAGAAATTGGCTGGGGATGTGGCTTAAGTTATACAGCACTTGCCCAACAAAAACAAAATCCTGATTTCACACCTCAGTACCACCCAGAAAATTAAACTAAACTAAAAATGTTATAGTATGGCATAGTAGTGTGTCCCAACAAAAGTATACCACTTAAGACTAAAACATTTAGATATGTCTTGCACCTGTTATTTGATTCTCCTTTATTTTCTTTTCCCAAGCTGTCATAAGGAGTCTACTTCACATCCTGTTGCCTGAGACAGAAAAAATTTGCCCAATTCTTGCTCATTTTCTCAGCACTTACACAGGTCACTTCTTCCTCCATAAATGAGTTAAAGAGCAAAGAACACACATGAACAGAGGCAGATTAACAACAGCACAGTTTTTATATGAATAACAGAAGGAAGATGGGGAAGGATGAGGCAAACAATGGAAAGGAATGGAGCATCGATTTCCCTCTCCTGGATGGAGCTGCAGTTTGATGAGTATGAGGGAGTGAAGATAATGTAGAAAATAATAAGTTAGTGTCCCAAGAGTCAATCATCCTGGTGGTAGGTCTAAGGGTGGAACACCTGGTTGTAGGTCTTAGCAGAGTGTAATGTGGATGTCTTTCAAGGGGGTGTTGTATCCATGGGCTCATCCATGTGGATGACAGGCCTGATGAATGCAGTTGCTGAGTCCCTGCCTACAAGTCCAGGTGTCAAGACCCTCTTGGGAAGGACAAAAACAGATCCACTGAGGAGAGAGTGTTGCTTTTGAAGTGAAGCAGGGACCCCAAATGTGGGATGAGGAGTAGTTTGGGTGATAAAGGACTGGGAAAAACCTGGTTGAGGGTAGGGGGCCCTGCATATAATTGGGATGGTATGAGGTGGGATGATGGAAGGATGCATGTGCCTTGTGCTGCCATTGGTCTGGGGCAAGGGGAAGGTGTTCACAGTGGATCCTGAGGGTGATGTTAAAATGATGGCTGCACAAGGTGGAGTCATATCCATAGCACTGTCTCCAGTGTCTTCAGCTGGCTTCCCCATCAAGTGTACAGATCCACTGGATGTTGTCTTAGACAGGGCTGTGGCTGAAGTGATAGGCAGAGCAGTACTAATGGGAGGGACTAGAGAAGGGGTGAGGAAGGAATGAAGACGTGTGTGATCCATAGGCATGGAAGTGGGTGACTTCATTCTGCAGGAGGATGGAACAGGTGGGTGGCAAGAAGGGGCAGGATGAGGGTGAGTGCCATCTGCTTCCACCTCCTTATTTTTCTGTGAGGTCTCCTTTTCATCTGCATGGTTGTGGTTCTGGTGGCATGGGTTGCTGACCTCCCAAATGCTGAGGTCCTTCTCTAAAGAAAGGCATGGGAGCTTAGCAGGTGGGGGCTCCTCTTCTTGATCCCAATGTAATTGTAGTGGTAGGAGCAGCTGCAGCTTCATTGGTGTTCTGACTTTTTCTCTTTGGAGCCCGTGAGCAGGAGCTCTGGATGGAGGTCGGCTCCCTGATGGACCAGGGGGATGGTTTTCACCCAGCACCTCCTTCCTTAAACCCTGGGCCTGTGGAGAACTGGGTTGATGGTGGTCATTAAGGGATTTCTCTGGCACCAAGGAGCAGCCTGGAAATGGTCACTGATCACTGTCACATTTGTGTTGGCTTGTTCCAAACTCAGAACTCCTGCAGGCTTGTGAGACCTGGGAACATCATGGCTCTCAGGAGAGGAGGTCAAGGCAGACACAGTGGTCTCTTCATCCAAGGTTTTCTCCTTACAATCTTGCATTTCCATCTCTTTCCGGCCTTGAAGGTCCTAAGGTCTTCTCAGTCCATGTGCTGACTTTCTCTCTGCAGGGACTGATTGGAATTGGGCTCATTGTGAGTTCCTGCACAGATTACCTTCTCTGTGATGATCTGGGCAATCCCTCCTCAACTGTCCTTTCTTCCAGAAGTACACACATTAATTTTAACCCAGGACTTGCTGCTCTTGTTGTGAATAGCATCAGGTCAGGGTCTATGGCAGAGAGGAGACAGGAGTGTAACAGCATGGCTCTGCTGTCTGCACAGTGAGCTGCACAAACCCCAACTGCAGCCCTGAATCACTCATCTGAGTCCCCAGCCACCTCTTTTATGTTTGTTGTGGGTGCTTTTGTCCACTGGCTGCAGGATTCATTTTTATCCCTTTGCTTTTCTCCTTGTCACCCTCAGTTCTGCTTTATTTGATGGTCAGATGAACTTTTGTCTAGAGATTACTATCATTGCCAGCTGTAAGCAAGGTCACAAGAACTGAGGAGGTGACTCATTTCAGCTCTTCACACCTTTCCATCAACTGACCCCCCTCTCCTGCCTTATCCTCAATTCCTCTCATTTTCCAGCTCATACATTGGTCAATCCATTGATCACTCCCTTCTCCAATAATTCTTGTTTTCCCCAGAAGGTGGCTTGTGGTTGGTTCCTCACCCAGCTTCTCCTTAGGAAGACAGGATGACTGGGACCCAACTAGGTAAGTTTCTTTCTCAAGCTCACATATGTCAGAGCAAAACTTGAAAACAGTGCAGAAGAAAACCTTGGCTTAAAGTTGCAAGGACTCCCCAACCATGCACATTCTAGGCATCCTCTCAAGGAATTACTAATCCATGTTTTGATGGAGAGATTTTTGTCATATTCTAGCTCATATGTGTGAACTGTGACCAACAAAGCAGAAGTGAATTGCACTCAGCTGTGGAGTTGAGTGGAGTTTGTATCTGTCTACCTCAGAGTCTCCTTGTGGAAAAACCATCCTGTTACTCTAGGCACATTGCAGCCAGTCTTCCCCATCTTTCCTAGCTTCTTCCACATGAGGCCTCTTGATAATTAGCCCTGACTTGGACTGGTGTCTGCTCTCAGGGCTCCTTTCTTTACCCCTTAAATTGATCTGAGGTTTGGAATAATGGGAGATCACTCCAAGTATGCATTATGTCCACCAGTTACTGTATATCTCTCCTGCCCTCTATTTCTGCATTTCATACATGGTAGGTGTTGGGCCAAGACCAGTGCACTACAGGGCATATTCTGCTCTTCTCTCTGTGTTTTAACTACTTGGAACCTTAGCTTTCATGCCTGTACAATGCAATGACTATTCTCACTTTGGCCTCACAGAATTCAGGCATGCTCATCTCATTTTTTGTAGATGGAAATGGAAAAAGAAGTCAACCCAGCATTTCAATACATGATTCAGGTAGGTTATGGAATGGTAGATGTGCCAAGAGGTGCCTTCAGTGTGTGTATATGTGGCATATCCCCCCTGGGCCCTGCTCTCACTTGTCTACTGGGCACTGATCTTGGGACATCCTAGTCTGATCATTCACAGCCACTCCTGCCTGGTTACTATCTATGGTACAGTCCACCATAGACAAGAGTTCTATACATACACTCTCAAGAGTCACTACATGTCTCCATCCCCAGTCTGGTTCTGCAACCCAGAATCCTGTGCTCATTCCTTCTCCTCAGCAGAGCCCCCTGGACATTCTGACCCCTTCCCTGGAAAAAAAATTGAATAATAAACAAGGAACTGAAAAGGACACGCAGCAGAGGGGCATGGTACTCTAAGCACACTGGAGAAGAGGGGAGGAAACAGAGCCTGAAACAGTAGACCTCTGACAGTAGGCAGCAGATGAGCCGCTACCTGAAATAGGGCACAGAGCAGCTCACAAAGCTCGTCTCCTAACCCAACCACCTGACAAGACTATGACAGAACTGTTGCATAAATACCAACACCAGGAATGGATGCTGAAGGAGAAACACCAGAACTACTAAGACGGAAATTCCATTGTTCCTGAACATGGAAAATTTTTTTCTCTTTCTCTCTAAGTGCTTGTTTTGTTCACTGTTTGTTAGACCACCATCTCTCCCTGTTGATTTCTTTGGTTCTGTGGTTTTTTTAATTTCTTTTCTTTTCTTTCTTTTTCTTTTCTCTCATTCCTTCTTGTTTCATTAGTTTTATTATTGCAAGTTAGCTAATACCAAATTATACACTGAACAGGGACAGAAACAGCACCAAGCAGAATGAAGGGAAGACAGAAAAGGAATGGAAAATATTCTCTCCCCCAAAATAAATTAGTATAGGATTCAGAGGGAAATGAAGAAAATGGATACCCAGTTCCAGACCCCAATAAACAAAGAGGGACTATCCCAAGAACCCAGCAAAGCCCACAAGAACACCCCAAAAGAGGAAATCCTGCAAGAAATCACTGAGAATTTAATGGACATGCTACTAGACAAGGTCAACCAAAATGTATAGGAGGCCTTCAAGAAATTCCAAGACAACAAAAATAAAGAATATGAGAAGACACTAAAACAAGTGAACTCATAGGATAATAAATACCAAAGTGAAACAGAGAACACCATAGGTAGAGAGATAAATGAATTAAGGGGACCAGGAACTAGAGAAAAGGTTAGATCAAAAAGAATTAACCTAGAAGGTAACACCCACGCACAGGAAATCAATGTGAGTCAATGCCCTGTATAGCTATCCTTATCTCAACTAGCAAAAACCCTTGTTCCTTCCTATTATTGCTTATACTCTCTCTACAACAAAATTAGAAATAAGGGCAAAATAGTTTCTGCTGGGTATTGAGTGGGGGGAGCGGGAGGGGGTGGAATGGGTGGTAAGGGAGGGGGTGGGGGCAGGGGGGAGAAATGAACCAAGCCTTGTATGCACATATGAATAATAAAAGAAAAATGAAAAAAAAAAGGATGAAAATTGATAATATTAAAGAGGAAGTGACCCAATATGGAAAACCTCAGAAAAAAAATGAAACAGAATACAAAACACCATGGAAGGCCACTCCAGCAGACCAAAACAAGCAGAAGACAGAATCTCAGAACTTCAAGATGAAATGGAAATTAATGGTAAAACTCAAGAACTGTTACTCAAACAACTCAAAACATGTAAAAGGAATATGCAAGAACTCACCAACTCAAAAGAACAAACCTGAGAATCATGGGCATTGAAGAAAGAGAAGAGGTGCAAGTAAAAGGAATTCATAATATATTCAAGAAAATAATAACAGAAAATTTCCCAAATCTAAAAAAATCTATGCCCATTCAGGTACAGGAAGTGTCCAGGACACCAAAAAGACTTGAACAAAATAAAACTAACCCACAGCATATTATCATTAAAACAAAAAGCACAGACAATAGAAAAAGAATATTGAAGGCTATAATAGAGAAAAAACAAATAACAAACAAAGGTAAACCAACCAAAATCACAGCAGATTTCTCAACGGAAACCTTAAAAGCAAGAAGAGCATGGAGTGAGGTATTCCAGGCACTGAATGAAAATAACTTCAACCCTAGGATACTCTACCCAGCAAAACTATCATTCAAAATAGATGGAGCAATAAAACTCTTCCAAGATAAGCAGAAACTAAAACAATATGTGACCACCAAGCCACCACTACAAAAGATTCTTGAAGGAATCCTGCAAACAGAATATGAAAGCATATAAAACCATGAAAGGACAGGCAGTACCAAACCACAAGAGAAGAAAAGACAAGAAAGTAGCGAATAACATTTATTTAGCTGCACACAATCAAAACCTTAACAAAAACAAGTAAATTACAGGAATCAACACATACCTATCAATACTAACACTGAATGTTAATGGACTTAATTCCCCCATCAAAAGACACAATTTGACAAACTGGATTAAAAAAAGAAGATCCAACAATCTGATGTTTACAGGAGACCCATCTCATCGACAGAAGCAAGCACTGGCTTAGGGCAAAAAGGCTTGAAGAAGATTTACCAAGCCAATGGCCCCTGAAAACAGGCAGTAGAAGCAACACTTCTGTTGGACAAAGTAGACTTCAAACCTACGTTGATCAAACGAGATAAAGCAGGACACTCCATACTAATAAAAGGGGAAATACACGAAAAGGAAATAAAAATTATCAACCTATATGCACCCAAAGACAATGCACCCAATTTCATCAAACATACTCTGACGGACCAAAAACATATATTAACTCCAACACACTGGTACTAAGAGACTTTAATAATCCCCCATCACCAATAGATAGGTCATCCAAACAAAAAATCAATACAAAATCCTCGATCTGAATCACACCGTAGATCAAATGGACCTAATTGATGTCTACAGAATACATCATCCAACTTCTTCACAATATATATACTTCTTAGCAGACCATGAAACCTTCACCAAAACTGATCATATCTTAGGGCACAAAGCAAGCCTCAGCAAATATAAGAAATAATCCCATGCATTCTGTCTGGTCACAATGCATTAAAACTAGAACTCAACAACAAAAACAACAGTAAAAAACAGGCAAACAGTTGGAAGCTGAACAACACATTGCTCAATGATCAATGGGTCATTGATGAAATAAAAGAGGAAATTAAATGGTTCGTGGAAGTTAATGAAAATGAAAACACGACCGACTGGAACCTATGGGACATAGCAAAGGCAGTCCTAAGAGGAAAGTTTACAGCCATGAGTGCATGTATTAAAAGGGCAGAAAGATCTGAAATCAATGACTCAATGCTTCATCTCAAACTCTTAGAAAACCAAGAACAAGCAAATCCCAAAACAAGCAGAAGGAGAGAAATAATAAAAGTAAGGGCTGAAATAAATGAAATACAAACAAAAAAAACCATACAAAGACTCAATGACACAAAAAGTTGGTTCTTTGAAAAAATAAATAAGATTGACAGACACCTGTCAAACCTGACTAAAATGAGAAGAGAAAAAACTCAAATCAGTAAAATCAGAAATGCAAAAGGGGAGATAACAACACACACCATGGAAATCCAGGAAATCATCAGAGACTACTTTGAGAACTGACATTCTAATAAATTTGAAAATCTAGAAGAAATGGACAGACTTCTAGATACTTGTGACCATCCAAAATTGAACCAAGAGGAAATTAATCACCTGAATAGACCTATAACACAAAATGAAATTGAAGCAGCAATAAAAAGTCTCCCAAAAAAGAAAAGTACAGGACCTGATGGATTTGCTCCTGAATTCTATCATACCTTTAAAGAAGAACTAATACCAACCCTCCTTAAACCGATCCATGAAACAGAAAAGGAAAGAAAACTGGCTAACTCATTTTATGAAGCCAGTATTATACTCATCCCCAAACCAGGTAAAGATACCTCCAAAAAGGAAAACCATAGGTCAATCTCCTTAATGAACATCAATGCAAAATCCTCAATAAAATAATGGCAAACAGAATCCAATGACACATCAGTAAAATCATTCACAGGCAACATCATCCTTAATGGTGAAAAACTGAAACCATTTCCCCTAAAATCACGAATGAGACAAGGGTGCTCACTATACCCACTCTTATTCGAAATAGTACTGGAATTCCTAGCCAGAACAATTGGGCAAGAAGAAGAAATAAAAGGAATATAAACAGGTAAAGAAACTGACAAAATATTCCTATTTGCAGATGAGTTGATATTATACCTTAAACACTCAAAAAAATCTACCCTAAAACTCCTAGTCACCATAAACAGCTACAGCAACACGACAGGATACAAAATCAACTTACAAAAATAATTAGCTTTTCTATACACCAAAAACGAACAACCTGAAAAAGAATATATGCAAACAATTCCATTTACAATAGCCTCAAAAAAAATCAAATACCTAGGAGTAAACTTAACAAAGGATGTGAATGACCTCTACAAGGAGAGTTACAAACCCCTGAAGAAAGAGATTGAGGAACATTACAGAAGGTGGAGAAATCTCCCGTGCTCATGGATTGGTAGAATCAACATGGTAAAAATGGCTATACTCTCAAAAGCAATCTACATGTTTAATGCAATTCCCATCAAAATCCCAATGACATTTATCACAGAGATTGAAAAATCTACCCTAAAATTCATCTGCAAACACAAGAAACAGTGAATAGCCAAGGCAATGCTCAGTAAAAAGAGCAATGCTGGAGGTATCATGATACCTGACTTCAAACTATATTACAAAGCAATAACAGTAAAAACAGCATGGTACTGGCACAAAAACAGACATGAAGACCAGTGGATCAGAATAGAGGACCCAGATATGAATCCACACAACTATACCCACCTCAAAGGTGCTAAAAATATACGATGCAGGAAAGACAGCCTCTTCAACAAATGTTATTGGGAACAGTGATTACCTGCCTGCAAAAAACTGAAACTAGATTCGTGTTTATCACTCTATACTAGTATTAACTCAAAATGGATCAAGGACCTTAATATCAGACCCCAAACTCTAAAGTTGGTACAGGAAAGAGCAGGGCATACTCTGGAATTAACAGGTATAGGCAAAGACTTCCTCAATAGAACCCCAGCAGTTCAGCAACTAAGAGAAAGGATGGACAAATGGGAATTCATAAAGCTAAAAAGCTTCTGCACAACAAAAGAAATGGTCTTTAAACTGAAGACACCACCCACAGACTGGGAGAAAATATCTGCCAGCTATATATCAGACAAAGGACTGATAACCAGAATATACAAGGAACTTAAAAAATTAACTCTCTCAACATCAATAAACCAATAAAGTAATGGGCAACTGAACTAAACAGAACTTTCTCAAAAGAAGAAACTCAAATGTCCAAAAACACATGAAAAAATGCTCAACATCTCTATCCATAAAGGAAATGCAAATCAAAACCACACTAAGATTCCATCCACCTCACCCCTGTTAGAATAGCCATCATTAGCAACACTGCTAACAACAGGTGTTGGCGAGGTTGTGGGGAAAAAAGGAACCCTCGTACACTGCTGGTGGGAATGAAAGCTAGTGCAACCACTCTGGAAAACAATATGGAGACTTCTTAAAAATATAAGCATAGATCTGCCATATGATCCAGTAATTCCATTCCTGGGGATATACCCAAAGGAATGTGACACAGCTTACTCCAGAGGCAAGTGCACTCTCATGTTCATTGCAGCATTATTCACAATAGCCAAGCTATGGAAACAGCCAGGATGCCCTCTACTGATGAATGGATTAAGAAAATATGGTATCTATACACAATGGAATTCTACTCATCCATGAAGAAGAATGAAATCTTATCATTCACAAGTAAATGGATGGAACTGGAGAACATCATTCTGAGTGAGATTAGCCAGGCTCAGAAACCAAAAATCATATGTTCTCCCTCATATGCAGGCTTTAGAGCTAAGGCAAATACAGCAATGTGGTTGGACTTGGTTCACATGACAAGGGGAGAGCACATACGGGAGGTATGAGGATAGGTAAGAAACCCAAAACATGAAAGTGTTTGATATCCCCACTGCAGAGGAGCTATTACAGAAACCTTAAGGCGACAGAGGTCAATATGAGAAGGGGATCAGGAACGAGAGAAAAGTTCAGTTAGTGATGAATCAACTTGGATTGTAACACATTTGTACATGGAAGCAATGCTAGGAATCTCTCTGTATAGTTATCCTTATCTCAACTAGCAAAATCGCTTTGTCTCTCTAATTATTGCTTATGTCTTCTCTTCAACAAAATTAGAGATAAGTGCAGAACAGATTCTGCCTGGAAGTGAGGGGGTTGGGAGGAAGAGGAAGGGGAGGGTAGTGGGGAGAAATGGCACAAACAATGTATGCACAATTGAATAAATGAATGAAAATTAAAAAAAGATAAGTGAAAACAAAAGAATTACCACTGATGTTTTAGCACAAACAAAAGCCAGGAAAACATGGAGCAATAGAATGAAAACACTTAGAGAGAATAATTTCCAACCATAGACACTAGATCCAGTAAAGCTATCCTGCAATCAAAATGGAGAAATAAAGATTTTTTGGACAAGGTTAATCTAACTTGCTTCGAGTCTAACAAGCCTGTGTTACGAAACATACTCAAGGATATACTTCATACAGAAGAAGAAGAAAAAACAACCACAAACATAAGCGGTCAGGCATGAATAAAATACAAAAGGGCAGAGATGAGCCCATGAGAATTAGAAAGTTAAATCCTGACCTTTTGCTGTTAAAATGGGGGATGGGAGGTAAAAGGGTATGGGAAAATGATGGAAGTGGTTGAGTGGATCAGGTAAAGGATACCCATAGTGGGGGAGGACACCTCTTTGAACATCAACTTAAATACAAATAACGAAAAACAGGACTGTAAATAGGTACAGTGTGTGAAGGAGAGACTGGTGGGAGGGGGGAAGGTGATGAAGGAGATTAAGGTAAACGGTACATAGTAGATGGAATTCGTATACCTATATGAAATAGAACAAAAGAACTTCTTGGAATTGCTTTAATTGAGGTGGGAAGAGGGTTGAAGGGGAGAGATGATTGGAGCAATGCAACTAATGTACAATGTAAGTCTAATCAGAATTGTCACCGTGAATCCCCCAATATAATGAATATATCCTAACAATTGTTAAAAAAGAAACTTTAAATCACTTAGAAAACAATTGACTGTACCTATATCTTTCAGTGTGTTTTCTATAGCACACTAAAAGATTTTAAATTCCAAACTGTAGCTATTACTGTTAATGTAACCTAGAAAGATTACACATCCTCTTTTCAGTTGAGAATATGCCTAATCAGAAACACAATACTTGGACAGTGACTCAGGCCTATGCTAATGGTGTCAGGGTCAAAGAGCCAAACAAAACCAGTAGAAGGGTTATGAATCCACAGACTGACCCAAAGTAAAATTATCTATATTAAAAAACTAACTTTAGCTTAAAAAGTTACATAATCTTGTCTAGAATTCAAAACAAAAAATTCAATACCTAAGACCATTAATTTTTTAAAATTAAGATGTTGCACAATTAAGTTTTAAATATAGTTATAAAAATTACTTCCCATGAAACTCGTTATTTACACATTGGAGACTGAAAATAGACTCCTATCTCACACTATACAAAAATCAATTCAACAAAAGATCTTAATGTAAAATCTGAAACTTTAAAACAATTATCAGAAAACAAACGTAGAGAACACACTGAGGCTGATAAATTGGAAGTCTGATCATGGGTGATCTGGGAGGTGACAGGGAGAAATCCTATGGGCAGCATTGGGTGAAGTGGAAAGAGACCTTGGAGCAGAAGGACTGGTTGTAATACTGGGAGTAGCTGGTGTATTGGGGTTTTTGTATTGTTTTGTAGTTGGAAGTGGGACATGTGCTAGATGAATTTTTTCATGAAGCTGTTCTTTTTTATTTTTTTCCTTTTATTTATTTATTTATTTTTTTAGTTTATTTATTTATTTATTTATTTTTCATTTTTCTTTTATTATTCATATGTGCATACAAGGCTTGGTTTATTTCTCCCCCCTGCCCCCACCCCCTCCCTTACCACCCACTCCACCCCCTCCCACTCCCCCCCTCAATACCCAGCAGAAACTATTTTGCCCTTATCTCTAATTTTGTTGTAGAGAGAGTATAAGCAATAATAGGAAGGAACAAGGGGTTTTGCTGGTTGAGATAAGGATAGCTATACAGGGCATTGACTCACATTGATTTCCTGTGCATGGGTGTTACCTTCTAGGTTAATTCTTTTTAATCTAACCTTTTCTCTAGTTCCTGGTCCCCTTTTCCTATTGGCCTCAGTTGCTTTAAGGTATCTGCTTTAGTTTCTCTGCATTAAGGGCAACAAATGCTAGCTAGTTTTTTAGGTGTCTTACCTATCCTCACCCCTCCCTGTGTGCTCTCGCTTTTATCATGTGCTCATAGTCCAATCCCCTTGTTGTGTTTGCCCTTGATCTAATGTCCACATATGAGGGAGAACATACGATTTTTGGTCTTTTGAGCCAGGCTAACCTCACTCAGAATGATGTTCTCCAATTCCATCCATTTACCAGCGAATGATAACATTTCGTTCTTCTTCATGGCTGCATAAAATTCCATTGTGTATAGATACCACATTTTCTTAATCCATTCGTCAGTGGTGGGGCATCTTGGCTGTTTCCATAACTTGGCTATTGTGAATAGTGCCGCAATAAACATGGATGTGCAGGTGCCTCTGGAGTAACAGTCTTTTGGGTATATCCCCAAGAGTGGTATTGCTGGATCAAATGGTAGATCGATGTCCAGCTTTTTAAGTAGCCTCCAAATTTTTTTCCAGAGTGGTTGTACTAGTCTACATTCCCACCAACAGTGTAAGAAGGTTCCTTTTTCCCCGCATCCTCGCCAACACCTGTTGTTGGTGGTGTTGCTGATGATGGCTATTCTAACAGGGGTGAGGTGGAATCTTAGTGTGGTTTTAATTTGCATTTCCTTTATTGCTAGAGATGGTGAGCATTTTTTCATGTGTTTTCTGGCCATTTGAATTTCTTCTTTTGAGAAAGTTCTGTTTAGTTCACATGCCCATTTCTTTATTGGTTCATTAGTTTTTGGAGAACTTAGTTTTTTAAGTTCCCTGTATATTCTGGTTATCAGTCCTTTGTCTGATGTATAATTGGCAAATATTTTCTCCCACTCTGTGGGTGTTCTCTTCAGTTTAGAGACCATTTCTTTTGATGAACAGAAGCTTTTTAGTTTTATGAGGTCCCATTTATCTATGCTATCTCTTAGTTGCTGTGCTGCTGGGGTTTCATTGAGAAAGTTCTTACCTATACCTACTAACTCCAGAGTATTTCCTACTCTTTCTTGTATCAACTTAAGAGTTTGGGGTCTGATATTAAGATCCTTGATCCATTTTGAGTTAATCTTGGTATAGGGTGATATACATGGATCTAGTTTCAGTTTTTTGCAGACTGCTAACCAGTTTTCCCAGCAGTTTTTGTTGAAGAGGCTGCTATTTCTCCATCGTACATTTTTAGCTCCTTTGTCAAAGATAAGTTGCTTATAGTTATGTGGCTTCATATCTGGATCCTCTATTCTGTTCCACTGGTCTTCATGTCTGTTTTTGTGCCAGTACCATGCTGTTTTTATTATTATTGCTTTGTAATATAGTTTGAAGTCAGGTATTGTGATACCTCCTGCATTGTTCTTTTGACTGAGTATTGCCTTGGCTATTCGTGGCCTCTTGTGTTTCCATATAAATTTAACAGTAGATTTTTCAATCTCTTTGATGAATGTCATTGGAATTTTGATGGGAATTGCATTAAACATGTAGATTACTTTTGGGAGTATCGACATTTTTACTATGTTGATTCTACCAATCCATGAGCATGGGAGATCTCTCCACTTTCTATAGTCTTCCTCAATCTCTTTCTTCAGAAGTGTATAGTTTTCCTTGTAGAGGTCTTTCACATCTTTTGTTAGGTTTACACCTAGGTATTTGATTTTTTTTGAGGCTATTGTAAATGGAATTGTTTTTATACATTCTTTTTCCGTTTGCTCATTGTTAGTGTATAGAAATGCTAATGATTTTTCTATGTTGATTTTATATCCTGCTACTTTGCTATAGCTATTGATGATGTCTAGAAGCTTCTGAGTAGAGTTTTTTGGGTCTTTAAGGTATAGGATCATGTCGTCTGCAAATAGGGATATTTTGACAGATTCTTTACCTATTTGTATTCCTTTTATTCCTTCTTCTTGCCTAATTGCTCTGGCTAGGAATTCCAGTACTATGTTGAATAGGAGTGGAGATAGTGGGCATCCTTGTCTGGTTCCTGATTTTAGAGGGAATGGTTTTAATTTTTCTCCGTTAAGTATAATGCTGGCTGTAGGTTTGTCATATATAGCTTTTATAATGTTGAGGAACTTTCCTTCTATTCCTAGTTTTCTTAGAGCTTTTATCATGAAATGATGTTGGATCTTATCAAAGGCTTTTTCTGCATCTATTGAGATGATCAAGTGGTTTTTGTCTTTGCTTCTGTTAATGTGGTTTATTACGTTTATTGATTTTCGTATGTTGAACCACCCCTGCATCCCTGGGATGAAGCCTACCTGGTCGTGGTGAATAATCTTTTTGATGTGTTGCTGAATTCGATTTGCCATTATTTTGTTGAGGATTTTTGCATCAATGTTCATTAAGGAGATTGGCCTATAGTTCTCCTTTTTGGAGGTGTCTTTACCTGGTTTTGGGATAAGTGTAATAGTGGCTTCATAAAATGTGTTTGGCAGTTTTCCTTCCCTTTCTATTTCATGGAACAGTTTAAGGAGGGTTGGTATCAGTTCTTCTTTAAAGGTCTGATAGAATTCAGCAGAGAATCCATCAGGTCCTGGACTTTTCTTTTTGGGGAGACTCTTGATTGCTGCTTCAATTTCATTTTGTGTTATAGGTCTATTCAGGTGATTAATTTCCTCTTGGTTCAGTTTTGGATGATCATATGTATCTAGAAATCTGTCCATTTCTTTTAGATTTTCAAATTTATTTGAATATAGGTTCTCAAAGTAGTCTCTGATGATTTCCTGGACTTCCATGGTGTTTGTTGTTATCTCCCCTTTTGCATTCCTGATTCTACTAATTTGGGTTTTTTCTCTCCTCATTTTAGTCAGGTTTGCCAGGGGTCTATCGATCTTGTTTATTTTTTCAAAGAACCAACTTTTTGTTTCATTAATTCTTTGTATGGTTTTTTTGGTTTCTATTTCGTTGATTTCAGCTCTTATTTTTATTATTTCTCTCCTTCTATTTGTTTTGGGATTTGCTTGTTCTTGTTTTTCTAGGAGTTTGAGATGTATCATTAGGTCATTGATTTGGGATCTTTCAATCTTTTTAATATATGCACTCATGGCTATAAACTTTCCTCTCAAGACTGCCTTAGCTGTGTCCCATAGGTTCCGGTAGGTTGTGTTTTCATTTTCATTGACTTCTAGGAACTTTTTAATTTCCTCTTTTATTGAATCGATGACCCATTCTTCATTAAGTAATGAGTTACTTAGTTTCCAGCTGTTTGCATGTTTTTTGTCTTTACTTTTGTTGTTGAGTTCTACTTTTACTGCATTGTGGTCAGATAGTATGCATGGTATTATTTCTATTTTCTTATATTTGCTGAGGCTTGCTTTGTGCCCTAGGATATGATCTATTTTGGAGAAGGTTCCATGGGCTGCTGAGAAGAATGTATATTGTGTAGAGGTTGGATGAAATGTTCTGTAGACATCTACTAGGTCCACTTGATCTATTGCATATTTTAGATCTTGGATTTCTTTATTGAGTTTTTGTTTGGATGACCTATCTATTGATGATAATGGAGTGTTAAAGTCTCCCACAACCTCTGTGTTGGCGTTTATATATGCTTTTAGGTCTTTCAGGGTATGTTTGATGAAATTGGGTGCGTTGACATTGGGTGCGTACAGATTGATGATTATTATTTCCTTTTGGTCTATTTCCCCTTTTATTAGTATGGAATGTCCTTCTTTATCTCGTTTGATCAATGTAGGTTTGAAGTCTACTTTGTCAGAGATAAGTATTGCTACTCCTGCTTGTTTTCGGGGGCCATTGGCTTGGTAAATCTTCTTCCAGCCTTTCATCCTAAGCATATGCTTATTTCTGTCGGTGAGATGAGTCTCCTGTAAGCAACAAATTGTTGGATCTTCTTTTTTAATCCATTTTGTCAAACGGTGTCTTTTGATGGGTGAATTAAGTCCATTAACATTAAGTGTTAGTACTGATAGGTATGTGGTGATTCCTGCCATTTAGTTATCTTAGTTGTTTGAAGGTTTGATTGTGTGTACCTAACTTGATGTTACTCTCTACTGTCTTGCTTTTTCTTATCCTGTGGTTTGGTGCTGCCTGCCTTTTCATGGTTAAGTTGGGTGTCACTTTCTGTGTGCAGGATCCCTTGCAGAATCTTTTGTAATGGTGGCTTTGTGGTCACATATTGTTTTAGTTTCTGCTTATCATGGAAGACTTTTATTGCTCCATCTATTTTGAATGATAGCTTTGCTGGGTAGAGTATCCTGGGGTTGAAGTTATTTTCATTCAGTGCCCGGAAGATCTCACCCCACGCTCTTCTTGCTTTTAATGTTTCTGTTGAGAAGTCTGCTGTGATTTTGATGGGTTTACCTTTGTATGTTACTTGTTTTTTCTCTCTTGCAGCCTTCAATATTCTTTCCTTAGTTTCTGAACTTGTTGTTTTAATGATGATATGTCGTGGAGTAGTTCTATTTTGATCTGGTCTGTTTGGTGTCCTGGAGGCCTCTTGCATTTGTATGGGAATATCTTTCTCTAGATTTGGGAAATTTTCTGTTATTATTTTGTTGAATATATTACGCATTCCCTTCGCTTGCACCTCTTCTCCTTCTTCGATGTCCATGATTCTCAAGTTTGGTCTTTTGATGGAGTCAGTGAGTTCTTGCATTTTCTTTTCACAGGTCTTGAGTTGTTTAATTAGTAGTTCTTCAGTTTTTCCTTTAATTACCATTTCATCTTCAAGTTCTGAGATTCTGTCTTCTGTTTGTTCTATTCTGCTGGATTGGCCTTCCGTTTTGTTTTGCAGTTCTGTTTCGTTTTTTCTGAGGTTTTCCATATCCTGGCTGTTTTCTTCTTTATTGTTGTCTATTTTTGTCCTGAGTTCATTTATCCATTTATTCATTGTGTTCTCTCTTTCACTTTGGTGTTTATACAGTGCTTCTATGGTTTCCTTTATTTCTTCTTTTGCTTTTTCAAATTCTCTATTTTTATTGTCTTGGAATTTCTTGAGTGTCTCCTGTACATTTTGGTTGACCCTATCCAGTATCATTTCTATAAAATTCTCATTGAGTACTTGTAGTATGTCTTCTTTTAAATTATTCTTGTAGGCTTCATTGGGTCCTTTGGCATAGTTTATCTTCATTTTGTTGGAGTCTGGCTCTGAGTTTCTGTTCTCTTCATTCCCCTCTGGTTCCTGTACTAATTTTTTGCTGTGGGGAAACTGGTTTCCTTGTTTTTTCTGTCTTCCTGTCATTGTCCTTGGTGTTGTTACTGTCCCTGTACTGTGTGTAATTAAGTATTTTCTAGCTTGTAATAATAACAATGGTAATATTGAGAATGGAAGAGTGAGCTGAGATGGAAAGCAAGAAGTTAAAGAAAAGGGGAAAACAAATATACAGACAAGAGGGAGAAAGCAGAACAAGGTATCAGACAAGAGAGTTTCAAAGGTATAAACAGGGAGTGTTAGTGTACTAATCGACAGTAAGCTGAACAGACAATAGAGTGACAGAGAGAGGATTGAAAATCAAAGATAAAAAAAATAAAAAATAAGTATATGAAAGTAATATCTATTTATAAAATGAATTAAAATAAAATGGAAAATAGAAAATTAAAAAAAACAAAAAAAACAAAAAAAACAAAAAACTTCCAAGTTTATATGCAATGCAATTTCAGTCTTAATAATTTGGATGTCCGTCTCAATCTCCAGTCCTGGAGTTGGTGCCTCAGATGTTGTTCTGTAGTTGTCTCATCAAAGGGGATGCATAAAGTAGAACAAAACTACACTCACACACACACAGAAGAAAAAAAAAAAAAGCCCCACCAAGTGTCCCCAGTTCAAATGCAATACAGTTTCAGTAAGTTTTTCGGCTTGCAGGTGTAATTCGGTTGTTCTCTCATCAAAGGTAGGGAGAAAAAGAAAAAAAAGCGTCTGGAGGCAGTTCTGAGAGTGGTATCTGCAACTGTGGCTTGCCTGCCTGCTGCTCTCAGCCTGTAGCTGGAGGCGTTATTTATGCAGATCTCTGGGGTGAGCTTAGCACTCACCTGGTCCCACAGGCTTTGTTTGCTCAGAGTTCTCCTGTGCGGGGGAGGGGGGCCTCTGCTACAGGCTTTTCCCTTTCCAAGCACTGGGAAAGGCGACACTGCCCCGCGTTGTCAGGCCTGCGTGTTTATTTACAGTTCACGTGGGAAGTGGGTCTTCCCTCCTCTCACAAGCGTCCCTGCTCCCGGTTGCTGGGCACGCCCCGCTCCCGCCAGAGCCTCTCCGGCCGCCCGGCTCGTTTATTTACAGTCCCGGGAAGGATTCCCTTCCCCCAATCTTCAGCGCTCAGGGCGCCCCACCCTCTTTCCAGCGTGTCTTAACTGTTCTTATTGCTTAGTACTCAGTTTCTCTTTTTTTCCCGGGTGGAGGTCAGTCTGTCCAGGGGGCTATGCTGCTCTGGCCCAGGCTTGTCTGTGGGGCTACCGCGGTACCGCGAAGCTCACCTGGTCCAAGTCTTCCCAAGCCGTATGGGCGCCGGCCACTGGCGGCCCGGGGGCCTCCTCGGTTCTCCGTTTAACGTGAAGTGGAGATTCTCTGCGCCGGCTGGAGATGTGGAGGAGTCAAAGTTATGCCTTTTCTCGGTGATTATGCCTGTAAAGTGTGTCTCCAGCGTCTCTCCAAGATTTCACTATAGGAGGCTCGCTTTCTGCTTCCTACCTCCAGCCGCCATCTTGGAATTCCCTTATTTTTTTCCTTTTAAAGTACATTATGGATTTTTGTTTGTTTGTTTATTTTAGTTGGGAATGCTTAGTAAGGCATTCCCTAATGAATGGTACAGAATGGCGGGCCAATGTTTAAATGTATTGCAGTCATTGAAGTAGACAAATATTTTTGTCTAGCAATGGAATTTGGTCATTTTGGTTAAAAGAAGAAATTTTTGAGAGTAAAATTTTTATAGCTGTTGTTTAGGAGAGATGTAGTATCTTTTGATGTATGATGTTTTGTTAAAAGAGTCTAGAGAATTTAGTTATGGCAGAACATAAATGAAGTTAACTATGATTTTTGTTACATTGTTAAATTCTGGAGGTTTTTGATAAGATATTGAAAGTTGACTGCTAAAAAAGAGGATGGAGGGAAGCCTTGGACATTTTTAGTTTATATAAGTAAGGTCTCTCATCTCACAGGTGGATGTTTATCCCTGTCTCTGGAGAGAAGGCCTTTTGTATTGCCTGTCTTCATGGCAGAGAGAATACATCCACAGTTTGTATGATCCCTCCTATGCAATCAGATTTTTTGCTGTCCAAACTTCACACTTATAAAATTTTGTAGTTTCAGTTTAATTCTTTTCTGGAGATTATTTTGGGTCTTTTTAAAGGGGGATAAACTGTTGTGGGAGTTATGTTAATTACTATATTTAGAACATGGGCTTGTTTTTATGGAAATAGGTCTTGTTTTTTGTATGTAACTTACGTTCTTTTAACCATTTCTTATATTATACTTTTGTTTCTCAAGACACTAAAGTGCAAATTATTAATGTTTTCAGTGAAGTTTGAGGAACCATTGACTTTTTGTACTTTATGATTGAGATGTGTTGTTGACTAACTAAGGAATTATGTTTCCACATGAGCTTGCTATTTTTTTGACTGTAGGTTGATATTTTCATATCTTTTATGATCATTCTCAGTTGGTCTAAGAACAGATTGGAATTTTTTGTATGTGCAAGTTTCTAACAGTTTTAAACGCTCCTATATATCGTTTCATGTTTTTAATCCAACGTGTTCTCAGATCACTTTTTCATCGCATTTTACTTATAAGCTCGTACTAACTGTACAAAGGGATTTCAGGGGTTCATGGCAATATTCTCATACACACATATAATGCACTTTGGTCAAATTCACTCCATCACTCTTTCTCATCCTCCTTCTCCTTTTGAAACAATTTTAAGGAGCTTCAGTATTCTATTTTCATATAGATCATACAACATTTAAAGTTTAAATTAGGATTTTTAATTTGATACGTTTAATTTTGCTCAGTATTGGGAATCTCAATTGTCTTTGCTGGTTGTTTGGCTCTTTGACCTGAATATCATCAATATAGGCCTGAGTCATTATTCAAATTTTCTGTTTTCTTTAGGCACTTGGTCAACTGAAAATATGACAAATCAGTGTAGTTAGGTTTGATTAATAGTAGTAGTTATAGCTTATAATTTTTTGGTCTCTTTAGAGAATTGTTTAAATGGGGGTAACTTGGATTTTTACTCAGGTTCAGATACTCCCTAGGCAAGCACTATTTGCTCCAGGTTTGAATGGAGTGGTTGGAGAACTTGGCATAAGGGACATAGGTGATACATGAGGGACAGTTCTGTGTCTGTAGTTGTAGAGGGTTCTTTGGTAGAGAATGACTTCTTGGGACACTTCAAGTATTTTGCAGAATTGGGACCTGAAAGGAAGGAAGTGTACCCAGTAGGCAAACACTCCACTTGAGCCAGGACCCCACTCTCATTTATTTAGTATTTTGTTTTTAAGACAAGGTCTCACTAAGTTTGCCTGGGTTGGTGTCAAATTCATGATCCTCTGGGCTCTAACTCCCTAGAATCTGAGATTATAGCTTTGGGCTACTTCACTCTGCTCTTAATCAAATCTTATATCAAATTTTTAAATGTGGATGAGGAATTATTATAAATTTTATGCCTTTTAATTTTAGAATTTTGTTGTAATATCATAAAGATCAATATAATGAGCTTCAGAACTTTTTGTAAAAAGTGTGATTTTTTTTAAAAAAGTACATTTTAGGCTTTTACTTATAGTTTTAATTTATATTAGGGGCATTTGTAATGCAGTAGAAGTTTAACTGTATTTTTTATAATATTATTTAATACATAATTTCAGGGAAAATTGTTAGGAATGTTAATGACACTATCTTTTCTAGTTTTGTGGCTTGTGTATAGACAAAAAAGCAGAAGGAATAAAAGAAAATAGAATAGTTCTTATTAGAACTTCATTTTATTTAGGTGTCTATAAGATCATTATACTTTGCTAAGGAGCTGTCTTAACATATCACAGCATGGTTAGTGAATTCGTTAGAAGCGGTGAGGAGCATACTTTCCTTCCAGAAGTATGACACCACAGGTCAATTTTGATGCCATTTGGAACTCTTTTTAATAAGGAGTTTAGCAAAAAAGGCACGTTGAGATAATGAGTGAGGGATATGATGGTAAAGAGGGAGTAAGATTTTAACTTTATGCCAAGTGGCCTTTTGGAGGTTAAAAATAGGAATTTTTAGGAATTTCTTTTTAGAGTATGTTTGATCCCTAATAGCTTGAGGTAAGTGGTGTTGACAAGAGAGGCCACCCTTTCTTATCTGGACACCTACAAACAATCTGTGCTTCTTGCTGGGCTGACAGAGTCTATGCAATGCCAAGCAGCTAGCATATAACCTTTCCTCAAAATTATAAGGCTTGCCATAAATTTATCTGTCACATAAAATATTTTAAACCTTGGTCAGTATAATTCCATTTTTATACTTAGTCTAAGGCTGAGAGTTAATTTTTGAATGCCTGCATTTTAGTTGGACCTATAGAGATAAGAATTTTAGACATTTTTGAACAGAAGAAACATTTTACATATCTAAAGATGTTTATAAGCACACACACAAATATTTCAAATTAGGCACACCAAAAATATTAATTTAAGCATACATAAAATGAAAAAGTGGAAAATTGGATACAGTAATTAGTCAGTTGTTTTCTGGAATTCCAAGGGCAAATGATGTTTTTCCCAATATTTGATCAATTGACATATAAAAATCACACATGTAAACAATTATATTAATTTAGAGAATTCTCAGACCTTTTAGCAACAGGTTAATTATAATTTTCCCTAGGGGTAGAGGAAGATGTGTATTTTATATTCTTAAGTACAGCTACAGATTTTCTTATATCTTTCCATGACTTCATGACCTGGAGGCTCTTGAGTTAGGACCCTTGCCCTTTTTCTTGTTCTTGCCAATGGGCAAAAAGGGATATAAAGAGGCAGCAGTGTGGCAATCTTGCACAACCTAATTGCAGACCCCATACCTGAGGTCCTGGAAGACATGATAGCTGCAGAATTGGGTGTATGAGGGCACGGGGCACAGGGCAGGGACTTACTTTCCTCCTCTGTGTTGTGGTTTTCACTGCTCTGGGAGGAGCAGCAGCCTGAAGCTGGAGACGAAAGGTGGCCTAGCAAAGCCAGGGTCACAGTGCTCTGCCTGGGGACAGGAGCTGCAGGCCTCCAGGGTATGTTTCAGCAGTCTGGATCCCTGCCCTGGGGCTTTTGCACCTCCCTCCATGCTGTGCTCTCCCATCCTCCATGACTTGAAAGGAGAGGTCTTGAAAAGGAGAGGTCCTTTTCCTTTCAAGTCTTGCCTGTGGTTGGCAATCCCATAGGTCCTGGGACCCCTCCCTGTCTGTGATTGAGTCTCTCTTTTGGGGTCATCACCACAGATGGGGAGTTCAGGCTCCCTTCCTTTTCTCTTCTCCATCATCCCATAGACGTCTGCTAAAATCAGCAGACTCGTTCATTTAGGGGCAGAAACTTGGTACTTTTCATTTATTCCTGTGGAACCCACCAGCTTTTTCCTAAGGGCTTTCAGATGAGATAGAAAGACCTGTTATACAAGACAAACACGATAGACAAAAGAAACAAATGGAATTTTTTTTCTCTCTCTCTGGGCCCAAGAAAGGCCATATTGATAGCATGGGGACTGTCATCCAATTGGTAGTGAGATAAAACAAACTGGAGACAGGAGTCAGTCTGGTCTGTAACCAGCAGCACAGACATGACTGAGGAGGGGAGCAGGGTTTCCCTGTGGGAAAAGGGTGGAATGGCAAAATCTAAAGCAGGAAGGGCCCAGAATTTGGCAGAAAATATCAACAAAGAGTGTAATCAGAGTGTTGCTCATAATGATAACTAAAAGGAAGAAGAGGGGAGAAAATTGGGATAAGATAAGACAGTTTTGACTGAGAGCTCAGAGGAAGCATCTTCCCTTCCCCTTCCAAAGGACCTAGAGGAATTTCCCTGGGTTTCAGCATCCTGAAGGCCACTGGGTAAGTCCTGATCCAAAGGAAAAGAGGTTTATCAAGAGAAGGTGGCAGGCCCAAAGTCAGGGATTTTAAATTCTAAGCCAAGAACATAGTTACCATGTCCCGAGAAACATCTGGCCCTCACGTAGCCCAAAATCTGAATGAACATGAACTGAACAAATTCAGGAGAAGTTGATCCGAGAGAACAAGATAGGTAGAAACACCTTCCTGTAGGGGGATTCTCACAGGGAATATTCCCATATGGGCCACCAGAACTGTTAGGTCTCACCAGTGTGAAAGATTACACAAAGGCCAAAGTTAAAGCATTGAAAAGTTTTATTTACTTTTCAAAGGAGGAAAAGGTCAGATGCCATCAGCTGTGTAGGACAATTAATGTGAGGTTTGAAGTAGAAATGTTGTTGGAGGAATGGTATAGGTGGTTGTCTTCACAGATACTGGGATGTTTATCAGAATCAGATCAGCACATTGTCAAGGGTGTAGTTTGGCTCAGAGACAGGTCTTCTGAGTACTATGGTTTCTTAGAATTCAAGAGAGAAGTACTACTCAGGTCTGGTCTGAAAAACAAACAAGGTTAAGCAGGAGCCTACACAAAATGAAATTTAGCTATAAAACGGAATTTCTTAGGCCCACTTGTTGAATTTACAATATACAACTGCATTTCAGATACAGCTTGCTGTGCAAGGACATCTACCCCCTTCCTTTCCTGTGAACAGTATTTTGGGACAACCTAAATTTACCTGGATTCATGAATTACTGCTTAGTTAACAGAATTTATATTTTGTCCATCATTTCTGCTCTGGATACAGGAAGGTATCAAATGAGGGAATGTGGCAACACGTCATACCTGTACACTAGCCAAGAAGATAACAGGGAACAGCAAAAACATGGTGATACCAGCTTAGGTAAACCCTCCTTGCTTACCTGTATTATTGAAGATGAGATGATCTGCAGTGTGGTATTACCAGTTTATCACTCCACTGGATATTTAGCAACTGTCAAGAATATTTTCTTCAATTTCTTGTGGTCTTATAAGAAACCTGAAAACATGTCTCAAGACACATTGTTCTTCAAGGAAACCTGCATAGTGATTTCCATAAACATCACTGGTACAGGAGCTCTCTGTGTTACTTGAGCTCTACCTGGATCCTGGGATCAATTTGAGACTGATGGTATCAGCAGGAGGGGCATTGTTTCTTGTATGGACACCTGCAAAAAACTGTGTGCATATGGCTGGGATGATGTGACCACCACAATGTTTAGGAAACAACATATAATCATTCCATCAACATTCACATGCTCAAAATAAAATTTTATGCTACTTAAAATATTTAAATGCTTGCTGACTACATTTACTAAGACACTGTCAGTCTTGACCTGAGCCACTACAACCAAGCAATGATGAATTAGGGTCAGTGTTCTTGATGAGCAGAAGTTCTTTGCTGTGTGATTTAGGCTCAAATTGCTCTTTATACCTCTAAAAGTAGGTGTCTCCATATGCATTACCTGTTAGCAAGGATGCAATAATATGAGGCTTAGAAGTGTTACGGTGTGTGATGTTTTACATTATGTAAAAAAGACAGGGAAACATGATAGTGTCCCAAACATTCATCAAATGAGCATCTGGGAATTATCAGGTCTTAATGAATGAAGATGGCCTCCTTTCAGTCCTAGACACATTCAAGACCTTACTAGAAAGTGCAAAGATAATCACCGTGAGAAGCACAACCTCCTCACCCACTTGGATATTAAACATCAGATGGTCTGCACCATCTTAAGTGCAGTTTGTCGCTTATCTAGTAATTAGCAAGGCTCAGTGAACACTCTCTTAAAATTTGTTGTGCTCCTGTGAAGGGCATGTGAAAAAAGAAAGCATATGAAACTGCTTCAGGATACGGCTTGCTTTGCCAGAACACCTAGCCCTTCCCTTGCCTATGATGATTATTATGACACATTTCCACTCTGTCTGGATTTATAAATTGCTTCAGAGTTGACAGAAGTTTAGGCGTGTCGATCATTTCTAGATTGGGAACTTGGAAAATTATTGATCTTTTTCCTGTGTTGGAAGATCAATGAGCATAAACCACTTTATCATTAGTCATTCTGTGTACACAGGTTCAACATAGAGTTTCCTGCCATAGAAATATATGCATAAGAATTGCTAAGGTTTCCATGGTATTTTACCTCTGTACCTGGAATGAAAGCATGTTGAAATAGAGATTAGGAATATCCTCACCACTTACTATATAAATAAAGGTAAGATGTCCTATTCTGTGACTTAGGATCATATGACCACTCATTATGTTGGAGAAATTTTACTCTTGTAGACCTCTGTGAGTCACTTTTGGCCTTGACCTGTCTCAGTAAACAAATCCTGGAAAGTACATTTGCTATATTTGTCTCACTCTACTCCTATACATGAAAATTCCTGAAGTCATTGTATCACTTTGGGATTCATATACACTACATAGATACTTGCAGAGTTCCATGAACTGAGACCTGTACAGAGCACTTAGGATCTCGAGAAGACACTTGTAAGAATTCCACAGTCAATATCAAGGTGATGGAGAAAATGAATATTACCTGGATGTCTGCTTATGCCTATATCCCTGTGAGAAATAAATATACATTATTTATCTGCAAGGGCACACAAAAATCAAAGACTTGATGGCAAGGTGAGAAAGGACATTCATTTTTTCACCACATTTGTGAAAAATAGGGGGAAATACAGAAATATTCATCTGAAAATCACTGCCACTGTCAAATTAATGGAAACAATGTCAATTACATAAATCGCTCCTTGTCTCTTCTATTACAAACTTTAATGTAACACTGTCAGCAAACATACAATAAGAATTTGTCCTTTTGTGTAATTTTGGTTAGTATTATGGTTTGAAAGCATACATGCAAAAATATTTGAAAACAAAGGTGTCACCTGGTGACTTATTACTTACCTGGAATTATGAAGACTTATAATGTCAGAATATAATAGAATCTCATATATTTTCAGTATATATGGTAGCTTAATGGGAAATATGAGCTGAAAGAATGGATGTGCAGGTTAGTACAGTAGTTAGTACAGTGTCTGAATTTTGTATTTCCACCTTCTCATTCTGGGTTGCATTGGTTCCCCTTTCCCACTGTCCCTATTTTAGCTGCACCATTTTCCCCCTTTGGTCATAGAGGATTCAAGGTCTCTCTTTCATGGCTCTTTTCAATTTAAAAGGAGCTCCAGTCCTGCCTACAGGGGACTGAAAATCACAGCCTATTTGATGGAGAGATGATATGGAAAAGCTAGTCCTTGGACTGTCAGGATAGGATGATACCAGCTCTACAGTGTGGTTTTGTTCTGTCAGAGAAGTTTTGTGAGATATGAGAGAGGACGGTGCAACATAAAACAATAGAAAAGGTTGTATGTATATAAACATTAGAACAATTATTACAATTATTTTTAATAGGAGTCAACAAAAAACCCATGAGGTTTGAATATCATTAATATATGGTGTACAATTAGGCAGCATTGATCTGGTTCTGGAGATCCTTCAGGACTGAGGAGATGCTGATTTCTTTGGAATA